>NC_030832.1:41379042-42042954 GCF_001704415.2 Capra hircus
AAGTGACGGCCACAGACCTCCCAGGTCTGGCTCCAGCACCCACTCCCCAAGGCCATCCTGCTTCCTCACCTACAGCTGCCCCAGGCTAGAGGAGGAGGCCTCTCAGCCCAGCCCTCGAAGCTGGGCACAGCTGTCTGGTCCTGCAGGAGGGACTCCGGGCGCTAATGAGCACGAATGGTCGCCTGGAGATCCCGTGTCTCCGGCTCACCGATGACATTGCCTCCGCCCTCTGCGGCTGCAGTTCTGGAGCCCCGCGCTGGGGTTCCTGGTGTGGTGTGAGCGACACCTGGTGGTTACAAGTGGGAACTGCAAGTCATGTTCTCCGGGGTACCAGGGACCAACCCCGCAGCCCGGACTCTATCCTCTATGGGCCACGGTGAGACCACCCCTGAGCACCTGCCTGAGGACTTCGCACAGAGGCAGCAAGGTACAGCTCCCACTCAGGTGGCATTCATCCACCACCCCCCCAAACCCATATTCAGTGTCCTCTCCATGGAGGGCATTTGGGGTAGAGGTGTGCCTGGCTTCATGGAGCTCACACCACCTTGGGGGAGGTAGAGAAGCATAAAGGCAGGGCTTTTCACATGCTGTTCCCTCAGCTGCAGTGTCTTTCCCACCTCACCCCCCTGACAAATCCCAGGGACCCTTTACAGCCAAACTCAAGCGTCACCACTTCCATGAAGCCTACCCGGATACTCCACGGGCAGAATCGGCCCCCTTGCCCCTCCCCATGTTACTCATGCACCTTGTATGGACTCTTCCAGAAGGAAAGCGCGTCGGGTGTGCGTGAGCACTGGACCTGGAGCTTGTGAGGCCTCGTGTCCGACCCCGACTGCCGCTTCCTGACTCTGCCTCCTTGAGCAACTTTCCTACCCTCAGTTTCCTCACCCGTGAAAAACGGGGCTTGTAGTAGCACGCATCTCCTGGACGCAAATGTTTAATTCTTTCATGTCAGTAAAGTGCTCAACACCCAAAAACCATGTAAGCTGCAGTGGGTATCGATCTTGCTGTTGCAGTTGGTATTGGTATTGATACTGGCATTGCGTCCCGAGGCCAGACAAGCCTCTGTTTATTGTCTGGCTTCCCTGTGAGACTCTGAATCTTATGTTGGAGGGGGGCCTTTACCTGTTACCCTCTAGTTGTGGCCTGGACCTCCAGGCTGGAGGCAGATACCCCCAAGCAGCAGCAGCAAAGGGGGTGAGAAGTCTTCTCAGGGCTGAAGAGGTGGCCAAAATGCTGTCCTGCTCCCCACCCCTCCATCTGGCCCCTCCCTCCACCCCCCTACCCCCCCACCCCCATCCCTCCACTCCTCCACCACTCCCCCACCCCTCCACCCCACCCCCTCCTTGGTCCACAGAGAGGGAGGAGGAGAAGCCCCCCCCACCACAAGCACAAGGCAAGGCCTGGCTGCTTTGCATGGTCAGGATGAGTGTGCGACTGGATTTGAGGCTGACGTTCTGGATTCAACCAAACGGGCCTTTCCATTGCTCAGAAGTACCGGGGAATGACGGAGTCTGCCCTAGGAATGGACAGGAAGAGAGGCTGGAAAGAGTGGGCTGGACAGGGTGAATCACAGCGGGAAAGACGGAACCATTTCCTGTGCCTTCCCGAAGGGCTCGGAGCAAGCTGGTGCCCGACCTGTCTCAGCGGAGGCCGGCTCACGCCCCGCCCCGCCCCCGCCCCCGCCCCCGCCCCGCCCCCACCCCGGCCTGGGCATCCCCTGAAGCTCTTGGCCGTGGACGCCTCCCTCACCCCCCAACCCCCGCCCCGAGCCCCTGCACGGAAGTGCTTGGTTTGAACCTCGGCTGTCCCCTTCCGGAGACTCTGAGGCCTTTGCAAACAAGGGCCCCGCATTGTCCTGTTGCACTGGACCCTGCACACTGGGCCGCCCTCCGGAGTCGGCTCCGCCCTCCAAGGTCACAGCCGGTGAATGAACCCACCCCTCACGCCCCAGGGGCCCCCTGCCCGCCGCTCCCCACAGCACCTTCGGGGGGTCCCTGAGGCAGTAACAAGCAACCCCAGAATCTTTCTTACTGTGATGCAGTAGCAAACACATTGAACACGCTGGGCTGAGTTTATTTGGAAGGTCCCTGCCCGTAAGTCTGGAGTTTTCAGAGGATGTATTTATGTTAGTGATACCAAACTTCACTGCACTATCATCAGAGCACATAGTCTATGTGACACCAAGCCTTTAAAACATGCTGAAACTTATTTTGTGGCATACTATGTGATCCGTTTGTGAAAATGTTTCTTGAATTTGAGCACAATAGTCTCTAATTATTGGTAGATGACATATATAGATCTATAGATATAGATCAAAGAAGGCAATGGCAACCCACTCCAGTACTCTTGCCTGGCAAATCCCATGGACAGAGGAGCCTGGTGGGCTGCAGTCCATGGGGTCGCTAGGAGTCGGGCACAACTGAGTGACTTCACTTTCACTTTTCACTTTCATGCATTGGAGAAGGAAATGGCAACCCACGCCAGTGTTCTTGCCTGGGGAATCCCAGGGACGGGGGAGCCTGGTGGGCTGCCGTCTATGGGGTCGCACAGAGTCGGACACGACTGAAGTGACTTAGCAGCAGCAGCATGGATATAGACATGCATGCATGCTAAGTCACTTCAGTCGTGTCCGACTGTGCGACCTCATGGACTGCAGCCTGCCAGGTTTCTCTGTCCATAGGATTTTCCAGGCAAGAACACTGGAGTGGGTTGCCTTGCCCTCTTCCAGGGGATCTTCTCTCCCGGGGATTGAACCTACTTCTCTTATGTATCCTGCATTGGCAAGTGGGTCTTCACCGCAAGGAAGCCCATATGTGGATATGTGTACATATAATTTTTTTAGGTCAGACTTGTTCCTTGTTGCTTCAGTGATCTAATGAGTATAACAAGCCACTTCACAACTTAGAGGATTAACGCATTTTATTTGGTTGTGATTCTGCAGTCTGGGTGGGTCTCAGCCGGGCAGTCCTCCTTGTCCTTCCAGTGGCTGGGTTCAGCCGCATGCTACTGAGGGTTTGGCTCAGCTGGGGGGGCAGGGGCTCTTTCCAAGTCGCATGGCCTTTATCTTTTTCAGTGGGCTCTGCAGCCACCGGAAAAGCAGGTGGGCTTCTAAAGTGGCAGCCCAGGACTCCAGAAGCACAAAGCAGGAGGCTTTCTTGAAACTTAAACCTGGAACTGGCGGAATATCACCTCTGCCAAACGAGATTCAAGCAGAAGAAGAACCAAGAGAAGTAGTTCGTTCAGGGGCTACTAATGCGGCAGACCAGGCTCCCCTGGAGGCTCAGACAGCAAAGGGCCTGCCTACAATGCAGGGAACGCGAATCTGATCCCTGGGTGGGGAAGATCCCCTGGAGAAAGGAATGGCGACCCACTCTAGTATTCTTGCCTAGAGAATCCCATGGACAGAGGAGCCTGGGAAGCTAGTCCATGGGTCACAAAGAGCGGGATACGACTGAGCGACTAACACACACACACACACACACACAAACACAATACCACAGATTACCACAACTGTATTCTTCAACTGCATCAACCACTAATTACTAAAAGAGGCCTGTTTAGTTCAGTCGCTCAGTCGTGTCCGACTCTTTGCGACCCCATGAATTGCAGCACGCCAGGCCTCCCTGTCCATCACCAATTCCCAGAGTTCACTCAGACTCACTTCCATCGAGTCGGTGATGCCATCCAGCCATCTCATCCTCTGTCATCCCCTTCTCCTCCTGCTCCCAATCCCTCCCAGCATCAGAGTCTTTTACAATGAGTCAACTCTTCGCATGAGGCGGCCAAAATATTGGAGTTTCAGCTTTAGCATCATTCCTTCCAAAGAACACCCAGGGCTGATCTCCTTCAGAATGGACTGGTTGGATCTCCTTGCAATCCAAGGGACTCTCAAGAGTCTTCTCCAACACCACAGTTCAAAAGCATCAATTCTTCAGCGCTCAGCTTTCTTCACAGTCCAACTCTCACATCCATACATGACCACTGGAAAAACCATAGCCTTGACTAGATGGACCTTTGTTGGCAAAGTAATGTCTCTGCTTTTGAATATGCTATCTAGGTTGGTCATAACTTTCCTTCCAAGGAGTAAGCGTCTTTTAATTTCATGGCTGCAGTCAGCGTCTGCAGTGATTTTAGAGCCCCCCAAAATAAAGTCTGACACTGTTTCCACTGTTTCCCCATCTATTTCCCATGAAGTGATGGGACCTGATGCCATGATCTTCGTTTTCTGAATGTTGAGCTTGAAGCCAACTTTTTCACTCTCCTCTTTCACTTTCATCAAGAGGCTTTTTAGCTTCTCTTCACTTTCTGCCATAAGGGTGGTGTCATCTGCATATCTGAGGTTATTGATATTTCTCCCGGCAATCTTGATTCCAGCTTGTGCTTCTTCCAGCCCAGCGTTTCTCACGATGTACTCTGCATATAAGTTAAATAAGCAGGGTGACAATATAAAGCCTTGACGTACTCCTTTTCCTCTTTGGAACCAGTCTGTTGTTCCATGTCCAGTTCTAACTGTTGCTTCCTGACCTGAAGTAACAGTTAAGTTTCTCAAGAGGTAGGTCAGGTGGTCTGGTATTCCCATCTCTTTCAGAATTTTCCACAGCTTATTGTGATCCACACAGTCAAAGGCTTTGGCATAGTCAATAAAGCAGAAATAGATGTTTTTCTGGAACTCTCTTGCTTTTTCCATGATCCAGTGGACATTGGCAATTTGATCTCTGGTTCCTCTGCCTTTTCTAAAACCAGCTTGAACATCTGGAAGTTCACGGTTCACGTATTGCTGAAGCCTGGCTTGGAGAATTTTGAGCATGACTTTACTAGCGTGTGAGACGAGTGCAATTGTGCGGTAGTTTGAGCATTCTTTGGCGTTGCCTTTCTTTGGCGGCAACGATGCTCAGAGCACGGCCGAGGGGGCGTGCTACCCCACGTCCAAGCTCAGGGGCGGCGGCTGAGAGGAGGCCTATTTAACCCACACCTGAATCTGAGCAATCACGGTGGATTCCTCAGTTTCTCCTTGAGATTTGGTGAATTTCTTCCCTTATATATTTGAGGCTATGCATTTCTTTAAAATAACTTTTATTTATATGTGCGTTTCTTGGGGCTGTGCTGAGTCTTTCTTGTGACGAGCAGGGGCCACTCTCTGGCTGCAGTGCGTGGGCCTCTCACTGCAGGCTTCTCTTGCTGGGGAGCTCTGGCCCGAGGGTGCTCGGGCTTCGGTAGCTGGGGCTCCCGGGCTCTAGCGCAGGCTCAGTAACTGTCTCATACGGGCTTAGCTGCCCTGAGGTGTGTAGGGTCCTCCTGGACTAGGAATCGAACCCGCGCCTCCTGCATCCCCTGGCAGGTGGATTCCTTGTGACTGAGCCGCCTGGGAAACCCCACCGTTTCTTTTCATCATGGTCCTTCCTTTGGGGGTTGTTTTTGCTTCTTCCTGAAGGACATCAGATCACCAGGGCTGCCATAATAAAGTGCCACAGACAAGGGGGCTTGACAACAGAAATGAGTTTTCTCAAAATTCTGGCGGCCAGAAGTCTGAAATCAAGGGGTTGGCAGAGCTGGTTTCTTCTGCGGCCTGTCTCCCTGGCTTGTGAATGGTCATCTGCTTCCTGTGTCATGCTTCTGTAAATTTCCTCGTCTTGTAACGACCTCAGCCACCTTGGATCAAGGCCCACCCTAAGGACCTCATTGGAACTTAATCACTCTTTAAGGCCCCATCTCCAGGTACAGCCAGCGTCTGAGGTCCTGGGGGTCAGAACCTCAACATGTGTATTTCAGGGAGGAGATACAATTCAGCCCATAGCATACATTTGTAGTATAAAATAATCTTCTATTTTTATTTGTTTGAAATGCCCTTATTGTCTCCACTTTCTCAAAAGGTATTTTTACTGGCTTTGCAATTCTAGGTTAGTGGTTATTTTTTCCCTCGATGTTTTTAAGGTATTATTTCCCATGGGACTTGCACTTTGGTCCTGAGGCGTCCGCTCTTCATTTCTGTTGCTTCTTCGAAGATTCCGAGAGATAGTGCACACAAAATGCTTAGAACAGTGCCTGGGCTTGGGTAGCTAGCGTATAAATAGTAGCTACTGGGAATTCCCTGGCAGTCCAGTGGCTGGGACTCTGCACTTTCATTGCTGAGGGCCCAGGTTCAATCCTTAGTCCGGGAACTAAGATCCTGCAAGTCACGTGGTGCAGTCCAAAAAAAAATTTTTTTAAGTAGCTATTATAACTTTCTCTCTGGAAGCCTTCAAGATCTTCTCTTTGTCTCTGATGTCCTTGAACTGAATTCATGGTAGTGTATCTTGGTCTGGATTTCTTCTTATCAAGTTAAGCATTTCATGGCACGTGTCAACTTAAAATTCTCAGCCATTATCACTTTAAATATTGCCTCTGCCTCACTCTCTCTATCCCCTTCCCGGACTCTAGCAGGTGCATGTTCGATATTGTTCCTCTGCCTTTCCTGTTTCTCTCTTATACTGTGTGTCTTTGTCTACGTTGGATTTAAGGTAATTTTTTCAGATCTATATTCCAGTTTATTCTCTTCATCTGTTTCTTAATCTGCAACATATCTATTAAATACCTATTTAAGTCATTATATTTCTTTATTTTTAGATGTTTTGTTTGGTTCTTTTTCACACCTACCCGAACATTTTTAATATTCTCTTATTGTGGCTGTCATTGTTCAGTTGCTAATTCATGTCCAATTCTTTGCGACTCCATGGACTGCAGCACCCCAGGCTCACCTATCCTTCACTGTCTCCCAGAGTTTTGTAAGATTCGTGTCCATTGACTTGGTGATGCTATCTCACCATCTCATCTCGTCAAATCCCCAACTGAGGTGCTAAGTTGCTTCAGGTGTGTTTGACTCTTTGGGACCCTATGGACCATAGCCTGCCAGGTTCCTCTGTCCATGGGATTCTTCAGGTGAGAATACTGGAGTGGGTTGCCATTTTCTTCTCCAGGGGATCTGCCCAACCCAGGGATCCAACCAACAGTCTCTTATGTCTCCTGCATTGGAGGGCAGGTTCTTTAATACTAGCGCCACCTGGGAAGTCCACCCCAACTGGGTAACATAAGCCAATGACAACCAATCACGAACAGCTAACTAGACTTTAAGCTGTAGCCAACCAAACAATTTCTTTGCTTCCCACTTTCTATGTTTCCCCTGGCTCCCTTCTGCAGAGTGCTCCCCACTGGGTTATTAGAATCGACTTTTGCTCAAATCCTCTCAATTTTTTTTTTTTTAAATATGCCTTCGTTTATCTTTTAACAGATCATGGCTCCAATCACCTGGAGATCAAGAGATACCTGAGCTCCTTCCTGGAGGTTTGACTCACAATAGCGCTGGAACAGGTAAGAATTAGTAATAAGATCAGCTAACACTTAGCAAGAACTTGCTTGGGTCCAGGCACGGTGCTGTGCTTTACAAGTTCAAGTTCTCAGCTTACATCTTCACAATCACCCGAGATAGTTGCTATTTAAGGACCCTATTTTATAGAGGAAGAAATTAAAGCTAAAAATGGAGGGAGGAGGGGGGTAAGCTGCCTAAAAGGTTATGTAACCTTTTGGGTCGACAGGAGATTCCATCTCAGACCCAGCAATTCCAGACCCCATCACTGTGTTACATGGCTTTTTTTTTTGGGTGGGGGGGGGGGGGTTCCTGGTGATTTTGATGATCAGCTAAAAAGCCGCCCCGAGGCCCACGACACTCTTTAAAAGATGCCATCTGTTTGCAAAGTTTGACCCATCCCCCACCTAGTGTTTCTGAAAAGAACAGCTTTCTCTCTAAACCTAAGACGAGCAGCTGGACCTCTTATCTACATTCCCCAGCGTTCATGCAACGCCGAGTCCGCTTCGCGAGCGTGTGGGTCTCACAGGTTGACCCAGTCTGGGAACCCAAGACACACTCCCTCTGTACACCTGGCACTTCTGGTCCCGCCCTGTTTCGCGATATCGCCAATCCTAAGCCCGTTCTTCGTGATTGACGTGGCCCCAGAGCAGTTCTAATTGGCCATGGTGGTCCGCCGCTCCGCCCCCCAGACGACCCCGCCTCCCTTTCATTCTGAAAGAAAGAACCTCGGTCCCGGGAGCCCAATGAGAAGCGCCCCCACCCCAAAGGTCCCGCCTCTTTGGGCGCCGGCCCCGCCCCCAGGGCCGGGGAGATGCCCGCCTCTCGGAGCGCCGCGGCCCAATCGGAAGGCGCGCCCGTCCGGACGGACGGCAGCCAGCCCAATCCCCGGGCCTCGGGCCGCGTCGTCCCGCCCCCGCGCCGGGCCGAGCGGCGGGCGAGAGCGGGCCTCGGGGCGGCGGCGGCGGCGGACGCGGCCTGAGGGAGCGGCCGGCTGCCGCCTCGCCCGCCGCGGGGTCCATGGCCTGAGCGGCCATGTCCGGCGTGGTGCGGACCCTCAGCCGCTGCCTGCTGCCGGCCGAGGCCGGCGGGGCCCGCGAGCGCAGGGCGGGCGGCGGCGGGGCCCGCGACGCGGAGCGCGAGGCGCGGCGGCGCAGCCGGGACATCGACGCGGGGCTGGCCCGCGAGCGGCGCGCCGTGCGGCGCCTCGTCAAGATCCTGCTGCTGGGCGCGGGCGAGAGCGGCAAGTCCACCTTCCTCAAGCAGATGCGCATCATCCACGGCCGCGAGTTCGACCAGAAGGCGCTGCTCGAGTTCCGCGACACCATCTTCGACAACATCCTCAAGGTGCGCGCTCCCCGCCCGCACACCTGCGCCCAGGTGCGCGCCGGCGCGTTCCCCGGGCCTCGGCGCCCCGGCGGGGACCCCGGGCCGCTCCTGGGGCGCCGGCCGGGGGTGCGCGCCGCGTCTCCCCGACGGCCGCGGGCCTTCGCCTCTGCTCTCCTGGGGTGGGGGGTTCGGGGGCTCTTGGAAGGGGGAAGCCGACTCCTCGTGGGGCGTCGGAGGGCCGAGGGCTTCAGAAGCGGGAGGGCCTTTCCTGGGCTCGGGGTGCCATCCTTGCCCCGCCTTCCCAGTTCAGTTCAGAAGAGCGCTGTAGACGGGGCAGGAAACCGGCCGCAAGTCTCTCCTTTTAGACTGTTTACTAGGAAAATTTCCAACGTGTACAGCGTAGAGAAAAATAGCAGGAACAGTGGGTCCCCGGGCCCCTCCTCAGAACCTGAGCAGTGTCTATGGAGCCGGCGCCATCGACCTGTACCCCTCCCTGTTCCCCCCACCCCGGCGAGTTTCAAGCAAATCCCAGACATTGTATAGATTCATTAGAAAAGGTTTGTTGACAGAGCTCCAAGACAAGCATCCGGTGGTTGTGTTTGCTCTTTTTTTTTTAAATGGTGTTCTATCAAACTAAAAAGTAAAAACTCCTTAATATGGTCAAATATCCAGCCTGTGTGCAGACAGCCTACATTGCCACAGAACTGCTGTGTTTGTTGAGGATGTAAGTTAGATCTTGCCTTACAGTTATTAAGATGCCTCTCCGGCGCTGTTTCTTCTCCAGGTGCTCCCTTCCGTTGCTTCCTTTCTGTGGTTTGCTCTCTGTTTGGAGGCGGAGGGGGGAGCGTACAGTTGACCACGGTTCCCCTCCTGTTTTGTGCTCTGCGTGAGTTTGTGCAGAAGGGCCCCGGAGGAATTCTGGAGAAAACTGATGACAAGGGGAAAATAGTCTCCCCTGTGCCTAGACTAAGGTCATTTCCTTTTTTTTTTCCCCCTCATAGGGTCTTACTCTCCCTCTGTTTGCCCCTTCACCTACCCGCTCCCCGGCCCATTTTGGGAAAACCAAATCGCAGGTATGAGGAAAGTTGTCTCAAAACAGAGGTAGAGGAGGCTTGTCCCAGAATCCTCCCTGGAGACGCCGGGCTCTAAATTTAGCAGAGAACTGTGGAAACCCATTGGTACACATCTTTCCCTTCACCCACGAGGACGCTCCGGGCCTTGAGGACGAGTGGCTCCAAGCCGAGCCCTGGAACCTGGGGCTCCCCGCCTCCAGGCCCGCATGAGTGGTCTCGCACCAGTGTTCCCACGTGATGGATTTGTTAGTGAAACGTCTCTTGTGGATAGAAATAGCTCTTTTAGGGTCCTGCCGGGAAGAGAGTCATTTGAATGATAAAACATGCCTCTCCTTTTCACCTCTTTCAAAAGCCTCTCTGTGAGTCAGAGCTCTGGCCCAATACTTCATAAACTTTAAAGGCTAGGTGCCCAGTATGATTCAGGGGATTAACTGTGTTTAAAATTCTCCTCATCTTCTGGGGTAAAGTGCGCTCGATTTTCTTTGTCACAGAGCTCGATTTTACTTCTGTGGCTTTTCGGACCTCTGAACCAAGTCGGTTATGAGATTTGGCTGATCGACTCCCGGTTTCTCTCGACTCGCAGAGAAACTGCTTAGAAACATAGAATCTTAAAATCTAAATGAGTGTATTAAGACTCTTTTAGAAAACTCAGTTTTAGCTTTACCCACTACATATAAACACTAACTTTTACAAACTTCCCT
The DNA here is from genome assembly GCF_001704415.2 of Capra hircus. NCBI lineage: Eukaryota > Metazoa > Chordata > Mammalia > Artiodactyla > Bovidae > Capra > Capra hircus. The sequence goes on from NC_030832.1 coordinate 41,389,488, forward strand.
ATCAACAAGAAATAAAATTTGTTAAGCAGTATCCTGTTTTCCTTGTCAGTTTTTTTTTTCCTTTTCTAATTGTAGTTCCATATTAAACTCACTTCATCTGTTTTGACCATTTCAGTAAGTAGTTAGCAATTCATCTTTCACTCTAAAACCAGTAATTACCACTACCCCCCGTCCCATTTTTATTTGGACAGATCACTTTGTGAAGGTACTTTTTAAATAAATTGCTTTGTAGAGGCTCTAGTAGCAGATATTTGAATCATAACTCTTCAGAATAATATTTGTGTCTACAAATAGAGTTCATGTTAACAGGCTATTTTTAAAGCACTAGCTATGTGCTGGGCCTTTTCATATATGGCTTTTAATTTTCATAATGCTTCAAATGGCATTGTCCATTTAGCCAGTGGGGAAATTGAAAACAGATTGAAGTCTACATGAAGTTAGGTACCTCGTTAACAGGTGGCGGAGCTGGGAACTGAACCCTGTCTTTTTAAAATTAAACTTTTAATACTGAGATAATTGCAGCATCCTGTCATAATAGCTCCTGCATACCCTTTAACCAGCTCCCCCACATGGTGAGGTTTTGTAGAACCAGCACAATAATAGCACAGCCAAGAAGCCGGTGTTGAGAAAGTGAAGATGCCGCGCCCCCGTCACAGTGAGCCGTCCTCCCGTCGTCTTTTCTAGTCACTGCCACCCTTCGCCCTCTCCCTGTCCTGGCAGCAACTGATCTTTTCTCCAATTCTGTGATTTCATGATTTCAAGAATATGATATAGATGGAATCTTGCAAGATGTGACCTTTCGGAATTGTCTTTTATCACTCAGCATAATTCCCTAGAGTTGGTGTGTGTCCACAATTTATAGTCCCTGCCTTTTGATTGCTGTGAGTAAAGAACCCGCCTGCCAGCGCAGGAGACAGAGGAGATCCTGGTTCGATCCCTGGGTCAGAAAGATCCCCTGGAGAAGGAAATGGCCACCCTCTCCAGTACTCTGGCCTGGGAAATCCCACGGGCAGAGGGGCCTGGCGGGCTACAGTCCACGGGGTCAGACACGACGGAGCGCGCGTGCACTCACGGGGAGGGTTCGCCCCCGTTCACCGTTTGACCGTCTGCCCTTGGAGGGCGTCTGGGCTGCTTCCAGTTTCTGCCTGTCATGAGTGAATCTGCTGTGAACGTCGTGCACATGTGTTTGTAAGCGTGAATCTTCGTGCATCCCGGACGAATGCCCGAGAGTGCAGGTGCTCAGCTGTGTGGTAGCTGCGGGTTTCGTTTTATAAGAAGCCACCAAGCTGTTTCTGGAGTGGCGGGATTGTTTTCTTCCCCACCAGCAGCGGGTGAGACAGTGATCCGGCTTTCCTGCGTCCTTGCCAGCATCTGGTGGTGGTGTTACTCCTTGTTTCAGCCTTGTGATGGGCTGTTACTCCTTGTGATAGGTGTGGAAGCACTGGATCACTGCCGCTCTGATTTGCATTTCCCTGGCGCCTAGCGAAGTTGAGCGTCTTTCCCGTGCTCATTTGGCCGCTGTATACTCTCTCTGGTGAAAGGTCTCTTCATGCTTCTCATCGTCTAGTCGCTCAGTTGTGTCCAGCTCTTTGGTGACCAGATGGACTGTAGCCTGCCAGGTTCCTCTGTCCATGGGATTTCCCAGGCAGGAATCCTGAAATGGGTTGCCATTTCCTCCTCCAGGGGTCTTTCCAACCCGGCGATCGAACCTGCATTTCTTGCGTTGGTAGGCAGATTCTTTACTGCTGAGCCTCCGTTTTGTCATCAGGTTCCTTGTTTCTTTATGGTTGAGTTGTGAGAGTTCTTTATGTATTCTGGATGCTACTCCTTTGTGAACTATGTGGTTTGTGAAAAGTTTCTCCCAGTCCGTAGCTTGTCTTCTCATCCTTTTTGACAAAGTCTTTCGCAGAGTAAACGGGATCCCCTGGTGGCTCCGTCAGTAAAGAGTGTCTGCAGTGCAAGAGACATGGGTTCAGTCGCTGGGTTGGGAAGATCCCCTGGAGGAGGAAATGGCAACCCACTCCAGTAGTCTTGTCTGGAGAGTTCCATGGACGGAGGAGGAGCCTGGTGGGCTACAGTCCATGGGGTCTCCAAAAAGTCAGACATGACTGACTGACTAACACTTTCACTTTTCACAGAGTAAAAGCTTTTAATTTTGATGAGGCCCAGCTTATCAATTTTTCCTGTTTATGGATCATGCTTTTGGTGTCGTCTAAGAATTCTTTGCCTAATAACCCTAGGTCCCAAAGATTTTCTCCTTTTTTTTATCTTAATTTTGTAGTTATACGTTTTACTTTGAAGTCCCTGACCCATTTTGAGCTAATTTTTGTACAAGGTTGAGGTTGAGATTGAGGTTTTTTGACTCTCTGTTCTTTTCTCTGTGGCTGTCCAGTTGTTCTGGGATTGTCTGTTGAAAAGACTGTCTGTCCCTCCTCCACTGAGTTGCTCTTGCTCCCCTGTGAACAGTCAAGTGGGCATTTTGTGTGGGTCTGTTTCTGGGTTTTCCATTCTGTTCAGTGATCTGTGTGGCGCCTCTTCTCCCAGGGTCATTGCATGCTGATGGCAGTAGCTATATAGAAGACATAATATCAAAGCGATTTCTCCCACCTCATTTTTTTCAAGATGGTTTGAGCTATTCTAGGATCTGTGCCTTTCCTATAATTTTAGAGTAAGCTTTCCTATGTCTGTTAAAAACAACAACAACAAAACCTTGCTGTTATTTTGATCGCATTTGCATTAAACCATGTGTCAGTCCGGGGAGAATTGACATGTCTCCTATATTGAGTTTTCCAGTTAATGAACATGTTCTGTCCTCATTTATTTAGGTTGTCTTTGGTTTTTTTCATCAGTGTTTTGCACTTATCGACAAACATGTCCTGAACACATTTTGTTACCTTTATGCTCAAGTGTTTCATTTTCTTTAGAGCGGCTGTGACACTGTGCTTGTGTTTCCAGTTTCCGCATGCTCATTGTCAGTATAGAGAGTAGGGCTGATTCTGTGTCTCAATTGTGTCCCGTGACGTTGCTAAATACACTTGGTGGTTCTAAGAGCTTTTCTATAGATTATTTGGGATTTTCCATGTAGAGAAACGTTGGGCTGGAAGAAGCACAAGCTGGAATCAAGATTGCCAGGAGAAATATCAATAACCTCAGATGTGCAGATGACACCACCCTTATGGCAGAAAGTGAAGAGGAACTAAAAAGCCTCTTGATGAAAGTGAAAGAGGAGAGTGAAAAGGTTGGCTTAAAGCTTGGCATTCAGAAAACGAAGATCATGGCATCAGGTCCCATCAGTTCATGGGAAATAGATGGGGAAACAGTGGAAACAGTGTCAGACTTTATTTTGGGGGGGCTCCAAAATCTCTGCAGATGGTGATTGCAGCCATGAAATTAAAAGACGCTTACTCCTTGGAAGAAAAGTTATGACCAACCTAGATAGCATATTCAAAAGCAGACATTACTTTGCCAACAAAGGTCGGTCTAGTCAAGGCTATGGTTTTTCCTGTGGTCCTGTATGGATGTGAGAGTTGGACTGTGAAGAAGGCTGAGCGCTGAAGAATTGATGCTTTTGAACTGTGGTGTTGGAGAAGACTCTTGTGAGTCCCTTGGATTGCAAGGAGATCCAACCTGTCCATTCTGAAGATCAACCCTGGGATTTCTTTGGAAGGAATGATGCTAAAGCTGAAGCTCCAGTACTTTGGCCATCTGATGCGAAGAGTTGACTCATTGGAAAAGACTCTGATGCTGGGAGGGATTGGGGGCAGGAGGAGAAGGGGACGACAGAGGATGAGATGGCTGAATGGCATCACTGCTCGATGGACACGAGTCTGAGTGAACTCCGGGAGTTGGTGATGGACAGGGAGGCCTGGCGTGCTGCGATTCATGGGGTCGCAAAGAGTCGGACACGACTGAGCGACTGCACTGAACTGCAGTTATCTGCAGATAGGGGTGCTTATTTCTCCTCTCCCTACAGGTATGCCTTTCTTTCTCTTTCTTGCTGTACTGCAGTGGCTAGGACTTGGAGAGAGGTGAGGGGAGGCTTCCGGCTCCTTCCTGGTCCTGGCGATTTGCCTTCTCTCTGTCCTGTCAGTCCCCTTTCTAGAGGCTTGTCACTTTACCAATTCGTTTTCCCCCCAAAGAACCAGCTTTTTGTCATTGATTTTTCTTCTGTTTCCAACTTCATTTATTTCTGCTTTTTAGTATTTTTTTTCTACTTCCTTTGATTTTATTTTGCTCTTTTTAAAAATTTTCTAGAAGTAGAGATTTATTTGAGACTGCTTCTCTCTGCTAACATGAACGTTTTCAGCGCTGTGCCTGTCTCCCTCAGCACTGCGTTAGCTGTGTCCACGTGGTCTGGTATGTGGTTTTTTAGTTTGTATCCAGTTCCGCGTGTATTTTTGCTCTTTTTGAGATCGCTTCTTTGGCCCACAGGTTGTTTAGAAGTGCGTTGCAGTTTCCAAGAGTTTGGAGATTTTCCCGTCAGCTTTCTGTCCTTGATTTCTGTGACTCCATGACGGTCAGAGGATGTACCGTGGATGGTTTCAGCCCCTGTGAATTTGCTGGGGTTTGTTCTGTGACCCAGAACATGGGCTGTCTCGGGGTGCGCGCTTCGGGCGTGTGTCGGTGAGTGACCCGCGGGTGCCTGGGAGAGCAGGGTGAGCTTGGGGCTTTCTGCGTGTGCTGACTGCTCAGTCGGCTGAAGGCGGTGTTGAGCGCTGTGTGGTTGCTGGCGTTGCTTTTTAGTAGCTCTGTCCTTGCTGAGAGTGAGGTGTTGGAGTCGCCGGCTGTCACTGTCGTTTCCCTCTCAGTTCTGCTGGTCCCTGCGTCCCGTGTTCTGCGAGTGTGTTGTGTGGCGCGCAGACGCTCAGGGTGGCTGTGTCCTCCTGATGGGCCGGTCTCCTTGTGTAAGGGCCCCGTTCGGTCTCCGCTCCGCAGTCTGCTGCAGCAGCTCTTCTCACAGGGCCGCTCTCTTTCCTGGTGTGTGTTTGCCATCCTTTGGCTTGTGTTGCTTGAACACGACTGACTCTTTGTGGCCCTGTGGACTGCAGCCCGCCAGGCTCCCCTGTCCATGGGGTTCTCCAGGCCAGAATACTGGAGTGGGTAGCCTTTCCCTTCTCCAGGGGATCTTCCCAACCCAGGGATCTACCCCAGGTCTCCCGCATCGCAGGTGGATTCTTTACCAGCTGAGCCACAAGGGAAGCCCAAGAATCCTGGAGTGGGGAGCCTGTCCCTTCTCCAGCGGATCTTCCTGACCCAGGAATTGAACCAGGGCCTTCCGCATTGCAGGCGGATTCTTTACCAGCTGAGCTACCAGGGGAGCCCCTACCCTTGTATATTCTGGGCTTTGTTCCTGCTCTTTCTTGCCTTCCTGTGAGTTATTTGCATACGTTTTAGGTTTCCGTCTTGATTGATTTTGGAGTGTGTCGGTTCTGTGGTGGCGTCACTCTCTAGGTGGCTGCTGCAAGCTTACAGTAGGCTGTGTAGCTTACCCGAATCTACTGGACACTGTTCCACAGCTGTAAGTGAAGTGTGGGAACTTCATTCCTGTTTAGATCCCTCTGCCCTCCCACTTGTAGGATATCAGTGTTCTTAAGTGATTCTTGTACTTTGGGCACCTCATCAGATGGTTTCACTTCGGTCATCAGTGTGGTTTAAGAAACTCGCGAGAAGCAGAGGCTGTTATATTCGCACCTGTTCTTGCCTGCTCTGTGTTCTTCCCTTGCTGACGTCTCCTAAGCCTTCTTCTGTTCCCTCTCCTTTCTGTCTGGAGAAGTTTCCTGTAGCCATTCTGTGAGCATGGATTTGCCTGCAACAAAGTCTCTTCGGTTTTCTTTGTCCACGAATGTCTTTATTTCACCTTTAACCTTGAAGAACGTCTTTGCTAGCAACTGGATTCACAGCTGACACTTATTTTCTCTTAGTACTTGAAAAATGTGCCACATTCTTCCGGCTTCCATGGTTTCAGACGAGAAGTCAAGCCTTTCGGGTTACTCTTCCCGTCAGTACACGCCTCATGACTCTCCAGACGATTTTAAGATTTTCCCTTTGTCTCTGCTTTCCAGAAGTTTCACTATGGTTTGTCTGGATGTAGGTTTCTTTCAGCTTATTGTATTTAGGCTATGCTCAGCTTCTGGGGGCTTCCCTGCTGGCTCAGTGGGTAAAGAATCTGCCTGCAGTGCAGGAGACCCGGGGTTGATCCCTGGTCTGGGAAGACCCTCTGAGGAAGGAAGTGGCAACCCGCTCCAGTATTCTTGCCTGGAGAATCCCGTGCACACGGGAGGCTGGTGGGCTACAGCCCACGGGACGGTGAAGAGCTGGACGCAGCCGAGCGACTGGCACTCCAGCTGCTTGAATCTGTATATTTATGTCTTTTGCCAAAATTGGGTTGTTTTTCATCATCATTTCTTCAAATACTTGTGCAGTCTTGCTGTTTTTTCCTTTCCCCCTGGGACTCTGGGAATAGGTGTTTGCCTTCCTTCCTGACGACCAGGTCCCTGAGGCCCTTCTGCCTTGTGGAGTGGGGTCCTGACCTCAGCTCTCCCTAGACCTGGCTGACACCAGGGAAGTGGGAGTCAGTAATGGCCATTGGCCCAGCTCCCTACGGAGCCTGGTTGGGGTGGAAGCTTAGCTCCCCGCCAGCACTGCCCTGCGCGGGCCGGGGTCGGAGCACCTCCTGGATTTCTCAGCAGGGCCTGGGGGTGAGATCCCCCCTTGGTCCCACCAGCAGCTCTTCCTGGTGGCTGCCTGGAATGTTCGCCTGGTTCCCAGGGACTGGAGGGGGATGTGAAAGGTCGCTTTCCTCTCATCCCCGCTGAAACCCCCGAGGAGGATGTATGCCGTTTTTCTGTTAGTTTCTGCCTGGCGTCGAGTGGGTGTCTTCTGCTGTGAGGCCACCCTCTTCCTGGCCCTTTGGCTGGGGACACTGGCTGCCTCTTGGCTTTTCCAGCTCTGGGGACACTGCCTGCCTCTTGGCTTTTCCGGCTTGGGGGCGCCTACAGCTCCCTGTCCTGGGTGGGCGGGGACCGTTGGGACACGTGGGGGCTCCCTGCCACATCCCTCCTCAAGTCTGGGGCCCCAGACAGCCTGCCTCCTCCTTCCCACCCCCTTTCCTGGGTCGTGTCTAGAGCGTTTTCTGCGTGTAGCAGAGAGGGCCCGAGGGGAGCAGAGCTCCTGTGTCTCGGCCGAGCTGGAGTCCGCCTCCTCCTGGTCTTTCCGTGCTGGGTTCGGGCTCTTCCTTGGCGATCACAGCTGTGCCTGAATCTGACCCCTGTCCCCATGCTATGGGGCTGTGGATGATTTGAACCTACTAGTTGCTTTGACTTCTGTAAATACTGCACGTAAGACTTCCTCATCTTGTTATTTTTATAATCTTTAAGATGCTCACCTGTCACTTCCTGAGTGGGCTGTCCTAAACGTTCGCGTAATTAGTGTTCCAGAACCTGCGCAGGCACAGCTCTGGTGCTGACATGCGCCTCAGTGAATGTGTGGACGCCCCAGACCAGCGTGGCTCTATCTCACCGTGCTTCCCACCCCCGAACCTGTGACGTCAGGAGCCATTTTTGATTGCCAGATTTCCCGTCCAGTTAGAGGTGAATACAGTGTGTTAGCTGCGGGAAGGTCCTTTGTTCCGTGGATTGGGAATCGTACCCAGAATCTCATGGGTATATCATTTAACTGCGAGAAGGTGGACCTTCCTTAAAGGTGGACCTTCCTTGTAAATTTACATATTGATAGTTTTAAAACGTTCTGAAGAATGGGATTATTAGAACCTGTGGCCTTTTGTTGGCACTGATACAGAAGACTTCAGTTCAGCCAGGGGTTTGGGCTGTATACCTGAGGGTTTGTGCTCCGTGCTGATAGGAAGGGAATGTTTAGTGACGAGCTCGGTGCGGGCCCTCTCGAGAGCTGGGCAGACGGTGCTCTCGTGACTGGCGTGTGTGAGGGACTCGTGGGAGGCAGCCCCGCAGTGACCAGGGCAGGTGAGCTCCAGCTGAGGTGTCGGGAAAGCCGCCACGGGGGCGTGATGTGAGCTGGCCCCTAAGGGCCCCACAGGATCCCAGCGGGTGGAGAGCTCACCGCTGAGACTGTCCGCGTGCGCTCCGTGGGTCTGTCGGTTAAGACGGGGTTCTGGTAGGCCGAGCTGTTAAAGCACGAGTGTGGCAGCGAGACAGAACCATCTAGTGCCAAGGACTGGTCACGATGCCAGCCCGCTAGAGACCTCTGGTCACGCGATAGCTGAACGCTAACCCTCCTTGCTAGGGAGTTCCTTTGTGTGCATACAGCTTCAAGGAGCCCCCTGGACATAGTAGGTCCCAGTTGTGGGTCGAGGTATGCTCTGAGGTCTCCAGTTTGAGGACTTCTGTTGAGGAATGGATGCCGAGCCTGCGTTGCGTTTTGTGAATCCCTTATTTTCATCATTAGAGGCTCACTGTGCTGTTGCCTTTCTGTCGGGGCCGATGGGGCTTTGAAGAAGCCTCCCCTGCTGTCCTGGGTTTTTAAGCTCTTCGAAACTCCGGGCCTGCAGTCTCTCCTCTCGGCTTCAGAAGCACCAGTCGGGCTTGACGCTGCAGTGGGTCTGCGTGAGAGCAGGAACCCAGATGTGCTTCTGGGGTCTAGAGGAACAGTCTGGATTTATTGCTTTGTTGGCAGGTTGCACTTAAATAAGGAAGTCTACTTTTGCATGTGGGCACATGTGGTTTGTCCTTCAGCAATGTCAAACAAACAAAAACAGCAACATCATTCTCCATTGGTTAAAGAGACGCCGCCTCTGGCCGTTGTCGGAGGCTCCAGGGCACACGGACAGTGGCTTTTCCCCGCCTGTTTGCAGGACGCAGTGTCTGGGCTTCAGCCGCCGGACCCGTGTGGTTCGGGAGACAGCCGTGCTCGTGCCAGACCGCGTCCATGGCAGCTCGCCATGGTTTTTTGTTGTTGTGGTTGAGAATGGGGACATGGGTCTTATCTGTTTTAGATGGAACTGAAGATCTAAACTGAAGCCTTACCTGGAGATCTAATTATAGGGTGATCTTCAAAGAAGCTAATGTTGTATGATGGACGTGATGCTTCACTCCCGTTCCCTGAAGGGCAGTGCCGTCCCTTAGAGACAGGCTGGTTTGGTTCATGTTGTAACTACTATAGTTTGCAGTTAAACAAAAGCAGCCTAGTCCTCTTCACATCTTGCCAAGTGTGCTGGAGAAGGGGGACGCAGAGGATGAGATGCATGGCGTTACCGACCCAATGGACGTGAATCTGAGCAAACTCCTGGAGAGAGTGAAGGACAGGGAAGCCTGGCGTGCCGCGACTGCGTGGGGTTGCAAAGAATCGGACGCGACTGGGTGACGGAACGGCGACCGCAGAGCGCTGGACAAAGAGCCGCCTGGTTTGAGCGCGTTGCCCTCTTAGAGGAGCAGGACACGGAGAACAGTCGCTGGCGTGCGGCAGGTTCGTCTTTCGAGTCTGTCTTTTGTGCAGCAGGATATTTGTCTCACGTGGGGACACATGTTAGGGAAGGTCCAGCTACTTTGGTTTATGGAATGGAAGACAGTTTGCATGCTGCCTTCACGTATCAGGTACAGAAGCCGTTGCTTCTGTGTTGGCGTGGTGAACGGAATCGTTGGAACGCGTGCTTTGGAGGTGCGGCATCAGAGGGCCGTAAAGGAACAGTTGTCCGTCCTGAGAGTGTTCGCAGGTGGACAGCAGGCAGCAGGGGAGCAGCCCTGCCCTGTCCCGGGCGCCAAGGGCAGGGAGATGACCCCGGCCCCGCTTTGTTCGGGAAGTTCAGGCCGGGCGCCAAGGGCAGGGAGATGACCCTGGCCCCACTTTGTTCGGGAAGTTCAGGCCAAGCAGACAGCCCCTCTCTCCACACCTAGGCATCTGCTTCACTGTCCAGTCTGAGAGCCGCTGGCCACTGCCCCAGCTTTGTCACATGGCCCCGTTAGACTCAGCAGTGAAGGCTGGCCTCGATGAGTAGTCAGCGCACCAGGCCGGAGGTGGTCAAACGACTGGGTAACCCTGAGCAGAAGCTGTAAGCCACGGGAACATACAGGCGCGAGAATTTGTGCTAATATTGTCATTACCGGAGTGTCGTGGTGATCGTGCGTGGCGTGGATTCCGCCGAACCCTCAAGTGCTATCTGAGGCTGTTAGTGGAGGTGCCTGCTGTGTCCGGGAAGGTGAGGTTAGAGGTGTGGGCCACTGGAAGCCTGCACCCGTCACTCCAGGCCGAACCCTTTGTGCCGCACGCCTGACGGCAAGTCCTCCGTTCCCGGTGTTTCTCTACTCGGTTGGCATCTGGGGAGATGGGAAGCCCAGGGGAGGGCAGGGCAGGAGAGGGGACATCACTACTCAAGTCAGCGGAAGGACCCGGAGCCCCAGCCCGGGTAGAGGAGGCCACCAGGACCAGCCACAGGTCGTGTGATGAGATTTGTCTGCACCGGTGTGGTGGGAAGCATCCTGACGCCACTCGGGTGACTTAGACCCCAGAGATGCTGTAGCGAGCCCCTGCCCCGCCCCGGCCACCCATGCACGCCTCTGATCAGATTGCATCCATTTCCAAGGTAAATTTTTGTGCATCTCTGTACAGTTTTACAAGCAAAAGACTTGACATTTAGCAAGAAAGAAAACAGAGTGATCATTTAAAGCCTCACCTGACCGCTGGCTTCCATTACAGGTGACGGGACAGCTGCTTCAGGGCTTCGTTTTGGGAATTTTTATAATGCCGATTAGAGGATTTTTAATCTGTTTTCCACTGACAGTCAGTTCTCCATCTACGGTTGTTGGCACCCACGCGATGACCCTGGAACTGTTTATACTTTTTGTGGCCACTTAATGTGTTGCTGTTGTTTTTTCTTCAAGGAAATGAAGTTCCCTAGTTTTCAGCTGGGGAAAGGAATTGTTTTCCCCAGGAGTCTGATGACGCGACCAGACCGATGGAGTTTGAAAGCTGTGTTAGAAGTGTGCAGTGACGTGGAAGCCGGGGTGGGGGGCTGGGGAGACTCCCGAGGTGAGCCGATGAGAACAGCGCGGTGGCAGGCTGGCCGTCCAGCTCCCTGTCAGTACATATCTGATGCAGCTATAAAGTGGTGGGGTTGTGTTTTTAAACAAACACGCCGGCGCTCCCGGGGCGTCCTAGCTAAGGCTGACGTCTCATTAAACGCGGTCGTCTAGGGCAGCCACGTCGACAAATCCCGAGCGTGCGCTTGTGTGCCGGCTGCCGGCTCCGCCGCAGGCTTCTCCGTTTCGGGAGCTTCTGTCCTGTGTTTGCGGCGCTATTGCTGTGACCTCACCGAGCCCTCAGTAGCCTCACTGGGCTTCTCTGATGGGAGGGACTTTCATTTTCCTGTTGGAGTCGTCCCCTTCTTGCTCCTCTCGTCATCCCCCAAGGAGGAGAGGACGCTGGGCTCGAGCCTGCTGCCCCCGGCGGGCCGGGCCCTGGGCTGCGGGCGTGGCCCCGCCTGTGTTTGTCCAGCTGTGCCAGGGAGCAGAACCTACTTGGCTGCAAATCGCAAGCCAGACTCTCCCATCTGGCTTTTATTAGTAACAGAGCCGGTGTTTTTGATCTCCACCCAGCTATCTGACTCCTGTTTTGATCTCCACGCTGATTCTAGACTTGGGAGCGGAAGAGAGACAGGCTCACTGAGTGTGCGCTTGTCTGGGGTCACCCACTGGGCTGGCCCTCCCTTGTCAGTGTGTCCATTCGGGTCTTTTTCTGCCGAGAGGAAATAGCAGAGTGGCCATCATTTTAGGAAGGGATGCCACCGTGCCAGAGGGACGCCATCACTTGCTGCTTTCTGGTAGAGGCTCGCTGGGCGGCCTGGTTTATGTGAGGGTTAGGGTTTGACAGAACGAGGGGAAGCTGCGCTTCTAACCTCCCACACCTCACATCGGGGAACTCGCCTCCCAGAAGATGCTTTGGTGGCTCAGACGTTTAGGAGACGGACCCCCTGGGACCCCCTTGACACCATGGTCTATGGAGCAGCACAGAGTACAGACCCCCCTCCTGCAGGGATTAATGCACCTTCCTTGAGTGAGGTTACTGAGTCAGCAGGCGCTGATGCGGTGAGGAGTCCTTACCCCAGTGGGGAGAGCTGCCCTCGGCCCCTGTCGGGTCCTAGGGGGGCGACCCGTAGCCTGCAGGTGAGAGCTTCCAGAAGCCTGAACGGATGAGAGGGCACATCCCGGGGGAGAAGGGTGGGAGGGGGCCTTCCAGTCTCAGGTGATTCCGGTGGCAGCGGGAGGCAGGATTGAAGGGCTTCCAGCAGAGGATTGCCTCGATCTACGTTTTTAAAAGATCCATCTGGGTAAGTACGTTAGAGCAGGGTCAGAGGACCTTCTCCCGTCCCCTTGTGGGATAGCTGTATACACGTAAAGATAGCTGTGTATGTGTTTTAAAGATGACCTTACATGTGAGTATAAAAAACGTTCAGCAGCAGTCATCAAGGAAGGAAAAAGAACACTATTCCACGTGTAGGCTGAGTTGTGTGAAGTTCTGATATTTGTCCCTTTTTGACTAACAAAAATGGCAGGTATTACGTATATGCCCCCTCCCCAACATTTCAGAAACACTGCAGCCAGGAACAAAAAGAGAAGATTCTGGGGCTCCTCCTCGCCACGTGTAACCATAGTGACTGCTTCCTGGGAGGGTGGGTCACAGTTTTCACACCCCCTTTCACGTAATCATCTGGCGAGTTACCTGTGGCAGCTTTACAGTAACGAGAAGGGCAGGGCGGGGGCTCCTGCTGCTGAGAAAACAGGCGGTCCACCTCCATGACGGCGCCTCTGCCTGCCCGTGTGCGGGGCCGGGGACCAGGGCGGGGTGCTTAGGCTCACACTCTCACGAGATGGGAGTATTGCTCACGGGGTGGTGGCGTTCCCGGTGTTCCTGTGCGGCAACGTCCACAGCAGACATGGGAACTTGGCCAGCAGAGCGGCGACTCGTACAGGAGAGCCCGACCGCGTGGGTCGTGGTGCAGAGCTCGGAGGGACGCAGACTCGCTCACGCTCTCGCACCGTCAAACAGTACCTTAAAATACACCCACCTTAAAAATGCATCAGAAGCATGACAAAATAAGTGTTTATTTCTATGAAACACGAACTTTAAAAATATGTATACTTTCTACAGTAAATGTTATTTTAGAGGCCGCCTTGGTAATAGCCATTTCATGAGTCCTTAGGGATATGATCTAACAGTCCGGGAGTGATGGTTTAATGCCTCCTTATATACTCTTCTGCAATTACCAGGACGTTTTCATTTTGAATTGTAGATGTGTTTTTGGTTGTTTTTTTTTTTTTAACTTAATTTGTGGTTTGAATCTTGCTTTAGAATTTTTGTAATCTTAAATATTTTCAGAATGTGTAAATATTTGCTGAGGAGACCACAGCATCTGTAGCATTTTAAGTGGGAACTTGTTTCCTAATTCTTGGTAAATTTAGGAAAAGAGCCACCAGGTTGCCTGAGCGCTCTTTTATCTAGTACAAATTAAAGCTCTTCTGACAGTAAATCGCCCTTTCCTAGTCTTTCACACAGAGAAGGCAGTGGCACCCCACTCCAGCACTTGTGTCTGGGGAATCCCATGGATGGAGGAGCCTGGTAGGCTTCAGTTCATGGGGTCGCTAAGAGTCAGACACGACTGAGCGACTTCACTTTCACTTTTCACTTTCATGCATTGGAGCTGGAAATGGCAACCCACTCCAGTGTTCTTGCCTGGAGAATCCCAGGGACGGGGGAGCCTGGTGGGCTGCCGTCTGTGGGGTCGCACAGAGTCGGACACGACTGAAGTGACTTAGCAGCAGCAGCAGGAGCAGTCTTTCACAAATTTTAAAATAATAACATTTCTAAAAATAAAGTATTGGAAATAAGGAGAATGTTGTAAATGTAAGCGTTTTTGAAGGAGATTAAAAGACAGATCTTTGTTTTATTGACATATAGAGTTGCTTTACAGTGTGTTCATTTCTGGTGCTCAGCAGATTGATTCCGTGTGTGTGTGTGTGTGTGTGTGTGTGTGTGTGTGTGTGTGTGTGTGGATTCCTTTTCCTATGCGTTTCCATTATGGTTTATCACTGGATACTGAATGGTGTTCCCTGCTGCACAGCAGAACCTTGGTGCTATCCATCCTGCCTATAATAGTTTGTGTCTGCTCGTCCCAGCCTCCCACCCCCACCGTGGCAACTGCGTGTCTGTTCTCTGTTTCTGTGAGTCTGTCTGTTCCACAGATAAGTTAATTTGTGTCGTATTTTACATCCCACGTATAAGGGATATGATAGGTATTAAGGTTGTCTTCTTCTGCCTGACTTCCCTTGGTGCGATAGTCTCTAGGTCCGTCTCTGTACCTGTAAACGGCACGCCATTCTTTCTCGTGGCTGAGGAATATTCCGCTGTATGCACGTACCATGTCTTTGAAGAATGAAATCTTGAACCTTCTAAAACAACTTCGTCCAGTGTTGAAAGCTAGTGATATAATAAATATAGCTAAGTTATTTCCTTTTGTGTTGTTTTCACAGTTACTACTCAGGCAGCCGTTTCCTTGAATGTCCCCTTTTTTCCCCCAAATGGCTTTGACATTGACCCTGTCACCTGAGTATATAAATGACATGAAGGGGACACCATTTAGTGCACTGTTACAGATAACAAGACGAATACCTCGTGGTTGGAGTGCCTGAAGTTGTCTCGGTGGCTGAGGAAAAGTTATCCTCTGCGAAGAGACGTTCTAATTTCAGACCGGATTGAGCCGAGACTGCCAGCAACTAATCTAATAACAGCGATGTTCTGGAGATTCTAGTCAGTTAAAAGGCAAAAGAAATTAGGTGTATCTACTGGAAAGGAAGGGATAAAATTGGCATTATAAATAGTAGATCCAAAAGATCATCCAGAAACTTGCTGAATTAAAACCAGTTACCGGAGTGGCTGGACACAAAGTAAATGTCCGTGGGTGAACTGTGTGTGCACGTGTGTGCTTTCCTGTAATAGAAAAATACCCCATTCCTAACCCAGCGCAAAGGATGGCATACCTAGGAATAAGCAAGACATGCTCATGTGCAGTCCGTATGGAGAAAGTCCTAAACCGTTGCTGAAGAACGTAGAGATCCTGGAAGAGTTGCTTCTTTTGAGGGGTGGGGGGTGTGGATAGGAATTGTTGCTGTTGTAAAAATGCCAATTTAGGAATTGAACACAACCAGTCAAATCCCTGTTTATTTTTCTTGGAACTTGACAGAGCCATGCTGAGGTTTGTGTGATGAGTAAATGTGTGATGATAAGTAATACAATTCTGAGAAAATGCATTGTTTGGGATAGTTATCATGAGAAGCACTGTGTTCCCACCAGCAGCCCGAGGGTTCCCGCTTCCCTGCACCCGCACCGACTCCTGTGGTTGCCTTTTTGCTTCTTTCTTGGCCACCCTGGTTCTAATGTGCCAGTCCTGATGGCCTGAAGATCTTTGCATGTGTTTATTAGTTGCTATTGTTCCGTGTTTGGTGAAGCTCTTTCTTTTGATTTCTTGACTTTCACTTCTTCCTGTTTATAATCAAACCTATGTGAGGATTCATCTTAGTTTTTATAGTGATCCTATGAGGGCTAACAGTGGAAACAGTGTCAGACTTATATTTTTGGGGGCGGCTCCAGAATCACTGCAGATGGTGACTGCAGCCATGAAATTAAAAGACGCTTACTCCTTGGAAGGAAAGTTATGACCAACCTAGATAGCATATTCAAAAGCAGAGACATTACTTTGCCAACAAAGGTCCGTCTAGTCAAGGCTATGTTCTTTCCAGGAGTCATGTATGGATATGAGAGTTGGACTGTGAAGAAAGCTGAGTGCTGAAGAATTGATGCTTCTGAACTGTGGTGTTGGAGAAGACTCTTGAGAGTCCCTTGGACTGCAAGGAGATCCAACCAGTCCATTCTGAAGGAGATCAGCCCTGGGTGTTCTTTGGAAGGACTGATGCTAAAGCTGAAACTCCAGTACTTTGGCCACCTCATGTGAAGAGTTGACTCATTGGAAAAGACTGATGCTGGGAGGGATTGGTGGGCAGGAGGAGAAGGGGACGACAGAGGATGAGATGGCTGGATAGCATCACCGACTCGATGGACGCGAGTCTGAGTGAACTCCGGGAATTGGTGATGGACAGGGAGGCCTGGCGTGCTGCGATTCATGGGGTCGCAAAGAGTCGGACATGACTGAGCGACTGAACTGAACTGATGAGGGCTAATGACCGTTTTTGCCACACAGATGTCAGAGAATTGGAAATACCCAGTGATTTTTAAAGCGTTTTCCAGAGCACGTTGGGAGTGTGAAATTGGAATGGCGGCACCTCAGAAGTCGGTTCCTCTCGGCTGTCGTCAGCAGCTCCTGTGCGGGTTTATCCGCCTGTCACGTTTCCTCCCCTGTGTCCTACACGTGGCTCCAGCTGAAGGTTTCTCAGCTGGTTTTCCATAAAATGTTTTTTATCATCCAGCTTTCCTTAATCTCCCCTCCGGATCAAATGATTTCCAAGCCAGGAGTAACCACCATGGCTGTGTGCTGGCCCAGAGACCTCCCGCTGCTGCTGAGAGGGGTACCTTACCTCGCGCATCTCAATACCGCCAGGCCAGCTCGGGCCAGCGCCCACGGGAGGCCCCTCCTTGCCCTGCCCCGGCCCCCTCACCCTGCCCTCTGGCGCCTCCTTGCCCCGCCCCCGGCCCCCTCCTCGCCCCCCCGCCCCTCCTCGGCCCCCTCCTCGCCCCCCCCCCCCCCCCCCGCCCCCGGCCCCTCCTCGCCCCGCCCCGGCCCCCTCCCCCGCCCCGGCCCCCTCCTCGCCCCGCCCCCCTGGCCCCCTCCTCCCTCTCCCCTCCTCGCCTCACCCTCTGGCCCCCTCCTCGCCCCGCCCTGACCGGGCAGGTTTGGTGCCCTGGCCTCTGCTGGCCCCGAGTGGGGAGGGCCTGAGACGAGGCCGTTTGTGCTCCCGACGCTCGCCCTCGCCACACCCCTGACGCGGGGGGCGCCTACATATGTTTTCTTTCGGGAACAGGGTGACTTAGGGCGTGGACGGGCGTGCTCTCTCTGCTGAGGGCTGTCCAATGACTGAAGGTGGTCGTGAGAGCCCGTGGCCCCTGCAGGGGCAGGCACAGCTCCGGTGCCCCGAGGTGAGGGGAACCTCCTGGGCGTGTGCTGGGCTCGCTGGCTGCAGCCTTCGGGTCCAGACCCCCTGTGTGCCGGAGCGCCTGGCAGCCGTGGGATGCAGATGCCAGCTCGGTAGGCCAGAGGGGGCCTGGGATTCTGCATTTCTGATCAGGCATAGGTCAGGCTCTGAATCGTGAGGGCAGGTGTCACGGTGTGGTTCGTGGTGTTGCCAGCACCCCGACAGCCTTCAGGTGAGTGGCAGCGGTGGTGGGCAGCTCACAGCCAGGATCAGCCGAGGTCCTGGAGCCCACCCTCCTGCATGCAGCTGCTCAGAGAGCCTCAGCAATGCGCAGCAAAGCCCTGTCCTGCCAGAGCTGGCCTTCTGTGGGAAAGACAGGTGGGGTGGCTTCTCCAAAACATCAGAGGGTGTGCATTGCCGGTGGGAAGGAAAAGGGGCAGAGGGGAGGGAGGGTACACCTGGCTGTCAGGTGGTACCTGAGTGGAGGAGGGGGCCGCTCGGGCCAGCACTTCCCTGGGAGGGCTGCCGGGAACCAGGGCTCTGCAGGAGGTTAGAAGCTGGGACTCCAGCTCCACCTGGGGCTGCAGTGACCCCGCCTACCTGGACACTTGGGGTTACTGGTGCACCCGCTGGAGGGAGACCAGGGTGTCCGGGTCTGGAAAGGCTCCGAGGGTACTCATGTTGAAAATAATATTTCTGAGATCTGGAAACATGGTTGTCCTGTGTTTAATTGAAAAAGAAGTGAGTTTGATTTTGGTTTTACATCCAAACTTTGAGTATAAAAAAATAAATGGGGTCAGGGGCATGGCAGTGATTTTCACCGAAATGTAAAAAGCACTTATCTCTAATCAAAGGCGTGTTTCTAGTTCTCCCGCTCAGGTGAGCACGCACACGGCTTCTGTATGAAGCAAAGCCTTCCCCTGTTTCTCTGTGTAGTTTTACTGCGTGACCTTTATTCCATCAAGGTCATTCATTTGCACTGCATTTTATAGTTAATAATATACAGTTTGTACTTTACTACGTCCACGAAATGCCTCTTCAGTGTGTCTTTTTAGATAATTGTATGTCCAGTCAATGAGAACGCAAGACCCTTTGAAGCCCAGCGTTCATTCTGGTTTTCGCTCTGCTCCGTCTTGTAGCAGGTGCTTCCGGACTCTTACTGAGTAAGTTGTTCTGATTTTTTCGAGCAGTGACTGGGCCTCCTCCGACACAGTTTCCCTGCGCTGAGTCTGCAGAGACGTATCATTAGCGTGACTGGAAGGCCGGGAACGTCTGTCTTTCGGGTTCTGTCTTCTGTCCCCTTCCCAGATGCAGTCCCTCTTGGACCATCAGAAAGTTCCCAGTTTGAGCTTGTAGAAGCTGCAATCAGAGAACTTGCTTTTGGCCTTACTGCTGCCAGTATTTCAGTTAGATAAGTGGCCTTGTGCGCAAACAGCTCCCTCTTGTCTCTGCAGAGCTGTAGGAAGGCCAGTCCCTTGGGGTTGATTGTGTGTTGTATGTGGTTGGGGGAGGGGAGGACCCATCCACGTGTGGGGCTGCCTCTGGGCTGTGTGCACCAGGAGGTTTGGGAGACGCCCCTCCAACAAAGCCTGCTGTGGGTGCCTCCGACCCGAGTTGTTGTTGTTAGAAGTATGTGTGAGTGGTCCATTAGAATTAGTTAGAATTGGAGAAGGAAATGGCAGCCCACTCCAGTATTCTTGCCTGGAGAATCCCAGGGACAGAGGAACCTGGTGGGCTGCCATCTGTGGGGTCACACAGAGTCGGACACAACTGACGAGACTCAGCAGCAGCAGCAGCAGCAGCAGCATAGCAATGATTTGTAACGGCAGTGTTCCTAAAAGACGTGTTGTTTCTGATCTCTTAAACTGCATTAAATTCAGGTAACTACGAGGTCAGGAAATGGACACTAGGAGCCTGATGATAAATTCCTGTAGCATCGTTTAGGTCTGTGCCTTCAGGAATATCTTTAGCAGACCACCTTGGAGGTTAGCAGGGTTGAGAACGTTAGTTTTGTTCCGCTCCTTGGCACAACTCCATCTCTGATCTTCTCTAGGGCCCAAGAAAGGGGCTTCCTGAGATGCGTTCCTAGAGGGACTCCAGGCCCCGTGACTCAGAATTACACTCTTGGTTCCTAGACACTCTGCAGATGCTGGTTGGGCAGGTGGATTGCCTGAACTCTGAGAATGTTGCCCCGGTGGAATCTGGGAAGGGAGACAAGCCCACAAAGGAGAGCATGTCGAAGGAGAAGTAACTTAAGAATGTGTCATTTAAGTGCAGCGTCCTCAGAACAGAGAAAGGAGAGCTGAGTAAACGCGTGCTAATCTTCCTAAACTAAGCTGGGAAATCTGGGTGCCAGTGTGAATCTGCCTGTGTGTGTTTTATTTGCACAAGGTTCTGGTGGGTGCACCTGGACAGGCGTGCAGGGACCCAGGCGCTCGTGTGCTTGTCTCTCAGGCCTGGCGTAGCGCCAGCGAATAGTAGGCTTTCAGATATTTGTTGGATGTGTGAGTAGGCACTTTAACAGGAAAAACGTCTAAAAGCTTGGAAACGAAACATTAATTTTGATGATCTTGTAAAACAAAAGGGTTTTCATGTTCTAAGAACAGGAAGGTCAGGGTTCTCCGAGCAGGAAGCTAAGCTAACCCTGTGTTTCCTGGCAACCATCCGAGGGCCAGGAGGCTTGCCAGGGGAAGACAGACAGGCTACCTGGGGCCGAGGTGGAGCAGAGGGCTCAGGAAGTGGAGTAACTGGAGCTCTTGCCTTTATCCCCGGGAGCGCAGGGGGCGGGGCTCAGGGTGAAGTGAGCGCGTCAGGAGTTGCCCACTGTTCCCTTGTGTGGAGTCATTCATGTAACTGGGAGTTCCAAGGGCAGCAGGTCTCCAGACATTCTTCTCTGCACTGAGACACCCACCCTCAACTTCTCCCTGCGCTCAGCGGGGTCCTGACACCCATTTTCTCACACTGGCCTGTTTACAGCTCTGAGCCGGTTGGTTGGTTGGTTCATTCCTGTGATCGTCCTGCCTGGAGGCGCGCGCGCACGCGCGCGCACACACACACACACACACACACACACACATCTGGAGACGACACATACACACACATTCACGTGATTGTCCTGCTTGGACACACACACACACACGCCTCTCCCCGGACGGAAACACACACACTTACGATTGTCCTGCCTGGAGACGGCGCACACACACACCTCTCCTTGGATGGAGACACACACACACACACACACACACCTCTCCCGGGACAGAAACAGACACACACAGTCACATGATTGTCCTGCCTGGAGGCGGCACACACACATACACACACCCCTCCCGACACGCACACACCTACACACACCACACACACACACACCCCTACACACACCACACACACACACACCCCTATACACATACCACACACACACACCTACACACACACCACACACACACACCCCTACACACACACCACACACACACCTACACACACACCACACACACACACCTACACACACACCACACACACACACACACACCCCTCTCCCTGGACGGAAACACACACTCACACGATTGTCTTGCCTGGAGGCGGCACACACACATACACACACCCCTCCCGACACACACACATACCTACTTGCACACACACCTACACACCACACACACCCCTACACACACACCACACAAACACACACACACCTACACACACCTACACACACACACCACACACACACCTACACACACACACCCCTATACACACACCACACACCTACACACACACACCTACACACACACCAGACACCTACACACACACCACACACACACCTACACACACACACCTACACACACCTACACACACACACCCCTCCCTGGATGGACACACACACAGCCCTCCCCGGACGGATACACACACACACCTACACACACACACACCCCTCCCCGGAAGCAGCGGGTTTCCCACTGTCAAAGGGAGTATCTTCTCTGAAACACAGTCGGAGTGATCAGTCATTTTATTTTTCAGCCTGTCCTTGCAGAATTTCCGTAATCTAAGAATCTTCACAAAATTCTCAAGCCCACCATAAACAGTCTGTTACTCAGAAAGCCGATCAGCATCTTTCACTTACATGATGTTTTTGTAGAATGCGAATGGGCCCCATGGGGTTTTGTCTTTGTGGATTAAAACGTGCCTATGACTCCTCTTTATAAAGTTGTAAGGAAGAGGCTGTGGTGGCCCCCCACACCAGGAGATCACAGCTAAGCGTGGGAGCAGGCCTGGACATGAAGCAGCTGGCAGAGACCCTCAGAGGAAGCGCGCTGCCCACCCACCATCCGGGGAGCGAGCGCTCTGGGCAGAGGGAACCAGGACTGGGGGGCCCCCGAGGTGGGGTGTGCCCGGGGTCAGCGTGGGCGGGGTGGCGGGTAGGGGGAGACCGCACAGGGTCCTGTCCGCTGTGCTGAAGGTGTGCCGTGAGAAGCAAGAGCACCTGCATCAAGGCTTTAGGAGGACGCTCTGGCGCTGAGTTGGGACACGGTTGGGGCGGGGGCGCTGGGGTGGGCTAGAGTGGGGCAGGTGGTCCCTGGGAGGACCGCGGGCACCCAGCACGTTCTGTCGGCTGTTTGGCAAGGTGGATGTCGGCTCTCAGCTCTGTGAAGGGGGGGGTGGTTGTGCCAGCTCATAGGGGTCCTGAGGCCTGGAAGCTTGGTGCCCACCAGGTTTGTGCCCAACATGTGAGGGTTCAGTTCACACTCGCCCCGTTTTTATTTCAACTGCTGTTTCTGCCTTTCTCCCCGGAGGCACCGCTGTCGTGAATTTCATATGTGTTTAATCTGTGGTTTTATAGTTTTACTACCCGTG
The DNA here is from genome assembly GCF_001704415.2 of Capra hircus. Classification (NCBI taxonomy): domain Eukaryota; kingdom Metazoa; phylum Chordata; class Mammalia; order Artiodactyla; family Bovidae; genus Capra; species Capra hircus. The sequence goes on from NC_030832.1 coordinate 41,411,438, forward strand.
TTTATATCCATAATGAGTGTATAGAGCTCATGTGTTTTTTAAAGAGCTTATTTAAACGGTGCCATCTTTAGGTGTATCGTTTAAGACACTGGCTTGCTCAGCAGTGTGTTTTTGCCGTCTGTGCGCGTTGGCGCCTGCGTATCCAGCTGGTTCACTGCAGCCCTTGCAGCCATTACCCTGGTGTGTAGCCCTCACCAGGGTGCGACTGGCAGTGCCTGTCTGGTCCGTGCGTGCAGTGCCCAGCAGCCGGAGTGTGTGCTTGGGTGTGGACTTGCTGGGTCACTCATATGCTTCCCTTCTGGATATCGTTTATCCCAGCGTTACTGGAGCGTTGCTTCTCAAATGTGTCCAGCATTGCTTCTCATGGGAAGTCTTACTGAGCCGGGAAACTGTGGTCCTTACTCCAGATAATGACAGATCGCCGTGTGTGTGTCCAAGTGGACGGGTTAGTGGGACCCACTGAGTGCGTGCTGCAGATGGGAGCAGAGGCACACGCCCAGGGTTTGCTTTAATCAGGAATCTGGAGGCTCCCACATGGGAATGATAGCTGTGAAGGAGGACGTCTGTCCTGACAGACCCCCAGGAGCAGGAGGCTCTGCCTGGGGTCTGGGGAGTACCGAGGTCCGTCCGGAGGGAGAGAGAACAGAAGCCTGGTGGAGCCTCTCTGGGGTGCTGCAGGAAGGAGGGGGCAAGGCAGGGCAGCAGCCTGGGCCAGAGCGTGTGCTGGGCGCCTGCTGTGGGCCATCTTGTTCGGGACCAGTCCAGACCGGAGGGCTCCTGCCGCCTGGAGGGCAGGAGCGGAGGGGGAGCTGGTTCCAGGTGCTGGGTTCGCCCAGGAGGGGCGGTCTCTCCAGGATCAGCACAGCTCCCGAGGTGTCAGAGCACCACCATGCAGAAGGTGGAAGACGTGGGCAACACGAGGGTCACGCGGCGAGAACTGTGCCCTGGGCTGGTGTGCCGAGACGGCGCACCCAGGCACCCCTCCCCGCTCAGGCCGGCAGCAGGGCCTTCAGAGGTGCCCCGTCAGGCTCCTCTCCGGAGGCCCTGAGTGCAGGGGTGCGATCAGCCTGGGCATCAGGACATGCGTGGACTCCGGGTAATGGACAGCAGCCCAGCCCAAGAAGCAGCGATGTGGGAGCCAGGACTCTGATCCCCGCTCGGTTCTCAGTGCCAGACGCAGGGCCCTGGAGGGGGCCACCAAAGCCGGAGGAGTCGCCCAGAGACTGGAGCCCCGGGGTCACAGCCAGGGACACCGTGTAGGTACCCGCGCAGCAAGAGAACCGACGTCCACCAATCAGTTCCGTTGGTAATTTCACAATACTAGAACGGTGACAGTTGAGTAAAATTTCTACAATACAGGTGACTGTTCAAAAGAATGGGATTCCTTTGTGGGGGATAACATTTCACTTAATAGAGGTGTGTTCTCACCATTGAGTCAAATGCACATACTCGTCTCTGAGAGCCACACTTAGCTTACAAGCCACACGCAATCAGGAGACGGGGCGGGTCTGGCCTGCAGGCCTTAATGTGCTGACCTGCCCCCACGCCCCCCCCATGGACACACAGGCCGGATGTCTGCATAGTTGTGCTCCCAGGCCAGGGTTCTGCACTCAGGCCAGGCAGCGGTGCCTCCCCCAGTGGCCGTCAGACGAGGGAGGAACTGTGACCTCACTCCTTGGTCCTGTGACATGCAGGCTGCCCTCCAGAGTGCATCTCACAAGAATGTGGGGGACCCGGGGGACCTCGGATGAAGGTGGACGAGGAGCACCCAGTTTGCCGGCAGATGGGAACAGTTTTCTGAAGTCTGTCTGCTCTCCACTGTGTGATGAGGCGCGTGTTAGCAGAGTACCCCGGGCTGTTTGCTTCTTGACCAGCTATGGAAGAGCCTCACCTTTAAGCATGGGTGAACTAACCACCCAGAAAGCCACCGCCCCAGATGGGCCATTTCTGAGTTGACCCCGGCAGATTTTCGAAGATTGTTTGATAAAAAATGACACTCTGTCGTTAAATTTCTCCTGCTTCTGAACTACATTTTATAATCAAACTGCAGTCAAGGAGGAAACCCAGGTGACTCCCATGAAGCCTCCCTGCCGCACTCACAACTGACCTGATGCCCTCGGCCTCACCCTGGCCCTCACTCACCACACTCCACGTCCCTCTGATGTCGAGTTTCTTAAAACTGCGACGCTCAGGGCCCTCGAGTCCTGTCCACTCGGAACACTCACCCTGCCACTTAGCGTGGCCGGCCCATCCCTATGGTCAAGTCAGCGTACGTGGCTCCTCAGCAGCCTTCCCTGTCAACCCTGCTGACACAGCCTCTTTCCCCTTCTCTCCACGGGGTATTTCTTTCCCTTAGAGCCAGAGTGCAGGGCTTTTCCACTTCTCTTTCTGTGGGAAGCATTTTAGGATAGTCCTCAGCTCACAGGAAGCTTCACGCGGGCAGGGGCCCAGCCATCCCATCTCTGCCCTGTCCTCGGTCACCCCCACGGTGTGGGCACCCGGTGTCTTGGGATGAACGGAATGGGCTGACGGGCCTGCTGCAAGGTAGAAATGGTCTCGTGGCGGAGGGCAGGGTGTTCACTGTCTGTTCGGCTCCAGAAGTTAAAAGTCACGGTATCACAGGCTGTTCTCTGGCTCCCGGGGCCACCTGAGGTGTGGGTGAGCCCCCTCGGGGACACGGGAAGGGTGAGTTGGGGTTTCCTCCTGAAAGTTGTGTCACACAGCCTGACGATCACGTGGGGCTGGAAGGCTGTTCGTCACAAGGACACCCTGTCTTCGGGGTGCCCAGCGCAGCCCCCTGAGCTTGCTCCAGCTCCGACCCTGAAGTCCGGGACGCGAAAGCGGCCGGAAGAGGAGCTGAGTTTTGCGGCGGGGGCCGTGCTTCCCAGCAGGGTGGTCGAGGGAGGCCTCACTGGGAAGGAGACCCTTGAGTATTCAAGACTTTCTGTTTGCAGAAGTCCCCTGGGAGCTTCAGGGTGTAACTTCTGAAGCTTCTTACCTGTGAACCTGCATACAGTCGCGAGGGGTCTTTCTTCTGCTCCGCGGATTGTCTTGAACGCAGGAACGCGGAGCTCCTGAAGCCGAGCACTGGCTCACGCTCGGTGCAGCAGAGGGGAGCTGCCGGTCCGTCCGTTCCGAGCGCAGGCTCGCCGCCAGCCTGGGTGCTGGTGCCTCACTCAGGCCCGCGGACGGGCAGGGGCAGCCGGGGCCTCGCCCCCGGACCCGCGACTCCCCTGGGTGTCCAGCTCTGCGCCGCCCCGCCCGCCAGGCTCCGCCCCGCCCGCCAGGCTCCGCCCCGCCCGCCAGGCTCCGCCCCGCCCGCCAGGCTCCGCCCCGCCCGCCAGGCTCCGCCCCGCCCGCCAGGCTCCGCCCCGCCCGCCAGGCTCCGCCCCGCCCGCCAGGCTCCGCCCCGCCCGCCAGGCTCCGCCCCGCCCGCCAGGCTCCGCCCACCTCTGCCTCCGCGGTCTGCATCCAGCCGGGGTCTCTCCAGGCGCAGCAGGCCGTTGGTCCTGTGACCCATGTGCGCCACGTGCACCCAACCGGGGGCTCCTTGGTGCCTGTGACCGTCAGCATGCTTCGCTGACCGGGGCAGCAGTCTCCTCTGCGATATAAAGCATCATCCTGTTGCCCAAGGGCGTTCTCTTTCACCAAAGCTGATAAATCTTGGTAGTTTTAAAACCTCGTTTCTTCTTAGAGCTGTGCCCTCTTCTTGCTTGGGCCGAAGCAGTTACACATTTTTTGTTGTTTGGGGTTTTTAATTGGCGTATCATCATTTTACAGAGCTGCGTCGGTCTCCACGTCTACCAGCGTGAATGGGTCACGACTGTGTGTGTGTCTCCTCCCGCTCGCGCCTCCGCCCCGCCCCGCCCGGTCATCGCTCCCTGGGTTTTCCAGCAGCTCCCCGCCAGCTAGCCGTTTTACCGACACTGGGGCACAGATGTCACCGCGGCTCTCAGTGGCCCCCTCCCCCCACCCCGTCCCCTTCCCCTGCATTTCTTCACTGTAAATAGGTTCATCGGTCCTGTTTCTCTAGATTCCGTATAGATGCGCTAATATACAGTGTTTATCTTTCTCTTTCTGACTTATTTCACTCTGTATAACGGGCTCTAGGTTCATCCACCTCATGACAGCCGACTCAGAGGTGTTCCTCTTATGGCTGAGCACTGTCCCGCTGTATATACGTTCCACGCCTTCTTTACCGTTCGTCTGGCGGTGGACATCTAGGTTGCTTCCGTGTCCTAGCTGCTGTGAGTGGTGCTGCGGTGACTGCTGGCGGGCGTCTGTCTGTCTGGATTGTGGTGTTCTTGCCTATGCGCCCGGTAACAGGACTGCTGGGTCATGCGACAGGTTTATCCCAAGTTTGTTAAGGAGTCCCCAGACTGTTCTCCACAGTGGCAGTACCAAGCTCGCATCCCTACCAACAGTGCTGGAGGAGTCCCTTTTCTGCACACCTCATCCAGCATTTACTGTTGGTAGTTTTTTATAATCTTTATTTATTTGGCTGCTCTGGGTCAGAGTTGTGGCAGGAGGGATGGCCGTGGCCTCACGTGGGCCCTTCCCTCGTGGTGCAGGGACTGTCCAGTCACAGGGATGGTCTCAGCCGGCGGCACTCGGGCTGTGCTGCTCCGAGGCGTGTGGGAGGGACCTTAGGCCCCACCAGGGATGGAACCTGCATTGCCAGGCAGGTTCTTAACCACTGGACCGCCAGGGGAATCTCTCCTGTTCTTCGATGACGGCTGTTCTGGTTGGTGTGACGTCACACCTCACTGTAGTCTTGATTGTGACGAGCAACGTTGAGCATCTTTTCGTGGGTTTATTGGCCGTCACAGTTATACTGTAAGGGTACTGAGTTCTTCTGATTTTTATGCGTGTTATTTATCCTTAAACCCACCTAAAAATGTTGCGTGACTACTTCATTTGCCAACCTGACCATTAGTCACGAGGAGAGGTTTTGTGGGCGTTTGCCTTTTTCTATACTCCCCCCACATAATCAGGATGGAGCTTGACGCTCCTGATAAATGGCTGTACATTCGTGTGACTTCAGTGGAGGTCGTCGACACTGGGAGTGACTGATTGGGGGTGTGACGTTCCCTCGTCTTAGCCAGTTACCAAGGTCTGAAGACTCTCTTGTAGTATCTAAGCAGCTTTACACAAAAAAGAAAGTAAGCTAAGAAAAACACCGTCTGAATGATTTATCATAATTCTGAGGAAAAGCAGATGTGGGTCCTTAAGGAAGTGTTCTTCCTTGAAAACTGAGAACAGTTTTTTCCCAGAATTAGTAACAGAGGGATTATTGGCTCTGCTTGCAGGTTCCTGGCAAAGAACACTCCAGAGCGCTGGTCCTCCCGGGCGCTCAGGAGCCGTGTTGTTTCCTCACGATGTGGGGGTGTCACGTTGCTGGCAGAACTTCCGGGAGGTTCCGTCCCACCCTGAATAGCCGGTGCTCTAGGGGTTAAACGTCCTTTGCTTCTCAATGTGGAAGCAAAGTGCGATGTCCCCTGGTTCTGCATGGAAGGCGCGTTTCAGGACGTGGGCCCTGGTGCCGGGTGTGGCCTGCGGGACTGCCCTTGAACCATCAGCAGGGCCCACGTGACGGAGCACCTGTCTTGTGTGTGTGCTTTGTTGAGCAGGGTTGGAAGCCGGCGCTGCAGCCCTCGGCGAGGGCTGGCGGAACAGAGTCGAGTCAGGTGTGGCCCCTTGGGAGCCCGTCGAAAGCAGTGAGGTCTCAGCTTACAGTCTCCTTTGCCTCTTCAGAGCCTGTGGCGTGCGGGCAGGGCATCGTAGCTGGAGGTCTCACCTCACGCAGCGTCTTAAGACGTCTGTGGAGTAAACAGAAGTTTGGTAACAGTCACTCTCCACAGCCGTCTGTAAAGTCTGAGCTTGTGAAGCTGCCCTTGAGTGCTGAGTGGGGCCCAGGCTGTGTCCCTGAAGGGTGTGTGACTCACCTCTGCGCCCAGGCCCAGCACCGTGCGGCTGGGGCATGGGACGCAGCGCCGGCGGGAGCTGGGCCTCCCTTTCAGGGTCTGTCGGTACCGCCCAGCCCGGGGCCTCGGGCTGTGCGCTCCTCCAGTCTAACCTCCCGTGGCTGGGGAGGGGGAGCCCTCGCTCGCCTGCACGAGAAGCCCCTGTTCCAGTTCCGCACCTGCTGCTGACGGGCTGAGCTGCCGCCCCGTCCCTGTGTGTGACAGCCTCCAGGGCCGCTGCCCCGGTCTCGTTCTCTTCCTTACTATCTCTAGCGATCGCTGGGGTCTGTCGTGTCAGACGCAGATTCTTCTTGTTCTCCATGGGACCCTGAGCCAGGTTCCTCCTAGAGGAGGTGACGTGGTTACTATTGTTACTTCTACCGTTTGACCTTCGCGGCAAACCCTGAAATTGTGAGCTCCAGATTTCACGAGGGACCCCTCCGCTTCTGGGGTTGATCCCTTTCTGAGGCTAGAACGTCTCCCTGCAAGGACGGGACACTGTCGTGCCTGCTGAGGGAGCTGGCCTCGTGCTGGAGGCTGCTCTGCATCCAGTGAGCTTTTAAAGACTTGCTTTTGCGTTATCATAACGGCGCCCGTGCGCTTTTAAGAGAAGCGCCTTTCACACTTCACACGGGTGAACTGTATGCTTCTATTTAAACTGCCACTCTGCAGATTCCATTGACTTGTTACAGTCACTTAGGCTGTTGCTTTGGTTGAACTTTTCCTCTAAACAGGCTTTTCTTTTTATCTTTGACGTACTAAAATGGATAGTTTTAAAAGGAACTTTCCTGACGCATTTTGTAACTAAATTGCTTTCAAATAAAGAATGGGACGATATTAATTTATTAACCTCAATGTTGATTGCTCACGTGTGAGATTTCCAGTGAGAAAGGACTTGGAATGACTATTGACGTTCAGGTTGTGGCTATTAATTCATTAGCCTCAATAATGGTTCCTCACGTGTGAGATTTCCCGTGAGAAGGGACTTGGAATGACTAGTGGCGTTCAGGTTGCAGCTTTCTGTAGACCAGTTTTGGCACAAGGCGAATCCGATTGTTGGCATCCGGTATCTATTGCCTCAGGTACTCCTTGCTGCAGCGTGAGAAGTAGGAAGGGTTGTTCATCCTGGCTTAGCAGCCGAGGAACCCGAGACCGCTGAGCTCATCCTGTCGACAGCCGTAGATCTGTGTGCAGCCCTGGGGGTTTGGGCTGAGCAAACCAGACAGAGGAGCCTGTCCTCAGGGGCTGCTCGTTCCAGTGGGGGAGAAACGGGGCAACCGAGACGGGTGAGTGACTGTCGGGCCCATTCGCTGGGCAGCAGTAAATGCTCGAGAAAGAGCAGGGGAGGGTGGGAAGGGCAGGTGCCAGGTGGCCTCAGGCGGTGGTTAAGGCGGCCGGGGACGGCCTCGCTGAGCTGACACCTGAGTAGAGGCTCGGAGGAGACAGGAGCGGGCCCTGTGCATGTCTGGGGCAGGAGGGTCTCGGGCGTCCCAGAGGTGCTCAGGCCATGGCGTGGAGCAGGAGGAAGAGGGGTCGGGCCTTCTGGGCTTTTCCTGTAATAAGAAAGGGCCCCGTGGGGTTGGGCAGAGGGCACCGTGACCTCATTTTGAGAAGAGACTGATGGGGACACGTGTAGACGTGAGGGCCAATCGGAAGGTTTGCCGTGATCCAGGTGAGAGATGCTGGCAGCTGGACCAAAGCCATCGCCGAGGGGGTGGCAGGAAGCGGTGGGGGTGTGGGCCTGTTTTGAAGGCGGCACCAGGGCACCTGCTGACAGCGGGGCGGGTGGTGTTTGCTCCTCCCAGTAGAGGCCAGCGACCGGAGTTCCAGTGCTGTCCAGCGCACCCCCTCTGGACCCCTTGCAAATGTGGGCCTACTCGGGCGGGTGCCAGCCTGCAGGGGAGGCTCGGGCTCCGGGGGCAGGCCGGTGTCTTGAGGAACTGAAGCCACTTTTCACAGGCACCGAGGTGGCAGAGCCCGCGTCCTGCCAAGGCTGCTGCTGACCTGTGCCTCTGCGTGTGGCCTCTGCACCCGTCGGAGGCGTGTCCTGTCCGCGTCTGTATGAGTGGGAAGGAGATGCGTGAACGGGAGTACACGGTGTGAAGCAGTGTAATTCTAGCGTGCGCACACAAGCAGCGCTGTCCCACAGAACTGTGACGCATGCCACCGTGCTCTCCAGATCAGCCACAGTAAGGAAAGGAGAGGACACGCGAAAGCGGCTTCACAGTAACACTTTCAGGGCTGGAACCGTCCAGGATGTTATAATCTCAGGAGGTTCGTGACTTCCAGCTGTATAATGTCAACCTGTGATCAGTATTAAAAGACAAAATACATGTGTCTTTTGTAGTGAGTCTCTGAAGCCCAGTCTCTGAACTAACACACCTCAGTTCAGACTGGCCATGGCCCTCTGCTCAGCGGCCACGGGTGGCTGGGGGCGCCTGCGTCAGGCAGGGCGGCCACAGGCTATCCCGCGACTGTGCTGCCAGGACGGTGTGTGAGGCTTCCACTGTTTAGAGATTAAAGGACAATCTGAACTTGCTCGGTGTCCTCTAATTTAGCCAGGCATGTAGTATATCCCATGCTTCCAGCTGAATTGTGGCTTTAAAAAAAAAAAAAAATTCTGGAGAGCACCAGAAATGCTGGGTCATGGAAGGTCAATTCAGATGATTCTGGCCTCGGCGCCTGCTGTCAGCTGCGTGAAAACGGGCAGCAGGCAGAGACAGCTTCTCCCTCGTGCCTCTTTGCGCCCTTATCTCCCCAGACACACCCGTAGAGGAAGAGAATGGAGGTGGAAAAACACGCTTCAGAGTCCCAGAGTCACCCTCGACGGCTGGGTGGTCGAGCTTCCGTTCTCTCATCTGTAAAGTGGGCACAATCCTCCACACCTCACGAAGATGAAATGAGCTCACACGCACGCACACCCATGGGTGTGTCTCCGTATATACGCATATCTGTCTTAACTGAAATGGGGATTCTATGACGCATTTACCCTTCCTGTTTACAGTTTATTCAGGTATTTACCGCTATAGTTTTATTTTAAAACTTCTCACTAAATCATTCCATCCACGGAGCTTGACTCTAGATAACCCTGAACATAGCATATTAAGCCGTGTTACCTGTTTGTAGTGATTACAGGCCTTTTTCCTCTTGGAATGACATTTAGTATTTTTTTAGTCTTAAGTTTATTTAATATTTTCTGCCCTCAGCAAGAAGGCTTCACTCCTCGCCGCACCCCGCCGCACACCTCTGTTTGTCTTTGTAACATTTAGTGAGACGTTTAGTCGAGTAGCTTCTGGCTCACACGTCTGGACGAGTGGATGGCACACAGTGGCCGGTGGTCGGCGTGTGGCTCCAGGAGTCGATTTCACAACCCCTTACGTCCTGAGGTCTGAAATTTAGCATGGCTTTTCACGTTCCAGTTTAGAAGATCCGAGGAATTCTGCACTGCTGTGGAATTCCTTTCTTTTTCTTTTTCTTTTTAACTTATAGGGAAACCAGCCTTTCCTAGGCAGCCAAGAAAAAAAAAAGCTGATGGTGCTAATTTACTTCTACTTTTATTTTGCTAATTTACTTCTACTTCTTACACCTGGAGTTTTCCTTATAATTCGTCTATTTTCTGAAAACTTGGCCTTGGATATCCCATTGCCCTGTTAAATTTAATTTGTCATAAACTTGTCCAAACCGTACCCCTTCCTAAGCCGTCCCATGCTCTCTGCCTTTGGAACTCATCTTGCTGTGTGTCATCTCCGCACGGGAGAGCCTGGCCGCCCCTCCTGACCGCCCTTCCCACCTGCACTTATCCTTCGCATCTCTGGAGTCTGGAGGCGGAGCCCTGCCCTTGTCCCACTCCTTCCCAGAGCCTTGCTTGCTCCCAGTGTCTCCCAGAGTAAATTCCAGAAGTCTTAGCTCACCGCAGTCTGGCTTAACCTGCTCCCCTCACTGATGTGACGCTTCCCACTGTCCCGCGGCCCTTCTCCCCCTTCCCTGATGGTGGTGGTGATCTTCAGCCTGCTCTGGCCGGCTTCTGTGACGGTGCTGCGAGCTCGGAGCAGGCGCCATGCGGAGTGCCCTTCTGGCCTGTCCCTGTTCCTTGGCACAGCCCTCTGCCAGGCAGCCCTCCTGAAGTAGGAGCATGGCGAGGGACGGGCTATGCCATGAGGGCAGAGAGAGGTTCGTTCCCAGAGCTCATGGGAGGACGGGCGTGGTGGGGACGGGGCCTGGCCCCGGAGGCCTGCCAGCTCTGTGTCTGGGGCTGACGGCGCTCTGATGGGCCGCTTCCTGCACACCCCTCCCCGCCTCGCTTCTTCTCCGACCTCTAAATTAGAAGGTAGCCTCCACTCCAGCCTCAGAGAAGGCTAAGAGGAGCCATCTGCCTCTGCTTGCTGGGCTCATTAACTTAAAGAAATGCATCCTGTTTACATTGCTGGCAGCGTTTCTTTTATTTGGATGCTGGCCAAAGGCAAACAACTCTGCCCAGTGGGTTTAAAAAAACAACAGCAACACAGAAACAGAGCTTTGCAAGTGCTCACACGGCTTTCTATGGGCGAGCATGCAAAACCTTGCCATTCTCTTCATGTAGCTCGATTCCGTGGAGAAAGCTCGCTTGATCTGCTAGCGTTTTACATCTTTCTGAGCCTTAGTATTTATTGTGGGAAGATTCTAGTAAGGAATGACTAATCTGAAAAGATTTGGTTTGATTAGGGGCTAAACTAACAAAATCTATTTTGAAACAAGATAACAGGATTTGCGATTTTTGGTCTTCTTCCAGTAAAACCGAACCCCACCCCCCCCAACCCCAAATCTACATCTCCAGCAGACAGGGGAGCTGTTCTTTGACTAGAAGCTGAAACTGCTGGATTTATAAGTTGTTTTAAAAATGTGTTCTTCGAACAGTTTAAAGTGTCATATAGTGTTGAGGTGAAGTCATCAGTCTGCTTAGGACTTTACCTGTTTATATTTGGGTGAGTGAATGAAATGCATGGTTATTGGACAAATCAATACTTCAGTTAACACTGTTACTGAAAGAAGAACTTCTTAAGCAGCCGCTAATGAGACTCAAGCAAATTGTCCTCTGCCTTGTTTTCTGCTTGTGAGTGTACATAGGGTTTAGAATTGTCCTAGCCTTTGTGTTTTAGGAAACTGGCCTTTTACTGGAGAAGGTTAGGGCAAGATATTTTATCATTCAGCTATGCCTGCTGTATTAGTATCTTTTAAGACTTAGCAACTCTGTGTCATGACAGAGAGATACATATATATATAATTATCATTTCTGCAAAATAGAGTGTATATAACATTTCGAAAGGCCCTAAGCTCTTGCTAAAAATGAAGGAAAACTGGACTCAGATTTTCAGCAGATGTCCCACAGTAGAAAACTTCCCTGGAGCTTGGTTTTGCAGCTTCAGAACAGTTGGTAGCGAGTGGTCTTTGACTGGAATAACTCACAATCAGGGCAAAAGAAAGCTGTCGTTTTGTTTTCCCGCCTGCTGTCTTTCCCTCCAGATGACGTGAACGAGACCCAGAAAGTGGCTACACTGCTGGTAGCGTTCTAAGTCTGTCGGCAGTTCTGCCAATTTCCCTGGATTTCTAAAAACAGGAATAAGGGGCCTTTTCTTCAAGTTTGGGTGAAGCTAATCTGGACCAGTTCCAGCTTGCCTGGGTGGCAGCATGCACTGGGAACACAGGCTGCTTTTGGATACACCGGGGTTTTAAAGCCAAACCTATGTTCACCCCAATAATTAGGGCAGGCCTGGTCTGCGCAGCGTTGAAAGCAGTCTTGGTAAACGAGCACTCAGGCCTCAGGCCTATCTGGTTCCCTGCCTTCGCCTCCGACATCAGCTCCCGAGGGAGCTCAGTTGAACCCGTGAGTGGGCCGTGCTCCTCGGGGAGTCGGAGCCCCGAGCAGACACCTGGTGGTCAGAGTGCGTGTGCCGCATGGGAGTCGTGTGGGCAGGGCCATCGAGGGTGGTGGGCAGCCTGGCTGCCTGGCTCGGGGCATGTGGGGGCTGGGGTCCTGACCCAGCCTCTTGCCGGCCTGGGGGAGGCTTTCTCTGACTTGCCCCGAGGAGCCTGACCCTTTGCCTGGAATCTCACCAGTGAAATCCCTGCTCCCTGCTCAGGTGCTTGCTGAAGCGTCTGTGTCTCTGCAAGCAGTGGGGAGTTTGGGGTGATGTCTCAGAGAGTGCAGGGACGGGGGAGGCAGGGAGGAAGGCCAGCGGGGGCCTGGTCTGAATCCTGTTCCCCGCCCTCCGGATGAGTGGGCTCTGATGAGCTGTGGGCACTTGTTGAAATGAACCGGGGCTTCAGAAGCTCCGCTCAGGTTAGTGTTTTCCAGCCTCAGCTCTTCCTACCAGTCTCTCTTCTTTTGGCCTCTAGTAACCTTCCCTTCCTACACCGTGTAATTGGAACATATATCTTTAATTGCTAGTTAACTTTTTTTTTTCTTTACTTTTTATTTTGAAATACATATTTGCAGGAAATTGCAAAGACGGCACAGAGCGGTATCTCCAAGTTTCCCCCAGTGGTTGCATTTTGTTTAACTGTAGTGCAGCATCAAACCCGGGAGACTGAGGCTGGTCCAGTGTGTGTGAGACTCTGACACGTATCGCCTGTGTCCTCAGGACACAGACCTGCCCCAAACCACAGGGAGCTCCCTCCAGCTGCGCAGCCACAGCCGCAGGCCTCTGCCCGTCCCCGCCCCCAGGAGCCGCTCCTGTGCTTTCCATCCCTATGATTTTATCATTGCAAGAACACTGTATGAACGGAATCCCATAGTATGCTTTTTTGAGATCCATCTAAGTTGCACACATCAGTGGCCCGTTCTTCTCATCCTTAAGTCCGTGGTACGAGGTGCCGCGGCTGAACGCTTGGCTTATTAAAGCACCGCCACACCTAGCACCTAGGTTGTTGCCAGTTTGTGGCTGCTGTGAACGTCGCTGCACAGGGTTTTGTGGGGACGTAAGTTTTCATTTCTCTGGAATAAACGTCCAGGAGTGACATTGTACGGCATGCCGCATTGTATGCTAAGTGTAGGCTCAATTTTTCTTTCTTTTCTTTTTTTTTTAAGAAACTGGAAAACTGTTCTGGAGTGGCTGTCGCGTTCTGCATCCCCACAGCGGTGTGTTAGAGCTGGCGTGTCTCTGCCTCCTCACCGCCGTTCGGCGCTGGCGCTGATTTTTCGGTTTGGGCTGTTTTCGTACGTGTCGTGACGTCTTCTCATCAGAGCTCGGGTCTGCTTCTCCCTGGTGGCCAGTGAGCTTGGACATCTTGTCTTCTGCTTACTGGCTGTCTGCGTGCCTGCTGGTGGAACAGCGCTCCATGTCTTTTGGATTGTTTTGCTTCTCTAAATTGTTGGCTTTTGAGCATTCTTCGTATATTCTACGTATGAGTCGTTTGTCAGACACGTGGTTGGCGAGTATCTCCTACCAGTCCGAAGCCTGTCTTTTTATTCCCTTAAAGTCTTCTGAGGAGCAAAAGCTTTGACTTTCATGAAAGCCAGCGTATCGGTGTATGCCGCGTGTGTTAGTCGGTCAGTCACGTCCGAGTCTGCATCCCCGCGGACTGCAGCCCGCCAGGCTCTGGCCGTGGGGGTTCATTCTCCAGGCAGCATACGGAGTGGGCTGAGTGCCCTCCTCCAGGGGACCTTCCCAGCCCAGGGGTCACACCAAGGTCTCCAGCGCTGCAGGCGGATTCTTCCTCTGAGCCACCAGGGAAGCCATTTTTCCTTTATGAACCACGCATTTTGTGTCATGTCTAAGGACTGTTTGCCAAGTTGTGGACTCTGAAGATTTTCTACTATGCTGTAGCTTTATGTTTTGAGTCAGTTCTGTATAAGGTGTGGGGTTTAGATCAAGGTTTTGTTTTGATTTTGTTTTTTCTTTGCCTATGGATGTCCAATTGCTTCAATATCATTTATTAAAAAGGCTTTTCCTCTACGTAATTGCTTTTGGATCTAAAAAAAAAAAAAGCAGCTGACCATAGTACCTGTGTCTGAGTTTCTGTTACGTCCCATTGACCTCTGTGCCTAGTCCATCACCGATACCACACAGTCCTGCTGGTGGTAGCTGTGTAATAACATGTCTGGAAATCAGATTCCTCCCACTTAATTTTCCTGTTTCAGGATTGTTTTAGTCTAGTGCCTTAGATTATATGAATCTTGTAAGAGTTCTGTCCACATCCATGAAAGCTCTTGCTGGGATTTTATAGAAACTGGTCAGCCTGTATGTGTCAGTTTAGAGGGCGTGCCGTCATCACGTCGACGCTTCCGATCCACGAGCATGGGCTGCCCCACCTTCCGTCGGGTCTTTGGTTTCTTTCGTCCACATTTCACGGCTTGCAGCGCGCAAGTCCTGTGCACGCTCTGTCAGACTTGAACCTGAGCGTCTCATTCTGGGGCTTGTGATTGTTAACAGTACTGCACTTTGAATGTCCACCTCTGGGGCTTCTCTGACAGTCCAGGGGCTAAGACGCCACGCTTCCACCTCAGGGGGAGCAGGCTTGGCCCCTGGTCACGGAACTGAGGTCCTGCACACCACGTGGCACGTCTAAAGAGTTTACAATGTTACATTTCCATTTCCACGTGTAACTTTCTAGTGTATAGAAAGACATTTTGCTTCTGTCAGTTTTTGTACCCAGCAACCTTGCTGAATTCACTTGGATTCTAGGAGGTTTTCTGTGATCGATTCCTTGGGATTTTGTACACAGACCATCGTTTCATCTGCAGACAGGCTCAGTTTTATTTTTTCCTCTCCAGTCCACGTACCTTATATTTCCTTCCCCCCCTTGCCGTGGAACCGTGTCGAATAGCAGTGGTGAAAGGGGAGTTCTGGTCGCACTCCCGTTCTCACCCGAAGCGCTCTGTCTTCCACCGTGGATCTTTGCTATTCGCTGCAGAGGTTTTCGTCAGTGTCGCTTATCAAGTTAAAGAATTCTCTCTTTGTGGTTTTCTGCGTTTTTATTACCGGTAATTGCTCAGTCATGCCCACCTCTTTGCAACTCCACGGACTATAGCCCGCCAGGTCCCTCTGTCCATGGCATTCTCCAGGAAATAATACGGGAGTGGATTGCCATTCCCTTCTTCAGGGGATCTTCCCAACCCAGGGATCAACCCCAGGTCTCCTGCATTGCAGGCAGGTTCTTTACCGTCTGAACCACCAGAGAAGCCCTATGTTTCTTGTTGATGGGTGTTCATCGTTTAAATCCATGTCTGTGTCTCCCGGGCCAGGTTCTGAGTTTCGGGAGCCCAGTCACTGCTTCGTCAGCCTTCTGTTTTCCCGCAGTGTATATCTCAGTGCTCTGCCCCCAGTAAGCATTAAACGCGTTTGTGGGTCAGAGGGACTGGGCATGGACCCTGGGGCAGGCGCTCACAGGGGCACTTCTGATCCGGCAGTGCTGGGCACTGGGTCTGGAGGGGAGGCCACAGCTGCACTCTGGGTCACCGGTCCCCTTCGCCTTTCACCTCGCCTTTGGTTACCTTTCAGCAGATGCTCCAGCAGAGATCTGGTTTGCCCCAGGTTTCTAGAATAACTGCCAACTGAAAGCCACTGAGCTCTACACAGTCAATGGGGGATTGTATGTTATGTGACCTGTGCTCCAATAAAGCTCTTCTTTTTCTCAGAAAAGTAAGTGCCAGCTGGGCAGTGATATCCTGATGTCCTCTGTGCTGGGGGACAGGGGACTGCTCTCTGTGTCCTGGGTCCCCCAGACGGCTCTGAGCCAGCCAAGCCCTTTCCAGATGGCGGGGTGGGGCTCACCCAGTGCTGGTGCGCAGGGAGCATTCAGCAGTTCCCCCAGCAGAGCCCAGAAGCTTCTGTAGACACCGCGCTGATCATGCTCGAGCACGGAGTCAAGGGTGATGGACCAGGCCTGCTTCCTGCCCAGGGAGGCGTTGTCCCCGCAGCAGCATTTCCGCAGTTTGGCCACCTGCCCTCATCCTGTTTTAGTTCAGGCCGCTTCTGCAGTGAGGTGAGGAAAAGGCGGGAAATCCCGGCTGTATTTCTAACCGGGAGGGAATCAGCACGACAGTGAGACCGGTTCCCCACCCTCCCAGGCACGCCTGGGACGTGACCCGCTCCCGCCCGCTCCCCATTCAGTCCCCCGGTGCTGACGGCCTGTGCGTGTGCTCCTCCGCGGCGACAGGGCAGCGGGGCTGCAGCTGGAGTTGTCCTCAAGCACAGGCCCTGCCAGCGCCGCGGCTCGCGCTCTGTTTCCACACGGCGCTAGGCATGTGTGTGGCCACTTCTTCCCCGACCTGTCGTCTCCCTCTCGGGACCTTTTCAAACGAGGGACGGCACAGGGCAGACCTGCGATGTGGTCTGTGCGAGCCTCCGCCTTGACAGTCACGTCCCCGGGAGCACAGCGCTCGTGCCGGGACAGAGCGAACCCAGAGACAGACGCTGGCTGCCGGCTTGGCAGCTCCTGAGCCTCCTGCTTCTACGACCGTCCATGCTCACGCCGCTTTCTCCACTGCGACTCAGCCTTCGCAGCACCGTGAAACCCTCTGTCTTCTTTCTGTTCTTTCCCAGTGTTCAGGGGTTCCGGTCGATCCACGAGACAAGCTCGGCATCCCCTGGCAGTATTCTGAACGTCTTCTTTCTGTTCTTTCCCAGTGCTCAGGGGTTCCGGTCGATCCACGAGACAAGCTCGGCATCCCCTGGCAGTATTCTGAACGTCGTCTTTCTGTTCTTTCCCAGGGCTCGAGGGTTCTGGTCGATGCACGAGACAAGCTCGGCATCCCCTGGCAGTACTCTGAAAATGAGAAGCACGGGATGTTCCTCATGGCTTTCGAGAACAAGGCAGGGCTGCCCGTGGACCCCGCCACCTTCCAGCTGTACGTGCCCGCCCTGAGCGCGCTCTGGGGGGACTCCGGCATCAGGGAGGCGTTCAGCCGCAGGAGCGAGTTCCAGCTGGTGAGTGAGCCCTTGTCTGGACACCACAGGCTTAGACCTCATGGGATTCCCCTTTACAAACTCTGAAAGCACAGGCGAACTGTAAATTGCTCTAAATCCTGATATTGAAGATCAGAAATACCCAATGCTGACTAAGCCATGTAAATGGTTTGAGAAGGAATGATATTAATTCATTCAGGCTAGATAAATGTTTGCATTCAAGGAGTATGAAGGATTCTTAAAATACTAAGTGTTGGCGTAACTCAAGGAGCTCAAACTTTCTAAGTATCGTTCTTCGTAGGAAATCAACGCATCCTTAGGAGAATGTCCCAGCTGTGACGCATGAGTCCTGCCCAGCAGACCACGAATGGCCTCAGATCTGTCCCTGGGAAGCACACATGAGCTCTTCCGAGCTGTTCCCCTAGGTTCTTCCCTTTCATTTTACAGCCGGAAAGTTTCAGAAAGCCTAGTCATCCTCGTTACTTAGCTTCATCTAGGCTATGAGTCTGTAACAGGAAGTCTGGGGTGTTTAGCCTGCCTGCACTCCCTCTTTCTCCTAAGTGCCCTTCAGCGCTGACTGTCTGCAGAGATGGGTCTGAGGCCTCTCCTGTAACTGGAATGCACGCGCCCGGCTGCTGTGGATGCCCCCTCTCTGGGTTGCCCAAAAGGCTCACTGCCCTCCACACCCCTCTGCCCCCTGAGAACCGGGACCCCGAGTTTCACAGCACCAGTCCTTTGCCTGTCGCTGTGGTGTTGCCGTGATAGGCAGTCATCTTGTAAAAGCAGAGCCTTGCGTCTTCCCTGTTTGCGCACTCCACACGAGCGGCTTCTTGCTAGACGGAGCTTGCTGGCCCTGCCATGCTGTGACGTGTCTTTAGGCGGCGCGCGTGGCTGTGGGTCTCGCTCGCCCGCGGCCGTCTGCTCTTCCGCCGTGTGGGTGTAGTGGACGTGCCTGTTCTCTCAGGGGTGTACTTTGGGGTCGTTTTCCGTGTTTTGCTGTTAGAAACGAGTGCCCCTCGACCTCTCCCGTGCGTCCCCAGGTACCCATGTCCAGGGGTCTCCAGGACATACACCGCGGAGGGGAACTGGCCGGTTGTAGGGCCTCTGTGCCTGCAGACAGACAGAATGTATCCAGTCGTCTTCCGGAGCAGCTGCAGCAGCTGCGCCTGTGTCAGCAGCAGAAGCCCCCGTGGCGCTCCCGTAGGTGCCGTCCGACTCCAGAGGTGCTCGAGAACCCCGTCGTAGCCGAGGGAGCTGGGACACACTGTATCCCCCTCGCCTCCCTAGGGCTTGACTGAGATCTCCCTGAATTACTGGCTGCGTGTTTCCTCTTCTGGGAAACGCCTGTTTATGTCTCTTGCTGACTCTTACTAGCGGGTTCTGTGCACTAGCCTCCTGTATTTGAGCTGTTCCTTTCAGTTCAGCTTCCGCGTACTTTTCATCTGATCCCCCCACCCTCTCGTCTTACCCAGTCGTCTCGGCACAGCCAGAAGATTGATAGTGGCACACTGCTCTGAATTAAACTGGAGACCTCATTCAGATTCAGCTGCTTTTCCTCGAATGTCCTCCTCACGAGCCAGGGTCAGGCTCAGGAGCCCACCCTGCACTTGGCCCTGGCGTCTCCTGGGTCTCCATCAGGGACAGCCCCTCGGTCTCTCCTGGGTCTTCATGACCTGGACACCTGGAAGGAGCCCTGCTCGGTCACTTTGCAGAGCGTCCGTCTTTGGGTCTGTCTGGTGCTTTCTCATCACTAGGATGAGCAAGAAAACAACTAAGTGACGCTGCGTCCCCTGAGCGTCCTCTCTGAGGTGTGAGCTCGCGGTGCGTCTGCTTCCTGGTGGCAGGGGCCTGGGTTACTCGCTTAACGTGCTGTTTGCCACACGTCTCCACTGTGAGGTCACTGCTGTCCTCTGTTATGAATAAATATTGGGGGGGGGGGGCTTTGCGACTCTGCAGACATCCTGTTTCCCTTCAAGCTTTCACCCACAGATTTTAATATCCATCAGTGGATCTGAGGGATGACATTTTTAGAACTTTGATTTTCACATTCATTCTCAAGTTTAAAGATTAAAGTGAAACAGTCAAATGAGCTAGGAGATATAGTCACTGCAGAAAAGAATTGTTAATTTTCTAAAGGGCGTGACTGTCAGGCATGGCTACAGCTGGAGAACACACAGACTCTCACGTGTGAAGTTGGGGTTTAGGTCCCCCCACCATGCGTGGGTGCCGAGGCGTGTCCAGCTCTCTGCAGCCCGTGGGCTGACGCCCGCCAGGCCAGGCTCCTCTGTCCATGGGCTTCTCCAGGCAAGAGGACTGGAGAGAGTGGCCGCCTCCTTCTCCAGGGGGTCTTCCCGACCCAGAGGTCGAGCCTGCGTCTCTTGCACCTCCTGCATCGGCACGTTGGTTCTTGACCACTGTGCCCCCTGGCAAGCCCCGAGGCTTCTCCCACCACATAAACCCACAAACTGAAATGGTCTGGGAAAGAGTGGTCTCTTCAGAGCCTGAATGGAAATTGCCGTTGTCAGTTGAGAGCTGACCCCAGAAGGAAACGTACACTGCAGAGCTGAGCGCTGCCAGCCGTGTTTAGCAAGTGCTGTACCTGGGGTGTGCGTGTGCTGGGGCGGCTTGTCAGACCCTTGCGCGTCCTCCTCGCTGGGCACTGCGGTGGGTGCTCTTTCACTGAGCCTTGCCTGTGAGCCAGGCACTCTGCTGAGGTCAAGTTTGGCTTCCTCCCAAAGCTGGTAAGACAGATATCCAAGCAAATAAGCGCCATAGAATATGCTGAGAAGTGTGATTGAGGAGTATCCAGCTACGCATAAAGGGAGAAGGTAAGCGATTCCACCTGACAGGAGGGGGCAGGGAGATGTTTGGGGGCAGACTGTCTCAGGATGAGGTGGGGATGAACTGGGCCCTGTTAGGCGTGGAGGGGGGTGTCTCTGCAAGAGTGTGGCCTGCGCGGGTGGGCGGAGGGGGCCAGAGAGGCGCCGCCCCGCTCGGCAGGCTCCTTGTGCAGGTCCCTCCTCCGGCTGCTGTACCCGGTAAAGGAACTTGGTCTGCTCAGGACAAAGTTTGGGGGGTGGAGGATGAGTGGGAGCTCTGTGTGTGGCTGGCACTGCTTCTCGGCTCTGCCCCCTCCTCGGTGCTGGGTCAGTTCTGGCCTGGCTTCCCCGGCACAAGGCTGCAGCAGTGCCCACCTCCTCCCGGAGCCGGGGATGCCGTGCAGGGAGATACCCCGTGGGGCGCCCGAGGCCTGATGAGCGTCCAGCCCTCGCGCTCCCCTGTGCGACAGGGGCGGCAAGCGGGACTCCCAAGATCATAGCCCTTGAGCTGCGTTTGGCGACTTGCCGTTCCGATGGGCTCGGTGCACCTGTTCTTAGCAGACTGGGCGGCTGCGGGGCACTTTGGTGCCTCTGCCGGAGTCCTCACTGAAATCCGCTTGACCGACTGACCCTGACGCTTACTTGTTCCGATGTTTGGGGTCCAGCACACATGGAGACCATGGGCCCTTCTCTCTGATGCTTTTTGCTTCACACTCTTGGATGTTTAAAAAATACAAAAGAACAGAGTTGATGCGTTCTGAGTCATTTTTTTCCTCCTCCCAGTTCCTGTTTCACAGTGGCAGGGCATGGTACTTCCTTGAAAATGTCTTCATCTCTTCGGCTCTGGAGGATGGAACTGGAGATTCAGTTCAGAGGAGGGAAGTCTGTTTCTTGACTTCTGAAAGTCAAGCGATTCTGCTAATTACAGAGACTATTTTTTCTTTTCTGTCATGTTTAGAAAAATTGAGTCTTTGTAACGTCATCAGAGAGTGCTGGATTGCTAGAAAAGGCTCACTCTGGGGCTGAGAGCAGAGTAGAGGTGTGCGCTGCCTTAGAAGCGGGCGGGTATGAGGTTCTAAGAGGAGACTTACTCTGTGGCTGAGAGAGTGGCATGCTGAGCATAAGCAGAGTCGGATCGCCCATCTCACTCCTGACACAAAGTCCACGTGTGGTCTGCCCAGGCTTTGTGACATCTGGGCTTCAGTTACCCCGGGGTCACCGCATCCGCCCACAGGGTCCCCGTGGTCCTCACCCACCCCTCACCCGATGCATATACTCCATAAGGGCCAGAGAAACACAATTTGAAGTTCTCAGGCTTGGAACGCTTCTTCAGTGAGGTTCTGGGATAAAGTAGTGCCCAGAATTCTCCTTTGCATTCCTGAAACAGACATCAGCGTGTGCTGTGTAGCAGTCATATCTTTTTCGGAAAAGAAAAAACAAACCAGTCCCTTGCAGGAGGCCTTGACCCCGCAGGCTGCTGTTACTTGGACAGTTGCCTGTGCTTTTGCTCAGGTCAGTGCTCAGTCGTGCCCGACTCTCTCCGACCCCGTGGACTGCACCTCGCCAGGCCTCCCTGTCCATTACCAGCTCCCGGAGCTCGCTCAAACTCAGGTCCGTCGAGGCGGTGATGCCATCCAACCATCTCATCCTGTCGTCCCCTTCTCCTCCCGCCTTCAATCTTTCCCAGCATCAGGGTCTTTTCCAATGAGTCGGTTCTTCGCATCAGGTGGCCCAAGTATTGGAGTTTCGGCTTCAGCATCAGTCTTTCCAATGAATATTCAGGACTGATGTCCTTTAGGATGGACTGGTTGGATCTCCTTGCAGTCCAAGGGACTCCCAAGAGTCTTCTCCAACACCGCAGCTCAAAGGCAGCAATTCTTCGGCACTCAGCTTTCTTTATGCTCCAACCTTCACATCCATACATGACTAATGGGAAAACCATAGCTTTGACTAGATGGACCTTTGTTGGCAAAGTAACGTCTCTGCTTTTTAATATGCTCTCTAGGTTGGTCGTAGCTTTTCTTCCAAGGATCCAAGTGTCTTTTAATTTCATGGCTGCAGTCACCATCTGCAGTGATTTTGGAGCCCAGAAAAATAAAGTCTGACACTGTTTCCGTTGTTTCCCCATCTATTTCCCATGAAGTGATGGGACCAGATGCCATGATCTTAGTTTGCTGAATGTTGAGTTTTAAGCCAGCTTTTTCACTCTCTTCTTTCACTTTCATCAAGAGGCTCCTCAGTTCCTCTTTGCTTTTTGCCATAAGAGTGGTGTCATCTGCATATCTGAGGTTGATATTTTTCCCAGCAATCTTGATTCTAGCTTGTGCTTCATCCAGCCTAGCATTTTGCATGATGTACTCTGCATATAGGCTAAATAAGCAGAGTAACAATATACAGCCTTGATGGACTCCTCTCCCTATTTGGAACCAGTCTGTTGTTCCATGTCTGGTTCTAACTGTTGCTTCTTGACTTGCATACAGAAGCAGTTCTGTGTCTTGTTCTGCGTCTGGTATTCCCATCTCCTTAAGAATTTTCTACAGTTTGTTGTGATCCACACAGTCAAAGGCTTTGGTGTAGTCAATGAAGCATAAGTAGATGCTTTTCTGTAACTCTCTTGCTTTTTCTTTGATCCAGAGGATCACTACTCTACGCATGGACATCACCAGATGGTCAATACCGAAATCAGATTGATTATATTCTTTGCAGTCAAAGATGGAGAAGCTGTATACAGTCAGCAAAAATAAGACCGGGAGCTGACTGTGGCTCAGATTGTGAACTCGTTATTGCCAACTTCAGACTTAAACTGAAGAAAGTAGGGAAAAGCACTAGACCATTCAGGTATGACCTCACTCAAATCTTTTACGATTATACGGTGGAAGTGGCAAATAAATTCAAGAGATTAAGTCTGATAGAGTGCCTGAAGAACTATGGATGGAGGTTCATGACATTGTACAGGAGGCAGGGCTCAAGATCATCCTCAAGAAAAAGAAGTACAGAAAGGTAAATGGTTGTCTTTGTGAGGAGGCCTGACAAATAGCTGAGAAAAGAAGAGAGTGTAAAGGCAGAGGAGAGAAGGAAACACACCCCTTGAATGCAGAGTTCCCAAGAATAACAGGAGGAGATAAGAAAACCTTCCTCAGTGATGAGTGCAAATAAATAGAGGAAAGCAATAGAATGGGAAAGACTACAGATCTCTTCAAGAAAATCAGAGAGATCAAGGGAGCATTTCGTGCAAAGATGGGCACAGTGGAGGACAGAAATGGTATGGACCTAACAGAAGCAGAAGATATTAAGAAGAGGTGGCAAGAATACACAGAAGAACTGTACAAAAAAGATCTTAGTGACCCAGATAACCATGCTGGTGTGGTCACTCACCTAGAGCCAGACATCCTGGAGTCTGAAGTCAAGTGGGCCTTCGGAAGCATCACTATGAACAAAGCTGGTGGAGGTGCTGGAATCCCAGCTGAGCTGTTTGAAATCCTGGAAGACGACGCTGTGAAAGGGCCACACTCACTATACTTTTGCTGGTGTGATTTTAACTGGGTTTCAGAATTGTTTCCCTGAGCTTTCTTAGGAAGCAGGCTTTTGAGGCACTAGAGGATGAGAGTAAATGGAAGATGAGGTGATTTGATTTGTAGCCGTGATAACTTTCTGTAACTTTGAGGCCACATGAAACAAAGTGACGTATGGTGAACGGGCAATTTGGGGCGTTTTCTGCCCCAGCTCCTTGTCCTTCTAGGAGAGAAATCCACTCTCGGGGTCCGGCGGTCACTTTCAGCCACTGGAGGAACAGTGTCATGGCTGCTGGTCGATTGGGGATGAGTCCTGGGAACTGGAGGTCCAGGGGATAGACTTGGCCTTCCAGTGGGGGGCAGGGTGGTACGGGTTTGATCCTGGTCTGGGAGGGGAGATCCCACATGCCCTGGGCCAAGAAAACAAAACGGAGAACAGAAGAATGTTGTGATCAATTCAATAAAAACAGAAAAGAAAGAAGTCCTGAAGTCACTGCTTGTTTGAATGGCAAGCAATGCCCGCAGGCCGCTCAGGGCTGTTTCCGGGCTCCTCTGAAGGGGTGGAGTCCAGGGGTCTCTCTGCCAGATTCAGCTGTCCCCCGGGCCCACCTTTGCCGCTTCCTCTTTTCTCCGCTGTCCAGATACCCTACCCACTTGATTTTTTTTTTTAATGCTGTAGTCGAAGGTTTAAATCAAAGGAAGACAAGAGAACCCCCAGAAAGTGCCGTGGGGGGCCGTGCCTTTTCCCTGGAGTTGCCCATGGTACCGTCCGGAATGTTTCAGAGAATCTTTCCCACTTTGGAACGGTGGTAGGCCCCTAGTGTTTGTGGCAGGCTGAAGACTCCTGGGCGTCCATACTGTCCCCGGAAGCCAGAGCAGCAGGGACACACCCTATGTCTGTCACCTGAAGGAAGGGCTGGCAGGGCGGTGTCTGTCCAGACCCTTGCCCTGTCCTGCCGCGTGGCTCCTGTCCTCAGACGTGGCCGCCAGGCAGGAGCGGGAGGAGGTGGGAGGGGAGCCCACCCTCTCCCTCGGAGACTTGCAGGCCCATCCCGCTCCTCTCAGAGGCCACCCCTTGGGGAGGCGGCCGAGCATGGTTCTCAGCTGGCGGAGCCCCTGGGGACCTTCTGCCTCTGGGACGCTGGCGGCAGGGGGCTGGCGCTAGTGTGGACCCCGGGAAGGCCAAGTTGGGGGTGCTGTCCTCACGGTGTTACGCGTGGGCCGCACCTCGCGACTGTGCCTCCAGTCTTGTGCATCTGTTCGTTTCATGGAATTCATCCGTTCCGCACGGTTTTGTGGGGCAGCACCTCATGCCAGGGACTCGCAAGCCCTGCGAAAGCGCCCCGAACAAACAGGAAGATCAGACCGCGCGGAGCTGACTTTCTGACGAGGGGAGACAGACAGTGAACACGCCAGCAACAGGCGAGTGTGCGTGTGTGTGCTCGCACGCACGAGCATAAAGGGGGGAACTGGGTGGGGAATGTGGAGGCGCCTCATGGGAGAAGCAGGGGTCAGGGATCACGGGGCGTTTCCATTGGGGCTCTCTGTCCTCCCCACCTTTCGTTTTCCCGTCTGTCGTGCTGGCCGAGCTGAGCGTGGCTGCAGCCAGGCTGCAAGTCCTGCTCATCCTGGTTGAATGTCGCCATGGGAACAAGGTCTGAGACTGGCCCTCTGAATGACCAGGCAGTCCACACAAGCCGTCAGCGTCGAGAACCTGGACGGTCAGCACGACCCACAAGAGGACGCAGCATACACTGCGTGGCCAGGGGCCCACAGCCGTGTTGTCTAAGCCTCTGTGCTTCGGCTTCTGGTCCAAGCTGATGGAGCGCCCCAAGGGGCATGCGAGCACCCTCTGAAGGAGACGGGAAAGCAGGGTCTGGGGTGAGGGGAGTGTTCCAGCCGGAAGAGGAGCAAGTGCAAAGGCCCGGGGGTGGGAGCCGACGTGTGTCCCAGGGTGCACAGATGGGGTGGGGGCGGGTCTGCAGAGCAGCGGGGCTCATGGAGGCCTTGCGAGGGGCCGCTGGAAGGACTTGGGGCAGAGGAGTGGGACGGCTTGATCCCATTTTAGCCGGGTCCCTGTGGCAGCTGTGTGGATGATAGACAGGGAGGCCCGACAGAGGCTTTTGCGCAATCCCGGTGATGGGCGTGGGGGGTGACGAGTGGTGTCGGGCCTGAGGGCCTCAGACCTGGAGAGGAGCATGCAGGTCGCCTAGTCTCACTGTCCACCCGGCCTACCAGGGTCCCCTGCACCTCACTGTCCACCCGGCTTACCAGGGTCCCCTGCACCTCACTGTCCACCCGGCCTACCAGGGTCCCCTGCACCTCACTGTCCACCCGGCCTACCAGGGTCCCCTGCACCTCAGGCCTGGCGGTCGACGGGGAGCCTCACAAGCCTGGTGCTGCAATTTCTCTTTCGCGTTCAGCACTCCGGTGGAGAGCGCGTCTCTCGCTGTGAGCGGCTCCCAGGCTGCTCTGCGGGTCTGGACCGGCCCTCCAAGCACAGAGCATGTGCCGCCCCACTTGTCAGGACATGTCAGACGCCTTCTCCAGGCCCGAGCCCTCTGCCAGGACACAGGTGTCGGACCGAGTGACCCAGTCTTTCTGCGAAGACCAGTTCCCCTTCACCTCCTCGGGCCTTACCTTGAGGAATGCCAGGCCTGATGGAGCTGAGCAGGGCAGAGTTACGGCAGCTCGGGGTCCCCGCGCCCTCCCCGGGTGGGTCCGCCCCGTCCTGTGCCGGGCGGTGGGGGGCCGGGGGAGGACAGGCTGAGTTCTCAGGCTCTGGCTGCTGGTTGGTTAGGGTCTCACTGGTGGTTTCACGTCGGGCCAGCTGCGCCTTCCGCACGCTGTGAGAGGGTGTTCTTCCACGCCCGCGTGCGCATGTTTATTCTTCAATTCTGACCAGCCTAATAAGCGAGAATTCCCATGATTGCTAGTTCTTTTCATGTGCTCACTCACTCAGTCGTGTCCAACTTGGTCGCGACCCTGTGGACTGTAGCCCGCCAGGCTTCTCCATCCATGGGATTTCCCAGGCACGCATGCTGGAGTGGGCTGCCATTCCCTTCTCCAGGGGACCTTCCCCACCCAGGGGTCCAGCCCAGGTCTCCTGCGCTGCAGGCGGACTCTGTCGTCTGAGCCCCAGGGAGGCCACGTGCGTGTTAGCCGCATGTGTCTGTTCGCTGGCGAGTCGCTGCCCGCCCTTCACAGCTGCTTTCCCGTTGGACGCGGGCTCCTCGTGGTTTGTGCCAGTCTCCCACTAGACGCTCATGTTTTTCTAACACTGTTTTTTTTAAAGTGATTACAGATCCACAGGCCGTGACGAAGCCAGTGCACACAGGCCCCCACCCTTCACCCAGGCTTCCCCAGCGGTCCGGTCACATCTCCCGTGACTGCAGTCTGGCGCCTGTACAGCGAGTGTGTGTGGCCTTGTCACGCTCTGCCACACAAAGGGCTGGCATAACCACCACCGCGATCGAGACGCGTCTCCACGGAGAGGAGCTTCCTGCTGCCCCCAGAGTCACCTTCCTTCCCCACCGTCCCTCCTCCCTGGCAGCCAGCTGTTTGCTCTCAGTCCCTAAACGGTTATTATCTGGGGAGCATCGTGCAGATGGAGTGGCACAGACTGTGACCTTTCGAGGCTGGCGCTCCTCACTCATCCTAATGCTGCGGAGACACACCCAGGTTGCTCTGGGTCAGTCGACATCTTTTCATTTCTGAGTCACATTCCATGGTGTGGAGGTGCCATAGCTTTTCAATCTAATTGTACTTAGATATACGGGCTTTCCAGGCAGCACGGGTGGTAGAACCTGCCTGCTAGTGCAGGAGACATAAGAGATCCAGGTTCGATCCCTGGGTCGGGAAGGTCCCCTAGAGGAGGGCATGGCAGCCCACTCCAGTGTTCTTGCCTGGAGAATCCCATGGACAGAGGAGCCTGGTGGGCTGCAGTCCGCAGGGTCGCACAGAGTTGGGCATGACTGAAGTGACTCAGCACACGCATGTATGCATAGACATGAAGAAATGCTTCGATGCATCATCTTTTCTCTCACACTGTCAGAAATGTCAGAAGTTAGTGAATAGCCTCTCGAGAAAGTGGACTCATCAGAGATTACTGCCTTAGTTTTGGTTTGATACTGTGTGTGTGTGTCTGTGTGTGTGTGTGTCTGTCTGTGAGTGTGTGTGTGTGTCTGTGTGTGTCTGTGTGTCTCCTCTGACAGCTCAGTTGTTAAAGAATCCTTCTGCCATGCAGGAGTCCCTGGTTTGATTTCTGGTCAGAAAGATCCACCGGAGA
Source organism: Capra hircus (assembly GCF_001704415.2). NCBI lineage: Eukaryota > Metazoa > Chordata > Mammalia > Artiodactyla > Bovidae > Capra > Capra hircus. The sequence goes on from NC_030832.1 coordinate 41,438,903, forward strand.
AGGAATAGGCTGCCCGCTCCAGTATTCTGGCTGGAGAATCCCGTGGACTCCCGTGGTCCATGAGGTCGCAAAGAGGTGGACACGACTGAGCGACTTTCACTTTCACTTGTGTGTGTTTTCCCACCTTTCAAACTAAATAAACTTTGCCAGTATGATCCATATGGGGAACTCTCAGCCTTCCTAAACCTACTATTAGAGTCAGAGGGACTTGAGAGATCCTGTCACCAAACCCTGCTAGACATTGCGACAGTTCGAGGCCTGGGGGTTGAAGAGATTTGCCTGAAGCTGCTGAATGGCCCAGCTGAGGTTAGGACGCATCGGCGGTGTGTTCGGGTCCTGGTCCCAGCTCCACGGAGGGTGGCACTCTTCTTTTCCCTCTGGGGTGGCTCAGGCCTGAGGGCACAGAAGCGGTAAGCGGGGTATCTGCTATTCTTGGATCTCGTGCTGGTGAGAAACTTCGTGTTCCTGCCTATGATGCTGGCCTTTCCCCTCCGTCTCATTCATCACAATGAGTATTATATACTTACAGACCTCAGAAAACCTATTTTAATATAGGTCTTTGTGGAAAATGTTGCTGCAAGCCTTATTTCTGGCGGGTCTGTGAGCCAGGGACAGCCCAGGATGGAAATGCGATCCACAGTAGACGTTAAAATGCAAGATGTTGCATGATACCAAGGCCAGAAACCCCAGAGGAAAAGAATAATGGTTTCGACTAAGTAAACATTTTCAACTTTCGTATGGGAAAAGTCAGCATAAAGTAAGGCAAAAGGCAAATGACAAATTAGAAGAAAAACAACCCTCAACATAAAACAAAGGTGTTCTCATATGCCAAGTGCGTCAGACAGCTTCAGCCTGTGTGAGCAAGCTCTCGTATGTTGACAGGGGACCGAGCAAAGGAAGACAGCATTACCAGCCTTGTCCTAACCACGGAAACGCACATAGAAGCAGTAACGAGGGGCGGTGATTGATAATGTCCTGGGTTGACTGGGGTCTCAGGAAATAGGTCCTGTTGCTCACAAACACGGGACAGGAGCATAAAGTGATCCAGCTACTTGTGTGTTGGAACGTAAAGTGCTGAATCCTCCGGCAGTGGCTCAGCTCCCAAGGAGTCCATCCTAAAGCAGTAATTGCAAGATTTCCGGCTTCTAATTACAGTGGACTAGTTATCTAGAGAATTCTGCTGAAAATAATTTAAAATCCTAGATAAAATGTTAAAAATAACTTTATGAAAGCATATAAGCGCTGACAAGACCGTGAAGAATGACCAGGCCAGACCCTAAGACAGTTGAACCTTGAGAGATAAGCCGCCCCGAGCAGTGGTTTCTCCCTGAGAGAGCTAGTGATCTAAACAGCAAGCCCAAGCGGTGACGTTCTGCAGACTTCTCAAGGTCTCACCACGAGGGAGAAACGTAAGATTGCCAAAGCTGAGGAATCTATAGGAGACACTTCTGCCATAAGCCGGGACCTCAGAGGGTGAGGCCAGGGTAAGCCCAGAAAAGGAAGGGTAGAGAAGAGAGCTGGGCTTGGCTGCCAAGCCAGAGCAGGAAAGAGGCGAAGCGACCCCTGATTCACCCAGAACCCCAGTGCTCTGAATTCAGGTTAAAGGGCCTCCAGACAGGTCGTGAGCCCAAGGAGCAAGTGGAAACTCTCTCTGGGAAAGACGGCCTAATCCTAAGCCTTGTAGATTCCCCACAAATGACGTTTTTAAGGACAGCAGGCATCACGGAACAGCCAACAGCCCGCAATTCCTGGAACCAGAAGAGAGGACAGACAGCAGAGCAGGCCCACCAGCTTCAGGCCTCAAGCTCAGCACGCACAGATTGTAACCCAGCTGTCCTTCACACCCCCGTCAAGTTCTGTGTATAAAGTATGTGTATAAAGAACTACTCTTTCTACATATATAACCTGATATGTGCATAAAGAAATAAAATATTTCCAGGAAAAACTGGAAACTTACTAAAAAGTGGGCTGCTCCTGCTGCTGCTAAGTCGCTTCAGTCGTGTCCGACTCTGTGTGACCCCATAGACGGCAGCCCACCAGGCTCCCCCATCCCTGGGATTCTCCAGGCAAGGACACTGGAGGGGGTTGCCATTTCTTTCTCCAATGCATAAAAGTGAAAGTGAAGTCGCTCAGTCGTGTCCAACTCTTGGCAACCCCATGGACTGCAGCCCACCAGGCTCCTCCATCCATGGGATTTTCCAGGCAAGAGTACTGGAGTGGGGTGCCATTGCCTTCTCCGGAAAAGTGTTATAACCTATTTTAAAAGAGCAAACTAGAACTTGTAGAATTGAAAAATACAAAAACCAAAAATAAAAACTTGGTAGTTTGTACCCCTTAAAAGAGTATTAATAGTGTAGAAGAAATATTGGAAGAAAGTTTAGGGTTAGAGGATCTTTTCCAGAGAGGATTTCCGTTTGCTTCTTGGGCCTAGAAACAGATCAGAATGTAGAAGAGAGAGGCAAGAACAGGGAAAATACGAAAGAGGTTGAGAGGTACGGAGGATGGAGTGAGAAGGTCCAATGTCCATTTAAGCAGGACGTACAGAAAGAGGACTGGGGCAGAGACGGCATTGGAACAGGTTACGGCTGACAAAGTGCCTCAGATCAAAAGGTCAAGAATTCCAGTGAATCCCAAGCAAGATTAATAGTAAAGCCCATAAGGAGATAAATCATAACAGAACTGCAGAAAACCAAAGGCAGAAAAATCTTAAAAGTAACTATAGAAAAAGTAGAGATGAGCTTTCAACGAGTGACATTTTGACAGCTTTCATCCTCAAAGTTACAGCAGAAGCCAGAAATAGTAAATGATGCTCTGAGGTGGTGCCTATGAGAAAACACAACTCCTAAGCCAGAATTCTGTAAAATTGAGGATGGGACAGGGACACTTTCAGATGAAGTTTGTCATCAGCAAATCCACCCTAAAGGAATTGTAAAGACTACAAGCAAGAACTGTGGTGTTGGAGAAGACTCTTGAGAGTCCCTTGGATGCACGGAGATCAAACCAGTCCATCCTAAAGGAAATCAGTCCTAAATATTCACTGGAAGGACTGATGCTAAAGCTGAAACTCTGGTGCTTTGGCCACCTGATGCGAAGAACTGACACATTGGAAAAGACCCTGATGCTGGGAAAGATTGAAGGCGGGAGGAGAAGGGGACGACAGAGGATGAGATGCTTGGATGGCATCACCAAAGCAACGGACATGAGTTTGCACAAGCTCCGGGAGTTGGTGATGGACAGGGAAGCTTGGTGTGCCGCAGTCCATGGGGTCACAAAGAGTCAGACACGACTGAGCAACTGAACTGAACAAGCAAGAGGAAAGGGATCCCAGATGGAGGGTTGGAAACCTGAGAAAGAACGGAGACTAACCTGTCTGGTTTTTCCTTTTTTTGGTCATATTTTTGGCATCAAGTCCAAGAACTCGCTGCCAAATCCAAGATCCGGAGGGTTTGCCCCCGTGTCTGCTTCCTGTGTTTAGGCTGCTGGACACGCTGCGGGGACGCTGCATTCCGGGCGAGTGTCTGCCTGTGGAGTGAGGCGCAAGGCCAGCCTCCCGCTGCACGTGGACACGCCTCGCTCCAGCCCTGGTTTCTGAACATCTGTTCTTTCCCCACCGAGTGGCCTTGGCACCCTTGACGAACGTCAGTTGGTCATGCGTGTCTGGGTTCATTTCTGGTTTCTCGGTTCTGTTCTGTTGGCCTGTGTATCTGTCCTTACGCCAGTAACACACTGTTTTGATTGCTGTAGCTTTGCATCGAGTTTTGAAACCGGAAGCAAGAGTCCCCAGCCTTGCTGCGTTTTCCTCACTGTGGTTTTGCTTGCATTCTCCTGAGGATGGATGATGTCAAACAGTTTTGGAAGAAGAGTAAAATGGGAGGGAGTTGGTCTTCCTGGAGATCAGCAAGCTACTGCCTGCAGGCTAGCTTTCTTTTGTCTTCTTTTAATTTGAACCCCTAGTTTAAATTTTGTTTGTGGGGTTTATTTTTGCATTTAAAGGAGAATATGTGCTAAAGATGACTATATGAAGTCCCTATAACCTAAAACATTTATCCCCTGGATCTTTACAGAAGAAGTCTGTTAACCCCTTCTCTAATAATACGGGCTTCCCTGGGGGCTCAGATGGTGAAGAATCCACCTGCAGTGTGGGAGACCTAGATTTGATCCCTGGATCAGAAATATTCCCCTGAAGAAGGGAATGGCAACCCACTCCAGTATTCTTGCCTGGAGAATTCCATGAACAGAGGAGCCTGGCGGGCTACAGTCCATGAGGTCGCAAAGAGTCGGGCACGACTAAGCAACTAATCCTTTGACTTTCACTAACAAAACAGATACTAAGCTTTATTTTTTAAAACAATTTAATAACCACTACAGTGGAGGTACTGGTACAGAATAAGATACTGTGAATTCTTGCAACTGTCAAATGCCTCAGTTTCTGAAATCTGGTGAGCCTCTAATACCATTTCCTCTTCTCAGAAAGGCCCTTTCAAACCTTGGGCCCATTTTTCCATTGAATTGTCAAATCCAATAAGATCAGTAAATTGGTGGAACTACACAGAAAATAATGCAGGTGGGCCTTGTGTACACCCAGCTAACTGGATTAGAGACCTGCAAGGGAAAAGCAACACTGTGTCTCTTTCAGGAGGTAAGAAAGTGAAAGTGATGTTGCTCAGTCCTGTCTGACTCTCTGCAACCCCATGGACTGTAGCCTACCAGACTCCTCCATGGGATTCTCCAGGCAAGAAGACTGGAGTGGGTTGCCATTTCTTTCTCCAGGCTTTTAGGAGGGAACATAGAAAAATCTTCACGACCTTGGGGTGGGGAAGACCTGAAGTCATTAACAGTGACAGAGGAAAGGATCAGGACTTTGACTGCCATCAAGGGGAGAGCTCTGTTCATCCAGAGAACATCTTCACCACCTCCAACCTGCAGGGAAAAAAAATCATGTCCAGAATACTTAGAGAACCTCTACATGCCTGTAAGAAACAGGCAATTCAATAGAAAAATGGGCCCACAGCTTGAAAAGGCATTTCTGAGAAGAGGAAATGACGTTATGAGCTCACCAGATTTTGGAAACTGAGACATTTGACAGTTCCAAGAATCGGCAAGAACGCGGAGTGGCCGGAGCTCTGCTTCAGCCTGTGCTGGGCGCGGGGGCGGTTGTAGATGGGGGCCCCGATGCAGAAGATAGGCTGAGAAAAAGCAGGAGAATTCCTCCACAGTGCGCGCGAGTCAGTGGCTCGGCGGTTGTCGTCACCGAGTAGCGTTCCGGTGTGCGGGTAGGCGTTTCCTTGATCTGCCCGCCAGCTGTGTGGTGGGCATTTGAGTCGTCTCCTCTCTTCAGCTCTGAGGATAATGCTCCTGTGAACGTCCTTATGCTCGTCACTCAGGCGTGCCCGACTCTTTGCGACCCCTTGGACTGTGGCCCGCCGGGCTCCTCTGTCCATGGGGTTTCTCCAGGCAGCAATACTGGAGTGAGTTCCCATGCCCTTCTCCAGGGGCACCTTCTCTACCCAGGGATCAAACCTGGGTCCCCTGGTTTGAAGTCTTGAAGGAAATATAAATATCCCAGTGGTACTTACAAGAGGGAGGAAATTTGGCTCTCTTGGGGCGATTTTCACAGTAAGTGATATTTCATTTCTCTTCCCTGTCTTTCCTTCTTACCCAACATTGCGTGAGACGATAGGAGGACCTCTTAATGATGGTGAGTTTGATGATTCCTCTGGTGGAAGGATAGAGCGAGTCTCTGTCCAGGTAAACCCCGAGCAGCGGTGGTGACCCCGTGTGGGAAACGTCCCCCTTGCTCTCATTGCTGCTTGCTGTGGCCCCGCTGAGGCTGAACTCCTTAGTCCCCGCCGTGCAGGCAGGCTTCTCCTTTGGCTTCTCGATAAATACAGTCCCCGGGGTGCGGGCGCGCCGCGCAGGTCTCCCCTTCAGCTTCTCGATAAATATCGCCTCTTAAAAAGGCACTGGGTCTGCTCACCCTTAGTGCCGAGCGTGATAAAATGTTGTGTCTTCCCCAGGTTCCAAGAAGCAAGATTTTCAAATAACCTACAATTCACCCTCTTATTTACTGAGCTTAATTTTTTTTTTTTTTCCGGAAATATCAAGCAAAATTCCCCGTTTGAGACGCTGGAAAACATGTTGTTTTGAGAAGCAATTTATTGACACCTTTCAAATGTCCCCTTTGTCCAGGAGGTCCCCGCTGCCCAGGCTGCGGGTAGCTTACGTTTCGTTTGGCTCTGCTCCTGAGCAAATCCCCGATGTTGTTCTAAGGAGGAACCCCGAGAGCTGCCGGGACTGGGGTTTCCACACCTTCATGGCTGCCCCACGGCAGCGCCCTCTGGGACGTGGCACTTGGCTCACAAGGGGCCCTGGGTTGAAGTCCTCTCTGGCCAGCTCCGGTTCTTGAGGGAAGAGAGCCAACTGGATGACTGCTTCACATCCCAGGTTCCACCGCAAGGGAAAGAGGCAGGGAGCTGACCAGGAAGCAACCGACAACTGACCGCTGTCAGGCGCTGACCGAGGGTGGGTCTCCAAAGCGCCCCGTCCATCTGTTTCACAGAGGAATGTCTTAAGACTCGTCCTCTGTCTTGAACTGCACGTCACCGTCACAGGTGGTTTTGACAGGCTGATCTGGTCCTGAATCATCGTCTCCTTTGAATCATTCACCAGAACCTGAATAAACAAGATCATTGATTCAGCCTGATTTGTTTTGTAGGTAGCCTTTTTAACGTCAGAGGTTTACCGATGCAGTTTGTTTTTTTGGTTTTTTAGGTTAAGAGTAGTTAGTGAAGGTGCTGAATTTTGCAGTACCACGGCGTGACCCGGTAATAAATACATCATAAGCAGCAGTCAGCGCCCGCTTCCAGAATCTCCTTTACGACACTGCTCCCTGGGAGATGCACATTTTTGTGGCAGCTGTCTCCAGGGGTCTGGGAGGAGTTCTCTGTTGTCTTCAGCTAGCTTTAGGGCATGGGTCCACGTAGGGTTGAAGAGAAAGTCGGCAAAGGTCTGCAGAGCATCACCCCGCTCCGCGGTCGAGGGGCTGTGGAGAAGCTATTCCAGACCAGGCGTTTGCTCAGACAGTCGGCATGGCCCAAGGAAGAAGCCCTCTGTGGGCCCCCTGTGCTGGGCTCCACGCGTTCTCTGCCAGATGAAGCACACAAGCGTCGGTGCTGAGCGCACACTGGCCGGCCCGCCGCCATCCAGCCGTCCGGTGCAAACCCCCCGCGGCTCCCGTCTTGTGCCGCGGGCCTGCGTTTCTCCTGAGAGCCTCCTTGGGCACTGGTGCTGCCCCGAGTGCTCAGATACGGGCGTGTCTCCCGAGATGCTGCTCGCTTCTGCTCAGCAGAAAGCTAGAGGCTTGGCTGAGGGCAGAGAGGCGGCCCCCAGGAACTCCAGTCCAGACGACCTGTGGAGTCAGGGTCCCGGGGCCAGACCTGCCAGCCACCAACGTGGCACAATGGCTGCTTGTGGGGAGCTGGGCGGCCCAGGAGCACCCGGGGCTCCCCGCCTCTGGCCTCCCCGCCAGCCGCAGCCCCGGCTCCCTGTGCAGAGCTTGCCTTTTCCTGCTTCCCAGCGCCAAGCGGCGAGCCCGTGGGTGAGTCAGGCTTTGGCAGACACAAGGCTGCTTTGAGCCTTTCTCTTCCCCTTTTGTTCTGCCGAGGAGGGGGAGGATGCGAGCGTCCAGCTGCAGGCGCCCTGACCCCGGCGCGGGGGCCAAGGGCGTCCACACGATGTCGTCCCCTCTGTCCTGCCGCCGGCTCCTCAGCCTTCGAGTTGGGAGTGGGATTCCCACTCCCGTGTTAACTTGATTTATGGGAAGTGCACTTGAGCTCAGCCCCTCAGGCTGGTTAGTTACTGCACAGCCTCCTACAGGAGGCGGAGCCTGGCCTGGGGGATGAGTATAGGAGGCGGAGCCTGGCCTGGGGGATGAGTGCAGGAGGCGGAGCCTGGCCTGGGGGATGAGTGGCTGCTTTGACCTCGAGCAAGTGATCTTTGGTTTCTTCACCTGGAGAATGGGAAAAATCCTACCCTTTTGCATCAGATAATAGGCTCGGATATGCACAGGCTCGAGGGCCTGTTTACTGGCCTCGAGGCCCAGCTGGGTGAGCGGTCTGTGCGGATCCAGCCACCTGCCCATCTGCGACGGCTGATACCCCCGACACCCGTGAGCTGTGTTAGCCAGCACCGCGCGGGCCCTGGGTCTCCTCCTAGGAATGGAAGCTCTGTGCAGACCATAGCTCTGTGGTGCCCGAATCAGTTTTTTGGCATGTCTCGATCTTATGGGCTTCTCCGCTGCTTTTCCTCTGTCGTGTGGGGCCGGGGTGGGGCCAGGAGCTGTGGGGTGAGGGCTGGCCCCGCACTTCGCAGGAGGGTGAGGCGGTCAGTGACGCGGGCTCCAGCAGGAGGGTGAGGCGGTCAGTGACGCGGGCTCCAGGGGTGGCTACGCTGCTGGGCAGGTGGACGGCCTCTCACACTGGCATTTTGTCAGCTGACAGATGGGACGAGGTGGACTGAGTTGGAGCTGAATTTTAAGCGGTCGCCCGGACACCACTGAGCACCTGCAGAGCTGGTCGGCACCCCCCACCCCAGGAAGCATGCACGTCCTGCTGCTGCCGCCTGCTCACACTTGTACCACAACCGTGCTGGTGGTGGTTTTCCAGAAGTCCATTTTGGCAACTATCCACGATACTTTTTCTTTTAAGCAAGTTCATGTAAACAGGAAAGAAGAACCAATAGTATCCAGATTGTAAATCCAGTGAAATTTGATTTGGGTTTAGGATCGACAGGCTTGTTCCGGAAGTACGCGCGCTGTAAAGTGAGGATCGTCCGTCCTTAGGAGTTAGATGATTCTGGGGAGTCACATGGTCCCTTCCCTTAGCTGAGGGGGGCACGCAGCCCTTTAAGCCTCCTCTTTCTCTGCAGCCTGAACACCATCAGGTAGAAAGAAAAGCTCCCGGGTTCTCTCCTTTGCTCCTGTGTCGTCTCACCTGTCACCAGCCCAGCCGTTCTGCAGCACTTGGGGGGCGGGGGGCTGGGCTCAGCCAGGGGACCACTCCCGGTGCAGAGCCGGGGCCTGAACTTCATGTGAACTCGTGAGCAGAGCTCGGAAAGGATTCCCACGGTCGATATCCAGGTGACGGGGAAAACCAGCTGGGTCTCGTGAGGTTTGTGCCCCACTGTGACTGCATCTGAATTTTATAGCTTTGAGTCGAAACTGACAAGCTATCCCGAGACAAGACGTGGACCGTGAGGACTGTGCGGTCTGACCCTGCTGAGACCATGGACTGGGTAAGACGAGCCGGAGGGAGGGGCAGTTTGGCCAGAAGACGCCCCCTCCCTCCCAGCCCCGCTTCCTCCCAGGGTCTCAGAGCCGCTGGCCTCTGATTCTCCCTCCCAGCCCCGCTTCTACCAGGGTCTCAGCCCCGCTCGCCTCTGACTCCCTCCCAGCCCCGCTTCCTCCTCTGATTCTCCCTGAAGCTAGTGCTGCGCTGCCAGGGCAGCCCCTCCTGCAAAGAGGAGCGCTGTCCCTGGAGGAAAGATTAGCTAAACTTGGCTCCCTGGATTAGCTGCCTGTAGAAGGAAGTGGAGATGGATTTGGAGGAGGGGGTTGGGAAGACTTAAAGGGACAGTGTCAGGCTTTGAACGGTGATTCCAGGGGACGCGTGGGACGTGTGTGCTGGGGCGGCCTCTCCCAGGCTCTCACGTGGCGTCTGTGAGCGCGGTCACCCACCTGCCATCATGGCAGAGGGGCGTCTCTGGAGTAGAGAAGTAAGGAAAACCAGTGTGGACGTCTGGGTGGAGAAGCTCTTGTGCTTCCCCTCGTGTCTGGGAAAGACCGATAGGATTGATTACTTTGGTCAGTGAACAGTGCTGATAAGCACTCTGAGTCCCACTGTGTGCCAGAGGAGCTGGACTTGACTAGGACGTTTCAGTTCAGTCCAGTTGCTCAGTCGTGTCCAACTCTTTGCAACCCCGTGGACTGCAGCACACCAGGCTCGCCTAGCGTTCAGGGAGTAAGACACGTGGGCTTCAGAAAAGGCAGCACGACTCAGGTGAACCTGGATGACTTGGGGTAAAAGTGACATCTCTTACTAGGAAATCCTGAATAATTCATCATTTACTGCCGTCTGAGTCAGCTCGCTAGGGTTCTCGAGGCAAAACACGGACGATAGGGAGGAAGAGAGACCGCCTCTCAGGAAGCACCGGGGCCCCGTCCCCCGTGCTTGTTTCCCAGCCACGTGTTTCTGCTGCTGTGACTGTTGTGCGGAGTCGAGGGACGCCTATTTTGAAACTTCATATGAGCAGTATACACCTCTCACGGTGACTTGTCTCCTCACCCCCGTTTTGTTTGGAGACTCATCGTGTTGAGGCCCATGGTGGTGGTCCCTTCCTGCCGATTCTTCCGGGGTTCTCTGTCTTACTCGAAGCTGCAGTTTGCGTGTGCAACCTGGGGGCGTCTCCAGCGTTGGAGCATCGTGGCTGATACACCGCGCCAGAGCTTTCTAGGGCAGTGGCTTTCAGTGTGGGCCGGGGGTCCTTCCAAGGGCTCCTCCACAGGGTCAAAACCACCTTCATGGTGATACCGAGTCACCCGCTTCTTCCAGGGTGTGGGGCAGGGCTCTCCAGAGGCTGGGTGACACCTTGGCGTTGTAGTCAGGGCGTCTCACTGGGTGGATGCTCGTATGTCTTTGTATTTTAAGTTCTCTCAGGTTTAATTTCTAATATGGTAAATATTGGTGGTTTGGGAGCTATTGTGTTTTGGAGGCTTTTTTCCTTTGGGTTATTTGAATAAGTTAGTGAAAATACAGAACTTTCCATAAAAAGCCTGAAGAAACCAGATTCTGACTCATCCCATTTGTTTTGAGTTAGCTAAGGACTAACGCCTAAGCAAGAGATTTCTCAGACGTTTATTAGGCTTTTTAATGCTTCTATTTTATGTTGATGCGGCCGCCCCATTGCGAGGAGGAGGAGGAGGAGGAGGAGGCGTTTCTTAGCGCCATCCTGATGGCTGGGGAGGGAGGAGCTGGCTTTTCTTTAGGCCCTCGATAGTAGACAGAGGTCAGGAACACACTGAGTTTTTAAAGGAAATAATGTTCAAGCTCACGTTAAGTTTCAGCTTTGAAACAATGCATGCCATCACTCACCAGCAGGCATTCAGTGCCTGCTAACGCAAGCAGGCCCCCTGGGGACGTGGCCTTCCCTCTGACGGCCCACGGGGCTTTGCCTGAAGAAATGAATTATTAATGGTTTACCTGGTGGGTAACGAGTGGCTACACTGCAGAAGCTTCAGACGAGAGCACCGACACACGGTCTCACGCGTGTGCCTCAGGACTCCCGCCGCCTGGAGCACACGGGGCCCCGGAGCACTGCCTGGGGCACTCAGGGCCTCTGCTTAGGTCTTACCAGGCTGAACTCAGGAGTCGGTGGGGCCGCAGCCTCCTCTGAGCTCCTCAGCTGTTCCCAGCTCGCCCATCTCTGCTGCTGCTGCTGCTGCTAAGTCGCTTCAGTCGTGTCCGACTCTGTGCGACCCCATAGACGGCAGCCCACCGGGCTCCCCGGTCCCTGAGATTCTCCAGGCAGGAACACTGGAGGGGGTTGCCATGTCCTTCTCCAGTGCGTGAAAAGTGAAGTCACTCAGTCGTGTCCGACTCTGTGCGACCCCATGGACTGCGGCCCACCAGGCTCCTCCGTGCCTGGGATTTTCCAGGTGAGAGGACTGGAGTGGGTTGCCATTTCCTTCTCCAATGCACGAAAGTGAAAAGTGAAAGTGAAGTCACTCAGTCGTGTCCGACTCTGTGCGACCCCATGGACTGCGGCCCACCAGGCTCCTCCGTCCAGGGGATTTTCCAGGCGAGAGGACTGGAGTGGGTGCCACTGCCATCTCCCACCCCCACCCCCACCCCCACCCCCGTCTCTGGCAGGATGCGTCTCCTCACAGCCGCTGGACTGATCTTTTTCTTGCTAGTTGTTGGTGGCCAGAGACCGCGCCCGGCTCCCAGGACTGCCCTCAGCTCCCCTCCGCAGAGCCCTCCTCTCACAGCATGGCCGCGTGCTGCCCCGGCTGAGTGGCCGAATGCAGACTGTCTCTTCGCGTGTTTGCCTGCCATCTGTGTGTCCCCTTAGACAGATCCTGTTGGTTGAAGCATTCATAGATGTGACACCACAGTCAACTTTGGTTTTATCAAAATCCAAAACTTTTGCTCTGCAAAAGGCCCTCTTACGAGGATGGAAAGACAAGCTACAGATGAGAGAAGGTCCTCACCAACCACATTTCTAACACAGGGCTTGTATCTGGAGTGTCTAAGGAACGCTTACAATTAATAGTAACAAAACAGTCCAAGTAGGAAATGGACAAAAGATACAAAGAGATTTCACCTAAGGGGACACAGATGGCAGACAAGCACAGAAGAGACCCACGGGGTCACAGCAGAGCAAGGGACGTGCAAGCTAGTGACGAAAACTTAAGTAGTTCTTAGAAGAGGAACACTAGCGTCTATACCGAAGGCTGGCGAGGGCGTGGAGAAGCCAGATGCCTGCACATCACTGGAGGGAATGTACATCAACACAGCCATGCTAGGAAAGCGTTTGAGAGTTTCTTTAAAAAAGACAAAACTATACTTACTGAACATACACTTACCATAAAACCCAGAGATCCCGATCCTGGGCATTCATCCCAGAGAGATGAGAACTGTGTCCACACATCTGCGCGTGAATGTCCATAGCATCTTCATTTGTAATTCCTAAACTGTGGAAACCACCGAAATGTCTCCAGATCAGTGAGTGTAAATAAGCCATGGCTCATCCGTACCAGACGTCACTGCTCAGGAGTAACGAGACAGACTCGATATACACAGCAGCTGGTTGGATCTCCAGGCGTTTTGCCGAGTTTAAAAAAAAAGAAAAAATTTTCAAGAGGTTATTTGCTGCCTGATTCCACTTAAAGTACATTCTAGAAAAGGCAAAACTATACAGAGAACAAGCCAGTGACTGTGAACTGTGGAGATGAGCTCACACGAGTGTCTGCCAGAGACGAGGGCTGGCAGAGGCAGGGAGGGTCACCTCTGTGTTGACGGATCAGATCTCTGTGTGGATTGTGGGAGCAGGGCGAGGTGGCTGGGGCATCGCAAGCATCCACAGATGTGCACAGAGCGTCGGTGCCCTGACTGCTGCATTGTAATCACATAAGCTGGAGCCGTTGGGAAATGAGATGACGCGGGCACTAGGCTGTCTGCCCTCTTTGCAACTTTCTGTGCACCTGTGGTTATTTCAAAATACAAAACATACCCTGCAAAACAGCACGGAAAATTTTCCCTGAGTGTTTTATGTTAGTGCCAAATGAAATTTCTTTCAAATTTTAAATTCCACTTATTTAAGGCTCACATATAAAATACACTTGGTTTTGTATATTGACCTTGTATCTTATGAATTTTCTGAACTCACTTCTTGACTCAATTGTTAGCTTTTATTATAGATTCTTGAGGATTCTGTATGCAGTTCTGTGATCTGCAAATTCAAACAGTCCTATGACTTTGCAGATTGCAAACCTTGAGAAATATGAGCATCTGTGAGTCCATGTGGGTAACAGGTAAACAGGGGAGAGGGGAGGGCTCTCGTTTACAGTAGAGAAGGTCCATCGCAGACCAGTGGCTGCTGCACTGATTGGAAACCCATTCTGGTAAAGATTGGAGACGTCACAAAAGCTGCCACCTCGGGGGGGGGGTCGCTGCGTTCTTCAGAAAGATCAGAGTTTCAAATTAAAGGAGGTGGGAGAGAGCAGACAGCTACATGCTGCCCTCGATTCCAGGCTGAAGCCGGTGCTGGAGGAAGCCATGCTGCCCCACCACGCTCACATCACCTCTCCCAGGGTTGCTGTGGGCATGGACGCAGGTATCCTGGAGTCTGGGGCGTGTCCGCTGAAGCTTTCAGGGGTAAATGGACAACTTCCTCTCAAGTGGTTTTTAAAAAGAAGTATATGGGAAATAGATGGAGAAACAGTGGAAACAGTGTCAGACTTTATTTTGGGGGGCTCCAAAATCACTGCAGGTGGTGATTGCAGCCATGAAATTAAAAGACGCTTACTCCTTGGAAGAAAAGTTATGACCAACCTAGATAGTATATTGAAAAGCAGAGATATTACTTGGCCAACAAAGATCCGTCTAGTCAAGGCTATGGTTTTTCCAGTGGTCATGTATGGATGTGAGAGTTGGACTGTGAAGAAAGCTGAGCGCTGAAGAATTGATGCTTTTGAACTGTGGTGTTGGAGAAGACTCTTGAGAGTCCCTTGGACTGCAAGGAGATCCAACCAGTCCATCCTAAAGGAGATTAGCCCTGGGTGTTCATTTGAAGGAGTGATGTTGAAGCTGAAACTCCAGTACTCTGGCCACCTCATGCGAAGAGTTGACTCATTGGAAAAGACCCTGATGGTGGGGGGGATTGGGGGCAGGAGGAGAAGGGGACGACAGAGGATGAGATGGCTGGACGGCATCACCGACTTGATGGACATGAGTTTGAGTGAACTCCGGGAGTTGGTGATGGACAGGGAGGCCTGGCGTGCTGCAATTCATGGGGTCGCAAAGAGTCGGACACGACTGAGCGACTGAACTGATAACGCAGTTAACCCTTGAACAGCTTGCGGGTTGGGGCGCTGACTCCACACAGTCAAAGATCCAAGCATAACTTTACAGTCGACCGACCTTGGAGCATGCAGTGGTGTGGTGTGGTGTGGTGGGGGGGTGGGTGGTGGTGTGGGGGGGGTGGTGTGTGTGGTGGTGTGTGTGGGGGGGGGGGGGGGGGGGGGGGGGGGTGTGGTGTGTGGTGTGTGTGTGTGTGTGTGTTTTAAAGTGCGTGTCGGTGGACCTGTGCTGTTCAAACCCACATTGTTCAAGGTTCAGCCCTGAACTGGAAGGAAGAGAGCAAAGCGCTTAGCAGGCTGACAGCAGGCAGGTGACGGGCGTCTGGGTGCTCTTCCTACGCTTCTTGCATCGTCTTCACGCGCGTGTCTCGTGGCCCCAGTGAGACTTTGGATTTGGGTTCTGCTGCTGCGTTGCAGAGGCTATGATCCTGATGTGAACTCCCCAAAATGTAGAAAGGCAATAGGCCAGCCTTGTTCCATTAAACGGAAGTTAAGTCTTAAACTGAGTGTCTGTTAAGTAACAGGAATGAAAATCTGACCTCAAGAACAGTTGTTTTTATGGGTCGTTCCCAGGTGGTCAGTGGTAGAGAGCCTGCCTGCCAATGCAGGAGGCATAAGAGACGCAGGTTCCATCCCTGGGTTGGGAAGATCCCCTGGGGGAGGGCATGGCCACCCACCCAGTATTCTGGCCTGGAGAGTCCCATGGACAGGGGAGCCTGGCAGGCTGCGGTCACATGGGGTTGTTTTTAATATTCAGCTGTTTTAAAATTTTGTCTTTCCAATCTGTGTCTAAATGAATGAGCTAGACTTCCGAGTCCTCTCACTCACCATAGACAAGCCCTGTGTTAAGAATTTAAGAATTAATTCTGCTGAGTACAGGAACATAGGAAAGACTTGTGTGTGGACAGAGGACTGGGAACTGAGAGCCGCCTGGCCCAAAGTGGACGTTAGAGGCTGTTTCCTTGGTAACCACTGGTGGCCTTGCTTCCCACCGCCTCCGCCTTCACGCTTGTGCCCCGCCTAACCCACCCCGCCCAGCCTCGCCCTGTGCCCTGCACAGCCTCTGCCAGCGGGTCTTGACCCCAGCGGGCCCTCTTCCATGCACACACCTCCCGTGATACTGACGGGAGAGACCAGAATTCAGCCAAGCGTGGGAGACTGGGTCAGATCACGGCAGACAGAGGGGTTGTGAAGAGCCCGTTTTCATGTAGTCCTTTTGGTTAGCTCACATCGCTCCAGTAGCCATCCAGAGACCTGGCGTCTTCCCGCCTCACGTGACGTCTTCCTGCCTCACGTGACACCGTGTTCCCATAAAGGTGCTCATCCTAGGCCATTCTGGCTGCGGTAATAAAGATACCACAGGTGTGAACAGGCCCCCCCTTTGAGGCAGTGAGACAAGCTGCCAAGACGATCGAGCCGACCATCCTGGTGGAGAAGGAAGCCATGAAGGTCCTTTTATATTAGCGCTCGTTGTGTCGGAACGTCCGCTGAGATAACCCTGATTTCAAGCTCAGTAGCTGGAAATGTTCAAAGGCAGACTAGGGCAGTGATTCCCTTCCTTCCTTAGTACATGCTTACTCATGAGCGCGGGGTGTTTCCACATCGCACCCCTGTGTTGGGGTTCCGCCCTTGCACCCACATCACAGCGTCCCCGGGGCATCCCTGTTGCCAGGACGCTTCGTGGCCAGGCAGGCCGAGACACCGCCACCCCGGCCTGACTCGGGCAGGAGCGGCTGCACCACGAGCCGCCCCGCCTGCCTCCCGGATGGATGCGGGTCAGGTCGGGGAGCTCTCGTCGCGCCCCGAAGGCCCCGAGTGAGGAGTGGCGGGAGGAGAGAGACGGGGGTTTCGGGGAGGAAGGAGCCCTGGACCAGGTGCGCTGGCCGGCCGCTCTCGCTCCCCGGGCTGTTTCCTGTCGGCGCGGGAGCAGGCGGGAAGTGCAGACGGAGCAGGAGCTCTCTTGGCAGAAGGGATGCCGGCTGCTGGGCCTGCGCCTCGAGGAGGAGCCGCGTGCGGGGGGAGGCGGGGCGGGGCTGGTGCATGGGTGCCCACCCTGGCTCCCGGGCAGAGCCCGCCTGTGCCCCGGCAGCTGTGATGCCAGGGGCGGAGCGTGCCTCGATCCCCGGTCTGTGCTGTCCCGGGAGGAGCGTCCGTCCCTTAAACACGTGCTCTCCTCCGCGGCGGCCACGGGCCTCCTCGAAACCAGAGGTGGGTTCTTCACTAGAGGAAGCCACCCCCGCTCCTTCCTTTCACGTCGGAGACCCGTGGCGGGGAGGGCCCCGGGGCTTCCGCATGACGTCATACGAGCCCACGCTCTCGTCCGGAACCTTTCCGATGAGCTTCCTGCTTCCGAGTCCAGGACGTCCCCTGCTGTGCACGTGTGTGTGAGTGTGCGGCTGGCGTGGCTTCCCCAGGAGGGCAACCCCCCCCCCCCCCCGCCGCCATCGTCGCTGGGCCCTGTCTGCACCGTGGGGCTCAGCGTGAATCCTGCAGGAAGTGGAGTCCGATGGGCACACGGGGTGTAATTAAGAGTCAACGTCCCACTTTTTAAGGGGAGTTTTTGCCCATTTACTCACCACTTCCTCTGCTTCGTTTAACCGACACTGAAGATCCTCTAGACCTTCCTTTCGCTCCATGAGAGCCGCGGTGTCAGCTGACTCACTCCTCTGAGAACAGGACAGTGACCGATTCGAACGGTCACTTCTAGCTAGCGATCAGTCAGTTTGTGTCGACATGCAGTCCAGAGAACGTCCAGGGGCTGGAGAAAGACTGACCATCCGTTCACGGAAATCCAGACCAGAGTCTCCTGGTCCTGCACGGTGAGTCAGGTCATGCTAGTGTGGCGTCGTGACAGAGCCTCAGCTTGTTTCCAGAAGCTGGAGCTTGTTCTGTCGTGTGCTGCTTCTCAAACAGCAGATGAGCCTGGAGCACACCGGCCGGCCCTGCCGGGAGCGAAGCCGCCCGCAGGAGCCACGTCTCACGGCCGGCTCCCCGGCTGCAAAGGCAGGGACCCACCTGGTCAAAGAGTCCGCATTCCCGCCGTTGCTTTGAAAAACACAGTCTGAATTTGAACTTGGGCATCAGAGCTAGAGAAACTGCATTTTTTAAAAGCTTTTTCTTTTATTTTGAAAAACACACACCCCCTGTTAGCCTTTTCACGTGGCCTTCCTGTTCACATGCAGGCAGGACAGCCCTCACGCCACCCGGTTGAGTTCTCCCGTTTACCACCTCAGGGTCCTCAGTCCAGACTGAGTCTTGACTTTTCTTTCCTCCACGACAGGGTGAATCGGTGAAGTACTTCCTGGATAACTTGGACCGGATTGGCCAGCTGGTGAGTGAGGCCCCCCACGCCCAGAGCCTGTGACACGTGCATGCGGCCCAGAGCAGCCCCCGGGGCAGGGACCCCCGCTGCCCTCCCAAGCCTTGCCTCATGTCCAAAGACCAGCACCATTGCCACACTCATCCCTTAACATCAGCCAGTGTCCAGTCGGTTTCAAGACCTTCCCTGTCGTCCCACTAAGGTTCTCTCGCGGGTGCCGCTGTCCTTCAGCAGTCTCGAGTCCACCCCGCAAAGTCAGTCCACGGCACTTGGCCTTCATTCAGCCCAGAGCTTTCTCCTTCCGTCTGTTTGTTCTTTCAGTCTGTCTGTTGGGGTGGTTGGAGCATCTTCCCTGCGGGTCTTCTACCATCTCCAGCGCTGTTGGAGACGTTCCCCTCTCCCCCGTTCACCTCGTGGATGGGTCGTTGGGCCGAGAGGCTTCCTCCCTGCTGGGGTTTCTGGCAAAGGTGCTACCAGAGAGCTGGTTAGCAGGAGTCACTGGAGGATTGTAACAGGGCAGGATCAAAGGGCTTCAAGTGACCACAGTTGCTGTGTGCTGCTGAAGACTTTAAAGATTTCTCCAAGAATAACATACTAAATATATTGCAGGCTAAATTTAAGCAGCATTGCAAAACCTAAGCTAAGTCAGTTCAAAGTCAGGGTTTGGAACACATGTGCCCTGGAAGTTAGAGAAATAGAAAGGCAGCCAAGATGCAGGGGGAGAGTGGGGGGCGGTTCCCATGGAGAGGAGAGGAGACGAGGCCCCAGGCTGGGCCTGGCCTGAGGGTCCTGCTCGTCCTTCCTAAGGCTGGTGAGCCCCTCCTTCATTCTGAAGCGAGCCACCTAGTTCCTTCACTCTCTGTTTCATGGTGAATTTATATTCCTGTACATGAAAGTCGCGTCTGGTATCTGGTTCAGCTTCTCGCAGAAGTCCCTGTAGCTTCCCCCCGCCGCATCTGTTCGTCCCTATCCTCTCACGCCCTCCTCCCCACCGCCTCCTTACCTGCTTTCACAGAACTACTTCCCGAGCAAGCAGGACATCCTGCTGGCAAGGAAGGCCACCAAGGGCATTGTGGAACACGACTTTGTCATCAAGAAGATCCCCTTCAAGATGGTGGACGTGGGCGGCCAGCGGTCCCAGCGCCAGAAGTGGTTCCAGTGCTTCGACGGGATCACGTCCATCCTGTTCATGGTCTCGTCCAGCGAGTATGACCAGGTGCTCATGGAGGACAGGCGCACCAACCGCCTGGTGGAGTCCATGAACATCTTCGAGACCATTGTCAACAACAAGCTCTTCTTCAACGTCTCCATCATCCTGTTCCTCAACAAGACGGACCTGCTGGTGGAGAAGGTGAAGACGGTCAGCATCAAGAAGCACTTCCCGGACTTCCGGGGCGACCCGCACAGGCTGGAGGACGTGCAACGCTTCCTGGTCCAGTGTTTCGACCGGAAGAGGCGGAACCGCAGCAAGCCCCTGTTCCACCACTTCACTACCGCCATCGACACCGAGAACATCCGCTTCGTGTTCCACGCCGTGAAGGACACCATCCTGCAGGAGAACCTGAAGGACATCATGCTGCAGTGACGGCCCGCCCTGGCCCCGCCGGCCCGCCCTCGCCCCGCCGGCCGCGGGCCGGGCCTGCCCGCCTGCGCGAGGTCCCGACCCCGAGCCCTGGACACCGGGCTCGGGGTGCAAGGCCCACGCTCGCCCGCAGGAGGGGGCGCATGGACGCAGCTACTGAACCCTGGGGACTCGTGAAACTACTGAAAGTCCAGCGGTCACTGTGATGTTGCCGTGTGACGCCTGAACCACAGCCTTCTCTTCTTACAGAAGCCGCTCCTTTTCTGACACAGTTTAATCGGGGACTGCGTGTCTGCACGCACGCTCTGTTTTAGTGACCGAGACGCAAACACTGGCGTCTCTTCTCTCCAACTAGTGAGTGCTTGGTGGGGCATTGCCTGGCGGGGTCCTAGGGGTTTGGAGGAGGGGAAGTGCGGGCTGAGCTCCGGGGGGCCCACCACCACCTCCCTGAGGGGGCGAGTTGCCTTTTCAGTCTCTGGTGCCAATTTTCCGAGAGGCCCCAGCCCCGGCCGTTAGGTTAGAGGTGGGGAGTGAGAGCCCGCAGGGGACTTGCCTTAACGCCCCCACACCTGTGCCTTCCTCCCGCCTGTCCTATCAGCCACGGCCCGCAGGGGAGGTGTGGGCCGGGCGCTGCCTTGAATCCCCCCTCCTCTTTGCCCGGGGTGGGGGGTGGTGCCTGCTTGCCCTGTGCCCACCCCTGCCCCTCCACGGAGCCCTCACACCAGCTGGCCTTGCGGACTGCCCTCCATCTCCCAGTCGTCTCACACATGTGGTCGGCTCGGGGAGCCCGCCGTCTCTGGGGGAAGCCGCGTGCCCCCTCCTCTCGGGGCCCCCTGAGAGCTGGCGGCGGGGCCCGCAGCGCCTCCCTTAACACCCCAGGCTCCACTGCCTCCCTAGACGGCAGGTTCTCATCACCGTCCCTCGCTTCCACTAACACCCACACACTCATCGGAAGCACTGTTGGCGGCGGCCGCCTCTGGGGGCCGCTGCGGAGGCTGAAGTGGCGCCGTGTGCCGTGAGCCTGACCCTCGGGGAACGTGTCTGGCTGCCCTGCCCAGGTGTCTCTCACTGTGTTTAAAAATACATTGCATCCCAAACCAGTCCCCGCCACATATGACTCTGCTCAACAGTGTCCGGTGTGCTGAGGCCTTGTCCAGCATTTAAACAAGGAAAAGGCTTCCTCCACCAGCGGCCCAGCCTGTGCCTGTGGCTGAGGGCCGCGCTGCTCCCGGCCTGCGTCCCAGCGGGGGTCCTGCTCCCCTTCACCAGCAGATAAACTGATCCAGCTCATGGCAGATGCTCGCCCAGGAGGAAAGGGAGGGGCAGACGTGCTTCTGAGTCATCCTTGTTATCCAGCATTTAATGAGGAGACCGCGTGAAATCCTGTTTCTCTCTGGGCCCTCAAGATTTCCTGTCCATGTTTGCCGGGGTTTGGGCTCTTTTTGGCTGGAGAAAAGTTGCTGTTTTTGTACTGCTTCCTGTGGCTCTTTGTAAACCGAAAGGACGTGCCCGGGATCAGGGCCAGTGACCAGGTTTAAAGGAGAAAGAACCCTCTGGATAGACTGTGTCCGGGCATCCTGAGACCCCACCGTCCTCGGGGCTCAAGCGCCCCTCGCCCACAGGTTCCCATCGCACATGTGTGTGCAGATCCTCTTCTGCCAACCTGGAAACCACCCCTCGAGCTGGCAGAGGCGGCGGCCCCGAGGTGGGTGTGGCCAGCTTGTGAACGGCTTGCTGGCGAGTTGGCGCCCACCTGGTCAGAGAGCGCGGTTTGTCCTTCAGACGGTGAGTCGTGGCTGCCGGCTCACCCTCAGACCCGGGAGCGAGCTCACATTGAGTGGCCGTGACTGTGCTGATGTATCCTGGGAGGCAGGGCACGGCCTGGCCCAGACCTGACCCACTTCCTTCCCTTCGGCCAGGAGCTGTCCTCGTGCTGAGCTGAGCGGGCGTGAGAGCACTCAGCCCTCCGTTCCGGGATCTGTGCTCATCAGAAACAGGGACGGCTCCGCAGGCACCACTGAAACCATCCGCAGCCTTTCCACACATAGTTATAGTCACTTCTCTCCCAGCCTTAGGCCTTTGTATTGTTTTAATCTCACCGTTACCCGCGATTTGCTGTCTTTTATATTGAGATGTTGGAGCAGGAGATGGTCTGCCTCATCTATCATTGCAAAAATGTAACAATAAACTTCCTCGAACTAAGACTTCCTCCTCCTCCTCGTAGTCACACTGTTCACACCTAAGGACACGTGCATTTTTTTACTATGTTTTTTTAACTTCAGTTTGTAGAGAAATTGTCTCAGAGATATTGCATTATAGCTTTGTAATTTATAGAGATCTCTAGACTCCTTATTCTTGTAATTTTTTTTACTTCTTTGATAAAAATGAGTCAGGTT
The DNA here is from genome assembly GCF_001704415.2 of Capra hircus. Taxonomy (NCBI): domain Eukaryota; kingdom Metazoa; phylum Chordata; class Mammalia; order Artiodactyla; family Bovidae; genus Capra; species Capra hircus. The sequence continues at coordinate 41,460,835 of NC_030832.1, forward strand.
ATTTCAACTCTTAAGATCAGGAAATCATCTTGAAACAAGATCCTTAGTTCTGACCGACTAACTCAGGCATCCTGGGAACAGACACTCGCTGCCTCGACGCCCTGAGCAAAGGCAGCGTCGGGGCAAGAGTCGTCAGAGCGAGTTGCTCTCGGCTTGCGCTCCGTGCGCGGCGTCTCTGCCTCAGCAGGAGGGGCTGGCTTGACGATCTGACCGCCTTCGATCTCTGGATATTTATTAAAATAAATCCTTAGTTTTTCTTAATGAAAAATATCACTCAGCATTCAAAGCCAACATGCAACTTTTCAGTCCCCAAGTTCAGAGCCCTTGGAGAACTCAAGCCCTGATGGTCCGTGAAGGTTGTCACTTGTCGATCACAGCTCTTCTTTCCACACTTGGGACACAAGGCGACCAGGAGAGCTGCCACCAACACGGTTCTGTGTGGACACCTCTGGAGCACGGCTTCAGGACCGGGAGGGGCGGCAGGAGCACAGACACGCATGTGCGAGAGGGAGGCCCTGAGCCCACCTGCTGGGGGAGACCTGGGACAGACGTGGGCGTGTCCAGAGACGGGAGGCGGGGGAGCCCAGGGGAGGCGGGCCAGCGTGCCCAGAAAACGGGAACCCAGCGCCGCAGGGCAAGAGCGGCTCCCAGTCACCGGAGCTCGTGGCACCCGATTCTTTTCCAAAGCAACGTGCACAGTGTCCACGGCCGTCGCCTGGCAAGGCGCTGTGTACATCCGTGTGCGGGGCCTCAGCGGCCCGAGGTAGGCAAGGCAGCCCCCTGCCCACCCCAGGGCAGAGCAGAGCAGAGACGCTGCCCGCCCCAGAGCAGAGCAGAGATGCTGCCTGCCCCTGCAGAGAAGCGTGTGTTCCTCACCCACGTGCCTGGGGGCCTGGCTTTTTGGGTTCCGGTTTCCTTGTGTAGAGGTTGGACCACAGGGCACCCTGGGTCCACATTCCGGGATTCCTGGGTGGTTTCTCTGCACCTGGGGTCGCGAGCCATGGAGCAGAGCCGTGGAGGCCCCCCCAGGCCCAAGGCCGTGGCCCGAGTCCCTGCCTCACTGCCCATCAGGCCGCCTCGGGAGGAGGGCGCCGCGGGCGTTCCGTGTGGTTCAGGGAGGCAGGGGCGGGCTTCCCGCTGGCCTCGGACAGCTCACCCCATCTCTTTGGCGCCAGCTTCTCCCTAAGGTCCGTCAGGTGTGCCCCGCAGTCTCGCTCTTGAGTGACACCTGGAAGCTCGGGGAGCTCCGTGTGAAGGAAAAGACAGGGCCTGCTGCGAGGTTGGTGCCGGGCCTGCCGGGGGCTGGGTGCTTGCTGAGGCTCCACGTGGCCCAGGTGTCCCCGCTGTGCTGGTGTCTCCCTGGTGCAAACCTGCTTCGAGAGACAGCAGGAGCAGCACGTGTCACCAGAAGCCAGGAGTCCTCGGGTGTCCCGACAGGAGGGCCCCTCCGAGGAATCCGTGCCTGAGTGTAGCAGGGGCGGGAAGTGGGGTGACTCTGACCACAAGATTCCTGCCTTGGAACAGCCCCCGCAGGGCGGCAGGGCCCTCCCCAGCTGACTGGGGTGTGGGGCTCTTCCTACAGGGACCCAAAGTTGTGGGACCGTGAACACGGCTCATGGCTCGCCTCACAGAAGCACACGCCTGGCTCCACTGGGAACTGGGGTCCCCACTTCTGAACTGGTTAGGAAGGTGGGGGTTTTCTTGTGTGGGGGGCTGGGGAGGGTAACACAAACCCGAGTGAAACGCTGGGGCAGCTTCCGGGCTTCTGGGCCGGCAGCAAGCGGCTGGGCTGAGCCGCGCGAGGTCCCCATCGACCCGGTCTGTCCATCGGTTCCAGGCTTGTCACTCAGGCGCCTTTTAATCAGCAGTGGATGCCCTTTCTCTTGTGCTTTCAAAAGCTGATCCCTGCAGTGAGCACGGCCCAGCTCTTCAAGTCTGGGAGGCGACCTTCAGGACCACGGGGCTGTGGGCTGCGTATGCCCCCGGGAGCCGACAGGAGTCCACGTTGGGGCAGCTGAGAGCGCGACGCTGGGTGGGGGTAAACAGGCCCTCGCCTCCCTGCCCTGGTGCCCCTGGGGCCCGTTCAGCGGCTCATCCCTCCAGCTGGTTCCAGAATCCCTCTGCTCAGGCAGAGACTGGGAGCGCGGTGCCCATTCCGTGGTGTGCAGCCTCAGCCCTGATTGGTGACAGGCGAGGGACAGGCCAGTGGGGACCCACGGCAGCCTGAGCGCTTTGAGGTGGCTTCAGGGGTGAACCACGCAGGTGAACCCTCTGGCCGGGGGGCCCCACCCCCTCCATGCGGGGCCTGGCCCCGGGGGGAGCCTCCTGCAGCCTTGGGGTGATCCAGGAGTTCTCCCACCACCGGCTGTCAAGATGCCCTGGAAGAGGTTGGCACCCGCAGTAGGCAGAGGGCTGTCACCCAGGTGGAGAGAATTCAGATCACAGGCTTGACCCGACAGCCAGGCTGACCAAGCCCATCCTCCACAGCTTCCCCGCCCGCCCCAGCCACCTGCGGAGCCTGGGTGCCTTTTCCAGGTTAGCTGCAGCAGGTAGCTGGAGCCTGTGGAGGGTCTGGAAGCCGGGGGAGAGGGTGTGCGGGCAGGCTGTGACACCGGGCCACGCTCCCCATCTCCTCAACTGTCAGACTCTTCAGCCGGCCTTGGTATTGAGAAATTTGAAATAGATCTCTGTTGAGTCTGTCACCTCTGAAATCTTACAGCATTACCTTTCAACCTGTTAACGCAAATCACAAAACATTCCAAATGTCTTTCTTTTCTTTCGGTCCATTCGAACCAGCTGAAAACGGGCCGGTGTGGTGGTCTCTGTTGACAGGAGAGCAGCCAGGGAGTTCCTGTTGCGCGCCTGCCCCCGCCCCGCCCTCGGCTCAGCCTCCGTGGTGGACCCCACAGGGGCCTGGGCCAGGACAGCGCCCAGCTTGGTGTTCCCTGGGGACGGAGCCCCGAGCTCATCCAGGGTCTTTACACTCAGAAAGGAAACTCCCCGGGCTGTCGCTGCAGCTCACGCCACCCCCGCCTTCACCCCCAGCACCAGCGGTGGAACAGGCCTCTGTGCTCAACCTGTGTCCCAGCTTGAGAGACGCGTGACCAGTGTAAAAAGTGTACTGTACAGCCACGGTGGTTAGTTGAACGTGTTTTGTATATATGACTTTTATAAAACAATTAAAATTCGCCTTAAACGACCTTCTGGTGTGTCGAGTCTCTGCCGTGGTTAGCGAGGCCCCGGGTCCTTGGTCCCCGAGTACAGAGTCGCCTGCAGGCCTCCTGGGAGCAGCCCTGCTCCGGCTCAGCGGGGGCCCCGGTGGGCACCGTGTGCAGGGTACCAGGCGGGAGAGGTGCGGGGTCTGGGCCTCAGGCTCTGCCCATCCCCAGTGTGCCCTCCACCGACTCGATGCCCGTCCCAGGCGGGGACCCACACACCGTGCAGTGTGGACGCAGCCGTGTCGGAACTACAGTCACGGCAGAGAGAACATCTAGGTGATGTTAGTACAAACAGAAATAATGACCCCCCGCAAAAAAAAAAAAAAAAAGCACCTTTCATTATATCACATCAGAAGCATGAAGCTTGATCCTGGGAAGCATGGACACGGGGAACAAGCATCTGTGAGGTGACCCAGGTCGGGGATAAGGTTTCTTTTAACTTTGGGCAGAGGGACAGAACAGGAGGTATCTAGCGGATGTGTGTTGGGTGGACGAGTCGTGGGTAAATAAATAAAGACTCTTACGGTCTGTTCCCATCAACGACCGTCCAGGTCTCCGAGAGGAAGCCCTTCCGAGGAGAGGCGGATGTCCCGTTTCTAGAAAGCACTGGCAACCCCACAAGTAGATCCCCATGGGCACTGAGCATCATTCCCAGTGGGAAGGAACTCATCACACTCAAGTGACAGATGCTTTTCAGTTAGACTTCTGGAATTGCATCCACCACCACCCCCCCCCCCGCCCCCGGAGATTCAGATTGTATAGTGTTAATTTGGAGAACGAAAATGTGATGTGTAAGCATTTAAAACAGGAATGACACAGAGCTTACTCTGCACTTCAAAGCCGTCTGTAATCCCCGTGTGGAGATGCCTGAAAAAAAGTGAGAGTGGCTCAGTCGTGTCCCAATCTCTGTAGAGTCCATGGGATTCTCCAGGCCAGAACACTGGAGCGGGTAGCCATTCCCTTCTCCAGGGGATCTTCCCAACCCAAGGATGGAACCCAGGTCTCCTGCATTGTAGACAGGCTCTTTACCCGCTGAGCCACACGGGAAGCCCCAGTGCAGATGCCCCAGTGCAGATGCCTCCGTGTAGCTCTGTTTCCACTTGGCCTCTACTTCCATATGTAAGGACAGGGCCGATCGAGTTGTGTGGCTGAAGCTCACAGGGATGTACTGTCCCCGCCGTCCACTGAAGGGGACTCTCCCCAAACGGATGTTCAAGGGAACGTCCTTGGTCCTTCCCACGGGGCAGGGAAGGACGATGGATCGGTACCTTTTCTGGCTGGCGGGGGCCCTCCCTGCCGGGGTTGCTGCTGGCCCAGGTGGACGCGCCTCCCTGCTTCCTGCCTGTGTCTCGAGTGCTAACCTCGGAGGAGCTCCTTCCCGCACCCGCAGCCCCGTGGGGCTCCCCCTCGCCTTCAAGGAACCCCTTTGCCACCAGCTCCGTCACCCCTTTAACCACAAGGGCAGGAGGGCTGTCATAGCAGCAGACCTGCCCCAGGGGAACCCGCAGCCCCGCTGACCGCCGAGGCGGACAGGAGGACAGGGGCAGACACGGCCCCCGCGCTCCCTGCCCGCCCCCCACCCCTGGCTTCAGCTGTGCGGCTCGAGATGAAAGGCCATCCAGCGTAGACAGTCCGTGCCCCCCATTTGAAATCCATTCTTCCTGTGGGCAGGTGTTGGGAGACACAGGGTAAAGAAACCTTTTGTGGCTCAAAGGCTGCAGGAGGGAAAGAGATGGGGCTCCGGCCGCCCTGGGGGCCTCCCGGCAGGCCCCTGCCCCGTCCACGCTGCGGGTGAGTGCGGGCCTGACTGGTTCCCCACGGACCACAGGCCAGTGAGAGGCCCTCACATGTCCCCATGGTGACTGCAGAGAGCCACAAAGAACAGCACCGTGTCTCTGGACTATCCCGGGCCCCTGGGGAAGCCACGGGGCCTGAGGGGCCTCCCAGCTGTGCTGGGCCGCAAGCTGTGCGGGGCGGGGCGGGGCGGGCAGCTGTGCGGGGCGGGGTGGAGGGGGGCGGGGAGGGGCGGGGGAGGGGCTGGGAGGGGGTGGGGGCGGGGCGGGGTGGGGGCGGGGCGGGCAGCTGTGCGGGGCAGGCAGCCCTGGGCGTCCCAGGCCGGGCACCCAGAGAGCCTTGATGGAGGTGCGGGCTCGTGGCATCTGCAGAGGCCTCACGTGGAGCCGGCTTCGTTTCTGGCCAATCTGTTGTGAGCTGGGGTCGTCCAGGAGGCCGTGCAAGGGGGCCCGGTCCTGAGGGTCCTCTCCGGTGGCCCAGGGTGGGGGTGCTGCTGCGTCCCCTGGCCTCTTTGCCCAGCGTGTCCTCGGTCGCCCTGGGTCGTCACTGAGGTGGGGGGCCTGGACCGAATACGCCATGGCCCCTGGACACTTCTTGGAAATTGCTTTTTAAAATAAACCCCCGACATAAGCTTGTTTTCGTTTGCCTCTTGACCCAAGAAGCTGAGTTCAAAAATAAATCTGGTTATTCTGGGTTCTCCCCGACGACGAAGGTGCTGGAGAAGGCAAGGTTCTGGGGGAGCTCCCCCCCGGGGCTCCTCCTCACAGCAGCACGTGTGTTCACAGCCTATTGCTCTGGGGCCCTCAACTCACTGTTTCCTGGGGTTCCCGGGGTCCTCTGTGCAGTCACCCCACAGCCGTCAGGACGGGGCTGGCCTCGCTGGAGACCCTGGGAGCGGGCAGGGGTCCCCGGTGCCTGCTGCCCTCTGCACCCTGGCCACGGCGGCCAGACGAGGCCTCAGTCCACCCCCTGGGGCATGGGCTCCAGCTCAGATCAGGAGCTGCCAGGAGGAGCCCCGGTCCTCCCGGCCTTCACCAGGGTAAAAATACTCCTGCAGGGCCTCGCCCGCTCTGTACAAACAAGTCAGCGAGGCCCCGGGACTCTGGGCTTTGTTTAAGTTGGCATCTTCACCCAAGAGAGCCGGCCACCCACCCAGGCCACTCCCCGCCCCAAAGGGCTGTGGCTGTCGGACAGCCTCCCGGTCTTCTTAGAACCCCGGGCGGCAGGGCGAGGGCTGCCACTGCGTGGGTAGGAGTCCGGGTACAGCGCCCCTGCACAGACTCTCCTGAGAATGCCCCGGAACACGGAGGATCAGGTCAGATCGGACCTGGTCAGGATTTCAGCCCCAGCTTTGAGGCCTCAGGCAGTGACCACACACACCTCTCCGCTCCCTAAACCTTCAGATGCGATCAGAGTATCTGCTTCACAGGGACGAAGGACTCCCCTGGTGCCCACAAGGGCCAGCTCAAAGAGGGCTATCTGCAGGGACAGGCTGCCTGTCTTTCCCCAAAGGGACGGGGGTCTGCCCGGCCCTGCCCAGCAGGTCCACAGAGCAGCTCCTTGTGGCCTCGCTTGTGGTGTATGTGTCTGTGTCTGTGTGTCAGAGATCAGCTCCTTGTGGCCCCGCCAGTAGTGTGTGTGTGTGTGTGTGTGTGTGTGTATGCACACCCCTGGAATGCTACAGCCGCTCCTTTGAACTTGGTGGGATCTAAATTTGGAGTCTTTGCTTTAATATTAGCTGCTGGCTAAGCTATTGTGTGTTTATTTTCTTAAGCCCTTTCGGAGATTGCCTCCCTCCCAGAAAGGTCTGAATCAGACGTTCCGCAGGACGGTATTAACATGCTCTGGAAACGCGGGGGCGAGGAGGGGCTCGTGGATGGGGGAGGAGGGAGGTCAGGACGACTCTCATCAGGTCCCTCGCCTGACGACGAGCCCGAGCTTCCAAAAGGACGAGGGGCCAGCCACCCCTAGACGGGACGCCGCCTCTCGTCCCCCTCCACTAGCACGGGGTGCCTGCGCTCTGAAGGCAAGTGTGGACATCCCAGCCCCGTGTCCCACAGGAGCGGTGACACGCACATAACGTCACGACCCCAGTGTATCTTCAGCTCCATCGAGCCCCTCCAGCCAGGCCCGTGAGAGAGAGGTGGGCTCGGAGAGGGTCCGTGGGAAAGCTCAGACCCTCTCCTCTGACTCACAGGGCCTTTGACAGATAAGGAGATGACACTGACTTCATGCATCAGCAGAAATAAAAGCCAGGGCCCTCGTTTCTCGGAAACCATTATCTGCAGCTGTTTCAACTCAGCCCATTAAGGTGCCCAGCCGTCCGGTGTCTCGAGCCTGGACTTGGTGATCCGAGACTCTGATTCAAGAGATGGGGCTGGTTACACCCCTCCCCCGCCAAAGTCACTCCCTGGGAGCCGTCCCCAGCTGCTCCCCACTCCCCGCAGGACAGGACCTGGGCTGATACTGGAGCAGGGGGAGGAAGCTGTAATCTCTGCTCCTAGAAGTTTTTTATTTTCAAAACGTCCCTCCCAGCAGCTATCTTCAAAGTATAGTCTGCAGCTGGTGCAGGCCGAGGAGGAAATGGCTTGTCCGTCCCCGTTTCAGGATGCTTTTCTGGGGGCACGCAGCATGGCTGGGAGCCAGAGGCCACGGGTGCAGGTAGACAGTGCTGAGAACTTGGTACTGACCCCCCCGAGCCCCCGGCCCCAGTCTGAGCCAGGCTCTTCTCTGTTACCCGCATGTGTTCTTCCGTCTCTCCAGTCCTTGTTTGTGTGTGTGTGCGTGTGTCTGTGTGTGCGTGTGTCTGTGTGCGTCTGTGTGCGTGTCTGTGTGTCTGTGTCTGTGTGTGTGTCTGTGTGTGTGCCTGTGTCTGTGTGTGTGTGTCTGTGTGTGTGTGTCTGTGTGTGTGCCTGTGTGTCTGTGTGCCTGTGTGTCTGTGTGTGTGTGTGTCTGTGTCTGTGTGTGTGTGTCTGTGTGTGTCTGTGTTGTGTTGTGTCTGTGTGTGTGTCTGTGTGTGTGTCCTGTGTGTGTCTGTGTGTCTGTGTGCTTGTGTCTGTGTGTGTGTCTGTGTGTTTGTGTCTGTGTCTTGTGTGTGTGTCTGTGTGTGTGTCTGTGTCTGTTTGTGTCTGTGTGTGTGTCTGTGTGTTGTTGTGTGCTGTGTGTCTGTGTGTGTGCGTGTGCTGTGTCTGTGTGTGTGTGTCTGTGTGGTGCCTGTGTGTGTGTCTGTGTGCTGTGTGTCTGTGTGTGTGTCTGTGTGCTGTGTGTCTGTTCTGTGTGTGTGTCTGTGTGTGTCTGTGTGTGTGTGTCTGTGTGTGTGTCTGTGTGTCTGTGTGTGTGTGTCTGTGTGTGTGTCTGTTGTGTGTGTCTGTGCTGTGTCTGTGTGTGTGTGTGTCCTGTGTGTGTGCTGTGTGTCTGTGTCTGTGTGTGTTGTGTCTGTGTGTGTGCTGTGTTGTGTCTGTGTGTCTGTGTCTGTGTGTTGTGTCTTGTGTTGTCTGTGTGTCTGTGTGTGTGTTGTGTGTGTGTGTCTGTGTGTCTGTGTGCTGTCTGTGTGTCTTGTGTCTGTGTGTGTGTTTGTCTGTGTGTGTGTCTGTGTGTGTGTGTGTGTGTGTGTCTGTGTGCTGTGTCTGTGTGTCTGTGTGCTGTGTCTGTGGTGTGTCTGGTGTGTGGTCTGTGTGTGCTGTCTGTGTGTGTGTCTGTGTGTGTGTCTGTTGTGTCTGTGGTGTCTGTGTGCTGTCTGTGTGTGTGTCTGTGTGTGTCTGTGTGTGTCTGTGTGTGTGTCTGTGTGTGCTGTGTCTGTGTGTGTGTCTGTGTGTGTGTGCTGGTGTGGTGTGTGGTCTGTGGTGTGTGTGTGTCTGTGTGTGTGTGTCTGTGTGCCTGTGTGTCTGTGTGCTGTGTGTGTGTCTGTGTGTGTCTGTGTGCCTGTGTGTGTGTGTCTGTGTGTCTGTGTTTGTGTCTGTGTGTTTGTGTGTCTGTGTGCTGTCTGTGTGTGTGTCTGTGTGTGGTCTGTGTGTCTGTGTGTGTGTGTCTGTGTGTGTGTGTCCTGTGTGTGTGTGTCTGTGTGCTCTGTGTCTGTGTGTGTGTCTGTGTGTGTTTGTGGTGTCTGTGTGTGTGCCTGTGTCTGTGTGTGTGTGTCTGTGTGTGTCTGTGTGTGTGTGCCTGTGTGTGTGTCTGTGTGTGTGTCTGTGTGTCTGTGTGTGTGTGTCTGTGTGTGTCTGTGTGGTGTGTCTGTGTGTGTGTCTTGTGTTGTCTGTGTTGTGTGTGTCTGTGTGTCTGTGTGTGTGTGTCTGTGTGTGTCTGTGTGTGTCTGTGTGTGTGTGTCTGTGTGTGTGTCTGTGTGTGTGTGCTGTGTTGTGTGTCTGTGTGTGTGCGTGTGTGTCTGTGTGTGTGTGTGTCTGTGTGTGTGTGTCTGTGTGTGTCTGTGTGGCTCCGTCGGGACTTTGCTGCAGCACACTGCACCTTTGTTGCATCGTGGAGGAGTTTTCATCACAACACTCAGACTCCAGTTGTGGGTTATGGGCTCTACAGCACTCGAGCTTAGTTGCCCTGTGGCAGGTGGGACCTTAGTTCCCCGACCAGGGATCGAACCTGCGTCCCCTGCACTGCAAACAGTGAAAGTGGGAAGTAGCTCAGTCATTTCCGACTCTTTGCGACCCCATGGACTGTAGCCTACTAGGCTCCTCCATCCCTGGGATTCTCCAGGCAAGCATGCTGGAGTGGGTTGCCATTTCCTTCTCCAGGGGATCTTCCCGACCCAGGGATTGAACCCAGGTCTCCCTCATTGTAGGCAGACGCTTTACCATCTGAGCCACCAGGGAAGACATCCCATCGCAAGGCGGATTCTTAACCACTGGAGACCAGAGAAGTCTCTCCAGTCGTTAATCCCCTGCAGAAGGAAAGCAGGTGGGATTGCGTGGCAGTGTGATGGCCAATCCGGGCAGTGTGTGCTCACAGGGACAGGATTCCACAAGTGCTTTCCCACCGCCCATGCTCCTCCAGAACCTCACCACTCCCCAGTGAAGAGGCGTGAGCCCTACTGGAACCGGCTGTCCTGAGAGGCCACACCTCTCCCACGGGACTCCAGGAAGTCCCGCCTTTGCCCCCCAGGCTACAGGGACCCCAGCCCTGGCCCTCAGCAGCCAGGAGACAGCTCCCCCCGCCACCACCCCTCCCCAACTGGGCCGTCCCACAAGCCAGACTCTCCAGCCCAGGACCAGGGCACACCTTCCCAGCTCCCTGCCCACACCGACCCTCCTGAGTGGATAGCTGTCGGGGCTTTACGCCCCCGGGTCTGCTCAGAGATACCCGGGCCTCCTCCTGTTCTTGTGCTGTGCTCTCTGCGGGGTCCGCCCCAGCACACTTCCTGCGAGCCCGGCTCATCCTGTCTCCCCACCAGGTACCTCCAGGTCCTCGTGCAAAACGGAATGGAGTTCTGAAGAGCTGCGGCGTTGCTGCTCTGTTTCCAGGGTGGTCTCACCCCTGTTACGTCTCCCTGGTCTGGGACTTGCCTGGTCAGGTTTCAAAGAGGCTTCGGGCCTCAGCGCTTGTGCGACCACCCTCCTGATTCTGTGTACTTTGTACCGTTGTTCTTAGAAGGCCTCCCCAGACTAAGCTCTGTGCAAAATGTAGGAGCTGCCCCGTTCTTGTCTCCCCAGACGAGAAGATAGCTGCTCCGGCCTCCCGGGCCCCCAACCCTCCCCCCTATCCATCACACTATGGGAGCCCTGCTGTTGGGACCAGAAGCATCCCCGCAGGACTCGCGAGCCACAGCCCAGGGCGGGTGAGAAGGAAAACAGGGTCAGTCTGTCACAAAAACACATCAGATGTGTGTGCACAGAAGGAGCCTCGGAGAACCGGGAGCAAAATCTGACATAATTAAAGGCAGACAGATGCCTCTACTGGGGCGGTGGGTGTTTTAACATCTAAATCGCTTGTTCTCTCAGCAACTGGCAGAACTAGACCAAAAAACAGACACGGATGTTCTGAACAAAACCCTAACCCCCTGCCCTCGTGGATGTGGGGTCCAGGCTGTCCAGCTGAGCACGGAGCTGCAGTCAGCTCTCACCTTGGTAGGTCCCAGCGGGGCCGCACCGTCCTGCCGCACCATCCCACCGCACCTGGCACCTCCCCCACCCAAGAGTCGGCAGAGGAAACGGCAGGTCTGTGGGCACAGGGTCCCGTAGAGGCGGTGACCACCCCGAGCTTCAGGGAGACGCCTGCGGCAAGTCCCAAGGGTCAGGATGTGGTTAGACCGCAGCAGAGGACCCTTTCTATGGGCACGTGGCGGGGGGTGGAGGGGGCGATCAGTGTAGAGAGAAATGCAACCGCCATGACTTCCCCTCTGAGTGGAGACCCCGCGTGCAGGCTCTGGAAGCTGAGTTTGCAGTAGCGGAGACCCCAGGCTGCAGGAGAAGCGGGCACCTACCCCGCCACCAGCGTCGGGTGGGCCCGAGGATGGCCTTCCGGGCGCCTGGGATGCCCTCCCCGCCAGCCACGTCTCAAGGCCATGTTCGGGACTGGGGGTGCAGCTGCGTCACCCTCTGCTTCCCAAGACACCGTCCCTCCTGCCCCTACTGGGCCTGTGGCACCCCGGAGGCCAGGCAGCCGGTGTCTGGGGACAGGCAGGCGCTGGACGAGTCACACTGGCCACGCTAGTCGTCCTCTGCCTTCCGGCGCCGGGGGGGTGACTCGGCCCTGGATGGCCTGCGAGCGCTCAGCCTCCTCCGGAGGGAGGAGAACGTGTCCCCCAGGACCCTGCGCAGCCCCGCGCCGTCACGGCCACAGGGCAGGTCCTGCCGGGGGGGCGGGAGCCGCCCTGTGAACAGGTCCCAGGGGGCCAGCGCGTCCACGGCGCCGTCCACCTGCTCCAGCTCCCCCTCACTCACATCCCTCTCCAGGGCCTGGATGCAGGCGGCCAGCCAGCGCCCGTGCTCTATCAGGGCCTCCCCCGGACCCTCCGAGGCTGCAAGGGAGCCCAGCCCGTCCTCGGGATCCGGCTCAAGGCCCGCTGGGAAGGCTTGGCTCCAGGCGTCGGGGGACAGGGGCTCCGACAGGCTGCTGCCTGGCTCCGAGTCGCTCTCACAACACAGCCCCGAGTCTGCGCTGCAGGGCAGGGTGTCCTCCGACACGGACGGTTCCCCCACCACCGCCGGGCCTGGCTGCGTCCCCGCTGCCGCTTGTGTCCAGGCGTAGAGTCTCTACGAGGAAGAGACATAGGCTGAGCTGGCCTGACCTGCCACGTCCCTCGCCAGGGAGCCGCCAGGAGACCCAGCCACCCACTCGAGGAGACCCCACCATGCCCGTGACCCTGGGCAGACGTCAGACTCGAACCTCTAAAGACAGCAAACTTGCAGGAGCTCTGCAAGCCTGACGTATTATTCATGGTTTTCACAATGAATGGATAAGGATGTTTCAGATATATACAATGGACTATTACTCAGCCATTAAAAAAGAATGCCATCTGTAGCAACACGGATGCAATTGGATTATCATACTAAGTGAAGTCAGTCAGAAAGAGAAAGGACAGATACCATATGATATCACTTGTATGTGGACTCTAAAATACGGCACTAATGAGCCTATCTATGAAACGGACTCACAGAGAAGATTTTCCACTGCCAAGGGGTGAAGCGTGGGGGAGGGAATGAATGGGAGTTTGGGATTAGCAGATGCAATTATATATAGGATGGATAAGCAAGGTCTTGCTGTATAGCACAAGGAACTTAGTGTCTTGGGATAAAGCATCATAGGAAAAGAATAGAAAAAGTGTACATATGTATATAACTGAATCACTCTGTGACTCAGAAGTTAACATTGTAAATAAACTATACTTCCAATAAAAGAAGAGAAAAAGAAAAGGAATCACCACCTGCCTGTGACCCGCGTCTGCACTGGGGCAGACGACCCTGGCTCCCTGGGCCCTTTCGGGCCCCCCTCCCCGCGGCTCCGCGCGCGGGCGGCAGAGGGCAGCACCGCCCGCCGGCCCGGCCCCTGCCCGGGTGGGCGGGGTTACTCGCTGCCCGCTCCTCCACGGCCGCTCTGGCTTCCTCCGCTTCGGTCTCCGCCCAAGCAGGGAGAAAGGGATGCTGCGCGGCCCCTCGGTGAGGCCGGTGAGGCCGGCGGCGCCCGCAGACAGCCGCGCTAGGACAGGGCTAGCACGCGGTCAGTGCCCGGTAGAGACCGGCTCTAATTAGGGTTGCTGGGAAACAAAGGAGCCGGGCGCCCCCGAGCCCCCTCTGCCGCGGGACAGCCACCAGCACCCGGCCAGGCGCCCGGCTGACGACTCAGCCGGATCCCGAAAGTCCCCGGAGTGACAGCGCGGGCTTCCACACCGCGCCTTGCCCACTCACCTCGTTCCCGCCCCGGCCCCGCCCACTCTCCTCGTTCCCGCCCCCGGCCCCGCCCACTCTCCTCGTTCCCGCCCCGGCCCCGCCCATTCACCGGCGTTCCCCGCCCCCCGGCCCCTCACCGCGTTCCCGCCCCGCCCCGCCCCTCACCGCGTTCCCGCCCCGGCCCCGCCCCTCACCGCGTTCCCGCCCCGGCCCCCCCGCCCCCTCACCTTGTACCTGTCCACCAGCCTGAAGCCCAGCAGGTGCTGCAGCTTGCGCAGGCAGATGGGGCAGAGGTCCAGGGGCCGGCGCAGGGCCTCGTCCACGCGGAGCGCGCCCTGCATGAGGCAGCGGAGCCAGCGGCAGTTCCCCAGGCCCAGAAGGTGACACAGCTCGTGGCACGTGACCTGAGGGAGACGGGGCCACCACCTTGCAGCCTGGAGCCCGCCGCCCACCAGAACCCTGGGACCCCTGGGGAGGGGGGACACGCTGGCAGAAAGGCCAGCGCTGGGGGCCTGGCAGCATGGAGGTTTGGACATCAAAGAGAAGTGAAGTGAAGTCGCTCAGTCATGTCCGACTCTTTGCGACCCTGTGGACTGTAGCCTACCAGGCTCCTCCATCCATGGGATTTTCCAAGCAAGAATACTGGAGTGGGTTGCCATTTCCTTCTCCAAAGAGGCATCAAAGAGACAAGGGCTCAAATCCCAGCCCTGCCTCTTGAGAGCCGTGTGACTGTGGAGAGAGCACTTGGCGTCTCTGAGCCTTAGTGTCCAAGCTCCCTAAAGTAACGGGTGGTTAGCGTATTGTGGGGACTGGACAGCATAACTGGCTGTCCACGCACGTCCTTCTGTCCGACTCCACCTCCCAGCCTCTCCTGGGAGCTTCCCGAGCCTCCAGCCCTTCCCCCTTCCTATCCCCCATCCTCTCCCACCACCTCAGCGGCACCTGGCACCCTGGCCTCCACACCCACCTTGCAGCACTGGACCATCCCCAGGGTGCTGAAGCACATGGCCTGGCCTCCATCCTGCAGGGCCGCCTCGGGGCCACCTGCGGCCGCCTCTACCTCCACCAGGTCAGGCGTGCTGGGCCCCCGCGGCAGGAACTCCCCCGAGAACCGGGCAAAGCTGCAGACACCCACTTCTGGGGGAAGGCAGAGAGGCGGGGGTGCCAGGCGTGGTCTCAGCTCAGGGAGCCCACGGGCAAAGCTCCCCCCAAGGAGTACAGGTCCTGAAGGCCCCACCCTGCCAGGCGTCCCCATGAAGGCGGCCTGGGGCAGATACCTCCCCCTCCTCTGGGAGGGACCGACGTTCCCGGGAGCTCCAGGCCTGTGCCCGAGCCCCAGGGCGGAGGCAGGGGCCCCGGGGGCTGGCTCACCGTGCCCTGGAAGGAATGTGCCGAAGGTGAAGGTCCAGGCCTCGCGGGGGTACAGGTCAGACAGCGTGAGGCCCAGCACACACAGAGCGTCCCCCGGCTTGCTGCTCTTCAGGAAGGACAGGATGCCATCTGCGAGGACAGGGCCAGAGGGCGCAGTGAGGCGGCAACTGGGCACCCCCCGCCCTTGGTCCGTTCCCCTCTTCCCCTGCTTGGCACCAGCTCATCCCAAAGTCAGACATGCCAGTGACATCCCGTGAGGAACGGTCAGAGCTCAGAGCAGCCAGGGTGCACAAGGCGAAGGGGGCCGGGGCACGGCCTCCTCGGGGACAAGTGAGCGCTCAGGCTCTCTGTTCCCAAAAGTGCTTCACGGGAAGAGCCGCAGTAGCCCTGCGCAGCTGACAGACGGCCCTGGAGATGTCACCTCACCCCCAGGACCCGTGCACGTGGTCCTTTCGTGGCAGAAGGGACTTGGCAGATGTGATTAAATGAAAGGTCTCCCAGAGGGAAGGTGATCCTATATTATCCAGCTGGACCTGCTGTAAGCACCAGGGTCCTCCTGGGAGCAGCAGGAAGGTCAGAAAGAGACCTAGAGGGGCTGCAGGGCAACGAAGCTGACCTTGATCTTAATTCAGGGAGACTCTGATCCTCGAGGCTGTTAAGAGAATGCATGTCATTTAAGGTGTTGAGTTACTGCTGAGTAACTGCCCATAGCAGGCGTAGACAGATGGGACACCGGAGATGGAGTGGCGACTGGTGGGGATGTGGAGGAGCCCAGAGACATTGGGCAGAGCAGCTGTGAGGCTACAACCAGGAGAGGGTCTCGGAGTGATCGGAGCAAGAGGAAGAGAAAGATCCTTTCCAAGAGGTGTGGCTATAAAAGGGGGGCAGCGGTGTGTCAAGAAGTAGCAGCAGCTCCTGTCTGGGAGGGGGCGGAGGGCTCAGGCAGGGCCGTGATGTGGAGCTGGGCGTCCACCCGTGGACAGGGGCTCGGGGCCGCAGGTGAGCAGCCGTGTGAGGGGGTGTGGAAGTTCCCCTCTGCCTGCATTTCCTCCGCTGGAAAAGCAAGGTCAGAAATAAGAGGAAGGCAGAGACGTGAGGGTCCTGGGCTCACAGTCCCTCGTTACGAGGGGACCACACAGGCGGGAGGCAGATCTCGACGGCCAGAGTGGGCATGGAGCTGTGGGCTGGGCCTGACAACCTGGGACCCGTTAGCCAGGCAACAGGGCACATGGAGCGGGAAACCCTGGGGGAGTCGTTGCGAGGGAGCTGCTTGAAGCCCCAGCTACAGAGACGATCCCAATGTCGGTACTGACGAGGCCTAGCCCGGCGCTGTCCATAGAAACACAGTGTAGCTAAGACTTAGGTTTTACTAATTTTAAAGTTGATCAGGGCTTCCCTGGTTGTCCAGTGGTTAAGAATCTACCTTGCAATACAAGGGACACCAGTTCGATCCCTCATCCAGCAAGGTCCAGCAGGCTTCAGCACAACGAAGCCTGTGTGCCCCAACTACCGGGCCCACATGCTGCAAATACGAAGCCCACAGGCCCAGAGCCCGTCCTCCGCACAGAGAGTAGCCCCCACTCAGCGGGACTAGAGAAAGCCTGCACATGGCAGTGAAGACCCAGGGATGCCAAAAAAAACGAAAATAAATCTTTAAAAAAATAAAAGATCAAATGGATTTCAGCATATGCATTTTAACCTATCAAAAAATTTAATATATCAGATACTAATGCATTTTACCCTAACCTATCAAAAAATTTAATATATCAGATACTAATGCATTTTACCCTAACCTATCAAAAAATTTAATATATCAGATACTAATGCATTTTACCCTAACGTATCAAAAAATTTAATATATCAGATACTAATGCATTTTACCCTAACCTATCAAAAAATTTAATATATCAAATACTGAAATGTTAGATTGTTTACGTCGTTTTTCATGCTGAATCGTCAACGCGGGTGTGCGTGTGTGCTCAGCAGCCATGCGTGGCCGGTGGCCACCGTCCGGACAGCCCAGGTCCAGGTGTGACCTGAGGCAAGTGGCCGAGGCCTTGGAGGAGAGACCGAGGGGTGTCAGGTCTTGGGGTGGTGCTGACGGTGATGCCTGTTAGAGGTTGAGCTGTGACCGCCAGAACATGATGCGGAAGCCCGGTACCTGAAACGTGACCTTATCTGGGCCCTGGGTTTGCAGACATGATCAAGTTAAGAAGAAGTCAGCCGGGTAGGTCTGATGCAGTTTGCCCAGGGTCCTTATTAGACGAGGATAGACAGTCACACAGGCCGTGACCTGCTGACAGACCTGCTGACCGGGCCAGGGTTCTGGCCTCCAGGCCATGAGACGATGAGGCGCTGCTGTTCTAAGCCCCCCGATGCTGTGCTTCCTCACCGCGTCCCCAGGAAATGAACGCAGCCGCGAAACCATGGACTCTGACCACAGGAGCTCAGCCCCTCACGAGCTCTGCGCCCCACCTGCCCCGAGCCTTCTTGGGTCCCCTTCCTTCCCCCTGCAGTGCAGTGTGGGACTGGGGGCGGTCTATTCACCAAGCAGAGGGCGGACTTCTGGACCCCCTGCATCTCAGCACTGGGATCTCCAAGGCCCCTGGGGCGGGTGGGCAGATGCTGGGTTCCCCCTGAGTGGGGCAGAAGCAGCCGCAGGCATAATGATGTCGTGCAGGGCAGGGAGGGGCTGGGCCAGGGCTAGTCAGGGCTCCGCAGGCCCCACTCAGACCCTCGGGGGGCGGGGGAAGGCTATGCCCAGGAAGGAGCTGAAGCTACAGCCCAAACACAGAAAGGAGCACGCCCCCTTGGGGAGGCACTCACCCTGGACGCCCTGCAGCGACCCCCGCCCCCCCAACCTCTCCCCTCCACCACTAGAAGACGGCAGAACAAGCCCAGCGGTGGGGACCTGACCTGTGCGCACACCACACGCACTCACCGGTGTGGAGCTGGAGCCTGTCAGGGTCCTGACCCAGGCGACGTGAGCAGTGGATGGAGGCTGCCGCCACCGAGGGCAGGCATCTGACCTGCAGGCCCAGGAAGAAGGCCTCCGTGCAGCTCCGCAGCTGGTCCAGAAGTGCGCTGCCCGCTGGCCCCTCGCTCAGACCTGGGAGCGGAGCAGCACCGTCAGCCCTGCCCAGCCCCTTGCCCCTCCTTGGAGCCCCCACCCGGGACACCGACCCAGGGTGGGAGCCAGGAGACCTGTGAGAAAGCGGCCGCAGGTACCCAGGGGCTGCAGGTACCCACAGGCACAGGTACCTATGGGCTGCAGGTAAATGTGCTTCCGAGCGAGGCTCTGCTTCCGGGGCGGCAGGGCGGCATGGAAGGTCTGGAAGTCCTCGGGGGCCTCTGGGCGGCTAAGGAGCCAGTCAAAGGCCGTGCGGATGAGCAGCGTGCCGAAGAGTGTCCTCTGGGGGTTGTAGGCCTCAGCCAGGAAGAGCCTCTCGGCCGGGGAAAAGGTGGCTGTGTAGAGCTGCCGCAGGGCAGGGTCGGTGGACAGCAGCGCATCCTTCAGGGCCCGGGGCCCGAAGCTGAACTCCTCGGCCGGCCGGCACTGCAGCATGACGGGCCTGGCCTCGCCGGGGCGGCCCATGCACCGCCCGGGGCCCGGCCACCGGCTCGTCCACAGCCTTCCTGGGGGCCGAGCGTGACGGCCACACGGGCTCCCCGCTCACAGACCGGGAGTCGAGGACCTGAGAGGCCTGGCTCCACGTGGCGCTGGGCCTCCTGGCCTGTCGGCGCCTGCAGGGACAGGGACGTGCTCCACTGAGCCCCGGAAGTTCCCCAGCACCGCGCCAGTAGGGGAGCCACCAGCAGGGAGAGGGGAGGCCCTGAGCCGCTGGGGAGGCTGGAGGGGCGGGGTGGGGGGGCACAGACGGCAGGGAGGCCGGTGACCACTCACTGCACTGAGAGGGCTTCCCCCCAGACCAGAGGCGCGGGGCTGGCGCCCTCCTGTGGCTCGGAACACCGGCCCCTCCCACTGCACACCCTGCAGAGTGTCCAGGAAGGGCCCAGCTGCCTGCGCTTGACTGAGTCTCCCCAAAGACGCAGGGGTGGAGCGGGCGGGTGGGGAGCCTCGCCAACAGAGATGGAGGGGGAGGCGGCCGAGAGAACGAGCCGGAGGAGCGAGCCGCGCAGAGAACAGATCGGGACCGAGGCCAGAACGGCAGAGTCCTGATTTAGAAAGTCAGGCAGCGAGGCACACCCGCAAACCCTTCTCTGCAGAGCACAGTGGCGAGGCCTCCCAGCCCGCGCTGGAGAAACAGCCACAGCCTGGCTTCTGTGGAAGAAACAAGAACGGAGCCCACGCTCACTTCACTACGCCTGCGTGCTCAGTCCTGTCCCACTCTGTGCGACCCCACGGACTGCAGCCCGCCAGGCTCCTCTGTCCGTGGGATTCTCCAGGCCAGAGTCCTGGAGGGGGTTGCCATTTCCTCCTCCAGGGGACCCCCCCTCCCAGGGGTTGTCTCCTCCATCTGCTGCACTGGCAGCTGGGTTCTTTATCACGCAGCCACCTGGGAAGCCCACCCACCTTGTTAACCCCGGTTTAAAGTGTTGATCCAGAGAAGAAACTCACACGTACCCACTCATATATGCATATGTGTGGGTGCATATATGTACAAATAAATATATACACATGTATTCACTTTCACTTTTCACTCTCATGCATTTGAGAAGGAAATGGCAACCCCCTCCAGTGTTCTTGCCTGGAGAATCACAGGGATGGAGGAGCCTGGTGGGCTGCTGTCTATGGGGTCGCACAGAGTCGGACACGACTGAAGCGACTTAGCAGCAGCAGCAGCAGCAGCAGCATTCATATAGAGAGGAAAACTAGGTGTATGTATAACTTATAAATCTTCCTCTGGAAAATTATATACGTATGATTTTTTCCAGGGATGTTATACACATGTGTGCATATATACACACATACTCACACGTACGGGTGTATCCTCTTCAGAGTTACTTGCTGGCTTAGCTGAGGGGAAGGGAGCCAGGACTGAAGGCTTACTGAGATTCCTGCCCGTGGAGAGTGTCGCGTATTTCTCTCTGCACATACACTTTACAAATGTAACATCCAGTTGTGTGTGAAATCTTACATCCTCTTCACTTCGTGTATGATGAGTGCTTTCCCAAACCCTTAAACAGCCTATTTTTAAAAAATGTCATTTCAATGGCTGGCCAAAAACTCTGCAGTTAGTGCATGGGTGTGTGTTTCCATTTCCTCAGGAGAGGCTCCTGGCAGGTGCTGTGTGTGGACGTTTAAGGGCTCTCAGCTTGTGTCGCCAAGCTGTTTTCCAGAAAGGTTGCGCCAGTTTGCAACCCCATCACCTTCCAAGCTTCTAAGTACTCAGCAGCAAATAAAAACCATCACCAAGAGCACTAAATCCCCCACTCCGTTCCAGACAGGGGTGTGGGGACCGTTACCCTCGTTTTCAAGAGGGTGAAACTGAGGCAGAATAAGGTTAAAACGAGCAACCGAAGCCACGGGCTTCACAGGTGGTGCCTGGTGAAGAATCCATCTGCCAAAGCAAGAGACGTGGGTTAGATACCTGGGTCGGGAACATCCCGTGGAGGAGGAGATGGCAACCCACTCCAGGATTCTTGCTTGGAGAACCCCCTGGACAGAGGAGCCTGGAGGGTTACAGCCCATCGGGCTGCAAAGAGTTGGACACTGAGTAACAGCATGGGCAAGCAAGCAAGCAAAGCCACACTGCTCACAAGAATCAGAGACGAGGCTGGGACGCAGCCATCTTCAAGGACCACGGCTCCCGTTACCCGAAGCTGCAGAGCGCCACCTTCCCCAGACCCCTGCCCTGACCCCGCTCTGTGCCGCCAGACACCAGGGCGACACTGACGGTCTGTAATGGGGTGGGCAGCCTGCTCCTGGGCTGTGGGGAAAAATGCCAGGCGCCTGAGGACCACATCGCCACAGTGGGGAGTTCTCCCAGGCATGGACGTGTGAGGAGGACCCTGTGAGGACGGACCGTGCGAACAGGAGGACGTGGTCAGCATCTCCGAGGGGGCCAGGTGGGCTCCCAGGGTGGAGCCCCTGTGGCACCCTCCCTCCACCTGACCGTCTACACCCGTGGACAGAGCAGAGGGCCCTGGCTGGGGAGGGGGGAGTGCTTAAACTCTAGAGATCCAGGGCAGACAGGGAGAGAAGATAAAAATTAAGGATTGTCTGGTGTGTTAGAAGGTGATAAACGCTACTGGCGAGGAGAGGCTGACCAGGGCTGGGGCTCAGCTGTCCACGGTTCCATCGCCTTTGCAAGAGGGTGACCAGGGTGGGTGTCACTGAGAAGGCAGGGCCTGAGCAGAGTGGAGGCAGGAGCCAGAAAGAGGGCGACCTGGGGAGGCCCCGAGCGGAGGGGCATGTGCAAAGGCCCTGCGGCACATGCCCGCGTGTGCACGCACAGACACATGGGAGGCTCCGGGCTCTAGGAAGCCCTCCTCCCCTGTGTCCTGGGGGTGGAGAATGGCCCTCCAGGAAGCTTTAGGCATGGTCAGTGGGCTCCGGGCTCCTGGCTGTCCGGGACTCGGGGCCGCAGGCACAGAGGGGTGCTCAGGAAACCCTGAGCGGGGAGCGCTCTGAAGGCCAGCAGGGCTCTGGCCAGAACCTGACCCTCTGAGCCACTGGGCCTCGTTTCCTCGCAAGCACACAGGCCTGGTTCCACTGGCCTCCCTTGCCCAGAGCGAGGCTGGACCAGGCAGAGAGGAGGCGGTGCCGGCTCGTGTCCAGGGCCAGCCCGGAGCATCTGAAACCACGTGCACCTCACCGATCTGCTCTGGCTTCTGGGTGTAGGTCGCAGGCCCCGAACAGCTCCCGGGCTCTCCCAGGCCCTCTGCTCACCAGTACCCGCCCCTCAGCAAGCTGCAGCAGGCAGCAGGCTTCACCGGCGACCGTTCCGGCTACCCCATTGCCTGGTGTCACGGGCCGTTCAGAACTACACTTTCTGTAACTGAGAATGACTATAAACTCCTCCTGTGGGGCTGTGGGAACCTTCCGGACGCCTGGAGGGTCTGCGTCTCAGCCTCCCCACGGAGGTGAAAGCGGGACTGAGGCCCCCAACAGAGGACACCCCTCCTCACAGCTCCACCGTCCTGCGAACCCCAAGGTCACTTCTGGACCCAACACCTCCTCTGAACCCACCACTTCCTGAAACGGAGCTATTAGTAGTCACATGTCTTATGGGCGAGGGGACGGAGGCTCAGAGAGGGGAGGCCACTCACCCAGGGCAGCACAGCTAATAAGACACGGTGCTCCAGACTCCGACAGAGACGTAAGGCAGACAGTAAACAGCAATAAATATTGCCCGCGTCACTCCGGGCCTCCCTGGCAGGACCTCCTCCCCCGAAGGGTCTTTCCTGGGGCACCCACTGCCCGCCACCACCCACGGACCCCACTCGGGGACTTCAGTGCCAGAGAGCTCCACAAAGCCTCGGGAAGTGGAAACCGCCTGCTTTTCACCAAAAGTTCAAGGGCTAGGGGTGACTTGGGCCCACACTGTAAACCCCAGGCTCCTCCCAGGTGTGCAGAGAGGGCCAGGTCGTGTGGCCCACAGCGACCCAAGACACAAGCGGAGTTTCCACCCCAGGAACCCGCTACAGCGTCACACCCTGCGGGGGATCCCGAGAACGTTGGCTTATGCGGCTACATCAACCATCTTCTGCGTCTGAACTTAAAACCAGGAACCGTGTCAAATACAGGAACACAGTGTCCTGCCTCCATCGGCAGCACACACCTGACACGCACTTCCTTGCCGGCGTGAAGGCGGTTTTGACCTGAGGGTCCCCTGCGGGGTCCCTAGAACATACTGTGAGGCCCACTATTGCACTGTGAGTTCCCACAAGAACCACGGGGGCACGCCTGTGCCTGGAGCATCCACACGGGAAAACTGGGCCTGGCATGAGCCAGAGACACCCCACAACACACCCCGAGCAGAGCTGCTGGCCTGCCAGCCACACAGAAGAGCCTGGAAGAAACGGGCCCTTAGTTGCGGACCAGTACGGGCCGGGGGGTCCCGGGGACAGGAGGCTCCAGGTCACGCCCCAGGGTGTATGAGATCCTGTCCACTCACTTGGGTCCCACTCTCTCTGGGGTCTGGCCATCCATCTGCCCAGACAGCATTTCCTCTCAAGAGCCCCGGGTGGCCACATTCCCTTCCTGGGTCGCTAAGGGAAACCCTCGTGGGACTCTTCAGTCCTGCCGGGTCATCTCTGCACAAGACCACCCCTCGTGCAGAGCCAGAAGCTGAGCGCGGGCAGAGACGCAGTCCCAGGGCGCTGACGGAGGCAGCCGCCACCAGAGCAGGCACTTCCCTGCCCTCCCCGCTACCTGCACCCCGTTAATCTTGGCAACAGAGAACGCTCCGGAAGGGAGACCTCCAGAAACACTGGCTGTCTTTCCTGCTCTGAGATATCCATGGCTCTCCTCTGTATACACTGTCGCACGGGACCCCAGCCACATGCCTGAGCCCTGCCCGCGCTGTCTCACTCAAGCTGCACAACACGGGGCCGCTGGGGGTGTTGTTATGGTGCCCCTGTCTCAGATGAGGAAACTGGGGCTAGGCCCCATTTCAGAGCCATGCTTCACACTGGAGCTGGAACTTTTTTTTAACCCCAAATCAATGACCTTTAATTTTAAAAAGTAACATGCTCAAATCAGAAAACTTAGGAAAGAGCCAGAACTCTTAACCATCAAGAGTTAACCTGGTTAACTCTTAACCAGATGGGATGTCTCTGTCCTGCCACTGTTAACACTGGGACTGTGGCCACACTTCTCAGCCAGCCTCCCCTCTCCCTGGGGTGCCCAAGTCCACCTCACCTGTCCACGGTCCTGTTCAGAGGCCAGGGAAGGACATGTGTTGATTCCACTCCCAGAGGAGGGTCTGCCCCAAAGCCTTCCGCCCGGCACCCACTCCCCTGCCCTCAACCAGGCAATGCCTTAGAGTCAGAGGCAAGAAAGCACGCTCTGGTTCTTCCTATTCTGAATACGCTTTGCAAAACATCCTGGCAGCTGCAGCGAGCTATTCATCACCACCTGCCTTCCGAGCAGCCCCGCGCTGGAGCCATGTAAAGGCTTTGGGGTTTCACACTTCTCAGAGGCTCCCGCCTGCTCCGAGGGGCACCGAGGGCTTTGACCTCAGGGGCCCGGCTGGGCGGCAGACCCCTGCTTCCTGCAGCTGCCCCCACCTCCCGTCCACCCGGCCACCAGGCGGACGGCTTCCTCCCTGTGACGGGCGGGCAGGACCTGTCCTCCCCCTCCCCGCCCGGCGGCATTCCCAGTTCTGCATCGCCGGAACCCCATGGCCCGCTTTTCCGGCTGGAGGGTTGCCTGTTTTCCTTGGGAGCAGCAACTGAGCCTCCTCCCCACCAACACCGAGCCGGTCGGGGGCCCCTCCCCGCACCCCCAGGCTCAGGGGAGGCACTCCATGCCCACCTGGGCCGGCCAGGCAGTGCCCTCTTTCCGTGCCTGGCCCCGGGCTCTCCCACAGCCTGTGAGCCCCCATCACCAAGATGGAAGACAGCCCGCGGGTCGCCCTCCCCCGGGGAGCGTAGGGCCGGGAGGGGTACTCCGAGCTCCCTCTTTGCACCGGCTCCGCTCTGCCGGGACCAGGCCGGAAAGTTCCCAGGCGGGCGCGGAGCACAGAGCGCAGCACTGCACCAAAGCCTCCTGGGCGCCCGGGTCCGCGTCTCACCTCCCGCGGGCCCCGCGGACCCCGCGCAGGAGCGCGCCCGCCGCCGCCAGGCCGTCCTCGGGGCTTGCGCGGCCGCACCCGGCGCTGCGCGCTCCCGCCCGCACCGGCGGTCTCTTCTCGGTCCTCGGGCTCCCCGCCGCGCCCCGACCTCGCCGCCGGCCGGCCGAGGGCGCGTGGGCCACCGGAATTGGGGGGGGCTCGTGACGTCAGCACCGAGGGGCCGCCCGTGGGTGCCGCCCCCCTCCCGCCGCTCTGGGGCATCACGCGCGGACCACAGTGGGCAGGGTGCTGGCAGGGGCCCCTGGGCCTCAGACGTGGGCTTACGGGCGCTGACCTCTGCTGATCCCCATACAGCCTGCCAGGGACGCCCCGCCACTCGCAGAAACACCGGAGGAGGGGCGGGGCCTGAGATCTTAGGGCCACACAGGTGAGAGGGGTAAACCAGAGCCGCCCAGTAGGGCCCCCGGTGAGACAGGTAAACCAGACCTGCCCAGGTAAGGCGCTGGCATCAGGGTTACCCCAGTGCTCCAACCAATGACTCAGCCTAGCCCGGCCATCACTGCCCCCCTCCCCACCCTGGGAACCTTGTCTGGTGGCCTCCCTATTAAAATGTAATAATGATTTCTTTGTTAGTATATATATGCCAGGCATAATACATACACTAAATGCTTTAAATGTACGATCTCAGGTCTGTGAGATAACTGTCCTTTTTGTCTCCATTTTATAGATGAAAAACTGAGAAAAAAGCAAAGACGGGAGAGGGCAGGGGAAGTGACAGGCCCACCCAGAGGGCAGAGCAGCCGAGCTGAGCGCCCCCAGTGCTGGGGGGTGCAGGGGGCGGGGACCCACCCAGCAGCCCCGGCTCCATGTTCGGCGCCCCTCTACAGTGTGAACGCCATGGGCCCCCGACATGGTCCAGGGGCTGTGTGTCCCGGGGGCTGAGAGGCAGGGCACCCCGTGTCATCCCCAGGGTCACCTGGGTGACCGGGAAAGCCTCCTGGAGAAGCTTCCCCCTGCACTTTGGGAGGCGAGGAGCCACCTGCCCGGCTTCCATAAAGTCTCCATCCCCACAAGGGTCCTGTCTGCGGGGGTGGGCCCCCGAAGGGGGGGCTTGGTCCTCAGGACATGCACCTTCAGTGAGGGCCGCCATCTGTCCCGTCTCCAGATCATCGTGGCTGGTCAGCAGCCTCCTGCCCAGTCCCCACAGCTGCCCGGGGCCACCACCCCAAGGTGGGAGAGGACCCCCCAGGACAGGGAGGAGCTTGGATGTGAAGGCCGGCATTATCCCGGCCCCAAGGGGGAGACGCTCCCTCCATCTGCCCTTTATCCCTTTGGAAACCTCTACCATAAGGGCTTCCTTTGAGGCAAATATTGCTGTGGCTCTGGACTGCCAGCTCCCAGGCCTTCCCGGCAGCCCGCCCACCCCCGCCTGCCTGGTCTCATTCTGGAGAGATGCCCCACGCGTGGCTGAGGGGTGTGTCACCGTCGTCCCCAGCATTGCTGGAGAATTTGTTTAAGCCTTAAGAAACGATCCTATAACAATAGACATCCATTGTAGAAGATCTGAAAAGTTCTAACCAATTTAAGAAACAAAAAAGACTCCATAATCCAACCATCAAGAGGTTACTTCTCTTGACTTCCTGTTAGACATGCTTCAGATAATTTTTCCCTCAGCATTTACACAGAATTTTTAAGGAATGCGCTCTGCATGGTTTGCTCTGCTGGAGGCTTTATCACATGGTACCTTTCCCTGTCAACTGCCAGAAATCGGAGGTTCCTCAAAAAACTAAAGATGGCTCAGAGGTTAAAGCGTCTGCCTGCAATGTGGGAGACCAGGGCTCAATCCCTGGGTCAAGAAGATCCCCTGGAGAAGCGAATGGCAACCCACTCCAGTACTCTTGCCTGGAAAATCCCATGGGCGGAGGAGCCTGGTAGGCTGCAGTCCATGGGGTCTCGAAGAGTCGGACACGACTGAGCAGCTAAAACTTTCACTTTTTTCCCCCCCAAAAATGAAAAGTTGCCGTATGATCCATCAGTCTCACTCCTGGACATAGATCCAGACCTAACTCTAATCCAAAAAAATACACGCAGCCCTACGCGCACAGCCGCAGATTCACAACAGACCAAACAGGGAGACAACCTAAGCGCCCGTCGACAGAGGAGTGGACGCAGGAGATGCGGCCCAGGGCACAGTGGCGCGCCACTCGGGCGTGAGAAAGAGCGGAACCGCGCCATCTCCAGCAAGAGGGACGCAACCAGAGACGACCACACTAGGTGAAGCAAGTCAGGAAGAGAAGGGCAGGCACCGCGGATACCGCTTATATGTGGACTCTAAGATACGGCCCAAGTGAGCTTATCTACGAAACAAAAGCAGGCTCACAAACACAGAGACTAGACTTGTGGTGCCAAGTGGGAGTCGGGGAGGGAGGGATTGGGAGCTCGGGCTTAGCGGGTGCGGACTGTCATACACAGGATGGCAGACAAGGTCCTCTTGTATAGCCCGGGGAACTCTGTTCAATATTCTGATAAACCATGATGGGAAAGCACGTGAAAAAGGATTTATATGTAAAACTGACTCACTCTCCTGCACAGCAGAAATTAGAACACTATAAATCAACTACACTTTGATAAAGTTGTTTTAAAAGACACAAGTTTAAACATACGAGAGTAAATAAATAAACCCAGTGGCAGGAATCCTCCTCAGAGACAAGAGGAGAGACACGGAGGGAAGAAGACCACTGACCCCAGAGGCAGAGGCGAAGGCTGAGGCCGTGACCTGAGGGGCCCCTGATCCTGGCGGGGCCAGGAAGGACCCCCACGCAGGGCCTCTGCAAGGAGGCCCTACCCAGGCCTTGACTTTGGACTCCATTTAAGAAAATTAATTTCTGTTATTTTTCAAACATGCATTTGGCTGCCCTGGGTCTTCACTGCTTCCCGTGGGCCCTCTTATTGCGGAGCATGGACTCTCTAGTTGTGGCATGCTGGCTTAGCTGCCCCGTGACACGTGGGCCCTTAGTTCCCTGACCAGTGATTGAACCCCTTCCTCTGCACTGCAAGGCAGACTTTTAACCACGGGACCCCCAGGGAAGCCCCCACACTGCCGTTCATGGTCACTTGCTACAGCAGCCTCAGGAGAGGACTGTGCACGTGTGCGGTCAGCCACATCCGACTCCACGACCCCGTAGACGGGAGCTCGCCAGGCTCCTCTGTCCACAGGATTCTCTGGGCAAGAACACTGGAGTGGGTTGCTGTTCCCTCCTCCAGGGGACCTTCCCGAGCCAGGGATGGAACCCGTGTCTCTTACGCTGGCGGGAGGATCCTTTACCACCACGCTGTAGGAAACGAATGGAGCTGGAGAATAAGAAACCGCTTCCTATGCTTGTCATAGGGTCAGGAAAACATCCAGAATGCTCTCGGCACTCAGTGGCTCCTTACACCACCCATCTGGCCGAGGCTTGGACACCCGCTGTGCTTTGGAGAGTGGGGACTGGGCGCTTCCCTTCTGTCCATGGGCAGCAGACCAGGGTGAAGGCGGACGTCCTGTGGGCACAGACAGGGGCGCAGGGGCTGAGGGGCTCGTGCCATGCGCAATGGGCAAGATGAACTGAGCAGAGTCTCTGGGCAGAGGTGGGGTCCTGCCTGCCAGAGGGACAGCATAGACAAACGCCTGCGACCTCCCGCCAGAGCGCAGTGCTGGCTGGGGCTCCCCGCAGCCTGGGGGACCCGGAGGTCCCCCGCATCAGAGGCAGGACGAGTGGGCCTGACATGCAGCCCAGGCCAAGAAGGGCGTCCTGTGGGTGCGGCGGGCAGAGCAGGCAGGGCCTCCAGCTCCCGCACCCTGCTGGCGAGGACACCTTCGGAGCTCCAGGTCAGCATTCACTCGGGGTGCCCAGGTCTGGAATCCTGTGTCCCTCAGAGAGCAGCCAGACCAGCTGGGCTGCCAGGGTGGGCTCACCTCAGGTACCCCCAACACATACACCAGATGCACACTCACACATACACATAGACCCATACACACACACACACATATACACATACACATACACACTCACACACAGACATTCACACACACACACAGACCCATACACACACACATACACACTCATACACATACTCACACACACACACTCACACACACACAGACCCATACATACACACTCATACACATACACACTCACACACACACGCACACTCATACACATACACACATGTATACATGCAGATACACGCTCACATACATACACTCACACTTGTACCTAGATACATACTCACACACATAGACATATACACACATACACATACACACACACACATCCACTCACACACAGATACACACTCACACACATAGACGTATACACACATAGACATATACACACGCATACACACATACACACACAGACATATACACACTCACATACAAATACACACATACACACACATGCATACATACAGATACACAGACATATACATACACACGCATGCACACACACGTACATGCACACACACACATACACTCACGCACATACAGATACACACTCACACATATACACACATACACGCATAGACACATATACACACTCACAAATACACACACATTCACACTTATACATACAGGTGCATACACACAGACACACACACACACGCATACATACAGATACACAGACATATACACACAGAGACATACACGCATGCACACACACGTACACGCACACATTTACACACATATACACATGCACACATGCACACAGACACATATGCACATACAGATACACACTCACACATATACAGACACACGCATAGACACATACACACACTCACAAATACACAAATGCATACACATACACACACGTATATACACTCACACACATGCACACACACACTCACACACCCAGACATATGCACACACCAGTGACCCCGCCCCTGGTGGCAGCAGGGGCCCCTTCTCAGCACCCACAGGCTCAGCAGAGGCTGCGGAAGAGCGTGGGCATCCTTGGCCTCCAGAGGGCAGACCCCCGCCCCATGTCTGCGTCTGCCTCTCCTCCTGGGCCTCTTGCCCCCCACCCCCCCATCCTTGCCCGACAGTGGTCCCTGCGGGCAGGGGCCCAGAGGCATCCCACAGAAACAGAGAAGAGGCGGGGCTCGGCGGCCCCCCACCTGACGACATGGTCCCCGTAGGCCAGTCTGGACTGTGGGCACCGGGCGATGCTCCCCTTGGATCTGAATGTCGCCTGTGCGGGCTCTGGGGAAGCTCAGCCCCTGCGTTGGGTCCCCAACGACGACAGCTCTGTCCCCAGGTGCCCAGGGCAGGGCAGGCGCGGGGGTTCCCAGGACAGAGGCCGCATCCTGCTCAGCGGCAACAGGGCTGACTCCAGGCAGACAGTGGCCTCCCCTCCGCCCCACCCGGCTCCTCACCGTAGTACGTAGGCCATCCAGCCCCCACCTGGGTGGTCACAAGGGCTGATGGAGCAGCCGGGACCTGGGCATGGTGGAGAGGAATGCCATCCACACTCACTCTGATGGTTTCTGACCTGAGACCCTGGCCCAGTGCAAGCGGCCCAGCGCGTGTTTGGTGGACACAGGGGGCTCAGGGTGTGGGGATCTGGCCAGGGACCCCACCTGAGGCCATCTCCTTGGGATTTGAGGTGTCCTCACCCCCACAGATGACCTGAGCCCCTCTGCCCCACAGGGAGACCCAGGAGGCCCAGTGTCCAGTAGAAGACCTTGAGGCCATGGGCTCCCCGGCCAGGCCTGTGAGGACCCGGGCCCTGGCCACACAGAGCCCTGCCTGAGGGAGTCCCAGCTTTGTGGCCAGTTTGAGTACTTAGAGCCCACAGTCCAGAAGCTTCTCCAGGCAGGCACAGGAGGGGTGGGGGTGGTTGGGGAAGGCAATGAGGGGAGAGTCCCAGGTGAAGGCAGAGGCAGCCTGAGGAGGCCAGGCTGCATCTGGTCGGCCCCCAGACACCCCTCGACGGCCCCCAGCCCCAGGCCAGGCCTCCCACGGCCCATCCAACCACACTCCCAGAGCCAGATGAAGCCACATGGCCACAGAGCCTTTCAAGGACTCCCCGAATCTAAGGATGAAGCCCAGCCTTCCCCACGAGCTGTGAGGGTCCTGGCCACCCTGCCCACCATGTCCCAGGCTTGCCGGCTCTGTCTGACCCAGACACCATCCTCTTTCTCCCTCTGGGGTCCCTCAGCCTAGAAGGTACCCAGCCCCTGCAACCCCGGCAGGGATTCCCGAGTCAGGGTGAGCCCCAGCCTGGTGGGGTGCCACGGAGCCGGGCCGCCACTCCTAGCTGCCCCCCCGTCCGCCCAGGCCCCCTCTCCCATCTGGTCTCACTTCCGGGCCTCTGCCTGCAGCCCGCCCCCTGCCCCTTGCAGGGAGGACCCCCAGCCCTCACTTAGGTGTCAGGCCCCACGGCTACTTCCTCCCAGGCGCCCTCCTGACATGCACTACCACCGACACACGATTACCTGGTCAGTGTCTGTCTCCGGCCGTGAGAGCACGCTGGGGGTTGTGTGTTCCCTGAGCGGCTAGTGCAACGCCCAGCCCATAGTGAGCGCTCAGCCCAGGTGGGCACACGGCCACGTGTCACAGCCCGGCATGCACACCCCTGTCCACACCCCGCGTCCCTGCCGCACACGGCTCTCCGAGCACGTCCATACAGACATGCTGGCCTCCAGGCACACACATGCACCCACATGCATGCTCGCACTCACTCCCAGCGTGCGGCACACATGCCCCTCCACACGCAGGGCCCTCATGCTGTGCACACATGGGCACACACACAGCTGAGCATGCTTGCTCATGCCATCCCCGCCACCCTCACTCCAACAGGCGCCTGAGCTGCTGTTTGCCGCCTCTGCCTCCGGCGTGTTTGCCAAGCAGTTTCCATGGCGACACATCTCAGCTCGGCTGGGAGCGGGGAAGATGGCCTCCATGGAGGGGACGAGCCTTGAGGTCTCTGCATCCACCAGCTCCACCAGCAGGCAAGGGCGGGTGCTCCCCAAAGTGGAGATGCCACCCCTGGCCCAGCCTGTATGAGGCTGGCACCTGAGGCGGCGGCTCTGGAACTTCTGGGTTACATGCTCTAGGGCGAAGGTCACTCAGTCATTCAACAAACCCTGTATGCTGGCTGCAGTCACCTGAGGCACAGGCCTGGCTCACTAGACTGTTATCCCAGCATCTGGCTGAAGGCCCATCCCACAGGTCAGTGGTCCCTGAGCATCGAGGCCTGGCCACTCACCCTCTGCTTACATGGGGCAAGGAAGCCATGCTCCCTGCCCGCCCACATGCTGGAAGACCAAACGCAAAAGCAACCCTGATTCTGCACCCCTGCCTGAACCTCCATCCTCTGTGCCGCAACGCCTGTGAAGGAGGGAACCTGCCCGGTAACTGGCTTTGGCCACCCAAGGCGACAGTGACACCATGCCAGGGCTCAGCCGCAGGATGGCGTGCTTCTGCCTGCTCTCCCGTGGGCTCCTTCGGTCTGCAGCAAGGTGAGGGGACATGCGGCCTCCTAGCTGAGACTACCACCCCCCCCCAACCCACCACAGAGCGAGCCCAGAGCAGCAGTCTGCCAGGCTGGCCTTGAGACCCTTCAGATACAAGAAAACGTGGTTTTAAGTCGCTGGCCTGAGACTGCTTGTTACACAGCAGTAGCTAAGAGACACACCCTCTTCCAAGGGCCTCATGCAATCAGTACAGGCCAGAGCGTGTGGGTTATCCATGGACCCACCCTGTGCCTGAGCCTGGTGGTGGAGAGGACCACTGCTGCCTCCTGGGAGCCCACAGCACTTCAGAGAGGCGGGGTGAGCCGCCCAGGCCCTGCGATGTGTAGGAGCAGGTGGGCATGGCCACAGAGCCTGGCTGGAGCAGAGCTTCCTGTTTCCTTCCCCTTGGACACCTGTTTGCAAACATTACTTCCTGGGTAACTACACTTCAGTTCAGTTCAGTTCAGTTGCTCAGTTATGTCCGACTCTTTGTGACCCCGTGGACTGCAGCATGCCTGGCCTCCCTGTCCGTCACCAACTCCCGGAACTTACTCAAACTCATGTCCATTGAGTCGGTGATCCATCCAGCCACCTCATCCTCTGTTGTCCCCTTCTCCTCCTGCCTTCAATCTTTCCCAGCATCTGGGTCTTTTCCAGTGAGTCAATTCTTCCCATCAGGTGGCTGAAAGATTGGAGTTTCAGCTTCAGCATCAGTCCTTCCAATGAATATTCAGGACTGATTTCCTTTAGGATGGACTGGTTGGATCTCCTTGCAGTCCAAGGGACTCTCAAGAGTCTTCTTCAATACTACAGTTCAAAAGCATCAATTCTCTGGTGCTCACTTTCTTTATAGTCCAACTCTCACATCCATACATGACTCCTGGAAAAACCATAGCTTTAACTAGATGGACCTTTGTCGGCAAAGTGGTATCTCTGCTTTTTAATATGCTGTCTAGGTTGGTCATAGCTTTTCTTCCAAGAAGCAAGCGCCTTTTAATTTCATGGCTGCAGTCACCATCTGCAGCCCAGAATGAAGTTTCTCACTGTTTCCACTACTTCCTTGCCCACTAGGTCGTCCCCTGTCGCAGTCTGGGGCTTCTCTCGTTGTGGAGCAGGGGCTCTGGGGTGCACAGGCTCTGTGGCTTGGGTGCACGGGCTTAGCTGCCCTGTGGCATGCGGGATCTTTCATGACCAGGGATTGGAACCCTTGTCCTTTGCATTGCAAGGCAGATTCTTAACCACTGGACCCCCAGGGAAGCCCACGCTTTACTTGCAATACTAGTAACTTGTCTTTTTTCTTCTTTCTTAGCCTAGAGGACTTCGCTGTTTAGTCGCTACGTTGTGTCTCACTCTTTGGGGACACCATAGGCTGCAGCCCGCCAGGCTCCTCAGCCCATGGATTTCCCAGGCAAGGATTCTGGAGTGGGTTGCACTTCCTTCACGAGGGAATCTTCCCGATCCAGTCAAACCCTGATCTCTTGCACTGGCAGGCGGGTTCGTTACCAGGGAAGATTGACTTGAGGCCTACTGACTTTCTTGATTTCTTCTAAGAACCAGTTGTTGGTTTCATGATTTTCTCTATTAATTTCCTGTTTCGTTGATTTCTGCTCTTTTATTCTTTCTTTCCCTGTCCTTACCTTGGGTTGAGTTTGTTCTTTCCCTAGTTTCCTAAGGTAGAAGCGTAGTTTATTGATCTTAGATCTTTCTTTTCTCATACATGTATTCAGTGCTCTAAATACCCCTCTGAGCACTGCTTCGCTGCAGTCCATGAATTTTGATAAGCTATAATTCCATTTTCATTCAGTTAAAAATACGTCTGAGTTTCTCTGGAGATTCCTCGACTGCGCAGTGTGCTTCTGAACACTGAGACTCACCTCCAGGAGGCAGACAGTAAAATCCCCATTTCCCCCAGGCCCCCACGGCCGAGAGGCAGCAAAGCTCGGCTGCACTACCTTCTGCCCAGTCCCGAGGACCAGCCCAGAGCTAGACTCGGCTGATGTCATGAGTGACTCCGTTGCCTGGCCAGTGAGCGCTGAACTGCTACAAGGTTGGAGGGTTCGGAGACTGAAAGTCTGGCCTGATTGGGCCCGGGGTCACTGGCCTCAGGGCCAAGGCCAAAGCCGCACTCTCCAGCCTGAGCGGTTGGCTCGCTGAGCCTGGGTGTCCCTGGGGCATGGTGGGGGTCTAAGCAGGGGAACCCCCACCCCAGGCCAGGGAAGCACGTGGCCCCCATGCAGAGGGCCCTCCCCAGCTGTGTCTCTGAGCCCCACGGGGCCTGGGCTACCCCCTGGGCCGTCTCAGAGTCGCCGACCCACTGGCATGGTCACAAGACATTTATTTTGAGTAGAAAATGAGCCATTTCTTCAGCAATACATCAAAATGGGACTCCTTGACCTTGCTGGGCTCGCCTGGTCCTGGATCCCAGAAGGTCCCCTGGGCGCCCGGCCAGACCCCTGGGAGGGCAGGGCCCGAGGAAGGGTCGTGGGGCCCCAGCAGGGTCCCGGGGAGGGCAGGGCCCGAGGAAAGGCAGTGGGGCCCCAGCAGGGTCCCGGGGAGGGCAGGGCCCGAGGGAGGGCCGTGGGGCCCCAGCAGGGTCCCGGGGAGGCCCCAGCAGGGTCCCAGGGAGGGCAGGGCCCGAGGGAGGGCTGTGGGGCCGCAGGGTCCCAGGGAGGCGCTGCTCAGCTGGTCAGTAGCAGTCGGCCTCGTTGTCTCCCAGGACGCCCACGGTGGCCAGCATGTCCTGCAGGAGGGACTGGGGGCTCCTCTCCACGTGGTCACTGCTCTCGGCCAGGGTGTCTCGAAGGGCCTCCAGGTCCATGGACCTCAGCACAGCCAGGACAGCCTCGGGCGCCAGCTCCCCCAGGGGCTGACCCTGTTCACCGGCCTGCCACCTCCGCAGGGCGGCCTCCACAGAGGCCACATTGGGACCGTCCCCCACCTCCTGCTGGCTGCCGGAGGGAGTGGCCTTGGCCTTCAGGAAGAGGAGGAGGTCACAGGACTTCTGGGCCACGGGGCGGTCACAGTCAAACAAGGACCGGAAGGCGAACTCGAAGAGCTGGACCCGGCAGAGGGCCTGCAGGGCCTGGGTCAGTGCGCCGGGCGGGGCCGCCGTGGAGGGGCCGCGGGGGCCCAGCAGCTGCTCCAGGAACACCAGCGCCAGCTCCAGGCCCTGGACGCGTACCTCCCAGTCCAGGTCCCTGCTCGCCGCCCGCAGCACCGGGGCCACGGACTGCTCCGGGTCCTCAGCCACATCTGCGTAGCCGTCCCGCAGCCACTCGGTGAAGACCCGCATGACGGCCCGCCGGGGGAACCCCTCTGAGTCTGTGGTCAGGACGAGCAGAAGCTCCTCGAGTGGGGTCTTCTGGAAGACAGAGTGCGAGGCGGGTGGGTGGGGGCCAGGCACAGGGGCAGCAGGGAGGGCCCCCGAGGGACCCCGCGTGAGTGCTGGGGCTCGGCCTGCTCTGCCTCCTTCAGGCCACGGGCCCCTGGGCCCCCCACCTGCTCATCTGTCAAATGGGGGTGACCACGTCCAAGTGACAGGGGTGTAGGAGGCCGAGTGGGAGACTCCAGGCCCTGCCCACACCCGTGGCAGACCCGCTTCACCCTGGCCATCAGGAGGCTGGCCAGCGGTGGGCCGCGTGGCCGTGGGGCCCACCGTGTCCTACCTGCGGGACGGCTGGGTGCTCAGGGCTGGAGGGGGCGGTGAGCAGCCCCCAGCTGGACAGCTGCCCCACGGCGGCCACTGCACTTGCACGGACGTAGCTCTCAGGGTCTTGCAGGAGCTGCCTGGTGAGCTCGGGCACCTCCGAGCCTAGCAGCGCCTGTCTGAAGCTGCCCTGCCCTGCGGGTCCAAGCAGCCACAAGCAGCAGTGACCAAGCGCTGAGTCCACGGCCCCGCCTCACTCCCCCAAAAGCAGCCAAGAGGGCCCAAGATCCCACAGCCTGGGGGCGGTGCCAAGGCCAGGCCAGCCCCCGAACCCTGTGCTCACCTCCCCAGTGTCTGGTCATCTGGGTCAGGAACTCGAGGCCCGAGTCCCTCACCTCCCAGCAGGGGCTGCACAGGCGCTTCTGTAGCACGGCAAGCAGCTCTGGAATGGAGGGACGGCTCAGGGGGGCCCGCCCCGGCCCCGCCTGTGGCCTCCCCGCCGTGCCCCGGCCCCCGCCCCCACCCTGCACGTCCCTCAGCTCCCCCGGGGGGGCGAGGGTTACCTCCGAGGACCAGCTGGGCGTAGGGCTCCAGGTCACAGCAGCCGGGAGGTGTGGCTGAGCTCAGGAGCCAGCGGAGTGTGGCCTGGAAGGCCTTCTTCAGAACCTGGGGCGGCAGGGTGAGCTGGCCCCCGCCCCACCCAGTGCCCTCCGCGCCCGCCCGGCCCTGGGTTGTGCGATAGGGACGGCGTGCTGGGGGAGAGGGGACCTGGGCCCAGCTTCTGTGAGGCTAGAGCCTCTGGAGGAGGCAGACGGGCATCAACACAAGACAGAGAAGCAGAGGGCGGCTCTCCTCGGGACCCCTGGTTCCCAGGTCAGACGGGAACACCAGGGCCTTTTCCTGAAGGCCTGCCACCTAACCCCCCACCCCGCCGTCTGCTCAGGGCATGAACCACTGACCCTGCGCCTCACAGCATAGCAGCTCTGGGGCTGTGAGAACAGGGAGGCTGGCAGGGAACCTCAGGGAACTTGGTCCCACGCATTAGGCCACCCGATTCTAGTCTCCGTCTCTCAGAGAGAATTCCTGGGAAGACTGGGCCCTCTCCCTGCTTCCCGAGGCCCCTCCCTCAATCTCCACCAGCCCCAAGCCCGGCCAAGCCCCAAGCAGCTGCCTGCCCACCCCCGCCCGCCCTGCCCGTACCGTGGGGCTGGAGTCGGGGCTCACGAGGTACTCCAGCAGGATGGCAAACACCTGCGTCACCAACTCCTGGGGGCCTGTGACAGACGTGGATGGGTGAAGGGCCCAGCCTGCCACCCTGGGGCCTCCCGCGCCCAGAGGTGTCAGCCCATGGAGAACAGGGGCACAGACGCCCTCAGGCAGCTGAATCCCGGCCCCTCCGGGGAGGAGACAGGAGAGGACAGCGGTCCCGGGATGCCGCTGAGCGATGCCCGAGCTGTGCAAGAGAACACATTCTCACTCACCCAGTCCCTGAGACAGGA
This sequence comes from Capra hircus, assembly GCF_001704415.2. Taxonomy (NCBI): domain Eukaryota; kingdom Metazoa; phylum Chordata; class Mammalia; order Artiodactyla; family Bovidae; genus Capra; species Capra hircus. Next base: position 41,497,888 of record NC_030832.1, read on the forward strand.
CCCCCAGGAAATCCAGGGCAGCTCGCTGGACGCGGACACAGCCCACCAGCATCGCGCACAGGCGGCCGCCTGCCTCGGAGCTGGGGGCTGCTGAGCCATTGCAGAATCGCAGTATCGTCACCACAGCGGCAAGCAGGGGCGCCTGGGGCCAGGGCGAGGGGCGCTGGGGCTGGGGCGGGGAGGGAGCGTCAGTGCCAGCCGCAGGTCCCGCTGCCAGGGCAGATGCGGGCCGGGCCACACCTACCAGGGGCTGCAGCAGCTCCAGGTGGGCCAGGGCGCTGCACAGGAGACCCACGCACGCCGACCTGGAGGGTGGGAACGTGTCCACGGCCATCAGGTCGCCTGCGGCCCCCTCCAGCAAGCCTGGCGGGGAACACGCTCCTGGTGAGTGGGCCCCTCCTGCGAGGCCGCCGGTCACTGATTCCTACCAGAGACGGGGCTGGCGGCTCTGAGCAGTGGCCATGCCGGGTGACATATAGTCTGAACCTGTCTGCAGGGCTCTCGAGTGGCGTCCCGCTCTCCCGGCAGCCCGTGCAGGGGCTGGCTTCTGCTGGTCAGAAGGCCCCTCTCTCCCTTGACGTGGGGCTACTGGGCACAGCGGGCTCCCTGTGTCTAACCCCCAAACCGCCATGCAACTGAAGCAGACAAGCTGTGGCAGAGGAGACCCGCTTTCCCATCACAGAACAGCCAGTCTGGGAGGACGAGTGCCAGGCCCAGGCGCCCGACGTGGTCAGGAACAGTCCACGCGGCCAAGGCCCCAGAAGCCACCACCGACTGCAGGGTCGGCAATTCTGGGGCCCCCTCGACGATGCCACGGGGTTGGGGAGGGGACGCTGCCCCACGAACTCCTGGCAGCACACGAGCCAGTCACTGCCGAGACCACGGCCCACAGCCCTGCCAGCCTCGCTCTTGGCTGGGGAGGCGATGCCCACCAGCCTGCCCCGGCCCCAGGGACGTGCTCAGGACCCCAGGGTTCTGCCTCCCTGCACCCGCCCGCCCTTCCCCACAGCCTACGTGGCGTTCCGGGGGCCTGAGCAGTGGCTTCCAGGACATGGGCCAGGGGCTGGAGGAGGATGCTGAAGGCCTGGATCCTCAGCGCCTGGGGACTGCAGACAGGACAGGGTGAGGGTGCCTGCCCCTCTAACACCCCCAGCAAGGCCGGGGCAAGGGGTCAGAGCCGGGCACCGGGAGACAGCGACCCTGTGGCCCCCTGACTGGCATGCCACCAGGAGCAGGGGTCCTGGGAGGTCCTTGACCCCACTGCCTGCCCTGCACAACATGAACCCTGGCCCTTACCAGTCCTGCAGTTTCAGGATCCCCGCGGCCAGAGGCCCTGCCTGCGTGGGGCTCAGGCGGCTGAGGGCCTGCGCTGCGGTCTCCCACAGGCCAGGGTCAGAGCTCAGCACAGGAGAGCTGCAGAGGAGGCCCCAGAAGCCAGCGTTACTCCCCCGTCCAGCCCACACCACACCCAATGGGCAGCTGTGCCCGTGGCGCTGGGCGTGCCCGACCCAAGACCGGAGGTCGTTCCCAGTGTGCAGGCTTTCAGACCCCCTGAGGGGTTCCCCTGACTCGAGGCAACCTTCTTGAGGAGCCAACGAGCCGCGGCCCCGGGTGTGACGGCCGCCCTGAGACCTCGAAGGAAACGAGCGGCGCCCCCTCCCCCGCCCGGCAGCTGCGCCCGGGGGCCTGACCGGGCCACGCCGAGGAGGAGGTCCACAAGCGCGTGCGGGGCCGGCACCGGGTCCTTCTCGAGCAGGCGGGCCACGAGGGGGCTCAGCCGCGCCCAAAGGCCCTGCGTCCAGAGGCCACGGCAGTGCCCGAACGTGGTGGTCAGGACGTGCAGGGCCTGCGTGACCCGCGGGGTGGCCTCGGAGCGCAGGCAGTCTTCGAGGTGACACACGACCTTCCGGGCACAGGCCGGCCAGTCCCAGGCCTGTGGGCAAACGCGCCCCTCAGCGGGCCCGCGCAGGGCCAAGTCCAGGACACGCACCAGGAGCTGCCCAGCGGCGGAGGCCACAAACAGGCTGGGATCTCCCTGCAGGGAGAAGATGGTGTCAACAGCACCTGGGGGGGGACAACGGGGCGAGGGGGGAGAGACAGGGTTCAGCTGGGACAGCGTCACGGGGCAGCAGGGACGCTGGAGACACAGGGGCTTCAGAGCCTGAATCCCGCCCGCTGGGGAGGCAGGGTGAGAGGCCCAGCCTCTCCCCGCTCGGAGGCTGGAACCAGCTGGGGGTTCACGGGGTTGGGGGTTTGAGAACCCTTGCCACTTTGGAGCCTTCTAACCAGTCTCAAAGCCACCCCAGCTGCTGAGTCTGACCTACAAACCAGAGCACACTGCACAGCCTAGAGGGGGCCCAACACTTGGTCACCCCGAGTGTTCCTCTCAACAGCCCTGTGACACCACGGCCGCTCTCCCATTCAGAAGAACCCAGCGCGGCCCAGGAGCTCACACAGGGATGGGGAGGGCAGAGACGCGGGCGGGGTGGGCGGGGCGGGCGGGGCACTCACCCGAGTCGGCAAGGAAGCGCAAGGCACTGGGGTGCTGCGCCAGAGAGTGCAGGCCTTGGATCCAGCCGCTGCGCACGGAGGGGGCCGCCCAGGCTGCTGCCCCGAGGGGGCCCGGCTCCCCGAAGAGCCCGGGCAGCAGCTCCCCCTGCTGGAAGTGAAGGAGGAATGAGCCGAGTGAACCCGGCTCGGCCTCCCAGGGAGAGAACTTGGGAAGGGCTGGGTGTCACACTCAGGCTCCGACCCTGTCACAGTGCGCTCCAGAAGCCCCTCCCACCGCAAACACCGCCAAAACGCCAAACGACCCCTCTGGCCATGACGCCCTCTGCCCGGAGACACCCGCAGGTCTCCACAGCCCCCTGGGCTCTGTGCTTGGCACGTGGGGTTCGTGCCCTCCTCCAGATGGCCCCCACCCCAGACTCCCCAGCACACCCCGTGTGTCAGGCCTGCCCTGCACATACACCTGCTCCAAGCCCTTCGGACCCAGCTGTGAGCCCGCTGCCCCCCGCCCACAGCAGGCAGTGCCCGACTCCCCACTCAGTGCCCATCTGCGCACAGGTGTCCACCTGCGGCACAGCAGCACACCGCCCTGACCCCTGCCATGTGCCCGAGGTTCCTGTTCCCCACAGGGCCCAGTACAGTGAGTGGGAACTCAGGGGCTGCCTCTTTCCCCCAGAGCCCCTCCCCGGGGCCGTGACTTGCTCAGAGCCTTGTCTATCTTGACAATAAAATGCTGGCCCCACCCTCGAGGGACAGGGTGCCTCTAGTCATCTCAGACTCCGGGTGCAGGATCCCTGGGCCGAGAAGACGCTCTTTCAATCACTGGAGGATGAGTCTGACCCCACGATGGCCTTACGGGGCACCGCTGCTGGTGGCAGCCCACAGGGAGGCCCTCTGTGGGATCACCCATCATCTAAATGGCCCCCCAAAGTTACAGCCCTCCTGGGGGCAGCCTGTAGCCAGTGGGAGGGCACCAAGGCTCAGCCCCCAGCCTCATGTCTTCTGTCCACAAGCCCCCTGCCCAGACGGGGCCCATGCTGAGCATCTCACTGACAAGCAGCCCTGGGGTTCTGTGAAAGGGAAGCCGAAAAGGGAACAGGAGCCCAAGCCAGTGCCAGGGGCCCAGGGCCCAAGGCAAGCTGCCTCTGTGACGCAGGGCCCAAACCTGCCGTGTCCCTTGTCCCCGTATGCAGGGGCCAGCCACCAGACAGAAGGGCAGCCCACGGCCTGCTAAGCCTCCACAGCCACGGTTGGCTGCAGGAAGGAAAAAGAGATGGAGAAGAAGAGACAGGAACCAGGGAGCACCCAGAAGTCAGAGAAGCTGGGAAAACCCACGTGATCGGGACTGAGGATCTGTTTCAGGGAGGCAGATGGTGTGACCGACCACGCCAGCAGCCCGACTTTGCAGGGTCCGCTGTGAGCCCTGCCGGTCCTGTGGCGTTCCTCTACTGAGCCTTCGCTGTCTCCTCACCCGGAGACAGAGGCGATGGCTCCTGACCTGCGAACTGGCCCGGGCTCTCAGGATAACCCGAACGTGATTCTGGAAATGCTGAGGTATGTACGGAAGGATGATCAGACATGAAGTCATTTCCTGTAACAGGCTTCAGTGTGGAACACCCTGGAAAGTCTGCCCCACCGTTAGCTGGGGTGGGCGGGGCCTTAGGAGCTTGCACTGCTGAACTGAGGGGCACCCACGAAGGGGCAGAGGCCCAACCCCAGCTCTGTCTGATTCCAAAAAGTTCACCCTCCACCCCAATCCGTTCCTGGTGAGTTTTTCAAAGGAGGACTATACCCAGGAATAAAAACCCTGTGGAACACATCAAGGTACGGGGGCGAAGCGAGTTTCAGAGGCTCGGGGGCCACGACAGCCACCACTGCTGGGCACCTGCAGGGGAAGGTGGGTCACGCAGGTGGGAGGCCCAGGCTCACCTGGAGGAACTGGAAGCAGTTCTCCTGGGCCGCAAAGATCCCTGCGAGGCGGAGTGCGAAGGACAGGATTCTGGAACTCAGATCCTGGGGTTTCAGCACATGGAACAGCAGCTCTACCAGGCAGGGGTGTTCCTGCAGTAATAGGAGACTGGAGCCTGGGGACAGGCCCAGCCGGGACGCACGTCACCAGGGCGCCGTGCGTGCCTCCAAAAGGGACTGTCCTTCTGGCAACTCCCAGACCCCCCTCTCTCAGGCTGTTAGACTCAGTAGTCCAACCGGGAGAAGTATTTGCAACAACTGCTTCAAAGGACTCATTACTCTAATTCAACAACACCTCGACAACAGGCAAACAACTTGGACAGGAAATATAAACGGCCAGCAGACCCGAAAAGACGTTCTGTCCTGCTGACTATGAAAAAAGACACAAAAAGAGCAGCAGAAAATCTTCGCCTCTCCAGTGGGTAATTTTCTCTTAAACGGAGAGTACTACAGCAAGACACACAGGGACGAGGCATTCTTCTCCAGACACGGCACCTGAAGTGTCTACACACCAGAGCAGCGCTGCTCACAACAGCCAAGACATGGAAGCAACGTAAACATCCACCAACAGGTGCATGGATGAAGAAGGTGTGGTTCCATTGCACACACACAGCGGACCACGACTCAGTCATATAAGGAGCGAAACAGGGCCATTGGCAGCCACGTGGATGGACCTAGAGACTATTGTCCTAAGTGAAGAAAGTCAGACAAGTATCGTCTGATATTGCTTACATGCGGCATCTTAAAAGATGATGCAAATTAACTTATCTGAAAAAGAGAAACAGATTCATAGACAAAGAAAACAAACTTATGGGTCCCAAAGGGGAAGGTGGGGGGATAAATTAGGAGCTTGAGATTAGCAGATACAAACTACTACATTTAAAATAAACAACAAGGGTCTACTGGAAAGCACAGGGGATTATACTCAACATTCTGTAATAAACTATAATGGAAAACACTCTCAAAGAGTGTGTGTGCGTGCGCGCACGTGTGTGTGCATGTGTGTGCGTGTGTACATGTGTGCACACGTGTGTGCATGTGTGCACACGTGCGTGTGTGCACACATGTGTGCGTGTGTGCACGCGTGTGTGCGTGTGTGCACGTGCATGTGTGCATGTGTGTGTGAGTACGCACACCTGTTGTTGTTTAGTCACTAAGTCGTTTCTGACTTTGTGACCCCGTGGACTGTAGCCCACCAGGCTCCTCCGTCCATGGGCTTCTCCAGGCAAGAATCCTGGAGTGGGTTGTCATTTCCTTCTCCAGGGGATCTTTCTGACCCAGGGATTGAACCCGAGTCTCCTGCGTTGGCAGGTGACTTTACTGAGCCACCAGGAAAGCCTACATGCCCTCACACTAACCATAATTTGTGGGTGAGGAAATATGACAAGCCAGGGGGACTCTCTAAGATGTAGAGGAACGACGCCAGACAGACGGCCTCTTCCTAGCACAGGGGAGCCCTGCACCCTCCGGCCTCCGGGGAGAGTCGGCAGCTGCCCTCACCCTACCTGCTTCAGTGACTGCCTTAAACCAGTCCAGCAGCTTCTCCAAACAAGTGTCATCTGCCACCGGCTGCCTGGGGTCTGCCAGGACAGCACAGAGAGCCGGGAGGAGCCGGGCGCACTCTGGGTCCATGATGGGGCTGGGGTTCCTGCAGAGGAGATGTCAGGCAGGGCCAGACCCCATCCGCCTAGTCACAGGCAGCCCCCAGCCCCACCAGGCCCCAGGACTTTCACCTCAGGCCAGGTGATGACTCTTCAGAGGGAAACTCCCAGCTGCCAGGACTGCGGTGAAGCCTCGGCTGGGGTAGGATTGGAGGTTGTCAAGAGCAAACTGGAGCCCTCGAGTCTAGCGGTGGAGATGGGAGTCTGGGGTAAACCATGCAGCCTCAGGAGCTCAAAGGCAGCCAACTCTGGATTCTGGTGGGAGGAAAGAGCGTGAAACTGATCTAGGCTGCAGGCCTGTCGAGCTAGGGGCGCATGCCTCCCTGGGGCCAGCCACGTGTAGGAGGCTGATCCGCTTAGTCAGTCAGAGCTGTAAGGGTCTCAGTCCAGCTGGGAGGTGTCTGTCTCTGTGTCTGTCCCTCCCAGAGTCAGTGTGAAAACCCTGCAGCCAGCAGTGTGCGGAGGGGAAGGCGCCCTGCCCACTGTTGGTTCCTCCAGGGACTGCAAGAGCACCTGCGGGCCTGGCCTGGGAGAGGCCCGGGAGCCCGTCGGTCCTGTGGGCAGGAAGGGCTCTCGCCGGGGTATGGGGTGGCCAGTGACTCTGTCTGCCGGGGTCAAGAGCAAGCGGGGACGTCCGTCTGTCCATCCCTGGCCAGGCTACGTTCTTGAGGAAGGCGCCCTCCCCGTGGACCCCAAGGAGGACGCCAGGCCGGCGGCTGCGGTGGTGCTGGGGCCCAGTCCAGGGGCGCGCACGCGGGCCCCAGGCGGTTCTACGGCCCGGGAGGCCCTGGCCCCTAACCTCGACCCCGCCGGGCCCTCCACAGCGACCGCCACCCCTCCCCGGGTGCGCGCCTCACCCGATTCGCTTCCCTCAGCCGCCGCAGGCCCCGCCCCGGGCCGCGCGACCCGCCGGGACTGGAGGAGGCGAGGACGGGGAGGACGCCCCTGGAGGCCACTCTGAGAGCCCCAAAGGCCCAGGCTCAGGGAACGGGCTAAGGAGGAGCGGGACAACCCGCCGCCAAGCCCGTTGCCCGGACCCGTCACCCGACCAGGGCGCTCAGAGGTGTGCGCACCGGAACCCAGCAGGCTTTGCGCCTGGAAGGCGTGGCTTTCGGCGGAAGGGGCGTGGCCTCGCCGACCAAAGGCCCGCGTGTCTGAGCTGGCCAGCAAAGCAAGATGCCAGCCGCGCAGCAGGCACGCTTTCCTCTACTTACAGAGGGATCTCATCCTGACTAGATTCAGAATGCGTTTACTGTCCCTGCCCCACCAGCGTCATCGTCCTACTACACCACCTGCCCGGTGTGCGGACTCCATCCGTGTCACACAGCGCGCACTTTGGAACCCACAGCTGCTCTAAGCACTTTCGGTTCGGTTCAGTTCAGTTCCGTCGCTTAGTCGTGTTCGACTCTTTGCGACCCCATGGACTGCAGCACTCCAGGCCTCCCTGTCCATCACCAACTCCCGGAGCTTACTCAAACTCATGTCCATGGAGTCGGTGATGCCATCCAACCAACTCCTCTGTCGTCCCCTTCTCCTCCCGCCTTCAATCTTTCCCAGCATCAGGCTCTTTTCCAATGAGTCAGTTCTTCGCATCAGGTGTATCAGTCCCTCCAGTGAACACCCAGAACTGATTTCCTTTAGGATGGACTGGTTGGATCTCCTTGCACTCCAAGGGATTCTCAAGAGTCTTCTCCAACACCACAGTTCAAAAGCATCAATTCTTTGGCGCTCTTCACAGCAGCTCTTTCTTTCCCTTTATATTAGAGGACACAAGCACAGAGAAGCTATCACTCTCCCGGCACCAAATATCTACTGATTAATCACCTGTTGTGTGCCAGACACTGTTCCAAGGGACAGCAGTACAGTCGGGAGGGAAACAGCCCTGCCCCAGAGAGCTTACATTCTAGACAAAGGGAGTTCTTGTAGGTAATAAAGGTCAGGGGCTGGAAAAATACAGCAGGGCAGAGGAACAGAGTAAATGCCCTTGGAGGCCTGTAGGAAGAGAAAGGGCAGATTATGCTTGCTAATAGTTTAAATGAACCTTGCAGCCCAACGGGCCCAAAGATCTTCATTATACACACGGAATACAGCGAGTGTAAACTCATTTTTTTTTTTTCTTGTCCTGTGACTGCGTTATAACCCTTGGGCCTAAGATCTTTTTTTTTTTTTTGGTCCTCTGACTACATCACTGGATAGGCTACCCACTCCAGTATTCTTGGGCTTCCCCTGTGGCTCAGCTGGTAACGAATCCTCCTGCAGTGCCAGAGACCTGGGTTTGATCCCTGGGTTGGGAAGATCGCCTGGAGAAAGGAAAGGCTATCCACTCCATTATTCTGGCCTGGAGAAGTCCATGGACTATACAGTCCACGGGGTTACAAAGAGTCAGACACGACAGCGACTTTTTTTTTTTTTTTTTTACATCATAACCCTTGAGCCTAAGATCCGAGATCAGGAAGATGGTTTTCTCAATGCCAGGCATTCAGAGCTAGCAGGCTGTGGACTCCCTGTCCTTTTCAGCGTTAACCTACTTAATATTTATTAATGACAGCTCTGGGAACTAGAGCGCTGTTTCAGCTCCGCCCCGCTCTCCGCCCCACACTCTGGGCGCGCAGCCGGTCGGCCCGAGGGTGTCTCCGGGCACACCTATAGTCGGCCGGGCTCGCCACATCCGGGGCTCGGCGGGCTAGTGCGGTTGCCATGGAAGCGGGGTCGCGGCGGGCGCTGGGGCCGTCGGAGAGGCTGCGGGCAACCGGGTGGCCTGAGGCGCCCCAGAACCCGACGGCCGAGCCCGCCGCGCCCCGGGGCGATCGGGCAGCGCCGCCGCCATGTCGCTGGGCACCGCGGAGCCAGCCTCGGAGACGGTGAGCGCGGAGGGCGGGGGCGGGGGGCGCCCTCAATGCCTCCCACGCCGGGGCGCGGGCCGGAGGGAAGGGGCGCAGGCCGGCGGCCGCCGGTGACCGCAGCCATTATTGTTACCGCATAAGAGCGGACCTCCGGCCGCCGCCCCTCGCCCAGCCTCCAGCCGCCTCTAGTTCCCCACTCGTCCTTGCCCTGGCCGCCGCTTCCAGGAAGCCCTCCCGGACGCTGCGCCCTCGCCGCTTGGCGCCTGCGAAGCCGCGCCCGAGCGGAGCCTGCGATCGCGGCCCGCCGGGGTGACGGAGCTCACTGCGTAAGTGCCCGCCCGCACGGCGATTCCAGGGCTGGGGGCCTCGGACGCGGCGACGGACCCGAGCCGTGCCGGGTGTGAGGGAGGGGCCCCAGGCGCCGAATAGGGCAGGTTTTCCGGAGGAGGGGCCGCACGCCCAGGGGGGCTCCCCCGGGTCAGAGCGAGCGTGTTCTCAACTCTTCCTTCACCCAGTGTTTCTGGGGCGTCAGGCATCAGCTGTAGATGCCACTGCGGGCGAATAAGCGGCATTCCGGTGGCGAGGTGATGGGACTCGGGATGGAGGTGAGGGGAAACACGGCAAAAAAAACCCAAACGGATCGTGTCCATCAAGTCAGAAAATGCCCTGCAGAAAATAAAACAGCCCACGTAAGGGAGGCGGGGTGGTGGGCTGCGTTAGATTGGGTGCCAGGAGCAGCGGGGTGAAGATCTGAGACACCGGGGCCAGCAGGTGCGAAGGTCCTGAGGTGGGAAAGTGCAGGGTTCCAGGGTGCGAAAGAGAGCTTGCTGGGATCTCACTGGGCGACCTGTGTGGATGGAAGGGAGCCGTGGACCTGACCACGGAGGGCCTTGCAGGCAGTGGTCCGGGTCTGAATTCACTCCTGCCACAGTGGGAAGGCTTTGGAGGGCTCCAGAGGCTTTGGAGCTTGACTCACGGGTTGCTTCCTTCACAGGGAGCGGATGGCAGAACCCGGCAGGGCTGCTGGGCGCTCTCCCCAAGTGGGGGCCCAGGGCTCCTGCCACTTGTTCCCCAGGGCACCGAGTCCTGCCTCACCAGGAAGGCCTGCCGCCTGCTCGGGCCTCAGTTACTGCTCCTTCACCTTTACAAGTAGCTCCTCATCCTGTGCCTGTAAAGGTTATTCATGCCCAGAAAAGAAAGTCAATTACCCATAATCTGACTGCCTACAGAAAACCACAGTTAATGTTTGGTATATTTCTTTCTGATTTTTTTCCAACACATTTTTTCTTCCCATATGGCCTTTTAAAACTTGGGTTCCTATTTATATTGGTTTGTAATTCTTGCTGTTTAATTTACTGTTAGCATCTTCCCATATCTACGTTTTCAAAAACATGTTTTAAAAACTAAGTTTGTACATGTATAACTAAATCACTTTGTTGTACACGTAAAACTAATGCTACATTGTTAATCAACTATACTTCAATTTAAAAGAGAAAGAGAAATACATCAAACAGATAAAGACAAATGCTGTATGATCTCACTTAATATGGAATCTCAAAAAGCTGAATTCTAAACAGCAAGGACTGATTGTATAGCACAGGCTACGCTCAGTATCTTATAACCAATGATGGAAATGAATCTGAAAAAAGCATGTATGTAATACAACTAAATCACTCTACTGTACACCTGAGGCTAATATAATATAGTAAATCAACTATACTTCACTTAAAAACTTTCTTACTCTTAATTTGGGGGACTTCCATGGTGGGTCCAATGGCCCAGGCTGTTCACTCCCAGAAGGTCTGGGTTCGATCCCCGGTCAGGGAACTAGATTCCAAGTGCCAGGACTGAGTTCACGTGCCACAACTAAAGATCCCACGTATCGCCACTAAAAAGATTCCGCAGGCCCCAAGGAAGATCAGACATCCTGTGTGCTGCAGCTAAGACCCCACACAGCCAAAGAAAGAAAGAAATATATTTTTTTAATTAAAAAAATGAAAAAATAAAAACTCTAACTTGGGAATTCCCCTGTGGTCCAGTGATTAGGACCCTTGAGCTTCCACTGCAGGGGACACAGGTTTGATCCCTGGTCAGGAAACTAAGGTCCCACGTGCCCTGCAGCACAGCCAAAATAAATAAATATATGTATAAACATCTTCACAAGTGTTATTCATGCAAAAATGGAAAGATAATATTTTTTAATAAAAAAATAAAACCTCTAACCTAATCAGTTCAGTTCAGTTGCTCAATCCGACTCTTTGCGACCCCATGGAGTGCAGCATGCCAGGCCCCCCTGTCCATCACCAACTCCCAGAGCTTACTCAAACTCTTTTCCATGGAGTCGGTGATGCCATCCAACCAACTCCTCCGTCGTCCCCTTCTCCTCCCGCCTTCAGTCTTTCCTAGCATCAGGGTCTTTTCCAGTGAGTCAGCTCTTCGAATCAGGTGGCCAAAGGATTGTGGTTTCAGCTTTAGCATCAGTCCTTCCAGTGAATATTTAGGACTGATTTCCTTTAGGATGGACTGGTTGGATCTCCTTGCAGGCCAAGGGACTCTCAAGAGTCTCCAACACCACAGTTCAAAAGTGTCAATTCTTTGGCAGTCAGCCTTCTTCACAGTCCAACTCTCACATCCATACATGACTCCTGGAAAAACCATAGCTTTGAGTAGACGGACCTTTGTCGGCAAAGTAATGTCTCTGCTTTTTAATATGCTGTCTGGGTTGGTCATAACTTTTCTTCCAAAGAGCAAGCGTCTTTTAATTTCATGGCTGCAGTCACCATCTGCAGTGATTTTGGAGTCCCCCAAAATAAAGTCTGACACTGTTTCCATTGTTTCCCCATCTATTTCCCATGAATTGATGGGACCAGATGCCATGATCTTAGTTTTCTGAATGTTGAGTTTTAAGCCAACTTTTTCAACTGTCCTCTTTCATTTTCATCAAGAAGTTCTAACCTAATAGGATACTCCTATTTTAACTCACCACTTCCTTCCTTTTGGACTTCCCTGTTGACTCAGACAGTAAAAAATCTGCCTACAATACAGGAGACCTGGGTTCCATCCCTGGGTTGGGAAGATCCCCAGGAGAAGGGAATAGCAACCCACTCCAGGTTTCTTTCCTGGAGACTCTCCTGGACAGAGGAGCCTGGCGGGTCGCAGAGAGTCAGACATGACTGAGTAACACTTCCTTGCTTTTCCTCCATTGTCTTCACCTTATGCTATTGGTAACCACGCTGCTCTTAAGGTTCTTACGCACAGAAGCGTTTGTCAAGCCCCTGACGCGCGCTGGCTCTGAGACCACCCGGTGCCCGCCTGTCTTGGTCCCCAGGGGCGCAGTCCCGAGGGAAGGACCAGCGCCAGCGCTCTGCTAGGAGGCTGGCAGCCGTTGGCCCAGGCTGACTGGCGGTTCCCCTGCTGAGCTGACATCTGTTCTCAACCAGACGAGACCCTCTCGAAGGCAGGCACTGGGGGCAGAGCTGCTTCCGGGCTTGCTCGTGCACTTCACGGGGTACGCACGGTGCTGGGGTCCCTGGTGAAGGGCTTCCAGGTTCCAGAACAAGGTGAGAGCATCTGTAGAGCGTCTGTGCTCCTGAGGTTCTCCGTCACCTGCGCCCCCCAGCCCTGCCCCGCCGCCGGACCTCTTGCTCACATCCACTGGGCTGTCCCGCCTCACCGTCCTCCCCAGCCCCACCACAGCCCTCCTCTGAGCTTACAGAGGCGGCTGCCCTGAAGCCTGCGCACGCCGAGCCTGCAGCGGGCCCTTCACACAGCTGCTTGTCGCCTGCTCCCCCCTGTGCCTCAGTTGTACTTTTCCTGCCCTCTGTTATCTCTTAGATTTTTTGTTGAAAACTCGACATTTAGTTAATATATTACTGCAGCTCGCCCCCCCAACATTTAGATAATACATGACAGCTTCTCCCACGCCGCCCCCCCCCCGGTTGGTTTGGGGAGGGACTTGGCTCATCTGACTCTGAAGTGGTCGTGCACGCTCTGTGCAGCCGGTTTCCCTGCTCAGACTTTTTTCTTTCTTTTGAAATCCTTTAGCCCAGCTACCGTGGGGTTACCCTTAGGGCAGCAGAGGCCACGTGTTGGTCAGAGGTTGTCTCACCCGCTGGGCCAGATTTCTGCTGTTACTCCTTGCATGCGTGTGCCCCTGCGTGTGTGTTTGTGCGTGTGTGCAGGCGGCTGTTGCCGTTCAGGGCTTTACAGCTTTGCCCACACACAGCCAGGAACCCGTGCGTGGCTCTCCCCCTCCGTCTCTCCTGAGGGCAGCCTCGGACGTGCCGTGGTCCCCCAGCCCTCCTGGGTATCTGCCTTCGTGTTCCTTTTTTACTTCATTGGCCGTGCTTCGGGCACACAGCGCACGGGATCTTAGCTCCCAGACCAGGGGTCGGACCCGTGCCCTTGCAGTGGAAGCGCGCCGTCTTCAGCCCTGGACCGCCAGGGGAGTCCCCGTCAGCGGTTTTTAAGCCTGGCTTCCTGGGATCTGCTCTCGGGCCAGGGAGGTCCCCCGTTCCGCCAGGGTTCGGTTACCACTGGGGCTCACACCCTCTGGTTGGCCTGGGTGCCGGGCGGGGCGGTTTCCACGTCTGCCCCAAGGCTGCACTGCGGCCCTTGCCCCCAGCCTCCCTGACCCTCAGGCCTGACTGCCGCCCCAGAAGGGCGCTTCTGGGCTCTTCGACTAGCGGCTGCTCTGCAGTGAGCTTTCTGAGCCGTGACCCGAGCTGGGGGCCGGGGTGGCACTGTGCCATCAGTCCTCTGGGCACAGCTGCCGTCCTGCCTCTTCTGGAGAAGGGCCCCTGGGCCCCGGCACGGCAGGGCAGCGGCGTCTCCCCCGAGCAGCGCTCCTTCTGGACGAGCCCCTCCCTGCACGGAGCCCCCGCCCCACAGACACAGGGGCTCTTGGCCTGCAGTGTCTGGGGAGGAGCTCACACCCTAAGCACCCAGCCCTGGGGTCTCCACTGCACCCGCCTGCCTGCAGGACCGCACTCTGGGGTCACTTCAGTCCTTGGGGAGCCGAGGGGCCCCTGACTCTGGAGGCGCTTCCCTGACTTAGTAGATTTTCTGGAATGAAAGATTCATTGATTATCTTCACTAATTGATGAAGATTGATTGCTTTGTGGGTTCTTCTGTTAGATGGTTGTTGGTTGAGGAGCGGGCCTTCCAGGCTCCTCACCCCACCGTCCTGGGAGATGCCCCCTCTGTGAAGGCATCCCTGCCTCCCCTCCATTCACTGGGAATCAAAACCCTGTATGTTCCAGCATCTCATTCTGGACACTATGTCTCTTCCCCCAGTGTCTTAGTTAATGTAGATTTAATGCTTTAAAATCCCAACGGGAGAACGTGTCCTCCTTGTCACTGAGGAAGCTGAGATGCGGAGGGGTCCGTGGCGCGACCAGCCTCGCACAGCTGACGCGAGGCCACGTTGCTGCCCCAGGCCTTTTGGGACCCCCCAGCGCACTGCCCGCCAGCCACCGCCCCGCAGGGTCCCTCGCGTGCAGTTTGCATGCGGTCTCCTGTAGGAATCCGCGCAGGCTCCGGTCCTGCTTGCCGAGGAAGAGTACATTGCCCTCGACCGCCAGCGCGCTCTTTTGCTTTCCGATACTGTGCGTGGCCTCTGCTGGAGGGGTGGGTCTTGGGCTGCTCGGTGAGCCCAGGTGCTGAGAGTATTGCGCTGTCTAGGTCCTTCGGCAGAACGAGGAGGGACAGACTCGGGGAGCTGACGGGGGATGCGATGGCGGGGGTGAGCCCACCTGGTGTTGTTCACCACGCGGGCCATCTCCTTCCCTTGTTGAAATTTCAGGTCCTTGAAAAGTCATCAGGGTTTTATTCAGAACAAAGAGCTGTGACGAGTGCTCACATGAGAAAGTGTTGCCACTTTCCTGTGGGACTGTCGACAGCTCCCTTGGTGGCTGGCGGGCCAGTGCTGTGACGCTGGGGCTGAGACAGCCTCCACCTGCTGCCCTGATCCCCCTGCCTGAGTTTTCCACATCATTCTTGTGCAATTTGTTAAATGAAGACTTTACTCTGTAACTGTCATTTACTACTTAAAAAAATTTTGTATTGGAGTATGGTTCCCGTACCTCGTTGTGTTACTTTCTTCTGTGCAGTGAAGTGAATCGGCCACACCTGTTCACGCGTCCCCTCTTCTTTGGAGTTCCTTCCCATCTAGGTCACCACGGAGCCCCGAGTAGAGTCCCCTGTGTTCCGCAGTATGCCTGTCATTTGCCGCTCGCGCCTCAGAATCCTCCTGCCAGTGCAGCAGACCTGGGTTCGATCCCGGGGTCGGGAAGCTCCCCCGGAGAAGGAAATGGCAGCCCACTCCAGCATCCTTGCCTGGAGAATCCCGTGGACGGGGAGCCTGGCTGCTGCAGTCCTTGGGGTCCCACTCCAGCATCCTTGCCTGGAGAATCCGTGGACGGGGAGCCTGGCTGGCTGCAGTCCTTGGGGTCCCACTCCAGCATCCTTGCCTGGAGAATCCCGTGGACGGGGAGCCTGGCGGCTGCAGTCCTTGGGGTCCCACTCCAGCATCCTTGCCTGGAGAATCCCGTGGACGGGGAGCCTGGCTGCTGCAGTCCT
The DNA here is from genome assembly GCF_001704415.2 of Capra hircus. Taxonomy (NCBI): domain Eukaryota; kingdom Metazoa; phylum Chordata; class Mammalia; order Artiodactyla; family Bovidae; genus Capra; species Capra hircus. The sequence continues at coordinate 41,513,447 of NC_030832.1, forward strand.
TGGGGTCCCACTCCAGCATCCTTGCCTGGAGAATCCCGTGGACGGGGAGCCTGGCGGCTGCAGTCCTTGGGGTCCCACTCCAGCATCCTTGCCTGGAGAATCCCGTGGACGGGGAGCCTGGCGGCTGCAGTCCTTGGGGTCCCACTCCAGCATCCTTGCCTGGAGAATCCCGTGGACGGGGAGCCTGGGCTGCAGTCCTTGGGTCCCACTCCAGCATCCTTGCCTGGAGAATCCATGGACAGGCTGCGACAGTCCTTGGGGTCCCACTCGAGCATCCTTGCCTGGAGAATCCCGTGGACAGGGGAGCCTGGCGGCTACAGTCCTTGGGGTCCCACTCCAGCATCCTTGCCTGGAGAATCCCATGGACAGGGGAGCCTGGCGGCTACAGTCCTTGGGGTCCCACTCCAGCATCCTTGCCTGGAGAATCTCGTGGACGGGGAGCCTGGCGGCTGCAGTCCTTGGGGTCCCACTCCAGCATCCTTGCCTGGAGAATCTCGTGGACGGGGAGCCTGGCGGCTGCAGTCCTTGGGGTCCCACTCCAGCATCCTTGCCTGGAGAATCTCGTGGACAGGGGAGCCTGGCTGCTGCAGTCCTTGGGGTCCCACTCCAGCATCCTTGCCTGGAGAATCCTGTGGACAGGGGAGCCTGGCGGCTGCAGTCCTTGGGGTCCCACTCTAGTATCCTTGCCTGGAGAATCTCGTGGACAGGGGAGCCTGGCGGCTGCAGTCCTTGGGGTCGCAAGGAGTCGGGCACAGCTGAGAGACTGAACGATGATAGTGGGGAAAGGATTGAAAAATTGTTCTGCTTTCCCCCGTTTTAGGATGGAAGCCTAAGTGCGTTAACACAGACACATCATCCACTGGGCAAGTTCCCTTTGCTCCGGGACGTGCTAGCCCTGGGGATAGTACCGATTTTGTTGTGCTCCGTGCGCCAGGTCTGATCGCTGGAGCCAGAGGCAGGAGCCTCTGTACACGAAGACAGCGCCTGCGCTGGTGATGCGCCGATCACTCTCACCAGGGGGCAGTCGTAGGTTCCTTGTGCTCTGATGCAAAGACGAATGCTTTTATCAAGAACCATTCACTGGGGGCGGGATAACCTGGGAGCGTGAGATTAACAGACACTACTGTCTATGAGACAGAGAAAGAAACGGAGGTTTCCCGTATAGTGCGGGGATCTCCATTCAGTGTCCTGCAATAACCTATAATGGAAAAGGATCTTTTAAAGCAACTGTACTTCAATTTAAAAAAAAGAACTGTCTGTCGATTCTGTGGAGATGCTGTTGCTGGACTGACAGGCCTGGAGCCACCCCGCCAGCAGAGTTTGGCTTCGTGTCCCCACCGTCCCTTTGGATGCAGTGGACCGAACCGGCCGCCACCCACTCCGAGTGATCTGTCCCCTCCTGCTGGACGCGGGGCTCTCCCCCGCAGCTCGGCCCAGGGGTTTCCACCTTGTGAGTGCGGCCGTGGGCCGAGCGGTGCCGACGGTTTCACTTTGCGTCTCTTCCTCCAGGGGGATGGCAGTCTGTCTGCGGCCACCTTTGACTCTGACTCTGACACGGTGAGTGCAGCTGGGGGGCTGGCGCTCTGTTTACCCGCTGACTCCCGCGGGTCTCCCCGCAGGCGCTGCGTTCAGGGCCAGATCACAGATTCCAGACGCCCTCGGCTGGATCTGAACCACTGAGACGATAGCTTTAAGACTTCTACAGAAGTCAGTTGTGAGCAGAGTGCGTTTGAGGCTGATGACAAGCTCCTAGCCTGCGGTCTGGTTTTGGCCTGCACGCCCCCACCCCTGCCCCAGCTCCCAAGCCCTGCGTGGAGGGGAGAGAGCAGAGCAGGGTGTTGGAGGTGTGAGAAAGGGCCCAGGGCGCTCCCACCTCCCGCAGCTCTGAGGACTCCAGGGGGAGCACCCCGGTCCAGTCCGAGGTCTGAGGAGCAGGGCCTCCACAGAGAGTTTCCTCCTCAACACTCAGGACACGGCCGAGATGCTCCCCGGAGGAAGAGGGATCCAGGGATCCGAACCAGTCTCCCGGGATCTCAGTGTTCTGAGCGAGATTTCCTGTTTGGAGTGAAGCAGTGGGTGAGGCCTGGGTGGTGCCCAGCTCCGCGTGTGGCCCAGGCTGTCGGGGGTGTCCTCCAGCCGGGCCAGCGCTGCCCCACGCCCCCATCTCACATCTCACCTGTGGGCATCCCCCCACCTCCATCTCTGGGGCCTGCTGGCCACACGCTGTGTCGGGGGCGCCTCCCCCGGGCTGCCCACTCCCGTGTCGGGGGCGCCTCTGCGCCTCCCTGCCCTCCGCTCTGACTCTGCTTGATCTCTTGGTGTCGGCCGCTTAAACCACCGCCCACCCGCCTCCCCCATCCTGAGCACTCCTATGCTGCTTGGTTGGGGCCATTCCAGCTGCCTGAGAAGGCTCAATCATCTCTTCTTTCTTTCAGAAAGCAAAAAAGAAAAGTTTCCACAAACCTCCACCCACATCCCTGAGTAAGTATGACCAGCTTGCCTCGGAAGGGGCTCTCAGAAGGCCTCCTTCCCGGGTGTCCTGGGAGGAGACTCAGCTGCGTCTGTCTTCTTTGCAGACTCACTGATGCACGCCCTTCTGCCCCTCGGCTCTGTCTCATGCTGGGGCTCACTCCCGAGTCTTTGCCCTCCGCAGGCGTGCCTGTGGGCGGAGGCCCCGTGGGGCAGAGGTCCTGAGCCCTCCCTGCACCGCTGAGCCCCCAGCCCCAGGGCACAGCAATGGTCTCTTGTGATCTCGTTCCGAGCTGCTGGAGTGAGGGAAACACAGGATTTGTTCTTGAGACACAAAGAGTTCATCTGGGTGGTATACTGAATTTTATGCTTCCCAAGGTCTTTGTGACCAATCACATCCTAGGTCAGCTTTCTTTTGCTGCCGAAAAGCCTGTGGCTTTGCCTGACTTTATTATATACTCACCGTCAGACCTACTGCCTTACGCGTGTGACACAGTCAGAGAGTACAAATGAGCGCAAGAAGAGCATACGCAGGAAGATAAACTCCTGCAAAGAAGAGAGCGTGTTTTGTAGTAGAAATAAATTTCAGCATTAGAAAGGCACCAGCTAGCGAACCTGACTGCAGAGCAGAAACAGAGGCACAGACGCAGAGAACAAGCCTTGGTTTCCGTAACCAAGGAGGGCTGGGGGGTGGGGTGAATCGGGGGTGGGCTGACATACACGCTGCTGTGCGTGGAGCAGGTGGCTGGAGAGGCCCGACCACGCAGCACAGGGAACTCCACCCAGCGCTCTGTGGTGACCTGTTTGGGAAGGAAATCCAAAAGAGAGGGGCTATACAGACACATGGGCTTCCCAGGCGGCGCTAGTGGTGAAGAACCCGCCTGCCAACGCAGGACACATAAGAGATGGCGGATTCTACTCCTGGGTGGGGAAGAGCCCCTGGAGGAGAGCGTGGAAACCCACTCCAGTGTTCTTGCCTGGAGAATCCCAAGGACAGAGGAGCCTGGCGGGCTGCAGTCACCGGGGTCGCAGAGAGTCGGACACGACCGAGTGACTCAGCACTAGTACAGCCGATTCATTTTGCTGTGCAGCAGAAACGAACACAGCATGGTTAATTAGCAATGCCTAAAGAAGGTCTGCGGTTATTGATATTTCTCCCGGCAATCCTGATTCCAGTTTGTGCTTCCTCCAGCCCAGCGTTTCTCATGATGGACTCAGTTCGGTTCATTTAAGTTAAATAAGCAGGGTGACAATGTGCAGCCTGGACGTACTCCTTTTCCCGTTTGGAACCAGTCTGCTGGTCCATGTCCAGTTCTAACTCCTAACGTTCCCTTAATAGTTGTACGCCTGTCTGGTTTCCAAGCCACGACAGCAGGAATCCAGGCTGTCCCGTTCATTTCATAAATGTGTCTCTACTGCCCAGTACTGGCCATCTGATACAAAGAGCCAACTCATGGGCAAAGACCAGATGCTGGGAAAGGTTGAGGGCAGGAGGAGAAGGGGGTGGCGGAAGATGACATGGTTAGATGGCATCACTGACTCAGTGGACATGAATTTGAGCAAACGCCAGGAGAGAGTGGAAGACAGGGAAGCCTGGCGGGCTACGTCCATGGGGTCTCAAAGAGTCGGACGCGACTTAGCGACTGAACAACGACTGCCCGCTCCAGGTCTACGGGGTTTGTGGTCCCCGTGTGCTGAGGTTTCCGGGCCTCGCTGTGCTCTGAGGCGGCGAGGCTTCCGGCCCCTCCGCGTTCACTGTTCCTGCGGCGTCAGCCAGCAGCAGGAACCACCAGCTGCTTCTTCACAACTTTATCCGTGGGCGTACTTGTGGAATTCTCACTATTTATTGATGAACCCTGTGCATTAAGGAGGGAAATGTCGTTTGTGGGTTTTTTTTACCTTCATAAATACGCACTTAAATGCATGTTTAAAGTTTGGAAGACCTTCCAAATACCCTGGGAGTGACCACAGTGGTCCTGGGTGAGTGGAAACGCCTCAGGGCCCAATGTGTCTTTACTCCCACATCCTAAATGATAAAGGGGAATTTTCCGTAAATTCCATAAGCCGTGGAAAAATCTTAGAAATTTAAAAAACTGAATACATTAGATTTAGAATCTCAGGACCTTCTACAGGTATAAATTGCTTTGGTATTTAAGAAATATAAGCATGTTTTATGAGCAACTTGGTTTTGCATAAATTTGCACAATCTCTGTATTTTACGTGAAGAAGCAAAATTCTGGATTAAAATATAATTTTAAAATCCTTCCTTTGTTTTGGTGAAAAAATAAAAAAATGCCCTAGGGGGGAAAAATGGGAAATTAAATACTGCAATATTGGTACAACTTTAGGTTCATATTTTAAAATCAATTCCAGTTACTTCTTTACAATAAAATTTAAAAAGCAAATGTGAGTATATAAACATAGCCGTGTGGTTTTTTTTTGCCGGAATGTGCTCATCTGGGGCTGCTGTGAGTGTCTCGCTGTATCTACCATCTTTGTCTTTCTGAAGCACAGATGTTGTGGGGGCCACAGTGTTCTGCACCGCTAAACCCGTGTGTTGTCTTTCTAGAGTCACCTTATCACTCTAAACCGAGGAAGGTGGCCTCCTGGAGATCTCTGAGGACCGCAGTGAGCATGCCTCTCGGGGGCCGGATGTCCTTGACGCCCCAAAAGCTGTGTCTGGGAAGCTCCAAGCAAGGTACGCGGTCACACCTCGGAAATAGACCCCTCCTTAAAAAAAGAAAAAGAAATAGACCCGTCCTGCTCACGAGCAGCGCCTGGTCCCAGGTGCTGACAACACAGAGCTTTGAATATGCCTTGTCTGAATGGCTCCGTTTCTGACCTTGTCAAAGATGTGGCTCCTTGAAGTGTTTACTCCGAGTGTGTGCGACCTCTGACATCTGCTCTGCGGGTCTCGGCCTGTCTGAGCGGGGCTGGCAGTGGTGGGTCACAGACCCTCCTCCCAACGGCTTTGGGAGTCGTGTAAGCCGGTCAAGGTCACGCCGGCAGCTTGGAAGGGAATGTGCTGGGAGCATGCACAGCCTGGAAGTGGGCAGGCACCCCAGGGAGGGCTTTGCTGATCTTGGGGCGGGTGGCTGAACGTTGCTCACACATCCCGTGAGCTTCCTTCAACCCCCCGAGCCCAGTTACTAGAGGCAGCGCCATCCATCGTGTCTGCTCGTGCCTATCGCGTTAAAACCGTGCACATTCAAACCAGGCAGTCTGACCCCAGCCCAGACTTCAGACCTCACCTTGGAGTGTGCCTGGACCCACCCCCCCAGCAGCGCCCCCGACTTTGTGACCGAAGCCTTGAGAATGAAGAGGTCAAACCTCAGGCGTTCTGCCAGCCACGGTGAGCTCGCCGCGGTGACACAGCCGCGAGCCCGGGCGTGGGGGCCGGGGGTGCTCTGCGGAGTGAGGGGCGGGCCCCCCGTAGGCGGCCGCCGAGCGTCCTGAGGACGGTGACCCTGAAGGTCCCTGCTGCCTCCTGGAGGGTGGCTTTCCTGCTGTGGAGGGAGACGTCATCCCTGGCTTCAGTGGTGCCTGCCTCCCGGAGTCACAGGAAACGGGTTATATAAACGCTCTTAGAAGTGAAAGCTGCAAGGATAATGCTGCTGCCGCTAAGTCGCTTCAGTCGTGTCCGACTCTGTGCAACCGCATAGACAGCAGCCTACCAGGCTACTCCATCCATGGGATTTTCCAGGCAAGAGTACTGGTGTGGGGTGCCATTGCCTTCTCCAGATGGCAAGGATAATAGCCCAAATCTCACAAAGCAGGGCCGGTTGGTGTCGTGCTCCTGTCTTCCTGTCCGGCCTGAGTCCACGCGCCTCCTCCCCAGCATCCACTGCCTTTCCGTCGGCCCTGTGGGAAGCCCCGAGAAGCCTTGTCCCGGCGCCCGGGCTGGTCCCCTTGCGGCTCTGCTGGCCGGCGTTGCTGTTTCAGCCTCACGTGTTTTAGAGTCCCGTCCCCGTTAGGGACCGCGCTGAAGCAGAGTGCCCAGGGCACTGTGCCGACCTTGGGCGCAGGGCCGGGTGCTGGCATGTGCGCGATGATGTCACTGCGTCTGTTTCTGACTGTCTGTCTGCTGCCTCAAGTCTGAAGGCGTGGCTTTTCTTTTCGACTCCCTCCCCTAACCCTTTTGTAGATGGGTACATGGGATCCCTGGTGGCTCAGAGAATCTGCCTGTCACTGCGGGAGACCCAGGTTCAATCAGGAAGATCCCTTGGAGAAGGGAGTGACTACCCACTCCAGCATTTTTACCTGGAGAACCCCCTGGAGATCCTGGCGGGCTACCGTCCTTGGGATCGCAAAAGAGTTGGGCGCGACTTAGCGGCTGGGCAGCAGCAGCCCTCCTTCATCCTCTGAGTGTAGTCAAGCCCTGTGTTCACATGCCTTAGTTTGCTTTCGCTGCTTCTTCCCAAATCAATACCTGTTTGGGTTTTCCTACTTCTGGGGAAAGACCATGATCAGGTTAGAAATATTGAACCATATTTGCTCTTTTTTACTGTTTTTGCTTTTTTTTTAAAAGATAATTGTGTTAACCTCCAGGTGTCCCTAAGGTATAGTCCAGTGTCCCTTCTTTTCAGAGGGCTGTGTGTCTCCCTGCAGGTTACGTTCCGGGGAACCCCGTCTATAGAGAGAAGGAGGACATGTATGACGAGATCATTGAGCTGAAGAAGGTAGGGTTCCCGCCCATCTTCTGCGGCTGTTAACGCGGGGAGGGCCCTCTGGAACGCGGATGGGAGGGCGGCACCTGTGCCGGGGTATGTCCCGTGGGAAGAGCAGGGGTTGCGGAGTGACACCGAGTTTAAGCCCTGGCCGGGCGCCTGAGCAGCTGGGAGATGCTGGCTCCCAGAGGGCCACCCGCCAGCGGCAAGGGGACCTGGACAGCGGTCAGCCAGCGAGCTCTGGGTCTCCCTGGGGGGACGAGGTTATTTCCCGTCCCTTTGCGCCCAAGCCCTGGCATTAGGATGAGCCTTTCTGGGCTGTCGCTGTGACCGGCAACTTCCCGTCCACGTTGTTCTCATGGCGCTTCAAAGCTCTCACTGGCTCTGTCTCTACACGCCCATGAGAGGTGACGGCCTTGAGGCTCAGAGAGCTTTATAGTCTGTCCAGGGGTTACCACTAGCAGACCCAGGCTGTTCAAGGTCGTCTGCCTCCCAGGACCATGGCTCCGTTTGCATAACCCACGCTGCCGCTCCCCAGAGCGCAAGCCGCCCCGAGATGAGCAGTGTACCCCTCGTCCCCACCTGGTCCCCCCTACGCCACGCCTGGCTCTGTGCACCGCATAGCTCGTGGTGCCGCCTGGAGACTCGGGGGCCTTTCCCGTCCATGATGTGGGTCTGTTCACAGTCTGCCGCCCCCCCCCACCCCCGCCAATAGAGCCGGGACCCACCTGGCACGAGGTCAAGCAGGGTGCTGGCGGCCGGCATGCCCAGAGCACTCGAGAGCCTGGAAGCCACCTTGGGCGAGGGTCCCTGTACACGACAGCCCCGCTGTGGGAGCTGCAGAGTCCTCACCCGGGAGGCGACTGAGAGCCCTGCGTCCTCGTGGTCGCGACACTCGGGGGGGAGCCTTCTCGGGGCCAGAAGCAGGTCTCTGGGTGGGATCACTGCCTTATTCCAAGTACGCAGGCCTCCTCTTCCCTTCCAAGGGGAGGGTTTATCTTCAGCACTCTGCTGCCCCGGAGGGCAGGGGCACAGGGTGGTTTTTCTCTGGCAAGTGACATCTCAGTTTGCTGTTGAAAATGGGGAGGGGCGTAAGTGCAGCTTCATGGGGTTTTGTGAGGGTTCAACGCAGTAATCCACAAGAGGGCTTTAGCGCAGGGTTCTTAGCTGTGCTGAGCAGGGCAGGTATTCCTGGAAGCAGAATTCCCGTTATTGGATTTCTCGTCTTTCCCAGTGAATGGGCGTTAACTGATTAGTTCACAAAACGGGCCCTGAGGGCCAGGTCTCTTTCCCACCGGCTGCAGCCACTGGCCAGCTTTGCCGGCGGCCCGCAGTGGGTGGACGCCCAACTGTCTCTCCGGTGGCTGGGCTGGGTCTGTTCTGATGCTCAGACTCTCTGCTGAGTACTGCGAGTCCCTTGACAGGACGTCTCCAAGACGGCTGGCTGACTCGGGTGCAGGCTGTGCTGGAAGCTGGTCAGCTCCAGTGCTGGCTGACCCCATGGGCATTTCTGGATGAGGCTCACATGTGACTTAACCTGACACTTTCCCAGCCATGGGGTTCCACGGACCAGGAGAAAGTTTACTCAAGTGAGGCTGTTAGAAGTCCCCTCCCGTGAGCGTTTCCTCAAAGGACCACACATGTCTGGAGTAATAGGAAGGACATCATTTCAAAATACAGGATAGTTGTAAACAGTGAATAAACTTAGTTTTATGAAAAATTGACAGTCTTCCTTCTAAATTCACCGCAGATGGGTGGGAGATTCACCCACAGATAAACGTGTGGGAACCGGCGCTCTGACCAGCTGAGCCTTAGTTGAGCATGAGTCTTGAGTAGACGTCAGCCTGTGACAGTTTGTGGCGTGAAGAACACTCCCACAGTGCCCCCAGGACTGCCGCTGGCCGTGCCATTTGTGTAGCAGCGCTCGTCTGTGGCGGGGGCGCTGTTGGCATTTTAGGGGGCAGGGTTCCTGGTTGCCTGCGTTGCCCTGCACCTAACGGGGTGTCTGCCCCCCAGCCCCAGCCGCCATGGTAGCGTCCAGACCTGCCTCACCGTCCATGCACGCAGAGCCCTGCTCAGGAACCAGGAGCTTTAATGCTCCTCTCCATCTCCGTGTTTCACCCGGATGTGTGTGTGCATGGTGGGTGTGTGTGTGTGTGTGTGTGTGTGTGTGTGTGTGTGTGTGGTCCTTCTTTCCTTCAGTCACTAAACGTGCAAAAGAGTGATGTGGACCTGATGAGAACGAAGCTTCGGCGCCTTGAAGAGGAAAACAGCAGAAAGGACCGGCAGATAGAGCAGCTTCTGGACGCGTCCCGAGTAAGTGCGGGGCCGGGACGCGGTGCCGGACGCAGGCGTTCCCCCGGCCGGGGAGGCCCAGCGCACCTTGTCTTCATCTCTCAATCTGCTTACAACAGGGCCCAGATTTTGTTCGGACTCTGGCAGAGAAAAGGCCTGATACTGGCTGGGTGAGTATAATCCCCAGCAGCACAGCTAATCTGTCCGCTGAAATCTTACCTCCAAAACGGCCTTTAGAGGCAGGCCTTCTCTCTGAAGCACTCAGAGCAGAGGAGGAGCAGGCGGGCGGAAGGCCTTCCTGAAACCCTCCTCCAGGGAGCGGTGGGGCTTACACCGCGGGGGCCTTAGAGGGAGCAGGAGGCGGGCTGAGCAGGCTGAGCGCAAGGGCGCAAAGACGCAGGAGAAGGCAGTCACGGCGGGGACTTGCCCCCGCCACGCCTCAGAGGACACGTCGGGCCCAACACACGCTGCTGATTCAAGAAGGAACCAAAGCGGGAGTAGGGTCAGGGCCTTAAGGACACGCAGACCCTTCTTGTGCGTCATATAACAACACATAACACGTTGAACAGAATTGTGGAAAATGGAGCAGCTGCGCTGTTAACACTGTGGGAACAGGCTGCCGCAGTCGGAGAAAAGTGAGTCAGTAAACGTCACCTGAGCCAAGGAAGGACGTTTCAGAAATATCTGAGATGCGATTCACTTCTGAGACTCTTGACACAAAGTCATGTTAATGACGCGATAAATGGGTTTGATAACATAAAATTTGTAGTGAAAACCCACACGACTGCGATTGAAAATGGATCCGTCTAAAGAGCGGGGGGAGGTGACTGGTCAGCAAAACAGCTTATCCAGGGGATGCGAAGAGTCTGCACCCGTGTATAAAGAAGGGAAGCCGCGTGCGCCCGGCTCTGCCTGGGACAGCTCAGAGGAACCGCGCACAGGCTCGAGAAAACCCCATGTTGCCTGACAGCGGCTCAGCAAACTCCATGCGGTTTTCACGGGTACAGAATCTCGGTGACCGTTTTGCAGTCGGAATTTCAGTCCCCATGTTTAAAATCAGGAAACGCAGGTTAAGAGATGTGTCCCAGATCGGGTTCACGGTGAGTGGCCGTCGGCTCTGCAGGCCAGGGCGTTGTGGCCGCGCGAGCCACCATTCCTGCCCCTTGGCTCACCGCTTGTCCTGTGGTGCTGGTTTGTGGGGTTTTTTTGTTGTTTTTTTTTATCTTTTGGCTGCACCAGGCAGCATGTGGGATCTTAGTTCCCCGACCAGGGCTCCAACCCGTGCCCCCTGCGTTGGGAGCAGAGTGTTAGCCGCTGGACCGCCAGGAGAGTCCTGATGATGCTCTCTTTAGGATTGTGTCTTGAGAAAAAAAAATCCAGCACGAAAGGCTGTTTGCACAAGGATATTTCTAGCTGCCCAGTCTGGGAGGGGAGACTGAGGAGGAGCCATTCAGATTAGCATACCGCTGTTCTGATCCTCAGAATTTTTTTTTTTTTTTACGGCATCTTGAGGCTGTGAGATGTTAGTTCCCTGACCAGGGATGGAACCTATGTTCCCCACAGTGGAAGCACAGAGTCCTAACCACTGGACCGCTGGGTAATTCTGGGGTTTTCTTCTTTCTTTCTTTCTTTCTTTCATTAAAGTTGATTAAAAGTAGAAATTCTAGGTCATAGGTATGTGCCAGTTTCGCCCTGCTGCCCTTTGCCAGATCACCCTTCAAAGTGGCTGTGACTGAACATTTCTGCTTGAATCACGTGCCTTCCAGAAACACCTGCCCATGTGCACAGGGAGGACTGGCTGGGGTTTCTGTGAGAGCAGTAGTGGGTTACGAACTCTGTGTCCATCGGCAGCAGAACAGGCAGCTACACTGCACGCTCCTGCCCTGGAGGAATGACGCGGGTCTGTAGGAGCGACGAGTTAGGGCTCCACGGCGGTTTGTGAAGTGAGAGCAAGGTGCAGGCGGTGTGCGTGGGGTTACCGTCTGTGTGAGCAGCGGAACGCCGCGGCTGCAGTAGGCGTGCGCACGCGCGCATGTGCGTGATGAGGTCTGGAGAGTGAGTACATGCTATGCTGGTAACGACAGTTAGTTGACAGGGGTAAGCGCAAAGGGTAAGTGTGCCCAGGTGTTGCTAGTATAACTAAAAATCACCTTAAAATCCAGTTGAAAAGTGTTTGACTATTTAAAAAGACAAGGGAAGTCCTGTCGGGAATGCAGGGTGTCATCTCCCAAAGCGCTGCGTGAGCAGAGAGCAGGAAGCTCTGAGGCAGAGGGGCCTCCCCAGGACCCCAGTCCAGCCGCCCGGGGGAGCGTGCTAGGGATGGGGCTGCCCTGGGCTGCTGGGCTTGGGGCGTCCGTGCCTGGTGACTGAGGCGGTGCGTGTCCCATCCCTCGTCCCGAGGGTGGCTGTGGACTGCGTGGGGTGGGGCTGGCGCCCTTTGAGGAGGGGGAGCACCCTGTTCCCGCCCCCCCCCCCGCCCCCTGCTCCAAGTCTAGAAGAGACGCCGGCGATCGAATGGGGGGGACATCCCAGGGAGTGGGTAGCGGACCCCGCCCCAGGCCGGGCACAGGGCCAGCTGCGTCTCCGTGCGACGCAGGTGGCCCTGGCCGTGGAGGCTGGGGGTGGTCCCCGGTCAGCTTGACGGGCGTGGTCCCCCGGCAGGTGATCAGCGGGCTGAAGCAGAGGGTCCTCAGGCTGGAGCAGCAGTGCAAGGAGAAGGACAGTGCCATCAGGTGCGGGGCCGGGGGGCCGGGGGGCCCTGCACGGGGCCAGCTGGGCGCACGCACCCGTCCCGCCCCCAGCCCCGCGTCCGCGCCCGCCGCCCCACCCCTCCCCGCCCACGTCCTGGCCTCGCTTGCCACCGAGGCTTGAGCAGTGGCCTCCTCCAGACAGCACCGAGGAGCAGTGCTCTCCTCCCCTCTCTCTCCTCGCTCCCGCTTCTTGGAAGAAGCGCCTTCTCTCCTGACCTCCTGTGATCACGTCTCGTCTCCAGGGTTGACTTCTTGGACTAGACCCAGGCTCTTGCTGCCTGGACACCTCCCCAGGCTGCCTCTCACCATTCCGCACGGTCCTGTGCTGTTTTTAGAGCAGCTACAGATTTCTTTCCTGCTCTTTCATCCCAGAGGGGAGCCTTTCCTGGTGTGTTCTAGTTTATTTAAGGAAATCTGAGTTTTCACTTTCTGATGCCCTATGTATCCTCTTTATACAATAGATCCAGTCTTTCTTTGTTTCTTGCCAGAATTACCAGCCTTAAAAAGACCTTATTATTTGCTGATTTCTGCTGTTTCAGAATCCTAAACTGTATTAGTAACTTTACCTTCATTTCTCTGCAGAGCCTTTTCTCTGAATTATATGGACAGTACAAGGAGAAAAAAAAAATGGTTCTCTTTCCTTTAAAAAATAATCATCCCCCCACCTTCCCCAAAGACGACTTGTCCTTTCTAACCCTGAGGTCTTTCTTCACAATTACTCAAGTTTTTAAAGACACCGTCTTATTAGCAAACGATATCCCCCGGAAGGAGGCCTTTTACCTCACGCTGGAGGGTGGCTGGTCCAACCGGGAAGGGCCCTGTAGGTGTGAGAATTCTCTGGTGGGTTTTGTGCAAGCCACCCACCAGCTGGAGGCCCCACAGGCTTCCCTGGAAGCTTAGTTGATAAAGAATCCGCCTGCAGTGCAGGAGACCCCGGTTCGATGCCTGGGTCAGGAAGATCCACTGGAGAAGGGACCGGCTACCCACTCCAGAATTCTTGGGCTTCCCTAGTGGCTCAGCTGGTAAAGAGTCTGTCTACAAGGCGGGAGACCTGGGTTGGGAAGATCCCCTGGAGAAGGGAAAGGCCCACTCCAGTATTCCGGCCTGGAGAATTCCGTGGACTGTATAGTCCATGGGGTCGCAGAGTCGGACTCAACTGAGTGGCTTTGCCTTTCACTCGTCCGGCACTGCCCCGTTGACTCGGACCTTGGGTTCTTAGCAAGCTGCAGACTGATGTGAAGACCACGAACCTGGAGGAGATGCGGGTCGCCATGGAGACGTGCTACGAGGAGGTGCGTGTGCCCCACCCGGGGCAGGCGGCGGACTTGGGGTTGGGGGGCACGGCCAGTCGCCGAGCTGGGTGGTGGCCTGGCTGCAGTGTGGGACCCTCCCCTTCTAGTTCATCTTGACCGGAACACAAATCAGCAACTTAGTGCTAACTTCCTGTCGCCGGGCCGACACGGAGACTCACTTTCTCAGAGGACAGTTTCCTTGGCGCTCGTTTTGTGCTAACCATGTTTTAACTTTGTGTTTGCAGATTCACCGTCTCCACGGTCTCCTCGCAAGCTCCGAGACGACAGGACGGCGGTACGACCCTCTGTCTGTCTGTCTGGGAGCCCTGCTCTGCGTGCTGTCTGCATGCTCAGCGGCTGGCAGAGTGGGGCGCTCCTTCCATGGAGCGTGGACCCCACCCTGGGTCTGGGGCTTCTAGCTGCCGCTCGAGCTTCGAGCTCTCGTGCCCCTTCCCGGGGCGTCGCGATGCCCCCTCCCCGCTGCCATCTCTGACCCCTGGCAGCTTCCACTGGTGGTCCTGCCTCGCAGCTTCCAGCTTAGAAGCAGAAACACTTTCTCAAAGCAGATCTTCCTTTTAGGAAGACATTTAGGGCCGAGTACATGTTCGTCTTGCCAAGTACCTTTACTGGGAGAGATGGGCCGTTTCCTCACCACGTACATCTTCCCCTGTCCCGTCCCCAGATGACGTCAGGCTCTCAGCAGGTCAGGGAAGGAGGGGTCCCTTGCCACTCCAGTGTTCTTGCCTGGAGAATCTCATGGACAGAGGAGCCTGGTGGGCTGCAGTCCATGGGGTCTCGAGTCAGACACGACTGAGCGACTTCACTTTCACGCATTAGAGTAGGAAATGGCGGCCCACTCCAGTGCTCTTGCCTGGGAAATCCCAGGGACGGGAGCCTGGCGGGCTGCGGTCTATGGGTTCGCACAGAGTCGGGCACGACTGAAGCGACTCAGCAGCAGCAGCAGCAGCAGCAGCAGCTTAAAGTGGGGGCGGGAGAGGGGGCCAGAGGACTTGCAGTCAACGCCCGTGGTGGGCGGCATTGTGCTCCGTAATGTGCTCTCGGGTGTGAACTGGCAAGTGATGGCCCGCTACCCCCGGGGAAGCAGGGGCTCCACCCCAGCACCCTCTGGCCAGCTTTCCCATCACCCGGCCAGTGCACAGCCCGCTTCCCCGGGTTGCTGTCTAAAGGCGCCTCACCTCGTGCCCACTGTTAGCTCACAAGCCCTGAGCCCTCGACTCGCCGCGCCTTGGCTCAAGCCTGAGCAAAGCCCCAACCCACATGGTTCCCCGGAGCCGCGTCTCAGCTCCTCAAGATGACGGACTCCGCTGTGGGGGCCAGGGAAAGTGAAGTCAGCCCAGAAACGGGAGAGGCCTCGTGGTCCACCCTGCTGAGAGCGGATATGAGAGCAGAGGCGGGCAGCGCCTATCCCGCCGCCGGGAGCGGGCTCCCCGAGACTCAGAGCCTCCTCCCCTCCGCCCTGGGTGGCCACGGGGGCCCCATGAGGCACCGCAGGCGTCGGCCCGGGGCTCACAGAGACGATTTAGCAAGCAGACGACTTGGCAAACGAGGAGTCTGTGACCAGCCGGCGCCGACTGTACTTCAGACTCTGCGGAGGAGGCGGCGAGATCAGAGCAGCCGTCCGAGGACAGGACTGACGGAGCAGGAGGGCCAGGACCCTCCGCAGCTCTTCTGGGCCTGATGCTCCGTCTGTCGCTGGCGACTGGACGCGGTCCCGTGTTAGACAGGCATGCCCGTGAAAGGAGAGGGCCTCTGTCCGGGTGCCAGTCCGCTGGTCTGGGTTCGTAGTCGGCCTTCCCCGTGAACCACACACCTTCATGCTCAGGCCGCCCTGAGCGCCCAGGCCGCCGTGTGCCTGCCCCTCACTCGGGGTGTGTGTGAGGCCGGCTCAGGACCTGAACCTTACCCGCTGGGTCTTGTTGCTCCTAGGCCTCCAGTGGAGAAGAAACTCGGCCTTAAAAGGCAGAAGAAGATGAGCAGTGCCCTGCTGAGCTTGTCCCGGAGCGTCCAGGAGCTCACGGAGGAGAACCAGAGCCTGAAGGAGGATCTGGACCGCATGCTCAGCAACTCCCCCACCGCCTCCAAGATCAAGGGTACCTGCCCGGGCCCCCGGGGGGGGGGACATGGGAGGGGGCCCGTCTTCCCACGGCCACCCCGCTGGGCAGCGCTGCCCCGCGCCACCAGCCTGCCGTGGACCGAGCGCGGTCCTGGGCCCTGGGCAGAGCTGTGGGGGCCTGTGCAGGGCGGGGGAGGCTGCCCCCAGAGTCACAGCCTGCCGTGGGCCGAGCACAGTCCTGGGCCCCGGGCAGAGCTGTGGGGGCCTGTGCAGGGCGGGGGAGGCTGCCCCCAGAGTCACAGCCTGCCGTGGGCCGAGCACAGTCCTGGACGCCGGGCAGAGCCGTGGGAGGGGCTGTGCAGGGGCAGGGGGAGGCCTGGACCCCGGCCAGAGTCCACCCAGCCTGCCGTGGGCCGAGCACCGTCCTGGACCCCGGGTAGAGCCGTGGAAGGCTGTGCAGGAGGGGGAGGCTGCCCCGAGTCACCAGCCTGCCGTGGGCCGAGCACAGTCCTGGGCCCTGGGCAGAGCCATGGGGGCACGTGCGGTGTGAGGGGAGGCTGGCCTGTGGGAATAGCACTGGGGAAGGGGCAGATGGGGGGCAGCCGTGCCCATGGACAGGAGGGGCACTCTGGGCAGCGGGCACAGAGCCCCGAGTGGGCCTGGCAGTGTGAGGCAGCCAGCGAGCCCAGTCCCTGGAAGCGGGGGCCGGCGGCGGATGGGGCCTTGAAGGCCACTTAGAGGGCAGCGGGTTTGTGTGGAGGAGAGAGGACCCCTGCTGCTTTGCTGCGTGGAGGCAGGAAAGGGTACTCTGCGAGGACAGCACCCCTTAGGGTCCTCTGGGGCTGCTGGTGGCCTGACCTGGGGCCCTGCGGTGGCGGAAGGCGGCCACGTTCCTCGTGCACGTGAGCCCTGGCCTGGCTGCAGCCGGTGCGGGCAGAGGGGGGTCAGGGTCATAGCCTTGGTCTGAGCAGGACAGAGGGGGCCACAGGGGGAGGCTGCAGCTGTGTTCGAGGGCCCAGCGGGGGTCAAGCACAGGGGTGAGTTAGGGCAGGGCCCCGGAGGGAGACTTGAACCTGGGAGTTACCAGGTCAGGGGACAGATGCCCAGCCCGTGAGCAGGGGCAGGGGGTGGCCACGGAGCCTCTGGGCGGGTAGTGGGCACCGAGCACCCGCAGAGCCGGGTGAAGGGGGCGCTGGAGGAGTACTGCTGGGTCCGGGAGGACGAGGGCTGGGGTGGGCTTGGGACCTGCCGCGGGGCTCGCTGGTGAGCCAGAGCAGGGCCGTCCCGGCAGGGGCGGCAATCAGGAGAGGCCGCACAGAGGAGCTGAAGGGAGCAGTGGTCACCGCGGAGCCGCGTGGGCACCACAGGGTCCTGGACTGGGGGCCGCCCCTGGAGGGGAGCCGTCTGGCCGTGCCCCAGACAGGAGGTCCCGGGCGAAGGGGCCCGTCTGACAGCTGTGGAGGTGTGTCCTTCAAAGCCCGTTGTCCCGGCAGGCTACGCGGACTGGAGCAAGCCCCGGCTGGTTCGGCGGATCGCAGAGCTGGAAAAGGTGAGTGGTGGGCCTCTATGAGCCCTTCCCTGCCCGGCCCTGCCTATGCGAGAAGGAGCCTCGCTCCCGGGACATAATGGGGGCCCCATTATGGGGGACAGCTGCCCGGGGACAGCTACGCCCGGGGCGAGCTGGGCAGAGGAGACTCTTAGGGTCTGGACAGGACGCCTGGCCGTGTCAAGCCTGTCCCCGTGTCAGAGACGGCAAGGCATGGCCACACAGCACGCCACAGCACTTCCAACTGTACAGTATAACCGTCGGGGAAGCGTAGGACCCCGAGCCTTTCAGAGAGCCAGCCTGACGTGCACACGGGGGCTCTTTCCTGCCAGTCACTTCCCAGGCGGGTTTTCTCACCGCTTGTGTAGCATCTGAGTTCACAGAAAATTGCGCATCCGCACTTTACCAACCAGGACGTTAACAAATCCTCATGTTCCCCGTGTGAATTTGTGAGTGTAACCAGTCTAATTCTGTTGAGGTTGGTCAGACGTGTCTACACTGTCCCAGTACTGGTAAAACGCCGAGTTAGAGCCGTCAGTTGTTGGAGCAGAGTCAACCTAGAGAGGAACATTAAAAATAAAAATCGAACCTGTTTACAAAGGCAGAAGACAGAAAGTTTCTGTAAACTGTGGGTAATTTAAGAACGAAGCCCGTCAGGAACGCAAGGCGCCTGAAGGCAGTCCAGGAGCCAGTGGGCAGAGTTTGTCCACCTGGGGAGATGCTGACATCGGTGGGAGAAGGTGCTCGGAACCTTCAGGCGCAGAGCGGGTCCGTCAGTGCCAGGCGACAGCCTGGGACAGAACATTGCAGACATCCCGGGGACAGCGGGCCGGCGAGCCCAGGGAGGGGCAGGCTGGGCTCACCTTCTCCAGCTGCCGCAGGGCCCGCCCCGAGCCAGCTGGGTCTCCCCGCCCCTAGCCGGCTGGGACTCCCCGCCCCGGAGCAGGAGAGTGACGGGGTGGGGGGGCCGCCCCTGCCGTCGCCCCCAGGACTCTGCAGAGCTGCCCTCTCCCCAGGCAGCGTCCCAGCCTTCTCGGGTCACGCGCAGAGCTTTTCCCAACCCCCTCGCTGGGAGGAGGTTCCCTCTGGCCGTTGTCACTTTTCTAGGAAAGTAAAATCAGAAATAATGTCTAACAGATGCCTGTGTCGCCTCCAGAAACTCAGTTCGATGGAAAGCCCCAAGCCCCAGGCTTCAGAGGCAGCAAGGCCGGCCTCCCCGACGCCCTCGGCGCCCAGCCCCACGTCGCACCTGCAAGAGAGCGAGCGTCTGCGCGGAGCGGTGAGGAGCCTGAAGGGCCAGCGCAGCGCCCTGCACGCCCAGCTGCAGGAGAGAGAGTAGGTGGCCCGCGCCGGCGGGGGTCCCGCGCCGGGCGGGGGGCTGACGCGTGCCGTCGCTGCGGCGCAGCTGCCTGTGGGTCTGGGGAGGCGCAGCGCACGGCGGCCGTCATACAGGCCTCTGTACGTGGTTATTAACCTGCTGGCGGTGTACCCGTGAGGCGAGGGCAGCTTCGGTGATGCGAGGTGGCCCTCACTGGCCTATTTCGTTGTCAGATGCGTGGGGAGTGCCATGGGAGTCCTACACGAAATTCCAGAGGGCTTTCCGAATTCTTTCTTAGAGAGGGACTCACTTTCGCTGGTCTGTGTAAAATGTCGGCCCTCCGTTAGAGCTCACACACAGGGGTTTAAAGATCCCGTGCTCTGCTCATGACGCCTAATCTGTGCATCAGAAAATACGCTGGTGCTGAAGAGCGCGGAGTCGTCAGGGCGACCGTGAGCGTGTGGACGGCAGAGCCTCTGGTCTGGCTCGTGTCCTCTCTGCTCTCTCGCGCCTGGCTCTGTCGCCCGCGGAAGACGCCTGTCACCTGCTCACCTGTGGCTTCTCCAGGTGCAGTTCGCAGATGCTGTTTCTCAGGCCTTGCTGCTCAGAGCGTGGCCTGGGAGCCAGCAGCCTCAGCGTCTCACAGGGCCGCCTAGAGGTGGAGCCGCTCGGGCCCCGCCCTCCCAGGCCCTGCCCACGGCTGCTGAACCCGGCTTTGTCTGCTGAGCCCCCTCCCCGATTCACGTGCATGTTTAGGTCTTGGGTTCACAGCAGAAGGCAACTCATTTCACTTCCAGTGGAAGTCAGCAGTGCCTCCAGGCTCTAGGTTTATAAACATTAGGAGTCATTTTGCTTGTGGCTCAGCTGGTAAAGAATCTGCCTCCAATGCGGGAGATCTGGGTTCGATCCCTGGGTTGGGAAGATCCCCTGGAGAAGGGAACAGCTACCCACTCCAGTACTCTGGCCTGGAGAATCCTGTGGACCTTATCGTCCACGGGGTCACAGAGAGTCCGACACGCCTGAGCGCCTTTCGCGTTCACTTTCTTTGGCACAGTGACGAGCATCTCTGGGATCTCCTAAGCCGTCCCATGGCACGATAGCAGTCTCTACTCCCTGAGCCCTATCGATGTGACCCACAAGTGTATCTCATTCATGTGAGGTCGCCGCCTCAGTGAGCAGTGGGACATTTTAAAGCCACATTCTTGGCAACGTGTCACCTGTGGGGCACGGGAGAGCTTGGGGGGAAATGCCGGGGGGACCCCCTGTCCCCGGCTCAGGCTGCACCCCCACTGCCAGTCCCAGGAGCTCTATCTCAGTGCAGGTCGATCACCAAACAGTGTGACCACTGGCTAATGCCTGTCCCCGAGTCGGTGACACCCGCGAAAGCAGGGCCTGCGCCACGTCCGGCCGCCCTGCTCCCGACCGCTGCTGGCACAGGCGGGTGCTCAGTAAACAGCTGAGCGGACGGAGGCGGCCCCGGGCTCCCAGCATCACCCAGAAGGGCCTGTCTGCATCCTCGTCTGTGCAGAAGTGAGGAGGCCGGACCCGCGGGTTTTTCTGAGAGCTCCCCCTGCTCCGATGACCCCATCACTGTGAGCCTCCGTTTCAGCGACGCTGAAATGTCTCTGATTCCTCGTTCAGTTTGGAGGTGAAGCAGCTGCTGCAGACGAAGGCTGAGCTGGAGAAGGAGCTGGAAAACGTGAAGGAGGCGGAGAGGGAGAGAAGAGAGAGAGAGAAGGTGTTGAGGTGAGCAGGCGAGGATCAGGGAGCCGCGCGGTGCCAGGCTGTCCCCGCCTCCCTGCCTGCCCCCGAGGCCCACCCCCGCCCTGGGCCCAGAGCGGCTCTCGGAAAGCTCCAGCCTGATCACGCGGCTGCTCTCCTTTCATGGCTTTGCTGCTGCCTCCGGGAGAGGCCCCTCATGGTCAGGCCGGCGTTGGCTCTTAGGCATCACGGCCCCCCTCCTCCAGCACATCTTCCTGGGCAGCCTCAGAACACGCCCGGATTCCACACCCTGGTCGGGATAAGACCCAGGAGACAAAACGTAGAAACAAGGCAAACGTCCATCAGATTGAAAAAACTGAAGTACGTCCTTAGAGAGGAGTGAGGCCCGAGCCTTGCTGCACATGGGCCAGCCTCAGAAACGTGATGCCCGAGAAAGAGGCAGGCGGAGGCGCTCTTAGACGGTCTGATTCGGAAATACCCGGAGCAGGCAGATTCCTCGAGAAGACAGCGGATGGTGGTTGCTGGGGGTGGGGGCAGGGAGTGACTGTCAGGTTAAAGGGCTCCTTTCTAGGGGGACGGAAACGCCCTGGAATTAGGCAGTGATGATGTTTGCACAACATTGTGACTGAAAAACCACATAACTGCATACTTTAAAAAGTGGGTTTGGGGTTCTGTGAATTTATCTCAATAACAAAGGCCCCAAAAGTAGATTAGAAATCCAAGCAGAAATATTTGGTACTCAGAATAATTAGTAAGATGCAGATTACTGAAAGGAACAAAAAAATATTATTTTCAGAATAAACGTGACTAGACTTTGTCGGAAGCCTAGAATTAAAGTAAATCAGAGTGGGCGGGTGTGTGGTGGAGAACAGTTTTTACTTTACCTTTGAGATCCGTGGCCAGGACGTGGGTTGTATCTCCTTCCGCCCCCGCTGTTTATTACCTAGTCGTCGGTCACCTCAGTTCCTCCCGTGAGCAGCCGTGGGGTCCCCCGGGCCGTCGGGTGGTGGCCGGGCGCCCCCGTGGCTCGGTGGGCAGCCCCCCGCTGTCACATGCAGACACTGACGCAGCGGCATGGCAGGTGAGGTATCCTCCCCCTTCTCACCTTAGAGAGGAGATTCAGGAGCTGACCAGGAAGTTTCGGGAACTGGAAGGAAGGAAGAGGGAAGAGGAAGATGAGCCCGCTGCGGCGGCTCCCGAGGTAGGGCTGTCTGTTTTCCCCCGCCAGGGCCAGGAGGCGGGGGAACCCTGAGCTGACGCGCCGTGTCCCCACTTGTCCCCACACCCGCGGTTTCTCCGGAAGCCCACGGTGAGAGTCCAGCTCCATCAACACTGTTGGTTTCTGCGAATGGTGCGCATTGAGTCCTGGGCTTCTGGACTAACTGATGGTCAGTTCATCATACCACTTGGTGTATCGGCTCTCCCCACGGACTTCTCCACCGAGAAGCACGTGTCTGCACAGAGCCTACAGTCTTCCCGTGAGAAAGTCCTAATGTTTTTCTGTTTACGGAGAAGTTTCCCTGCAGATAACAATGTGGACCCTAAAATAGTAGAAATAAGTGCGATTTTTATTGTCGTGAAAGCAATTCTTGATTCTTTCCACCTTAAAAACCAAGATAGGGATCTCTTGCCTTTTATCTCAAAAGTCCCACCTACGTAATCGGGTACTGCCCTGGAAGGAAGACCGTGAAAGGACCCCCAAGAGGCAGATGTCTCGCGCGCGGATGCCCAGATGCGCTGAGCCCAGACAGGGCGTTACGGTCACCTGGGTGGCACCACGGGGCCTGCCGCCTCCCGTCCTCACGGGAGAGCGTTCCCACCAGTGTCAGGGCTCACGGGAGCCGGCTTTCACCTTGTACACTCGTGGACCTCTGAGCAGTGTGGACAGTATCCTCCTCTAAATTAGAGAGTCTGATCTGATAAGCGTCTCCGGTGCTCTCATATCCTGCCACCACCTGCCTGAAGGCCATCTTCTCTGCCCCCTACACCCCGAGCCCCCAGAGCTCATCCTTCTCGCCTTGAATTTCCTGCAGACCCATGAAGAACCCAGCCAGCCTCCCAGCCCCACCGCCAGCCCCTCCCAGCCGGACACTGCGCCAGACTGGAGCCAGGGGGGCTCCTCCCGGCCCCCCTCCACCTGCTTAGAGGGGAGGAGAGACGAGGCCGCCAGGGTCCTGCAGCGCAGGTGGAAAGGGTACCAGCGCCAGGTGAGCGCCCCGTGGCCCCTGCTCCACCCGCTGCCGGGAGGCAGGGTAGAGGCGTGGAGGGGTGGGAGGGAGGCGTGCCTGCAGGCACGTGGGGGCTGGGGGGCCCAGTGGCAGGTCTAGAGGCGCTGTCACCCCCCCCCCGTGGGCTCACACAGTGGCGGCTCGGGTCCCCCTCGGGTCCCCGGATTCCGGGGATGCTGGCTCCGGGCACATCCTCTCCCACAAGCGTGTTCCTGCCCTTCCCCGGGGCTCCCGGGACTGCGTTTTGTTAGGGGCAGGGAGAGGCTGCTGAGGGGGGAGGGCAGGCGGGCCAGGCCAGTGGGCCCGCGCTGGTGTCCGTGAGCCGGGACAGCGAGGACTGCGAACCCGAGCCCTGGGGGCACTCCTCCTCGGCCTCCGCGTGGCCCACGGAGAGGGCATGGGGTCTCTGATGGTGGAGGGCCCTACGGGAGTCCTCCGGTTTATGAAACACAGCTCGGCCCTCATTCCCCCCGCCGGACAAGCAAAGCCAGAGTTCTCTGCTTACCTGAACACTGTAAAATCCTAGCTCTAGAAAGTGGCCAGTGGAGGTTCGTTATTGTAATCTCTTCCCAACTGTTATGAAGGAAGTGTAAAAGACAGCAAGTTGAAAGAAGTCAGTGCAGTGATGTGCTGATTCTTGCCTACCACCTCAGTTCAACAAGAATTAACATTTAGTCATGATTATTTTCCACACATGCTGGTTTTTTTTTTTAAGAATCGTTTGCAAATAAGTTTTAGATGTTACGAGGCCTCTGTGGGTATCTTCTCTGAATAAGGACATGCTGCAAACCGCAGGACTGTGGCCAAACCTGAGGCACTTGCCCCCGCGATTCTGATGGCTGTTCAGGCTCGGGAGCCAGGGACCCAGAGCCTGCACGGGTTAGAATTAGGGTGAGCGTGTCCTCCACAGAGGGCACCCTGTGCTCGGACGGCTGTAGCTGGGGGGCTCCGTCGTCTGGAGCCTCAGACAGCCCCGTCATAGCGGGTCCCCGTGAGTCACTTCACTGCAGACGCCCCCACCAGGCTGCGTTTTCTGCAGTGATTTGCCGTCCTGACCATGGCCGCCCACTTCTCCCTCCCTGCTGCAGGCGTGTCCGGCTCCCTCCACTCCACCTGCTGCTCCCGGCGGGTCAGGGAGGCCGGCACCGTGGTATGGGTAGGGGGAGGGTGGGGTCAAGAAACAGAAACCGCACTGCAAAATAACTCACCCTCGTGTTGACTCATCACCTTTCTCTCTATTTCAGAAAGAAAGGGCTCTTCTGGATGAAGTAAGCAAGTTTTATTTCACCAATTTCCAAAACACATGTTTTTACTTTGGTTCCACTGCCTGTGGGGGAGGGGGTCCCTGTCTTCATGAAATCAGGCTGACCCCAACACCGAGATGAGACACCTGAGTGCTCTTAGCATCCAGTAGGTGCATGGATGAGTTCACACTCCATCTCACTCACAGCATTCTCTCAGCACACTCGTGCGGACCTCAGTTCTGCGTCCGCAAGCTGAGGGCCCTCGGAACACGGACCATAAGGCAGGCCAGTCCAGGCTGGAAGGTGGGTTCAGGGCGCACCCCCGGCGCTGAGGGGCCACTGCTTCTGCCTGCCCGGCCGGGGCATCCCTGCAGGGAGCCTTGAGGAGGAGAGGCCTCGCTAGACCGGGAGGAGAGGAAGGGCAACCAGGCAGAGTTGTCATGAGCGGAGCCCGCCGAGAAGGGGAGAGCCAGGGTGTGCCTGGGACGCGGGCACTGCGGCTGCTGCTCTCCCTAGCTGCAGGCCCGTCCTTGGGCTCTGCTGTTGCTGACTGGGGCTAGAAGCAGGATCCTCAAAATGACAGCGCCACTCCTGAAACCCGGCCCATTGATCCCAGAGCTTACAAAGCATCCACGCATGTTTCTAGAGAAAAGCGCTCAAGAGCAAGGTTAGAGTATAAGTAACTCCTTTGCGACAGTGTGAGGCCGCGCCCGACCTGGCTTGACCGTGAAGATGCGCAGAGAATAAAGTATGGGAAATGGGGTCACTGCCTGGGCGTGCAAGCCTAACTGGGCAACGGAGTCACATTTGCCTTTAGCCGCCGATCCATTTGTGTTCCAGGATTTGCTTTCCCGTGGGGTCCGGCATCCGGGCTGGTTCTCCGTGGAGGCCGGGCGTGTTTCTGGGTGGGAGAGGTCCCGGGCGAGTGAGGAGCAGGAGCCTCGAGGGCAGGAGGAAGCGGGGCGTCTTCTCTGCTGTCAGGACCCCTCCTGCGGGAGCCTCCCGTCCTCCAGGGAAGCTGACCTCTGTCTGTCTCTCTTGCCAGGCGGCTGCCGTGCTGCAGGCAGCTTTCCGGGGGCATCTAGCTCGGGCGAGGCTGCTGTCCAGCGCAGCGTGTGTCTTGGGACGCCCCAGGGTGCCGAGCCCTCCCACCCAGGTACATCGGGTCTTCACTCGGACCCAAGTCCTCTCTCTCTCTCCCCATCTCTTCTCACGCTCCATCCACCAAGCGCTGGGACCTCCCTGGCGGTCCTGTGGTGAAGACACCACCTTCCAAAGCCGCGGGTGCAGATTTAGTCCCTGGTCAGGGTGCTGAGATCCCCCATGCCTTGTGGCCAAAACACGGAAAACAGAAGCAATATTGTAAGGAATTCAATAAAGACTTTAAAATTGGTCCACAAAAAACAAACCAGGGCAAGTGCAGGTGTCCCCCGGCCCTGGGTGTGCCCCTGGCCCCTGCCCCCCGGCCCCCGGCCCTGGGCACCTGGCAGGGCTGAGCTCGGGCTGAGTGGCGTGGAGGCGCCGGGACGTGGAGTACCGTCTCCACTGCAGCGTCAAGACAGGCCTAACGTGGGATAGGAGCACCCCCACCCTGTGAACCACAAGACATGAATTCTGAGGATCTCTAGAGTCTTAAGAATTAACCTAAGTAACGAGGGGAGCCACCTGAATCAGATTGCGCTGAGGGTCGAGGGAGGCGGCCCTCACCAAGCGGGAAGGGTCAGGGCTCTCAGACGGTTTTCCCCCCCCGTCCCTGCGCCCCAGGACTCACCCGAGCCCCACACCCCGAGCCCCGCTGCCCAGGCCGAGGGAGACCCGTGGCAAGAGGAGGCTGTCACCATCATCCAGTCTGCCTTCCGGGCCCACCTGGCACGGGCCAGGCACAGGTCGGTCCACCTGCAGGCCCCTGTACCCAGACACCACTGGGGGTGGAGGGGGCAGGCTGCCATCCAGGGAGGCATAGGGTGAGGGACCAGAGTGTGCTACACCCGCCTCTCACTGCTGGGGGCCCCAGGCTCCCATCCTCAGAGGAGGCCTTCCTGGAACCGTTTCCTCCCACTGGAAGCGTTAGATTCTGTGAGGCTCTGGGAGCCACCGGTTTGCAGACTGGCTGCGGCCTGTCCTGAGACCCTGTTCCTTCCTGGAGGAGAGAGTGGCCTGAGCCATGTTCAGGAAGACGTGGGCATCGTCAGAGCTCCCCTCATCCACTCTTGCTCTTGTCCACGGCTCCCTTCCCACTGGACCCGCCTCTGCAAGGGCTCAGAGCCCCACAGCCGTCGACTCGGCCGAGTGGCGTTGACTGCGGGCCAGGGGCTGAGCTCGGGTCAGGGCCCAGGCCGGGAGGTGGGGGGCCACGTCTGAGGCTCCCCACAGCCCACATCTCAGGACCTGGGCCCGTCGGGTGCCAGCTGGCTGTGTTGGCCATGGCTCTGGGGCCCCAGATGCCGGCCTGGGGCTGGCCTGCATGAGGTCCAGCTGCCGGCCTGGGGCTGGCCTGCGTGAGGTCTGAGCTGGCAGGTGTCTCTCTCCCCAGTGCCCCCGGTCCCGGAGCCAGCACTGCCGCGGTTCCCGACAGGCCGGCCTGGCTGCCCCCCAGGGCCCCCTCCTCTCCACCCCGCCCTGCGGCCGCTCCCGGTAAGTGCATCTTGTTTGGTTTCACACAAGGGTGGCTGGCCTTCTGAGGTGGATGCCGAAAGGGCTGCTAGCCTCCTGGGAGCCGGGCTGTGTCGTCGCCAGTCAAGGGGCTGGGCCCGGAGCCAGGTCCAGGGTCGGTGACCACCGACTGCGCAGTCCGAGCCCTGTGGCTTTGATTTTTATTCTCAGCTCTAACCAGAGTGAGGTGGTTTCCCTCCTTTGGGCCAGCGTTTTCCCTGTTTGTTGCTTTTAAGCAAAACTGTATTTCCTTTTCTGCCTTCTTAAGACCTGCCAGCCGTCAGTGCAGAAACCCCTGGCGTGGCGGGGCGGCCGCCCCAGGAGAGGCCTGCGTCCGCTCGAGGCCGGGCGTCCTGTGTGAGACAGAGCGTGGGGCGAGACCACTTGCCCGTCGCCTTTGGCCCGAAAGCTGATTCCGACTGTCCTCCAAGCCCTCCCTCCTCTAACTGGGAAGGCTCCATCTGTACTTGCTTGGGCCGTGAGGCCAGAGATGGGCAGAGGCGGTGTTCGGGGTCAGAGCGGTCACTGGACCCAAAGCACGGTCCTCAGCCTGGCTCAGGAGCAAGGCCTGCAGGCGGGAACCTCCCGAGATGGCCTTTCAGGGCCGAGCCCTGAGGTCGCGAAGATGGGGTCGGGGAAGGGGGGTTGCGGGAAGGGGAGGGCGCTTCCCGTCAAGGAAAACCTACAGAAGGAGCAGCGTTTCTGACCAAGACGGGCGGGAAGACGTGGTGTGACCACGAGTCTGTGCAGATGAGACCTCGGTCTGCGTGCTGTTGCAGGGCCCGGACACAGCGAGGGGGGCAGCGGGGAGACCGCCAAGGGGCCAGCTCCAGAGGACGCAGCGCCGAGGCCGCCACCCTGCTCCGGTGAGTGCGGGACCCCGTGGCCGCGTCCCCTGCCCTTCCAGGCTCATCTGACCTGGAAGTCAGTTCAGTTCAGTTCAGTTCAGTCGCTCAGTCGTGTCCAACTCTTTGCGACCCCATGGACTGCAGCACACTAGGCCTCGCTGTCTATCACCAACTCCGGAGTTTACTCAAACTCATGTCCATCAAGTTGGTGATGCCATCCAACCAACTCATCCTCTGTCCTCTCCTCCTCGGGCCCTCAATCTTTCCCAGCATCAGGGTCTTTTCCAGTGAGTAAGTTCTTCGAATCAGGTGGCCAAAGGATTGGAGTTTCAGCTTCAGCATCATTCCTTCCAGTGAACACCCAGGACTGATCTCCTTCAGAATGGGCTGGTTGGATCTCCTTGCAGTCCAAGGGACTCTCAAGACTCTTCTCCAACACCACTGCTCAAAAGCATCATTTCTTCTGCGCTCAGCTTTCTTTATGGTCCAACTCTCACATCCATACATGACTACTGGAAAAACCATAGCTTTGACTAGATGGACCTTTGTTGGCCAAGTAATGTCTCTGCTTTTTAATGTGCTGTCTAGGTTGGTCATAACTTTTCTTCCAAGGAGGAAGCATCTTTTAATTTCATGGCTGCAGTCACCATATGCAGTGATTTTGGAGCCCAAAACAATTAAGTCTCTCACTGTTTCCACTGTTTCCCCATCTATTTCCCATGAAGTGATGAGACCAGGTGCCATGATCAAATGTTGAGCTTTAAGCCAACTTTTTCACTCTCCTCTTTCACTTTCCTCAAGAGGCTCTTTAGTTCTTCTTCACTTTCTGCCATAAGGGTGGTGTCATCTGCATATCTGAGGTGATTGATATTTCTCTTGGCAACCTTGATTCCAGCTTGTGCTTCATCCAGCCCGGCATTTTGCATGATGTACTCTGCATAGAAGTTAAATAAGCAGGGTGACAATACAGCCTTGACCCACTCCTTTCCCGATTTAGAACCAGTCTGGTGTTCCACGTCTAGTTCTAACTGTTGCTTCTTGACCTGCATACAGATTCCTCAGGAGGCAGGTCAGGTGGTCTGGTATTCCCATCTCTTGAAGAATTTTCCACAGTTTGTTGTGATCCACATAGTCAAAGGCTTTGGTGTAGTCAATGAAGCAGAAGTAGATGTTTCCTGGAACTCTCTTGCTTTTTTGATGATCCAGTGGATGTTGGAAATTTGATCTCTGGTTCCTCTGCCTTTTCTAAATCCAGCTTGAACATCTGGAAGTTCACCTTTCACGTACTGTGGAAGCCTGGCTTGGAGAATCTACAGCCTTCTAGAGCTAACACCCAGAAAAGATGTCCTTTTCATTACAGGGGACTGGAATGCAAAAGTAGGAAGTCAAGAAACACCTGGAGTAACAGGCAAATTTGGCCTTGGAGTACAGAATGAAGCAGGGCAAAGACTAATAGAGTTTTGCCAAGAAAATGTACTGGTCGTAGCAAACACCCTCTTCCAACAACACAAGAGAAGACTCTACACATGGACATCACCAGATGGTCAACACCAAAATCAGAGTGATTATATTCTTTGCAGCCAAAGATGGAGAAGCTCTATACAGTCAGCAAAAACAAGACCAGGAGCTGACTGTGACTCAGATCATGAACTCCTTATTACCAAATTCAGACTTAAATTTAAGAAAGTAGGGAAAACCACTAGACCATTCGGGTATGACCTAAATCAAATCCCTAAGTGACAAATAGATTCAAGGGACTAGATCTGATAGACAGAGTGCCTGAAGAACTATGGACAGAGGTTCGAAGTTCGTGACATTGTTCAGGAGGCAGTGATCAAGACCATCCCTGTGAAAAAGAAATGCAAAAAGGCAAAATGGTTGTCTGAGGAGGCCTTACAAATAGCTGAGAAAAGAACAGAAGCTACAAGTAAAGGAGAAAAGGAATGATATACGCGTTTGAAGGCAGAGTTCCAAAGGAGAGCAAGGAGAGATAAGAAAGCCGTCCTCACTGACCTGGGAGCCCCCACGTTTGAAACCGCCCTCTGTCCAGCTCAGTCACCCCCTGGCTCTGTCCGAGCCGGCACACTGCCAACTTGGACGTTCCCTCACAGACCTCCACTCAGCAAGCTCCCAATGCCGGCACATTTTCTACAAAAACCGCTTTCACTCTGATATCAGCAGACCCCACGCTGCATGGCCTTTAGAGTCTTGCATTGGGGCTGAAGCGTCTGTTCGTGCCGCTGTTTCCTCCTCTCGTGAAACGTGTGTCATTTTGAAGCGGCCGCTCCCTCCTGCCTGGAGGGCGCCTTCGGAGGTCTCTGTCAGGCCTCCTGTTCACACGAGGGAGCAGTCTCCGTGAAAACTGGACACTGAGTCCTCTGATCTGATTGTGAGAATATTTGTAACGGAAAATAATTGAAGATTACCTCAAAAACTGATGTTTTTAATTTCAGAAGCTTCTACTTTAATCATTTTCTTGGAAGTTACAGAGAAAAAGCTGGCCCAGTCACAGCATGTGCGGAGCGGCTGGGTCGTAATTTCCTCCCGTCTTTTATCTCAGATCGGAGGTGGCGCCTCTTTCATTCCACTCTGCGGAGCAGTGAGAGCAAGGCGCCCGGCCCTCCCTCGCTCCCTGTCCAGGGGCCACGGAGGCTGGAGGCAGTCTGCAGGGCGGCCCACAGGCGGCGCCCCAGCCTCGCCTCAGCTGGGGGATGGAGAGCGTAGACGTGTGTGGGAAAAGGAGTGGACGGTCACAGTGGTCCCCAGGTCTCCCGTCCAGTCCCGCCCCCTCTGCCTCGGGGCACGTGTCCTCCCGCGGACGCTGGGGCCACCGGCCGCCAGACCCCAGGACTGTGCCAGCAGGGCGACTCGCGGAGAATTCCCGCCACAGCCCCAGGTCCCCTCCCTTTCGCAGGTGCCTTGGCAACCTGCTGGTGCTGAGCATGGAGGCAGGGCTGTGCAGCCGGGAACGGGCCAGTCATCTGCCCGCGGGCCCCGAGCGTGGCCGTGACCCCCCTCGTCTCTGTTTCAGCGGAGTCCCGCAACTTGGGGCTGCAGCCCACGGTGCCCACACCCGCGGAGGACATCAACTCCGACGACTCCGACGAGATCATCCTAGCGCCGTCTCTGCCCACGAGAAAGAGCACCTCCCCGCCCTAGGCCCCAGGCTTGCCTGCACGCCGTGACGCCTGTCAGGGACCCTAGGCTCAGAGGACAGGCACTGAGATTGGAGAGTAATGTATCCTGTTAGGAAAAGAACGCTGCCTGCTGGACACCTCGGCCTCCCCTGCCTCTTCTCTCTGTTTGCCCCTTTGCTTGTTTGTTGAAGGAATCCAAGGCCTTTCCTTTACCTTTGGGAAGGGGTCACTCCGTTCCGACCCCTGGCTGCCCCTCCCGTGATGGTCTTCAGAGCCCACCCGGACTGGAGGGCTGTGGGGAGCCCACAGAGACGGTCCGCATGGCCCCTTCCGGCCCCTGTGGCCGAGACCCAGACGGCACCAGCGACGGCACTCCGCCACCCTCCGGACGGCTTTACCAGCCAGTCACGCTGGACGCGCCTGCTGTGCCTTTGGAGGAGCAAGGGAGCGGGAGACAGGCCTCTGGTCGGGGAAGTCTCTCCATTCCTGAGACAGAACACAGTTCTGGAGACGCCGGCAACGTCAGGGCCCCCAGACGGCTCGTGTGCCTCGCCACCCCCCACACACAGGCCTTTCTTCTGCCACCTTGCCCCTTGGGGCACTGACCCCAGTCAGGGGTTGGGGGGTAGATTGGTCACTGGGTGTATTAAGCCTTAAAAAAAGTCCAGATTACAGTCACAGAAGCAGCGTCGAGGCCGCTTCTGCAGCACATGGCTGGCGCGGGGGGGCTACTGTTCCCACTCGCGGCGGCAGATGCTGCAGACTCCATGGGACCGCCCCGCACCCCCACCGCATGCAGACCCCGGCTCCGAGGGGCCACAGCCTGGGCCGGGAGCGGACCTAAGGGCCTTTCAGGAGCTCGGGTCTGCTTCCTGTCTGGGAGATCAGCCCTGGCTGACGGGGAGAGCCTGAGGCATCCGGGCCCCCCACACAGGGCTGTTGCCCAGCCATCCCCGCACGTCCACGCCACCTCTCCCGGGGCGGGCCGCGCAGCTCAGGGAGGGCTGACAGCAAAAAGCCGGCTCTCAGCTGAGCCCAGGGGCCTGCCCACGCCCTGGGGGTCTTGTCCCCGCCAACCCCCAGCCTGGCCCCCAGCGCCCCGACCAACAGCTCCTGGTGTTGAACCTCAGGGGCTCCAGCTCAGCTGTGTCCTCCTCTCAGGAATCTCCTGGGCCCTCCTCACAGTGGTCAGAAGCTTCTGGCTCCAGCACTGACGAGGTGTGTGGCCCAAGGAACTCTGTGTGGTTCTGGCTCATGTGCGGGGCAACCTCCCAACCCAGCCCCTTCCACCCCAAGTCACTCAGGGGACCCCCGGCCCCCTTTACCACTTAGGTGCTATTCATACAGTAGCTTGAAAAAATGCCAGCTGGGGACCAGGCTTGAGTTATTTTTTTCTTTATTTGGCCTGGAGCTGCCAAATCCGCTGTTTCCGTCTGTTTCTCTCACTGGACTGATGGCTCACGCGGCTGGGTTCCGGCTGACCTCTGCCCGGTTTCATCCACTGTATCTGCTCGTCCTCTGGGTGCCAGCTCAGCTGAGGCCCGTCGGAGGCACCCAGAGGTGGTGGGGGCAGTGCCTGTGGGCCTGCACGTTTCCAGGGGTCCTGCTCCCCAGTGCCCACTCAAAACCGGGCGTTTCAGCTTCAATCCTTACTCTCAGGAGCCCAAGGCTCTGGGCCCTGCAGCAGAGAGACCACCTTCAGGACACTGCCCCCCCCCGACCCCCCGCCAGGGCCTGGAGACCAGGCCGTGTGCAGTGGGCTAGCCATCAGCAGAGCTGGGCGAAGTCAGCCCCCGAACCTGAGTTTTCCGAGAAAATGCCCCTACGTTTACAGATCTACAAACGTAGATCTGTCTGCCTGTGCTCCTTGAGTCCAGCAACGTTGATGTAGGAAAAGTAGCCACCTCAGTAAATGGCTGACCACAGGCTGTGACCCTCTGACACTGCACGGCTCCGTCCCCTGGGGAATGCCAGGCGCCCGGCGGGCTTGCAGGGCCCGGGGCTCGGGCTGGGGTTCTAGGGCCTGAGGAGAGCAGCACGGGAGCAGGGCCTGGGCTAGAGGGCCGCCTCCTGTGGTGCCCGCCTACCTGGCGCTGCCCCCCTGCCTGGCGCTGCCCCACCAGGGCGACCCGCAGACAGACCAGAGTGCTGCAGACCCCCAGCAGAAAGACCAAGTGCATTGGGAAAGGGACCGCCGTCAGCCAGGCGGACCAGGGCCAGCGCTGCAGAGCTCCGCTTCATTCTTGAGAAGTAAATACCCTCTGGGAAAGCCACATTCACCTCAAGGTCTGAATATTTAAATTGCGCGAGAACCCACCTAAGCCAGTTCAATCCCTGCTGTGGTTTGGGAAACAGTGTTCGCTCTCAGAAGTTCTGAGGACTGGAGGGTGGGCGTACACACCCACCTGGGTCGGCTGGCTGCTGCCCCAGGACTCGGGGAGCGGGGGTGGGCCTCCCCGAGCTCCCTGGGGTCTGTCAGCAGCTAATAGAGCCAGGCAAGCCTCCTTCAGGGCCAGAGGTCTCACTCGTCAGGGAGTCGCAGGGAGACGCCAGCAGGCAGCCTCCATGGGAGGGGTGCCTCTCTTGTCCCTGATGACGGCCGCGTGTGGGAGTTTCCCGACCTTACTTATCCGTGAGGCCTTTGGAAGGGATCGGGTTTCCCTCTGCTTTTGTAAATAAACGCTGCTTGGCGGGTCTCTGTCTGGACTGCCCCGCAGACCTGTGGCTTTTCATGCACGACCCTCGGGGGTGCAGTCGCCGAGGCTCCTGGGCTTCTGGGCACAGTGCAGGCTTGGGGCTGGGGGCCCCGCAGTCAGTTTCCTGCCGTGCAGGCCCTTCTCTTGGGCACCCGTCCTCAGATTTCTCGTCCTCGTTCGTGAGCGAGGGCATGAGCATGACAACGTGAAAATGAGGGGGTTTTCTCCCCCTCAGTCTATTTAATTTTTGTTTTAGGAGCAGAGGAGGAATAACTTAGGAATCACACAGATGCCAAGGACCCCTCAAAAAGTTGACTTCTAGAAAAATAACTGGTTTCCAACATTTTGTGGGGAAATCACAGCACGACGCGCACCTGTGTGTCTCGGCTTGCTCGCGGGGGCTGGCCGGGCCCTTGAACTTGTCTGAAGCCCTTCCAGGGCTGGCTGCTTGGCTCCAGCGCCAGCCCAAGCCAGTCGCCCTGTGCCCTGTGGGCAAGCGGTTCATTTGGGAGACTTGGTGCCGTCAGAGGAGCGGGCTGGGCCTCAGGAGGCTTCAGCAGAGGAGAGCAGGGCTCGCCAGACCTCAGCCCGGCCACGAGCCTGCTGCACCCACTCTTGTGTGAGGCTAGGGTCCAGCAGCAGAGAGGCAGCCTCGAGGGGAGCTGGTGGGAGGAGAATGGAGTATGCACCCCCCCAGTAGGAAGAAAGGTGGCACGCGGGCGTGAACCCGTGGACACGCACGTGTGCACACACACACAGGACCCTCTCCTGACGCCTGCCAGCTCTTCCCTTTCAAGGTGGTCCCAGCCTGGTCTGCCAAGGAGCACCTGAGCCTCGCTAGAGGCTGTGGGCTGACTGTGACCTGCCGGCCCTGCCAGGATGATTTTAAATACGAGGTTCCTCCGAACAGAGAGAGGAAATGCTGGAACACAAAGCCCTGGTTCCCTTCAGCTGCCGTTGGGTCCAGAATGTGAACACTGGGGTGAGGAACGGGCCCTTGTTCTCTGCTCGGTCACCAGCTCGTGGCCTCTGGCCAGTGCCGCCCATCCTGCCTGGAGCCCCATTAGACGGTCCTGCCTGGGGCCCTGGGGGACGTTTCCATGGTGCCATGTCCTGTCTGAATAGGGAAACAGGGTGCCCCTGAGCTATTCGTTAATGAAGCCCAGAACAGCCCGGATTCAAAGCAGCGGGGCCAGCGTGTGCCAGGCTGCCACGCAGGCCGCCTCCCGGCCCCTCCCTTCCAGCTGGGCTTGCAGGGGTGAGAGCTGGCAGCCTGGGGATAGGGGGGCCGTGGGCGCAGCGCCTGGAAACGGCAGGAGGCTGCTGTCCCTGCTCACAGCAGCCTCGTCCGCTGTCGTCCGCTGCCCAGCATGGGGATGGCCCCTCTCTCTGCAGCTGGGGACCCAGGGGCCCCTCCCCAGGCACCCTGGCCTCTACCAACCCTTCCTCCACTTGTCGGTCAGACATGGATGTCCCCGGGACTCTGACCCCAACACCCAGGACCCTCGGTGTGGACGTGCATGATTGCACACAGGCTTCTCCAGAGCCTCAAGCTTGGCTTAGCCCAGCGCTGACTTACCTTTGCCCCTAACCTGCCCCCCGCCAGCGGCCCCACCTCAGGGAATCACAGCTGCTCGGTTCTTGGCGCCAGAACCAGGCGTCCCCGCCGCGTCCCCCAGCCTCCCCACCCTCCGCAGTCGCCAGACCCCAGCGGCAGCTCCTCTGAGGCCCCAGCACCTGCTGTGCAGCCCGGGGAGCCCCCAGGGGCCCCTCGGACGCCAGGGCAGCGCCCAGCTCCTGACGATGCCGTGCCCCCACACACCACCGCAACCACACAGGCAGTGTGAACACACACACTAAACCGAAGCCTCTGGGAGCCATACGTGTGAAGCACCGCCATTTCTCCTGAGGCGCCCACAAAAAAAACAACCCGAAAGTTGGGATACTTTCTATGGAGGTGAATTACACTGGAAAAAGCCAGCCTGCCCCTGATTCGTTAATCTGGCAACACATATTTGAAATCATATAAAACAACACAAACTTTGGTTTCGTGAACGCAGGGTGACGCCACCCCAGCCTCGGTCATTCCTTCCACGCGGACGGCCACAGGTGTCTCCCTCGGCCGAGCCTTCCTCACCCACGCCTCGCTTTCCAGCCGCCTCCTTAGCGTCTCTCTTCAGACGTCTGGACGTCTTCTCCAAAAGGACACTGACAGGCCTCACACCCATTAGCGTGGCTACTATCAAATCAAAAATAAAACTCACAGGTGTTGGTGAGGAGATGGGGAGATGGGAATCCTGTGCCCCGACGGTGAGAGTATATGACAGCAACCATTGAGGACAGTCGTAAGGTGATTCCTCGAAAAATCGAATACAGCCTCCATGCCTGCACGCTCAGTGGCTTCAGTCGTGTCCGAGTCTTTGCGACCCCAGGGACTGTAGCCCGCCAGGCTCCTCTGTCCATGGGATTCTCGAGGCAGGGATACTGGAGTGGGCTGCCACACCCTCCTCCAGGGGATCTACCTGACCCAGGGATCGCCCCTGCACTGGCTGAGTTTCCTGCATTGGCAGGCGGATTCTTCACAGGGAAGGTCCATCAGTTCAGTTCAGTCGCTCAGTCGTGTCTGACTCTTTGCGACCCCATGAATCGCGGGCCTCCCTGTCCATCACCATCTCCCGGAGTTCACTCAGACTCACGTCCATCGAGTCCATGATGCCATCCAGCCATCTCATCCTGGGTCGTCCCCTTCTCCTCCTGCCCCCAATCCCTCCCAGCATCAGAGTCTTTTCCAATGAGTCAACCCTTCGCATGAGGTGGCCAAAGTACTGGAGCTTCAGCTTTAGCATCATTCCTTCCAAAGAAATCCCAGGGTTGATCTCCTTCAGAATGGACTGGTTGGATCTCCTTGCAGTCCAAGGGACTCTCAAGAGTCTTCTCCAACACCACAGTTCAAAAGCATCAATTCTTCGGCGCTCAGCCTTCTTCAGAGTCCAACTCTCACATCCATACATGACCACAGGAAAAACCATAGCCTTGACTAGACGGACCTTAGTCGGCAAAGTAACATCTCTGCTTTTGAATATGCTATCTAGGTTGGTCTTAACTTTTCTTCCAAGGAGTAAGCGTCTTTTAATTTCATGGCTGCAGTCACCATCTACAGTGATTTTGGAGCCCCTGAAAATAAAGTCTGACACTGTTTCCACTGTTTCCCCATCTATTTCCCATGAAGTGATGGGACCAGATGCCATGATCTTCGTTTTCTGAAAGTTGAGCTTTAGGCCAACTTTTTCACTCTCCTCTTTCACTTTCATCAAGAGGCTCTTTAGTTCTTCTTCACTTTCTGCCATAAGGATGGTGTCATCTGCATATCTGAGGTGATTGATATTTCTCCCGGCAATCTTGATTCCAGCTTGTGTTTCTTCCAGTCCAGTGTTTCTCATGATGTCCTCTGCATATAAGTTAAATAAGTAGGGTGACAATAGACAGCCTTGACGTACTCCTTTTCCTATTTGGAACCAGTCTGTTGTTCCATGTCCAGTTCTAACTGTTGCTTCCTGGCCTGCATATAGGTTTCTCAAGAGGCAGGTCAGGTGGTCTGGTATTCCCATCTGTTGAAGAATTTTCCACAGTTTATTGTGATCCACACAGTCAAAGGCTTTGGCATAGTCAATAAAGCAGAAATAGATGTTTTTCTGGAACTCTCTTGCTTTTTCCATGATCCAGTGGATGTTGGCAATTTGATCTCTGGTTCCTCTGCCTTTTCTAAAACCAGCTTGAACATCAGGGAGTCCACGGTTCACGTATTGCTGAAGTCTGGCTTGGAGAATTTTGAGCATTACTTTACTAGCGTGTGAGATGAGTGCAATTGTGCAGTAGTTTGAGCATTCTTTGGCATTGCCTTTCTTTGGGATTGGAATGAAAACTGACCTTTTCCAGTCCTGTGGCCACTGCTGAGTTTTCCAAACTTGCTGGCATATTGAGTGCAGCACTTTCACAGCATCATCTTTCAGGATTTGAAACAGCTCAACTGGAATTCCATCACCTCCACTAGCTTTGTTTGTAGTGATGCTTTCTAAGGCCCACTTGACTTCACTTTCCAAGATGTCTGGCTCTAGATTAGTGATCACATCATCATGATTATCTGGGTCGTGAAGATCTTTTTTGTACAGTTCTTCCGTGTATTCTTGCTACCTCTTCTTAATATCTTCTGCTTCTGTTAGGTCCAGACCATTTCTGTCCTTTATCGAGCCCATTTTTGCATGAAATGTGCCCTTGATATCTCTGATTTTCTTGAAGAGATCTCTAGTCTTTCCCATTCTGTTCTTTTCCTCTATTTCTTTGCATTGGTCGCTGAAGAAGGCTTTCTTATCTCTTCTTGCTATTCTTTGGAACTCTGCATTCAGATGCTTATATCTTTCCTTACCTCCTTTGCTTTTTGCCTCTCTTCTTTTCACAGCTATTAGTATGGCTTCCTCAGACAGCCATTTTGCTTTTTTGCATTTCTTTTCCATGGGGATGTTCTTGATCCCTGTCTCCTGTACAATGTCACAAACCTCCGTCCATATTTCATCAGGCACTCTATCTATCAGACCTAGGCCCTTAAATCTATTTCTCACTTCCACTGTATAATCATAAGGGATTTGATTGAGGTCATACCTGAATGGTCTAGCGGTTTTCCCTACTTTCTTCAATTTAAGTCTGAATTTGGTAATAAGGAGTTCATGATCTGAGCCACAGTCAGCTCCTGGTCTTGTTTTTGTTGACTTATAGAGCTTCTCCATCTTTGGCTGCTGAGAATATAATCAATCTGATTTCGGTGTTGACCATCTGGTGATGTCCATGTGTAGAGTCTTCTCTTGTGTTGTTGGAAGAGGGTGTTTGCTATGACCAGTGCATTTTCTTGGCAAAACTCTATTAGTCTTTGCCCTGCTTCATTCCACATTCCAAGGCCCAATTTGCCTGTTACTCCAGGTGTTTCTTGACTTCCTACTTTTGCATTCCATTCCCCTATAATGAAAAGGACATCTTTTTTGGGTGTTAGCTCTAAAAGATCTTGTAGGTCT
The DNA here is from genome assembly GCF_001704415.2 of Capra hircus. NCBI lineage: Eukaryota > Metazoa > Chordata > Mammalia > Artiodactyla > Bovidae > Capra > Capra hircus. Next base: position 41,551,448 of record NC_030832.1, read on the forward strand.
TCATAAAACCATTCAACTTCAGCTTCTTCAGCATTACTGGTCAGGGCATAGACTTGGATTACTGTGATATTGATTGGTTTGCCTTGGAGACGAACAGAGATCATTTTGTTGTTTTTGAGATTGCATCCAAGTACTGCATTTTGGACTCTTTTGTTGACCATGATGGCTACTCCATTTCTTCTGAGGGATTCCTGCCCGCAGTAGTAGCTGTAATGGTCATCTGAGTTAAATTCACCCAAAGTCCATAGACTCACCATAAAGCTAAAAGTTAGTTTCTCAGTTGTGTCTGACCCTTTGCGACCCCACAGACTGTAGCCCGCCAGGCTCCTCTGTCCATGGGATTCTCCGGGCAGGAATACTGGAGTGGGCTGCCATGCCCTCCTCCAGGGGATCTTCCCGGCCCAGGGACAGAACCTGATTCCTGTCTCCTGCACTGGCGGGCGGGTTCTCACGGGGGAATTCTCTAGACTCACCATGCGGCCCAGCAGTCCCACTTCTCCACCTACACCCCAAAGAGTTGACAGCATGGACTCAAACAGATACTTGCACACCCGTGTTTACAACATTATTCACAAAAGCCCAAAGGTGGAAGCAAGCCAGGTCTGTCGATGAGTGAACAACCTTAACAGGGTTCATCCATTCAGTGGAATATGTTTCCGCCTTTAAAATGAAGGAAGGTCCTTCCCTGGTGGTCCAGCGGCTAAGACTCCACGCTCCCAATGCTGGGGGCCCAGGTTCGATCCCTGTCAGGGAACTAGATCCCACGTGCCTCAACTAAGGGGTCACAGGCCGAAATGAAGACCCAGCACAGCCAAATAAATAAATAAATATAAATCGGTTATACCCCAAATCAAAAAGTTTAAAGTTTGGGGGAAAAATAAAGTAAAAATCCTTTGCCAAAATCCTCTGAGGAGCTGGAGGCTTCCCAGAGAATGAGCTACCTTGTCTGCCAGCGTGGGCTTGCAATAAACCTTTCTCCAATAAAGAGATATTTTTATTTTCTCAGCATTTGTTTATTTGACTGCACCGTGTCTTACTTTTGGCACATGGGATCTTTAGTTGAGGCATGAAAACTCTTAATTGTAGCAAGCGGGATCTACTTCCCTGTCCAGGGATCAAGCCTGGGCTCCCTGCACTGAGAGCGCAGTCTCAGCCGCTGGACCACCAGGCAAGTCCCTAAATAAGGATTTTTTTAAAAAGGAAAGAAATCCTGATACTTGGTACAATATTGGATGGACCTGAAGGACACGATGCTCAGCGGAATAAGCCGGACAGAAAAGGACAAATACTGTATGATTCCACTTCTCTTATGTTGCCTCCCCCTTCTGAATTCAAAGCTTCACGGCGCACAGTGGCTGCTTGAGCTCCAGCCACAACAGATACGTTTCAGCCAGCAGGAAGGTAAAAGGGGATATCCTCTCGCTTGAGCACACCTCCACTTACATCCTGTTGGCCAGAACAGCTGCACATCCAGCTACAAGGGAGCCTGGAAATACTGTCCTTGGTTCTAGGTGCCAATACACTGAACACAAGCGAGAGTGTTACTGAGGAGGAAGAGAAGGCCGGACGCAGTGGGGTGGCCAGCCCTCCCCTCCCTGTTCCTCCAGCACCAGGCCCTTTGGCCCTCCTCCCCACACTGCCTCTGTGGTCCTCGGTATAAAACCCAGTGTAAACACACGCCTTCTCCCCCACCTCAACAGACTCAAGTTGCATGTTCCACGTGGCGCCCCGGATCCCCTCCACGCCCCAGCTCAGCCCACCACTCCCCGCCCTTTCCAGAAACATGAGGCCCATCCCCGCCTCCAGCTGGCCCCTCACATGGGCTGTTTCCCAGCCAGGAATGTCCTCTCCACCAAGCCAGCCCGCACTGCTGAGAAGCTCTCAGGGATCAGCCCCTCCCTCCTTTGTGCTCTCACAAAACGAGTTCATTCCCGTGAGTTAAGATTTCCTGCACGTCTGCGGCGAGCCGGGCGCTGGGGGAGGAAGGTGCTTTGTGCTCGGCATCAAGGTGGATTTCATCTGCAGGCGAGTCTGCCTCTCACCTAGGCTGAGCTCCGGGGGGTTGGGATACCCCCCTTCCCCGCCCAGTGCCCACCTGCCCAGGTGCCAGGTTCCAGGTCGGCAGGACTCTGGCTGTGCACTACTCAGCAGGCGGCGGGGGCCCTGGCAGCAGAGAGCTGGGGGCGCAGCGTGCAAGGGGCAGTGGCCAGGGGGTCAGTAGCATGCTGCGCCTCCCCCAACACGCAGCACACACCCGGAAGAGGAAGCCAGGGGCTGAGGCCGAGCAGGTGGGGAGGGTGTCTTCCTGCTGAGGGAACAATCAGCCCGCGCCCACCCCCCACCCCGGAGACAGAACTGGCAGGGGGCAGCCGGAGCAGCAGGGGCCACGCAGAGGCCGAGGTGGCGGGGTGGAGGGGGGCGGCTGGCACACTTGCTCAGCCTTCTCCCTGGGAGCTGGGAGCCGTGGGAACGGGGAAGGGCTGTTGGCAGAAGAACAACGGGGCTGGCTTTGCATTTCAGGAGGTGGAAGGAAGGCTGGCTGCTGGGAGGGGACACGATGGCCCCGAGGGCTGGTGAGGAACCTGTGGATGCTGCCCGCCCCCAGCCGTGGCCACCGCGCCCAGCGAAGCTGCCCCCTCGGCTGCTCCCGCAGGGAGGAGAGTGCTCAGGGCACCCCCGGGCCCCGGGACAGGGGGCGGCCTCGGATGGGGCCCTTGGGGAGCAGGAGGGTGGGGGCGTCTGCGAGCGGAGTGAGCCCAGAGGGCAGGGGGAGGCCCTGGGCAGCAGGCGGCCGGCCTGCTGGGACCCCCGGCTCTGCCCGTCCCCCGCCCATGCTGCAGAACCAGCTGGGGTGTCTGGGGAGGAAGAGGCCGCTGAGCCCACAGGCAGAAGGCCCCCAGCCGAGGGTCCTGGCCATCCTGCCCAGTGACCTAGCGGGGCCCAGCTGCCCCATCCGTAAGAAGGGGTTCTCCTGGGGTTCTCAAGGCAAGAATACCAGAGTGCTTTGCCATTCCCTGCTCCAGTGGACCGCGTTTTGTCAGGCCCCGACTGGCAAGGACGTGTCCTCCGGCCGCTCCACGTGGCATGCCCGGCGCCCTGGGTGTCCCGGTGCTGGTCCTCATTGAGTCAGGAAAACTTCACCAGCCGCCCCAGAGGTCGGGGCACAGGCGCTGCTGGAGTCGCTGTGTCTGGGTGGCCGTCAGCCTGGCCTGCACGGGCCTGTGCCAGCCAGGGTTGCTCTCTGAGGCCGTGATGGTGTCGATTCTGGACACACGCATGGAGCACCTATCCCAGACACATCGCCATCCCACTGTGTGTGGCTATCCTGTGATAGGGCATCATCGTGGAAGCTGTGGCCTTGCTCCTTGCCTGATGCCGCCCACCAGGCCCTCCAGGAGGGATGGGGCAGGCGGGGCAGGAGGGGCAGGTGTGGGTGACTTTGGTTCTGAGGCTCCAGGAGCCAGGGAGGGCCCACGAGAGACAGGCACGGCCCCACCCTCTGCAGGGACCCGGCAGTGGGGGACGCTCCCGGCACATTGATGAGCGCCCCTCCTGTCCGAGCTCTTGGTAGCTGGAAAGGTGGGGGGCCCTCCTCCCGTGAGCCCAGGCTGGAGTTACATGTCCCTGGGGAGCGGGCGGCCTCCAGGGCTCCCCAGGAGAGGCACTCGTCCTGGGGACGTGGGAGGAGACTGGCTCACCGTGAGTCCCCAGGCCCCACCCTGGCAGAGAAACAGGCCTCCCCATGTGTGTGGGAAAAAGCTCTGTCCAGCCCAGCTTTGAATCTGGGGACCCAGGTCCCCCCCCCCGCCCCGCGCCACATGGAAGCCAGTGGCCTCCGTCTACCAGGCAAGGCAGAGACCTCCCAGCCGTGGGGCAGCCCTCCCTCCACCAGTGACTTGAGTTGGTCCCTGGAGGCGTGTGGGGGGGGACCCAGGTTACAGGGAGGGGAGGGGCCAAGCTCTGAATAGCCCCTTCCAGCAGGCCCCTGGGACCCCCGGAGAGCGACAGCCTTCTGCAGCCTCCGAGGCTTGGAGAGCTGCCGGGCGGGCGGGCGGGGGTAGGGTCTCTGCTCTTGGAGAGGGGAGAGTGTCACCAGGCTGGGAGCAGCTGGCGGTTCGGACGGGGAAGTGCGGTCAGCCCGCCCACAGCCCCAGGCAGGGGTGGGGGCCTGGGGTGGCGGCGGTGAACTCTGGTTCTGCCCGCCCGCCCTGCTGGGCTACTTTCAAAGTCCAGAGCCTCGTGAGGCAGACTCAGTCCGTTTCCCCGTTGGATCCCAGCCCATGAGGTGGGGGAGGGGTGGCAGAGAGCCCCCCTGCTCCTGGAGAGGGAGGGAAGTGTGGGAGGCTGCCAGGAGCAGCCCTCGTGCACCTCAGCCTCCAGATCCCCCTCTCCCAGCTACTCCCTGAGGCCCCCAGCGGGGAGAGGAACATACCAGCTGACCGAGGACCATCCCGCTGAGCAGCGGGACTTGGCGAAGTCCTTCCCCATTTTGGAAAGTCCACCGAATCCAGACCGTCCTATCTGTGGCCCTGCACCCACACCCCGATCTGTCCTGATCGTCCTGTCCTGCCCGCCCCTCGGCACTGGGACTGTCTTTGGGCAACGGAGCATCATGAAGGCGGACACAAGCAGACCAGGCCTCGGGCCTCTGGCTTGCACCCTCTGGCCTCCGAGACTCCAGGTGAGGGTGCCCGAGGTCGCCAGCCGGAGCCGCGGGAACCGCTGAGTCAGCACCACCTCCCGCCGGAGGGAGGCCGGCTGAGCACGCAGCCCAGGAGCACCTGGGGCGCTGGGGGACACAGCCTCCCAGCCGGGCCCAAGCTGCAGGGCTGGCTGTCTGAGCAGCAGGTGACCCACGTGTGTGCGTGCTCAGCTGCTCAGGCGTGTCCGACTCGGCGACCCCGTGGGCTGTAGCCCGCCAGGCTCCTCTGTCCACGGGATTCTCCAGGCAAGAGTACTGGAGTGGGCTGCCATTTCCTCCTCCAGGGGAGCTTCCCGACCCAGGGATCGAACCCACCTCTCTTGCATTGGCAGGCAGATGCTTTACCACTGAGCCACCTGGGAAGCCCCCCTAAGGTAACCAGTACCTCTGCCTTTTAGAGATACATCTCTCAGTGGGTTGCACTGGAGAGAATTAAGCCAGAAATAAGAAAGGACGGAGGGTTCCATCTTGTCTCTGCACGTCTCTATTTCCCTCTCTTTAAACAGAGAGGGTGGCCATCTGCTTCCTGCAAGGATTCAGTGAGACTCTGAAGGTGTTTGTACAAATGCGTGTGCGTGCGCACAGTCAGCCTCTCCTTCAAGTAAGGAGGCCTCCTGAACACAGCTCCTGCATTCTTCCTGGGTCAAGGTTGTGGCTTGGAGCCTGAGCCTCGCAGTGGCAAGAAGGGGAAGCTGGGCTTGCTGAGCTCTGAGCCCCTGAAGGCGACAGGGCTTCCCCAAGGCCTTGGAGTGGGTGGGCAGAGCCTGGAACGAGCCCAGACCCGTGACTCTGCGGGGCGGGAGGGTGGGGATGATAGGCCCACCCTGGGGAGGGGCCTCTGCACGTCCTTTTCACCCAGCGCCAGTCTCTTCATGTCGCTCCGGGGCTACCTCCCCGCCAGACGCGGCTTCGGTCTGCCTTGGGCTTGGGCCGCAGAGACCAGCCTTGTGAGTACTGTGTGTGAAGTGAGAGCAAACAGGCGCTGAGCAAGAGACCGTGGTGGGGCCGTGCCAGGCCTTGCAAAGCATCCCTGGCCCCTCTGAGGCCACCCCTGCTGATTTCCTGGCTCCCAGAGGCCCTCTGGATAAGCAAGGCGGCCGGCTGGGGGTGCTGGGCAAATCTGAGGTGTGCACCTGTCGCTCTGGCTGGGCCTGGCTGGCGGGCTGGCTCCGTGGCATCCTTCCCAGCCTCCAGAGCCACAGGGCACCTCCGCCACGGCCAGCTTGACAGCAGCACTCCTGCGGCTCTGCTGTGGCCAGCGGACTGCGGGGACCAGGCGCTGGGCTGGCCGAGTGTCCGGGCGGGGGCTGGGGAAACCCGGCCTCGCACTCTCTCCTCTCCCCGCCTGCTCTCATGGAAAATATGAACTGTGCTGGACGGGCTCCAAACGCAGGGGATTCCATTGTTCTGGCTTCCGCCCCGGCGTCTGGGGACCCAGCCCCTGCCTGGCCTTTCTCCCGGCGCCTCCAGGTCTTGGGACAAACGGTTCAAGAGCCTCAACCCTGCCACCTTCCTGGCCTGGGATACAGACCCTGGGGAGCTTCTGGCCGGGATGGCCTCCTCCTCAGCTCCAGATGCTCCTTCCGAGCAGCTCAGCCCTCAGGGTGCTCTCTGCAGACTTTCTCCCCACCGGCTTCCCTCACAAGCTCTACTTCCCAGGGAGGGGGAGGGGAGGGAGGGAGGGGGAGGGGGGAGGGGAGGGGAGGGGAGGGGAGGGGGGGCGCCGAGGAAAGGAGAGACGTGGTCAGGGGCCACTGAGTGAGGCCCCTTCTCATGTAACCGTCTGTGCTGTGGCAGAGTACACAGAGCCATTTCAACCATATTTTAGTGTCAATTCAGTATCACTGAGTTTGTGCCATGTTATGCAACCATCACTATGTATTTCCAAAACTTTCTGTCACCCCGAAAAGAAACCCCTGGCCTTCCCCAGTCCTTCCCCCCTAGCCCCGGGCAACAGCTCCTCCTCCTCCCGTCTCTATGACCTGCCTATCCTGGATCTCTCGATTGAGTGGAATCCTGCAGCTCCAGGATTCCCAAGTTTTGGTCTGGCTTCTCTCACTGACCATGCTGTTTGCAATGTGGTACCAGCTACCAGAGCTTCGAGCCTGCCTCTGGTGAGTCACATTCCACCCCGTGGCGGTGCTTTCTGCTGATCCCTTCACCAGCTGCCGGCATCTGGGTTGCTCTCGTCTTTCAGCTGTGGCGAGTAGGGCTGGGCTGCGGTGTCACGTCAACACTTCATATGTGCCTCACGTTGCTGTGAGCTAAGCAGGACTCTCTACCCACTTTAGCCATGAAAAGGCTGGGGCTCAGAGGACCTCAGGGCTTCCCTAGTAGCTCAGTTGGTGAAGAATCTGCCTGCAACGCAGGAGACCCTGGATCCGGAAGATCCACTGGAGAAGGGAAGAGCTATCCACTCCAGTATTCAGACTGAGTGGCTTTCACTTTCAGAGGACCTGTGACTTAGAATAGGAGGTAGTTAATTTTAAAAGAAAAGAAAGGAGACGACTTGGACTTTGGAGCCGAGAAGACCTGACTGAGAGCATGAACAGAACAGCATCCGAAGATGGAGCCTCCGGGGAGCTGGGCGCGCAGCCTGGACGGCTGGCCTCCCCAGGAAGCAGGACTACTTTTAGTCTTATTTCAAATAAAGGAAACTGAGGCCCATCTGTCTGCCACTTGAATGTGTCCACTCGGGGCAAGTGTCTTCATTTCTGAGCCTTGAAAACCCCCTCACCACCCGCTCCGTGATGTGAGAACCTGGCTGGGGGCCAGAGGAGGTCGTGGGTGCAGGCGCTCAGCGTGGCTCAGCTGGTCCTTCCTGCTGGAGCAGGCCTGGCCCTGCTGAGTTCTCCCGGGCTCCCCAGCTCCGGGTCCCCATGGTGGAGTGGCTTGGAGGCCGTGGCTCCTTATTGCAGCCTGGACTGCTTCCATAGCCAGGGAAAGACCAGTGGTTTCCCCATCAGCTCCCTCCTCCTGAGTCACACTGCAAGGTCACTGAAGGCGTGTCCCTTGGTGCCCTGGTCAGCGGCCAGCACTGCACACCAGGTCCTCTCTGACTTCTCAGGCCACTGGAGCCCTATTTCAGGTCATCTAGTCTGTGGCCGACAGCATGAGGCTGAACCCTGGTTCCTTGACTGGGTGGTGATTCTTGTACTCTTTCCCGAGCAACAGTGGGGCCAGGGTCTCAGTTGCCCCATCTGTAGAGTGGGGTTAAACTCAGTCTCCAGTTGCAGGGGTCCCAGGACAGGCAGAAAAACCACAGCAGCTCCAGCCAGTGAGCACCAGGCAAAGGGAGGGTGGGGAGTCTCCCCTGTGGCCTCCCCCTGCCCCCTGGCATTCTCTAGCCCTCGCCCTGCTGGGTGCCTGTTTTGCAGATCAAGGATGGGAGTAAAGATGCTGGGATCTAATAGCTGCAAGCACCAGACCCCAGAGCCCCTGGAGCCTGCTTAGCCCCCAGGAAAGCACAGGTTCAGCTCCACGGGGACTTTCTCGGCAACATTGGGCCTCCTGTTGTGAGGAGGTCTGAACCTGAGCCCCAGGTTCACCCTCTACTAGGAGAGGCCTTGGCAGCGCTTTCCCAGAACTGCGTATTGTGGGCCCCACCTCCTCTCTACCCTGGACCTCCTTCCTCACTCCTCCTCCATGGATCCCCTTGGGGAAAGGGTTCATGCACCAAGTCCATTGCCAGTGTTAATCACTGACAAGCCCCTCTGCCATTCTGTGCAACCAGAGACCTGGAGTGCCTGGTGTATGCGTTTGCTGTGGCTGCTGTAACGGGACCACACGCCGGGCAGCTTAATCCACAGAAAGGTCTTGTCTCTCAGTTCTGGAGGCTGAAGTCTGAGCTCACAGTGTCACCGTTCTTTGTGACACTGAAGGCTTGGTTCCTTCTGAGGCTGTGAGAGCGATCTGCCCCACCCTCTCTCCCAGCTTCCGGTGGCACCAGCAGTCCTTGGGGTCCCTTGGCTTGTGAACACATCACCCCGTCTCTGCCTCCATCTTCACATGGTGCTCTCTCCACATTTCTGTGTCTCTGAAGTGCGTTCAGTTTCCCTCTAATAAGGACACTGTCACTGGAGGAGGGCCCTCCATAATCTCATCCAGCTTCATCTTACCTCGACCACACCTGCTATGACCCCACTTCCAGCTAAGATCGCAGTCACAGACACCAAGAGTTGGGACTTAGAGGTATCTTTTGTGGGGACAGAATTCAATCCCACACACCCAAGTTATCATTTATACAATGTTTGGGTCTGGTTTTCTGACACTACCAGAGAAAAATGCATAATTTTGTGATGTTTCTTAGAAGGCAGAAAAGAACCTCAGTGTGTGTGTGACGGGGTACTTCCTCGTGGTCCAGTGGCTAAGACTCCATGCTCCCAATGAAGGGGCCTGGGTTCCACTCATGGTCAGAGAACTAGATCCCACGCATGCAACTAAAACCTGGTGCAACCAAATAAATATATATTTTTAAAAAGAAAGGAACTCAGGGACCCATGCCTTCACATGGGGACCCTGGTAGGCCTGCTAGGTTGGTCTGGGGGCTTGGGAATCACAGTGGCGTCAGGGTTCTGTGACCATGTGACTAGCTGCTAATAACAGGAACTAGAATCAGACCCTTTAAGGATGGAGAATGTGACCTTCTTTCTGACCAGCTGTTATTCCCCAATTGGGTGGCGTCCGTGAATTACCCGGGCGAGGTCAAGCCATACCATTGCGGGAGGCCCACAGGGGCTCCCCAGACTTATCACAGGAAAGTGGGCAAGTCAGGGCGGTCAGGTGAGCAGACAGACAGGCCCCTTGGGAAGCCACCGCCCAGAACTGTCTTTGCCTGCAACAACCCAGCCCAGCTGCAGAGTCGGCTGAGCCCAAGCATGGCAGATAGCAGAGTCCCGGGTGTGGAAACCTGTTTCTCAGAACGCAGCAGGTCCAGAAGTGGTGCCCCAAGGTGGTGACAAGCCAGAGCCAAGAGGAAGGACCTGTTGCCCCCGGGGTACACAGAGAGGGGTGTGCAGGGCCTGGGACTGTGGCTTCCAGCCCCCCTGTCTGTTAGGAGGTCCCTGTCTCAGTAACAGGCATGACGGCGTCCTCTGGGAAGTGTGGCCGTGTGTGTGGCTTCAAAGTCCATGCTCAGCCCTCCCTGGCAGCTGCCTGAATATCCAGGCTCAAGGATACCAGGATAGGGTGCCGTCTTTCTTCTAGGTCTTGACAAAAGCCCCAACTGTCCCCAAAGGCAGGCCCAGTAGGGACTGAATTTACCCGCTCACCTCACGCGGCCACTTACTCTGACTGGATCACATTCTGATGCTCTGAGCCTTCTACAGTTATCGGATTCCCTATTTACAGACACTGTTGGACAAAGAGGTTAAGCGACTTGTCCAAGATCACACGGCTGCAGGTCACCAAACCACGCAGACAGGCCCCTGGGCCCCCTGCCCGGCGTCGCAGCCGGCGTATGAACGCGCACTGGTCCCACCAACGGGCGCGCGCCAGGGCGAGGTGCCGCTCCACGTGCGACAGACGGAGGGACCGCGGGCCGGATTGCTTGTCCTGCCCGCCTTCCCTGTCCGGGGCCCCGCGGCGGGTGGGGAGGGAGCACTGAGTGGGCGGGGCCTCGCCCAAACGGCCAATGGCAGCCCGGGGGCGGGGCGCGCAGCGGGGCTAGCGGGAGGCGTGGCCGGCGGGCGACGGGCCAATGGCGGTGCGGGGGCGGGCCCGGGCGGGCGGTGGGCGGGGGCGCGCGGAGGCGGCGGCGGCGGCGGCCGCGGCGGCGAACAAAGAGGCGGCGGGCGCGGGCGGCCGAGCGGAGCCGAGCGCAGCCGAGCCGGGCCGAGCCGGGCCGAGCCGGGCCGGGCCGGGCCCAGGAGCGCGCGGGCGATGCGGGCGGCCAGGCCGGGGTCGGCGGGCCCCTGATCGCCGTTCCCCAGGCCAGCCAGGAAGCCCCGCGACGGCCGCGCGCCCCCGCGGCCGGCCCGCCATGGCCGGGGTCAGCTACGCGGCGCCCTGGTGGGTGAGCCTCCTGCACCGGCTGCCCCACTTTGACCTGCACTGGGAGGCCACCAGCAGCCAGTTCCGGCCCGAGGACACCGACTACCAGCAGGTGACGCGGGCTCCCTGGGTCGCGGGGTCCGGTCCCGGGTCACGGCCCCTCAATTCCGAGGGTCCCGGCCCCCCTCCCCGCGGGTCACGATCCCCCTTCCCAGGGTCACGGCCCTCGCCTTCTGCAAGGTCTAAAGGCTTCCTGTCACCTACCCGCGGTCACGGCTCCTTCCTCCTCCGCGGACCCTGGGCCCCCTTCCCCCTCGAGGGTCATGGTCCCCACCTCCTTTAGGGTCTAAAGGCTCCCCCCGACCCTGCATCTAGGATTATGGCCCACACCTCCTTGTGGGGCACAGCACCCTGTTCTAGAGAGTCTCCTCCTGGTCACGGGGTTCCCCTGCTGGAGAATCTAAGGGGACCACCCACCAGCCCACATGGAGGGTCCACAGCCCTCCTGCCGATTCTAGCCTTCTCATTTGGAGTCGCTAAGACCCTCCCTCCTTGCTGGGGTAGGAGGAGCTGACTCCCTCCCCTCCTTGGAGACCCCTCTGCCTGCTGTCAGTGTGTGCCCAGGCCCCTGAGCAGGGGCTGTTGGTGGGTGTTGCCCGCAGAGCCCCCGGCCCAGAGGACCCAGGGCTCTGAAGCCACGTCCATGCCCGAGAGCAGTGGTGCAGCCGGGAGGGGAGTCTGGCCCCCTCAGCCCCAGCCGGCAAAGGCCACTCACTGCCAAGATTTCGGTGGGTGAGTGGTCTGTGTGGATGCCAGCCCTCCCTGGCTGGTAACGACCCCCTGCCTGGACCAAGCTATGGAATGTACACAGAGTGCCTTCCCGGAGATCCGACTGCCTGTAGCCCTGAGGGAGGGATGGGGGGAGGCCTGGCCACAGGGACAAAAGATGGGCCTCAATCTGGGAGGCTGGAAAGGGGCTGAGTCTGGGCAGACCTTGTGGGGTGGGGGTGGGCACAGACGCTTTTCAGCCCTCTCCCTGAGGAACCAGGCTCTACCAGTGGAGCCCTAGGTCTGGGGTCGTGCCAAGCCCCACTGCCACCCCCACCACTATGCCACTGCCATTGAGTGCGGGCCAGGGCACCAGGCTGTGGACACTTCCTTCCTGCCTGGGGATCCGGATTCCACAGGCCCAGTGACTGGGTGCCTGGTCGCCCAGAGCATGTCTGAGTTCCTCTTTGGTGATGAATGCAGAGCCCTAGGGTGAGTGGCGGGGGGGCGGGGCGGGGGGAGCAGCTTTGCTCATAAGACAGCCCGGGCCTCCAGCTCTGTCCTCACAGCCTCCCTTGCCCTGAGGAGGAGAACCAGAAGCACCCCAGCTCTGCAGGAGGCCTGCCGCCCCACACGCAGCGCTTACCTGGTGCTTGGCTCCCCAGCCCTGCTCATCTGTTTCTAAGCAGATTAGAAAGGGGGCGAGGGATTGGCCTAGGCATGTCCAAGGCAGCAGGATTCTTACAAAACTGGACGCCCATGTTGTAGAAGGCCAGCCCGGGGGAGCTAACCAGGGTGGGGGTGACGCCACTCCTGCGCACCCCCGGAGCTTCCCCTGGAGTGACTGCCGCACCTGTCCCCAAGGTTCTGCTGCCGCCGAGCAGGACAGCGTACCTTCCTTTAGGAAGTTCTCGGCCGTTTGCCAGTCCTGAAGCTCCAGGGGCGCCTGGGGTGTCTGTGACCCACACAGCTTTCCCGCTGGCCCGTGGGCTGCCGCCTGTACATGCTGCCAACCCTGGCTGACCTGGCCGCCGTCCCTCCTGGGAGTGCCCCCTGAGTTGCCTGGACCTGCAATGGGAAGTGAGCGAGAGGCCAATGCCTCTGGCCAGTGGAGGCGTCCACTTGGTGGCCGGGCCCCCCCCGACCCCCACTGAGCCTGACCTCCTGCAGGGCCCTTTGCCCCTGAGAGGATCAGGGCTGGGGCCCCGGCCTCCTCAGAGAGCGCTGTTCCTGCCCCGCTGTGGGAGGGCTCTGACTCACTCTCTCTCCCGCCTCCTCTGCGAGGAGCAGAATTAACCACTGAATAATTCACGGTGTGGAAACCAGCCTGTCTCCATCCCCCGCCACCTCCACCGCCGGCTCGGGGCTGTGGAGTGAGCTGGGCCTGGGCGTGCGGCCTGCCCCTGCCCTCCCATGCCATCCTGAGATCCGGGCGGGGGCGCCTCCTTTGCAGGGTTGGGAGGGATGTGAGGGCCCCACACTCCCGCTCTGTGCCAGCTGTGCCACCCATGGAGCTTCCCTCCTGGGCAGGTGGGTGATGGTCTGGCGAGGGCCACCGCCTGGGGCCTCCCCGGCCTCCCCTGGTGGAGCACCCCTAGCTGTGTGGAGACAGCTGCCCTCGTCCCACTGGTGGACGGGGAACCCCTCATCCTCCTGACTTGGGGCGCCCCACTCAGCCTGGGGGCCCATCTGTGCCTGGTGCCCACCTGGGCTGCAGGGGCCTGGCGTCCTCTTCTCGCTGTGCAGAGAAGGGGCCTCTGCTGCTGAGGCCATCCAGGGGAAGGTGGGGCCTGAGGCAGGAGCAGGGGGTGGCGTGGCCTGGGGAGACCAGCTTTTGTGCTCTGCTGTTTCCTCTGCCAGCCGTCCACTGCTCGGAGCCCGGTGAAATCCGCTGGAAACCCCAGGGGCCAAACCCTGTGTGGGGGTGCTCACTGGGCTATCACTGACCTTTTCTCATACAAGCCTGGAAGGTGAGCATAACTGTTCCACTGTGAGGATTAACAAACTGAGGCTTAAAGAGGAGATTGGCCCGGAATCACACAGTGAGCAGGTTGTTGTCCAGTTGCTCAGTCGTGTCTGACTCTTTGTGACCCCATGGACTGCAGCACGCCAGGCTTCCCCGTCCTTCCCCATCTCCTGGAGTTTGCTCACACTCACGTCCAGTGAGTCAGTGATGCCATCCAACTATCTCGTCCTCTGTCGCCCCCTTCTCCCCCTGCCCTCAGCCTTTCCCAGCATCAGGGTCTTTTCTGATGAGTCAGCTTGTGAGTGGTGAGTGGGTGGTAGACCAGAATCCTTCCTCGGGCCTCTTGTTCCTGCCCCTCGGGGAGCCAGAATCAGCCTTGTGGGGCGAGGGCTTCCTGAGTCCCCCACGGCTGGCCCTGCAGTGGATGTGACTGAGGGATGAAAAGCTGATGAGAGCTGTTATGGGCGCTCTCAGAGCCCCGACTGGCCCTGTGCTGGGGGCTTGGACCCTCTGTAACACCATGGATTGGATTTTGCACCCTAAAATCTTGCAGTTACTTTGGGGACTGAGGGTCTTGGGCTCCCGTGTTCCCAAGGCCTCCATCCCAGAGAGGAGGGACTCCCTGGCCCGTCCATCTGCCTCTCGGGGGCTCATGATGTTTGCCGAGGGGACAGACTGCAGGAGGGTGGGTTCTCTGGGGACTGTTGGGACAGGTGGGCTGGCAGGCGCTGGGAGTGGGCGGAAGGGACTCCGGGGTCTGCTCTGTGCTGCTCCACCCCACACCCCCTGCCTGCCTGGCTGCTGGTCTGACTCCCTGGGGGCTGGGCTATTGCCAGGGTGCCAGGACTCCCCAAACCCCGGGGCAGCTGGTGGTGGGGTGCAGGGGAAGGACTCCACCCTGAGGAGGGAGGAAGCCTCCTGGGAGTTGCACAGCCTGTGACCTGGAGTGGCCTGAGGCCAAGCTGGAGTCCACAGTGAAGGCCAGGGCTGTAGGCGGGGGCGGGGGTGGTGATCTCAGAGCCTGCCTTCTCTGCAGACTAGAGTGGGGGTGCCTGGCTGAGGGCGCCAGGCCTGGGCCCCAGCTCTGTAGCTTCCCACCTGTGTGAAGGTGGACACAGTTGGATGGGTTTAACCACTTCTCTGGGCTCCCCTTGGTGGCTCAGACGGTAAAGCGTCTGCCTACAATCCAGGAGACCTGTTCAGTCTCTGGGTTGGGAAGATCCCCTGGAGAAGGAAATGGCAACCCACTCCAGTACTCTTGCCTAGAGAATCCCATGGATGGAGGAGCCTGGTAGGCTACAGTCCATGGGGTTGCAGAGTCGGACACAACTGAGTGACTTCACTTTCTTCTTTCTTTCTTTCTGGGTTCCACTTGGGGGGAACTGCCCCCTTAACTCCTACCAGCCCTTCCCAACCCCTCCCTCCCAAGCCTCCCATACCCGCTGTGTCCTGAGGTAGAGTTCAAACCCACTCTCTGCCCTCTGTCCCTCTCATTCTTGCTCACTGCCTCTGCTAGTTCAGGAGAGGCTCGAACCTGTGAGCTGGAGAACCGTGCAGCCTGGTGTGGTGGCGCTCTTATCAGGTGGGCTAGGCCCGCAGAAGCCCGGCAGTCAGGGAAGGCTTCCTGTAGGAGGCGCTCCCTCTCCTGGAATGCCCAGAGGGTGAGGACTCACCTGGAGTGTAGTATGCAGTGGGCACACCAGCTCACCTACCAGGGCAGCCTGGTGTGTGGGGCCCGTTTACCTATTAAAGCCCTGAGTGCCTGGATGTTCCTATTGAGACCCTGAAGATAAGCCTGAGGTGGCTGAGACCTTGGGGAGGAGTGTCCTAGGCACATGCAAAGGCCCCGAAGCAGAGAGAAGCCTGGGCCTCAGCCCAGAACAAGGGAGTCCCACCGGTCTGAAGGTGCTGCCCCTGAGCTGGGAGTTCTCTGTGCCCGGGGTGGTGGTGGGACGGTGAGCCCAGCCTGAGGGCCACTTGGGGGCCGCACTGGGGCTGGTGATCTCCTCTCGCAGACCGCAGCCCCTTGGCCTCGTTCCTGACTCAGGCGGGTCTGCGTGTGCCCGCAGTTGCACTGGCCCTCTGCGTCGTCCCCACGCTCAGAAGGGGATTTGCTTTGGTTATGCGTCTCTCGCCTTTCTTCTAGTGTAGGAAAGCGAGACACCTTCGTGGAATATTTGGAGACTAGGAAAGTGTGTGGAGACAGGGAAGAAGTCCCTGCAGCTGGAGTCTGTCCCTGCCGTAAACCCGGGGAGGGTGCCGCCTAAGACTAGAAGTCGTCACCTGCTTTTAAACATCGAGCCTGGGGACCACATCCTTGGTCCTGGGTTCTTAGCTTGCCCAGCATGCCACGCACCTCTCAGGTCAGGATTCTGAGGCTGCAAGTGCCAGAAACACCCCCAAAGGAACAGCGCCAAGGGGCGGTGTGGAAGCTGAGTGCCCCCTGTGTGGACAGCGTCTGTGTGCTGGGCTTTGGGCGTGCAGGGCCCATGCATTGTGGGGGAGCCGAGAAAGCCCTGCTGGGTGAAACCGACTCTGGCTGGGTGCCTCTTGGCCAGGGTCACGGTGCTGGGAGGGCGGCTGCCTCTGCCCAGATCTGCGCCTGCTGAGGGGCCTGGTGTTGTGTGGGTCAGGGTTAGGGTCTGCACCGCTGGGCCCCATCTTGGGGCCTTTCGGGGCTCCTGGTTCTGTCCCCAGCACTGTGCTGCTCGGCATCAGGGACGTGGAGGGAGGGCGGGCGGGCAGCCGTCTTGGCTCTGACCGGGGGCACTGGGTCAGGCTCTGGCCAGGTGTCTGTGGCTCTGAGAGGCTCAGGCTGTCTGTCGTAAGCATGTTTCTGGGAAGCCGCACAGCCTCCCTGGGGGTGGACCCCATTCCCCCTGCTGAAGCGAAACTGAGGCCGCTGGCCAGCCGGCATCAGAAGCAGGGAACCACAGGCAGCCTCCGGCTCCAGCCCAGCACTCCAGCCCTGCAGTCCCCCCTGCCTGTGGACACAGCCCCGTGTGTGGGTCTGAGGCTGGTCGGGCGGCTCCCTGGGTCCCTCCACTGATGCCAGTTCAGGAGGACTCAGGGGCGGATGGGACCAGACCCCCACAGGCCACAGGAGCTCTGCTGAGCCCATGGCTGGGGAAGAGGAACCGAATCTGCAGCCCAGGGTCTGGGTGACAGATGTGGAAAGCACCCCGTGTGGCCCCCGAGGAATTGGGGGCACATGACTGAGGGCAGGGGTGGGAACAGCAGGACCCTGGGAGAGCCCAGCTGCGCCCATGCCGTCTCCCGGGTTTGCGGGGAGCCCGCCCCAGCCCTGTGCTGCGCGGGGACGCACCCATGGCCCTCGGGGGCTTCCCCAGGTGCTGGGGGGTGAGGACAGACACACAGTAGGACTCCTGCCCAGCGCGGCGAGGCTTGGATGACGCACCCCAGGCACTGGTGCCCAGCGTGGAGAGCCCCTCACTGCTGGAGGACACCCCTGAACCGATGGCCCTGGCCTGCCCCGGGGTCCCTGCTGCAGATGAGGACGGCAAACACCCCCCAGAACTGCGTCTGCGGCCTGCCCAGCAGGACTCCCGAGGGCCCAGGCACAGTGGACCTCTGCCAAGGCAGTGGTTGTCCCTTGTGCTGTGGACACAGCTGCGAAGGCTGCAGCGGGCCCCCCGGCCTCCAGCCCAGAGTCCGAGGCAGGACCAGGCCTGTGTCTGGTGCCAGCTGCCCATGAGGCCACTCTAGTCCTTGCCCAGAGCCGGGCAAGCGCCCGGGGTGAGGTGTGCCCTCAGGGAACAGGGCAAGGGGAGGGTGGAGTGACCCCCGGGCCAGGCCTGGGGGAGCGGATGGGCTGGGTGGGGCCCTCGTGACCCCCCTCCCCTGGCCCCGTCGCACCCCCCCACTCGAGGCCTGGGCTGTGCATGCCCGCCCATGTGCCCCAGCCCTTCCCGGGTCCCCTTGCTGGGGCCGGTGGGCTCCGGAGGGCAGATGCCTCACGGTGCTTGGTTTTGTCCGCAGGCCCCCTCGTGGCTAGGCATGTCCCCTGTCTGCTGAGGGCGCGGGGCAAGGCCAGGCTGCCCAAAGCCCACGTGACCCCTTCTGTCTGCCTCTGAGTGCCAGCCGCGGGGCCACCCTCAGGCTCCCCTGCTCTGGCTGCGCTGGCCCTGACCTGGGTCCTGACCACCGCGGGCGCCCCTGGGGGCTGACGGGCCGGGGTGGGGCGGGGCGCCCAGGGCCGCGTCTCCCTGGCAGGGCCGTCCGCCTGCCCGGCAGCTCCTGGCCGTGTCTGAGGCCGGCGCCCGCAGGCTGGCTGGCGCAGAGCGCGGAGTCTCTGGGTGTCACGCTGGGAGATGCGTTAGGGCACCCGGACCAAAATAGACGGGCTCACGGCTCCAAGGCCCCAGGGCAGCAGCGCCGCCAGGTTCTTCGGTGTCTCCTCCGCGAGCGGGCGGGGCGAGGGCGGGGCCTTGGCCTCCCTGCACGTGGCCCCAGGCCTGGGGGGCGCAGGCGGGGTCCTGGGCTGGGCGTCTTTCCGCAGCTTCAGCCCAAGCCAGACCTCCTTCTGCCGGTAACCGGGCGCGGGGGGAGGTGCCGCTGGCAGCCTGGACCTCAGACCAGGTCTCGGGGCTCAGGCTGAAAGCTGGGCCCCTCCCGCGCTCCCGGCACGGCCACGAGCTCACCATCCTGGAATTTGTGAAACCCAAGCCTGGTCTGGTGGAAAATCTGTTTTTAATTTCTGGCCAGCGTGTGGGAGCCTCAGCGAGCGTGCTGGGGGTGGGGTTGCCGCACAGGCAGCTCAGCTCCCACCCAGCCCGGCCCGGGAGGTGAGGGGGCCCTTTTCCAGAACTTTCCCCAGGAGGCCTGGGCTGGCTCTGGCCCTGCCTCCGTTATGTCAGTGCGGGGGGCCCTGGGGGTCCTACTGGCCCCGGGTCCCTGGCCTGGAGGATGGGCCACCTCTTCCCCGGGTGGTCTGGGGACCCACAAGGCCATGGATACAGCTGGGCTGCCAGGGCGCTCAGGCCCAGACCCTGGGGGAGCGGGCAGTGCCAGGTGGCATGCGGCCTTCCCAGCGGGAGACCCCCTCCTTCCTCCCCAGGCCAGGGCTCTAGCCAGGACTTGGATGGGTTCCCAGATGGCGCCCGGGTGTGGGGTCCGGCCGGCCTCCTGGACGCCCCTGCCTGGCCTCTTCCTCTGGAGAAGGGCCTTTGGCAGCCCCGGGGCCGGGGAGGACAACCCTGGAGGTGCTGGAGAGGCCCGTGGTCCCCCACTCCACCCGCATGCCCCGCTCGTCCTGCAGAGCCCTCGCTCCGCTGTCAGGGATCGGGCTCAGCCTGACCCCCCACCTGGTCCCAGTTGCCAGGGGCCTCCTGGATACAGGTTTGCAGCTTGGACCTTGGTCAGCCCTCACTCACTGTCCCTCCCTAGGAGTGCTCATGCCTCAGTGTGCCCTGCTGGCACCCGCCGCCCCCACGATGGCGGCTGAGGGGACACCCCCTGAAGCCTCTGTGCCCCTCCCCTGCTCTGTCTGGCTCCCACAGCCTCTGCCCTTCCTGCACCGCGGGGGTCCAGGCAGACGCCTGCCCAGCCCAGCAGAAGCTGTGTCTGGGGGTCCCACGCCCCCAGTGCCCAGGGCCAGGCCCGGTGCTGAGTGTGGATACTGTGTGCTAGTGTCTGGGGGCCGGCTCTGGGCCGAGGGCCCCGTGTGTGCTGAGTCCGGCCTCCCTGCCCCAGGGAGGCAGGTGTGGCCAGCGCATGGACCCGTGAGCTCGCAGTGTGGAATTTGGACTCACCGCCTCTTGGGAGCCTTGCCCATTACCAGGCAAGGTTGCCTGGTTGCCTTCCAGAGAGTGTTGGCATGAGGTGGGGCAGGGTTCATGCGGCAGGAGGCAGGCCGGTTGGCTGTGGCCTTCTCGGGGACTCGCCCTGGGAGAGCCCCTGACCCAGCAGCGGTGAGGCCTCAGGCTGCAGTCATACCCCCTGCCCCGCCCACTAGCCCGGTGACCTGGAGGACCTCTAGAGCCTGCCCAGTCTCCCCTGGACTGCTGGCCGCAACTCTCCCTTGCCGTGCCTGGGAGGGTCTCCCAGCCATGGCGGGCTGCAGAGGGGCTGAGCAGGCCGGCCAGCCCTCAGGGTCAGCTGCCGGGTGGCACAGCGGCTGTGTGGTGGGAGGACCGGGTGTTTCGCAGGCAGTTTGTCCACGGTTCCGCCAAGCTCACCACGTGGGGCACGCCCCCTCGCAGGCCTCCAGGCCACGTGCTGCCAGGACGCCCAGCTGGACCCGCCTTGTGTGGCGGCACACGGAAGGGCTGCCCCAGGGTCGCACGCTGGCCCTCCCAGCCTGCTGGCCTGGGGCACCTCAGTGCAGCTGGGCTGGCGCTGAGAGTTGCAGAGGCTGGCCGCCTGTGCCCAGGCTGTGCCAAAGGAGCAGGCCAGCAGCGGGTGGTGGCCGGGACAGGCTCGCAGCCTCGTGCTCTCCCATCTGCAGTGGAGCTGAGCACCATGCCGGGGGCTTCTGTTACTGACATCTGGTGGTACAGCGTGGCCCTCCCCTCAGAGGCCTGGCTGGGGTCCCCCGCTTGCAGCCAGCCGGCCTGAGGCTGAGCTGGGGCTCCCTGCACCCTGCTGGGACCACCCACCTGCACACGGAGCCCACCGCTCCCCGGGGCCCCTGGCCCTGCTCCCCTTGCTGCCTGGGAGGACTTGTTGGGGGAGGAGGCTTCATTGGTCCGCCCAATAGGCCTCAGACACGGGCCTGGGCCCGCCCTGGGTGGAGTGAGTTCAGACCCCAAGGGCCGATTCGTTGAGCGTCTCCAGAGCGGGTGGGGGCTTGGGGGCCCCCAGCCTGCGGAACGTGTGGGCACAGGGCCTGGCCTGGGCCTCCTTGGTGGACACGCCCCATGGCAGGGGCTGCAGGGCCTTGGGAGGGGCCAGGTGGTCCAGGGTTGAGAAACGGCAGCTTCAGGGCCTGGAGGGGTGGGTGCACGTGTGTCCAGGCGAGGCCTCGCAGCCAGCCTGCGACGCCCCAGGCGCTGACGCCAGCCCTGTGGCCCGCGGTCAGGACAGGAGCCGCAGTGCCTGGCCGTGTGCTGACGTCACTTCCATCGCAGACGGAAAATTCCATTTGGTCAGAGCCCAAATGCTGACCAGGCATTTCCCATTCAGCAGGGACCCCGAGCGGTTTGGAGGGGAGGGGCACCCGCGGGAGTCCAGTGGAAGGCTGCTATCTGGGAATCCGGCCTCAGGACGAGGGCAGAGGGCAAGTCGGGTCCCTGGGCCGGGGGAGGCTGCTGCCCGGGGCCAAGCGCCCCCGCCTTGCCCTGGCCCTCGCACTCACGTGGGCTTGGCTTGTTTGCGCCAGGGGGCTGGGACCCTGAGCCCTGAGGGCCAGCCCCACCCCGTGTCAACTGGAGGATGCCATCACCTCCTTGTGGGGACTGAGGGGGGCTGTCCTGACCTCGGCCCCTGCAGCCTACCTCCTGGGGCCGTGCGGGGGGCCCACCAGCAGCCCGGGGCGGGGAGGGTCATGGTTTAAGGCGAGCCGCATCCAAGGGGAAACTGTCCTGTCCAAACTTGAGGTGGGGGGCAGGGGCCTCATGTTTCTAAGTGTTCACTGTAGGCCAGGCCTCAGGCCCCGAGGGGGCAACAGCCCAGCCAGGTTGATGAGCTTAGCGAGGCTTTTCCAGCACCCATGGGGGGGCAGGGAGCTGTGGGCAGACAGGCCCAGCGCAGAAGTGGCAGAGCGCCCTCACCCAGGAAGGGCCTTCTGGAGCTGGGCAGACGGATAGGAGGGCAGGGGTCGGCTTCCTTGTGTTGGGCTAAGGGGGAGACTGTGGCCCCTGGGGTCTCTGCTGTCCCCAGGAAAGTCTCTGGAAGTCACCCTCCTCCCCAGGTGTCCCTCTCTGAGCCCCAGGACACGCGCTCACCCTCACGTCCCAGACCGAGCCTTCCAGGCGCTGGAGGTGGGCTCCGCCCTGTGAGGTGGGGCTGGTGGGGGCGGGAAGCGGCTGCTCCCCCAGGGCTGTGGCTTGCGGGGCCCATGGCAGGACTGTGCCTGTCTGTGATAGGTGTCCGGGCCCATCCACGCTCACAGAGCTTCCAGCGTGGGCTGCTGCGCCCGCCACTGCTGGGGCTCAGGACGCCGCCTTCACATGCATGCGCCTGGGTGAGTGTGCGTGTGTCGGCATGAGGGAGCGTGTGCACCTGTGTGGCCATGTACGGGCGTAAACGTGCGTGTGTAGGCATGAGGAGGCACGCACTCACCTTGTCCATGAGTGGCCTGGACTCCTCTCTGGCAGCGGGGACCCGGCCCCCTGGGCGGAGTTGGCATGGGCGTGGCACCCTGGGGGGCTCCCCGATGGAGGCGCTGCTCTCAGCCTTTACACCTGTGAGCTCACGCCCTCCTCGGTGCAGCCCTGCCTCTGTTTTACTCACGGGGAAACTGAGGCATGGGCATTGACTAGGTCAGCTCCTGGCACCAGGCAGAGCAGCATTTGACCCCAACACTCGGGGCCCCTCCAGCTTGCCCGCCCGCTGGGCTGGGCAGGAGCCCTCCACCCCGTCCAGCAGCAGGCAGTCCTCGGCCCCCTGGTGCCGACACCCAGGGCGTCCCTCCCCTCAGCCTCTGCTCTGGGGCACTGCAGCTCTGCCGCACACCGCCCCCCTCCCGTGGTCACGTGGCGGCCAGGGAGGGCGCGGGCACCTCGGTCCCCAGGAGGGGTAAGCGGGCCTGCAGGAGGGAGGCGCTCTGGGGCTCACGCGGCGGAGCTGGGTGCGGGCCAGGCGCCTCCCACGCCTGGCTGAAAAGAGCTACTAACACGTTTCTGGGTTTGTGTTGTAATTATAAAGGTAGTACGGTTCGTGGTTTAAAAAGGAAAATCAAAAAAGGAAAGAAAGAAAACCAGTAACCAAAAAAAATCAAAGGCACAGGAGATCCCAGAGCGCCTGCCGAGCGCCAAGCCTGGCATGGTGCCCTCTGGGCGGTCAGCTGCGGCGGCCTCTGCCCGGAGCGCACTTCCCTGACCTGCTGGACTGGGCTGCGCCCACCTAGACCTGCACTCCTGCTCCTGCTGGGCCTGCTTCCTGGGGTTTCCACAGCCCCTGGCTCACGCCCTGCAGGCCTCAGCACCTGCTTCCTCCAGACAGGGGCTGTGTCTGCTGGGGGCCCGCTAGGCCCTGGCACCTACCACGTTTCCCACAGGAGTGGGCCCCCCCCCAACCCTAGCCCCGCCCCAGCCTCACCCCAGGTGCCGAGGTCTTGCGTGGCCAGTCACGCTTATCCCAGGGCGGACGGGAGCGGGTGGCCCTGGCTCCGTCTGAGCTGTGGTCAAGGCCTTGATGAGTCCTGACGAGCCTGTAGGCCCGGGCCTCGCTCACTGCCAGGCTGGGTGGTCTCAGGGCCCCAGCTTGGGCGCCCCTTGCCCTGCACCCCTGATCCCTGGCTTCCTCACCCCCGGAAGGATTTCCTCCAGAGGACGTGTGTAGGTGCGCTTATTGGGGGTGATGGTGGGGTCAGGCAGGAGAGGAGGGGCTGGGAGGTCGGTGGAGCGGAAAGCTGGCCAGGGGACTGCTGGGGACCAGAGGGTAGCCTCCTGCTGGGGGAGGAGGGGGTGGTGGCTGCTGCCAACGCAGGGCTGAACATCGGGGCCTGCAGAATCCCGGGAGTGGGGGCAGGCAGGGCGTGGGGTTGGGAGCTCACTGCCAGTGGGTTCTGGTTGAGGGCTTAGGGGAGGAGCCTGCAGGCAGTGTGGGGGCAGTGACCCCTCTGACCCGTGAGGAAGGGGCCTGCAGGATCCGTGGCCCCTGTGCCTGGTGCCCAGCTTGTGCGTGCGCGGGCAGAGCCCTCCCACGAAACTGCTTTTCCAAGCACCCTTTTGTTTGCTGTGGGCAGCGTTGGGCGGGGTGCGGGTTGCAGCTGATGCTAGGCACCTTAAGATGAGCACTCACCCCCGTGATTGGCACCTGTCTCTCTGGCAGGCCCTTGATGGCCACCAGAGGCTCCCTGCTGTGGCCTGGCTGGTGTCCCCATGTGACCTTGAACACCCCTGCCCGCCTGGCCTCAAAGTCCCTCTAACGTGAGCCCCTGGGACCGTGATGAGTGACAGCCCCTCTGGAGCCAGCACACGGGCTGCTCCCTGCACCGCCCACCCCGTGAGCAGGGTGGTCAGGTCCTGTCAGGCCCACCCACGCTGCAGCCTCACTGATGCCCTGGCCTCTCCCAAGAAGCTGCCCATCCTGTACTTCTTAGGGAGGACAGAGGCCCCCAAACAGCACAGCAGCCCCCAGGGACTACGGCCGGGGGTGCAGGGGAGAGCCCTGCCCTGGGGTGTGAGGGTCAGCCGGGGTGCTGGGCCGGGCAGGAGGCCTTTGGGGCCAGCTGGCTCCTGGGAGGGTAGGGAGTGCCATCCTCCATCTGCTGCCTGGCAACCGTCTCCCAGGAGACAGTCGCTGGGTGCCAGGGCTGTGATCCAGCAGTCCCAGGGCCTCTGGCTGAGCTTCTGGTCCCAAGGGGGCCTTGCAGGGGTGGGTAGGCCTGGGGCATTCCACCCCACAATGGCTGCCCAGGCTTACGGCCACACCGCTGAGAGTTAAGATGTGAGGAAGGTGTTTCCAGGTCCCCCTGAGGGCTGGTTGTCTCTGCAGCAAGGGCGGCCAAGGGGTGTCCAGAGAAGGCCTGGGAGGGGTTAGGAGAGGTGATCCCATGGTCTTGCCCACCTGGCCCCTGCAGGTGGGGCTTGGACAGTGCCCAGATGTCTAGGAACGAAGACGTTGGGTCTGGGGTCCCAGGTCTGGGTGTGCACAGGCACGTCACTCAGGTGCTGGGGACCCGTGGCCCCTGGGCCGGGGGCACCGGTGGGATTGGCCGCTCCTGGGGTTGGGTGCAGAGTCAGCCTGGGACCCGCTGCTCCAGCACTGCTTCCCCGCCGCCCTCAGGCGCTGCTGCTGCTGGGGGCCGCCGCGCTGGCCTGCCTCGCCCTGGACCTCCTCTTCCTGCTCTTCTACTCCTTCTGGCTGTGCTGCCGGCGGCGCAAGAGCGAGGAGCGCCTGGACGCGGACTGCTGCTGCACCGCCTGGTGCGTCATCATCGCCACGCTGGTCTGCAGGTGAGCGCGCGGGGCGGGGCGGGGCGGGGCCCGGGGCGTGGTCTGACTGGGCGGGGCGGGGAGTGGGCGGGGCCAGGCTGGGAGGGGCCGGGCAGGCTGAGTCCCGTGGGGGGGCCTCCAGGCCTGCGACCTCACGCGGCCCTGTCCTGTCCCAGCGCCGGTATCGCCGTGGGGTTCTATGGCAATGGGGAGACCAGTGACGGCATCCATCGGGCCACCTACTCTCTCCGCCACGCCAACCGTACTGTGGCAGGGGTCCAGGACCGCGTGAGTGGCTGCATGGATGGGGGGGGGGGTCTCTTCCTGCTCCTACACCCGTGTGTGTGCATGTGTGTGAGAGTGAGACGTGGGCGTGTGCGGGCGCCGTCTGTGCCCTGGCTCATTGCCTCCTCCAACCTGGAGCAGGTGTGGGACACGGCAGCCGCCCTGAACCGCACGGCGGAGCCCAGCCTGCAGAGCCTGGAGCGGCAGCTGGCCGCGAGGCCGGAGCCCCTGCGGGCGGTCCAGCGGCTCCAGGGCCTGCTGCAGACACTGTTGGGCTACACGGCGGCCATCCCTTTCTGGAGGAACCCAGCCGTGTCGCTGGAGGCGCTGGCCGAGCAGGTGGACCTCTACGACTGGTACAGGTGTGGCCCCCTCTCCTGCCTGCCCCCGCTGGCGCCCGCGCCTCTCTCTGGGTCAGTCCGCTTCCAGCTCCCAGTGCCTGAGGTCTTGTTGGGGGAGGGGCTGGGGTCACTGGTGGTCACCGGCAGGAGTCCCCCATGGGGACGTCTGTTAAAGGTCAGAGGCCAATCTCTGTACCCAGAATGCCTGTGGACGCTCCTCTGGGCCCCGGGCTGTTTGCCCAGCTCTGCCCAGCACCCCCTGCTCCTACCCTGGGACTGGCGCTGTGCCCAGCCCAGGCGTGCCGTGTCCCTGCAGGTGGCTGGGCTACCTGGGCCTGCTGCTGCTCGACGTGGCCATCTGCCTCCTGGTGCTGGTCGGCCTCATCCGCAGCTCCAAGGGGATCCTGGTAGGGTGAGTCTGAGGGCCCTTGGGGTGGGGGAGGGCTGAGGCACCTGCAGCACCCATCTCCCGAGTCACCCCTGACCCGCCCTCCCCCATCTTCGGGTCCAGCCTGGCGTGGGGCGCAGCCCTCACCCCAGCCTGGAGAGTGCCAACTGACTCTCTCTGCCCCAAGGGTCTGCCTGCTGGGGGTGCTGGCCCTGATCATCAGCTGGGGCGCCCTGGGCCTGGAACTGGCCGTGTCTGTGGTAGGTGACGGAGGGCCGGGGGTGCCCGTCTGCTGGTGGGGCATAGGGACGGGGTGGGGATGCCACATTCACCTCCCTGCCCTCCTCCGCGGGACACCGAGGACCTGAGAGGCGGGGGACCTGTCACACGCACACAGCGACTCAGTCCCCACCCCCGGCCCCAGAGAGCCACACCACCTTCCTGAGCCATACACAGATGCTGGGGGGCCAGGCTCCACCCCTGAGAACTGAGGGCTCGGGGCCCCCGCTTGGTAGCCCATCCTCCTTGCCTGCCCCCACCCCAGGGCTCCAGTGACTTCTGCGTGGACCCCGACACCTACGTGACCCGGATGGTGGAGGAGCACTCTGTGCTGAGTGGGGGTGAGTCTGTGGTCGAGTCCCAGCCGCTCGCGAGTGCCCGCTCCTGTCCGTGAGCCACAGGCCATCTGGTTAGGCCGCGTGCTGGCTCCCTGGACAGGTGCCTCACGCCAAGTGGGCGCTTTATTCTGTTTTCCAACATAAGCTCCGTAGGAGCCCAGACCTCAGTGCCGAGTACAGATGCGCTGTAAAGAGGCTGCCCTGGGCTCTGCTAGGCCTTGCTCCCAGCCCCCACCCTGCGCTAGACCCCAGAAAGCCCTCCAAACGGGCTAGAGGGCACAGGGCGGGGCAGTGCCAGGGTTAGGAAGTTGGGGTACAGATTTTCTCCTTCAGCTCTGGCTGGGCTCGGCACCCCTAGGTTTGCAAAATCAGAATTGTGCGTGAACCCCCATCTTTGAGTGTTGGACACAATGGATGCCTATTTTAATGGGGACGAGCAGGCAGGCCACCTGCACCCACTTTGGGGCGACATTCTGGCCTAAGAACTGTTCTGCCCAGCTGGCCTCTGACTCCGTGCCCCCCACCTCCCACCGTGACCTGTCTGCTGCTCACCAGGACGGGACGGATGAGGCAGCCCTCCAAGAGAACTGTGCCCGTTGCAGGAATACGGCTCAGGGCAGAAGGGTTTGGGCCCTGGCCCCAGGATCCCTGGAGACCACTTCCCCCTCACACCTGCACGCTTACACGCAGACACAGACACGTGCACAAGTACCTGCAGTACACGTATACAGTCGTGCACATGTAGACATCCGTGTGTACAGACACAAGCATCTGAGTGTAGGTACACCTCTACTCAGATGTGCACCCGCAGGCATGCGTGTGCAGACACACGCGTGCATGTAAAGATACATACAAGCAAGCACACGTATATTCAGCATACACACAGATGTGTGGCACGGCGCATGCGGACAGCCGGGGTCACTGAGCTGCACCTCTCTCCGCAGACATCCTGGAGTACTACCTGGCCTGCTCACCTCACGCCGCCAACCCCTTCCAGCAGGTGAGAGTTAAGCCCTGCCCCCCACCCCCAGATGCCCGCTGACTGCGAGGCCCCCCCACCTCGTCAGGCCCCTGGGGTCCCCACCCTGGTGCCCTCAGCACAAGCCTTTCAGGGTGGCCTGCTCAATGCCCCCAAGTCCCTGGGCACCTGGCATCTCCTGGGCTGCCCTTTACAACAGACCCGGATGCCTCCCTGACAAAGCAGGAGCCCGGGGGTGTCCCATGGCAGAGGGATCCTGTGTCCACTGTGTGGAGTAACTGTCTGGGCCGATGTGGAATTTGAAGGGAAACCACATGGCCCACTGCCCATCACCCCACGTCCCTGCACGGCCCTCTGGGTCCTCCAGACTGCGTATCTGCTTTAAAGATGCTGTATTTTCCATGGTCTGTTTTGCCTCTGTGTGCTCATCCTGGGGGCCAAGAAAAGGTGTCGCACAGAGCAGCCTGCTGGGCACAGCCGTCCCACCCCAGGAGCTCGGGGCCCCACGGGCTGGACAGCCCTGGGGCTGGCGGGAGCTGCTGGCACTGGAGCCAGCCCGCCCCGTGGGGGGTTGGGGCCCTCGGGGAGGGAGAGGGGCCGCCCCACCCGCGCGGGACTCAGCAGCCTCTCTGTGGAGCAGAAGCTGTCAGGCAGCCACAAGGCGCTGGTGGAGACGCAGGATGTGGTGGCTGAGCTCCTGAAGACTGTCTCGTGGGAGTACCCTGCCACCAAGGTGAGGGGCTGGGGGCCAGCTGTGGAGCCCACGAGCTCCCTCGTCACCTTGAGAGGGAGGCGGGTGCAGCCGCTGCTCAGGCTGCTTCCTGGGGGACTCTGCGGGGGGTCTGGCCCTCCCCTCCTTCCATCCTTGCCTTCATGCCCCCAAGGACTTGGGTAGGGTTAGTGACGCTCACACACACACACTATAGCGCCAGGGTCACGCTGCTCAGAGTCTTCTGGATAACGTTTTGTCCTTTAAGATACTGTGAAAATCTCCCTTGAAACAGTTGCAAGGGCCGTGTCGGGAGCTGCACACGTGTTTGCTCCCGTTACAGTGCAGGCCTGCGGCGGCAGTGTGGCCCCATGCGCCCCGCTGTCCTCACACCTTCAGCCGCCCCCCAAGGTCAGGGCACAGATTTGGGGATCACCTTTGCTCAAAGCCCAGGGTCCTCAGGGCCTGTGCCAAGACTGGGGGGGCAGTCAAGGAGGGGTTCCTGCTGGCAGGTGAGGGTGGAGGGAGGCCTTGCCGGGCTTGCCACCCTTTCCCGAGCACTGTGCTGACCTCGCATGGTGCCCACCCCCCAGGACCCCCTGCTCCGTGTCCAGGAGGTGCTGAACGGCACGGAGGTGAACCTGCAGCACCTCACTGCCCTGGTGGACTGCCGCAGCCTGCACCTGGTGAGAGCCTCCCGGAGCCGTTGTTGGGCCCGTGTGGGGGGGCACGAGGAGGGGAGCAGCTAGGGGAAGGGTGGGGGGAGGGGGAGTGGCTGGGGGAAAGGCAGGAGGAGGGGAGTGGCTGGGGAGGAGGAGGAGCTGTTGGGGGAGGGGCGGGAGGAGGGGGAGCAGCTGGGGAGTGGCTTGGGAAGGGGAAGGAGGAGGGGGCAGCTGGGGGAGGAGGGGAGCAGCTGGGGGAGGGGTGGGGAGGAGGGGAAGCAGCTGGGGAGGAGGGGGGCAGGAGGAGGAGAGCAGCTAGGGGAGGAGGGGAGCAGCTAGGGGAAGGGTGGGGAGGAGGGGGAGTGGCTTGGGAGGGGTGGGAGGAGGAGGAGCAGCTGGGGGAGGAGGGGGAGCAGCTAGGGAAGGAGGGGAGCAGCTAGGGGAGGAGGGGTAGCAGACAGTGGAGGAGGGGAGCAGCTGGGGGAGGAGGGGAGCAACTACGGGAGGAGGGAGAGCGGCTGGGGGAGGGGCGGGAGGGGGGCAGCGGGGGCGGGGCGGGTCACGGGGCCTCTACTGCCTTGGGTCTGGCATGGTTCAGGCCCGCGCGCTCCATCTCACCCTGTGTGTCTCCCGCGCTCTCTTCCATGCCCGGCCCCAGGACTACGTGCAGGCCCTCACGGGCTTCTGCTACGACGGCGTCGAGGGCCTCATCTACCTGGCCCTCTTCTCCTTCGTCACGGCCCTCATGTTCAGCTCCATCGTCTGCAGCGTCCCGCACACCTGGCAGCAAAAGAGGTGAGGGGTCCTGGGGCCCGCCTGGGGGCCCGCGCGGTGTAGCCCCCACCCCTTGGAGCTCCCGGGGCTCTGCAGCCACCACGAGGCCGGTGGGTCTGAGGTGGGCGCTCCTGCTTCACGACTGGCCTAGAGGGGCCCCCAGCCTGGGAGACGGGCAAGCGAGCAGCCAGCAGGGGCGGGGTCCCCGCCTGAGCCCTGTCCTGCAGGCTGGGGCTGCCCGCAGGCAGCGTCCCTGTGTCCCCGGGAGCCTTACCACAGCCCTGCGGACCCAGGACTGCAAGCAGGCATGTCTGCCCCAGAGCTGGCCTCTGGCCTGCGGCCCCGTGCCAGCATCAGGCCTGACCCCGCGCCGGCGTCCCTCCTGCAGAGGCCCCGACGAGGACGGGGAGGAGGAGGCCGCCCCGGGGCCTCGGCAGGCGCACGACAGCCTCTACCGTGTGCACATGCCCAGTCTGTACAGCTGTGGCAGCAGCTACGGCAGCGAGGCCAGCATTCCAGCCGCGGCCCACACCGTCAGCAACGCCCCAGTCACTGAGTACATGTGAGTTGGGCACGCGCGGGGCGCCGGGCGCTGGGTAGGCTGCTCGGGGTGCAGCCACTGCCCTGGGGTGCCTGAGCGAGGCGCGGAGCGGGGGTGGAGGGGGCCCTGCACGCGGGGCAGCTCCCAGGCTCTGAGTGCTTGCTGCTGCCACACCCCTGGGTGGAGGCCACAGGGGACCACTGTCAGACGGAGAGTCTGGTCAGCACATGGGATCCTGTGGCCAAGGCCCCAGGCCTGGCCACGTGGTGGGCTGGGGCGGCAGCGTTAGCCATGGGCCTGCTCGCAGCCCCTCTCTGCTGGGCTCCTGAGACCCCAGGTACTCACTAGCGGGCTGTCTGTGGGATGGGGTCTGCCTGGTTCCCAGGTGGGCCCACTGACCCAGGGCCCTCTCCTCTCACCTCAGGAGCCAGAATGCCAATTTCCAGAACCCTCGCTGTGAGAACACCCCTCTCATTGGGCGCGAGTCCCCGCCGCCTTCAGTAAGTTTCGGGGCAGAGGCTGGAGCGGGGGGTCTGAGGCCAGGGTGGGGGCTCCACCCCGCCGCTTCGTGCCCACGGTGGCTTCCCGGGCGGCACAGGCCCCACAGGCTGCCCTGAGCCTTCGGTGCGGGGCTGCAGGGGGAGGCCCAGCCGGGGCCCTCGGGCGGGCCACTGGCCTGTGCGCGCGAGCTCTTCCAGGAGGCCGGGGCACCTCCACCCACCTGAGCCCTGCAGCTTCTCCCTCAGCTTCCTGAACTCGACCCAGGTCTCCCCCAGGCTCTTCCAGATGGGCCTGGCCTTGGGCTCTTCTAGCTTCACTTCTGGTCTTGGGAATGAGACATGAAAAGGGGGATAGGATGGTTTGGTGCCAAAGAAAGCAGCTTACAGAGGCCACGGGTCCTGCAGGGCTTCCTGGAGGTGGCGGGCCTCCAGGAGCAGGCCGGAGAAGCTAAGGGCCATCTGGCTTCAGACACACACGCCCGCCGATGCAGCGGTCCCGCTGGGCCCCGCGGCACAGCGCTGACCTCGGGCCCGCCCTGGCCCCAGGCTGCGTGTGCTCCCGGCGGATCCCCCAGCGGCGCTCTAGGCTAAACCCGCCGCCCGACTCGGGCCGGTCCTCGCCTGGCGTTGAGGCTGCCCTCTCTCTCTCTCTTTCCTGCACTCCTCCCGCCCCGCACCCTCCTAGCGCTATCTGGCCGCCCTGGACTCTGGCGGCCACACGGGCTGGCAGTTTAAGCCCCTGAACAGTGCCTGAAGGCTGTGGTGGCCGTGTCCTCAGAGTGACAGGTACTGACCCAGCTGGGCCCCCCGCCCCGTGCTGTCTGCTCACCCACACCTCTGCACCTCGTGCCCACTGCTCACTGCCACCTGCTCCGGCAGGCCCCAGGGCCAGCGCAGGGCCAGCGCAGGTGCGTGGGCCTCAGGGACCCTGGCCCTGGGCCGTCACCCTCACTCCAGAGGCAGCGAGCCCCCCACAGAGCTCCTCTTCACATCTGGTCCGGCTGCAGGTGGCCGCCGCCCATCCCATCCCCCATGGGGAGGAGACCATCTCCCTGGGACCGGGAGCATGTGCTCGCCGGCGCTGGGTGCCTGGGCTTGGGAGGCCGAGCGCTGGAGCCCCACGCGGGGCAGCAGACCCGGCCCTCGAGGGGTCACTGCGCCTGTGCAGAAGCGTGCGTGCCGACGGCTGCAGCCACCCTCGCCCAGCGCTGGCGCCCACCACGGTTCCTCCCACGCTCTGAGCCGCCCCCCGACCCACGCTGCCTGTCCCTGGAATGACGACATGGCCCCCAGTGCCTGCTGCCCCTCCCTCCTCCAGCTCGCCTCCGTGTGGGAGGGCTCCCCGGGCCCACGGGGCAGGGTCCGTCCTGACGCCCGCGCAGTGGGCATCCAGGGTGCATGGCCGCGGGGCCGGCTCCCTCCTGCTGGCGGCCTCGGCACACACCCTGGCTTTTGTCCCTGCGATGGGCGTGTGGCCCTTTGCGCATCACCTGCCCTGAGCACACATCTCTTCCACATGTATTCATACACGAGTGTGTAGCGAGCGAGCCCTTCGCACTTCGGGCTGGACCAGAGTGGCCGAGACGGGCGGGCTGTCCCCGCCCCCAGCGGCCTCTGTCCGTGCCTGTGACCCGCCAGGGGCCCACAGCCTGGTTCCCACCTGAGCGGGTGGCAGTGTCACCTGGGCCCCAGGGGGCCTTTGTGGCTTTCCGGGTCCTTCCCTGGGGGCCAGGGCAGAGCGGCTGCGGGGCCGCCTCATTGCTGCGACACTGACCTTGGCAGTCTGGGTCCTTGGGGACTATCCCACCCTCCCTTGGACACAGCCTGGCCCTGCCTTTGCTGACACAGTCCTCCCAGCCGCCCAGCTGTGCTGTGGGGCCTTCAGGTCCTGGGCGTGCAGGATGCAGGGGGCACCTCCGCGCTCTGGCTCCATGCCTGAGATGGAGGTCAGGGGCTGATGGGCTCCCCTCGCTGGGAGAAGGGCTGGTCCTCCTCCTGGGCCTGGGGAACAGGGCTCCAGATGCCTGCCGTGCCTGGACCAGCGGGCTCCCCAGAGCCGCGTCCCCTGGGGCTGTCTGCTCTGCTTCTTTGCCAGCTGGCCGGCCCAGCCCACAAGGCCCTGCCCAGCCGCACCCAGCGCCCGCTGACCAGCGGCCTCCCCTTCTCTCCCTCCAGTACACTTCCAGCATGAGAGCCAAGTACCTCGCCACGAGCCAGCCTCGCCCTGAGTCCAGCAGCAGCGGGCACTAGACGCCCGGCCGCCACCCGCCCCACGTGCCAATCGCCCCACTCCTTCCCGTGCCAGCCTCCCTGCTTGCACCCGTGGCCACCTGCCGGACCCTCCCCACGTACGCCGGGCCTGTCGTGGGTGCCTCTGCGGCCACTTGGCCCTGCCCTCCCTTCCTGCAGGGGTGCGGAGACAGACACCTGGCCTGCCTCCCGGGGCAACGCAGGGGCTCTGGGCCAACACCCTCTCCTCGGTCACAAGCCTGGACCCCTGGGGTGCTGCTCACGCTGCCCGAGCCCCCCAGCCCCCACATGCCTCTGCCCCGCTGGGGCCAGATGTGCTGACGCCCCCCCTCCCCACAGCTGGGCTGCGTCTGCCCCCTCTCCTTCCACAGGCTGCTGGGCACGGTGCCCCCCTCGGTGCCCCCTCGGTGCCGGGCGTCTCGAGCGATGGCGCTTGTGCCCGCCTGCTTGTCTCCTGCGTGCAGAGACCCCCGCGGCGCCCTCGCACACCTGCAGCATCTGTCGTCCTTTCTTCTCTCGCCCCCACCCCAGGCTCCTCCGCCTCAGTTGCCAGAAGCCTCCTGGGGGGTCCCCCCTTCTCTGCTTCTCTCCCCGCAGCAGCCCCCATCTGTGGCATCCGGCCGTCCATGGTGGCAGGAGACAGGTGCCTGCCGGGCCCAGGCTGCTCATCCAGTACTGGCCGCCCTCCTGGTGCCAACCCCCCCCCCCGCCCACCCCCGGAGACTCGGCGGCTCCACCCGGTTCGCTCTTTGCACTAACCACACCTGTCATCTCTAGGGCGGGCGGGCTGCAGGCCGGCTGGCACCCCCTTTCCGGTTCCCTTTGCATCCAGGACAGGCCAGCCTGGGAGCTGCACCCGAGCCGGCTGAGACGGTGCCCTTGGCCCCCGCTGACCCTCTTTGGACTAACCACTAACCTCACTCCAGCCTCCGAGAGAGAGATCGCCCTGGGCACCCCACGGTCCACAACCGTGAGGCCACGTCCAGGCCGGAGATGAAGTCCCAGAGAGCTGGCTGGGTTTTGGGGTGGAGAAGACATTTCTTCTCGGGGCACTGCTGGGGGGGGGGTCAAGACCAAGAGGCAGCCCGAGGGCCTGGAGACCCCTCCCTGGGCAGGTGTTGCCCCCAGGGGACCGTGTCCTCAGGAATGAATGTCCCTTCGGCTGGAGAACTGAGGCCCCTGTGGCCTCCGTCTCCTACCTGTGAAGCGGGAACAAGGCTTCCCTAAGGTGCTTTTGGCTTCGTGTACAGTGTTTGCTGTGCTTTCCTGCCGCAGAGGGCGGGGCCGTCCCCAAGTCAAGGTGGGGAGATGCCTGCCCGGCCCAGGCAGCTGGCCACCGAGAGGCCAGGTGCGGCTCTGGCCTGTGTCCCCCCAGAGGCAGCAGAGAGCCACGGGGCCGCCCCTCTGGGGGCACAGGCCAGGGCCCATGAGGCCGGGCAGTTTACAGACGTTGTAGGGGGCTCCTCCTGGAGCATCAGGGCAGCGCCCCTTCCCCAAGGTGGCCCACAGAGAAGCTGCCTCCGCTTCCTCCAGGATCTCTTCAGTGTGCTGGTGTCTGGGACCAAAAGGATGGGTGGGCCCAGAGCTAGACCACAGTGGCCTGTGGCCCCTGGCCCTCTGACCACAGGGCAGAGGCTGCCCGGGAGAGGGGGTTTGTGAGTGGGCAAACAGAGGTGCCCCAGGTGTGCCTGCGGGCCCCCAGCCGCGCATCTGAGCCCTGGCGTATGGCCAGACCTCACTGAGGGCCTCCCAGTGCCCTGTCCTGGGCCCCCCACAGGCCAGAGGCACAGCCCAACTGCCCGGGTTTCCTCTGGGCGCCCCTGCCCAGGCGGAGCCTCCCTGCCTCTGCCTCAGCCCGAGAGAGCGCCAGCTGTGCTGCCCCGGGCCTCGGCTCAGAAGCACAAAGGCCGCGAGGCCGCCGAAATGTGAATGTAGACGCTTGAGGGCCGGGGGCGGGCGTGCCTGTCCGCCAGTCCCCGCCCAGCTCCTCCCAGTCACCGAGGGTGCAGAAAGGAAGACGCGGACGTCGAAAGGGCAGCAAGACCAAGCCTCGGTCCTGAGCGGGTGGGGGCCCTCCCGCCCTTGGTTTTCCTCCTGCTCTGTTTTCAGGCCCTTCTAACCAGTCCAGGCCCAGGGCCTCCACATCCCGCACCTGCGGTCCTCGCCCGGCCGCAGGCCCTGCAGCTTCTCGGGCGGTGGTCCCCGACCGCGTGGATGAGAAGGCGAGGGCTCCGCGGGTAGAAGGGCTTCCAGGCCGGTCCCTCCCTGGTGGGGCTCCGCGGGCAGGCGCACGTTCCCAGTCCCGAGGTCCCCTGGCCTGATCGGATGTCCCCTCCACGTCCACCCCATCTCACTATGCAATCCCACTCCAAGCGCCAATCCCTCCCCGTCCCAGGACCCCTGCCCAGCGGGGTGCGGGTGCGTGGGTGGTGGTCCCAAAGACGAGCAGGGACTGGGGCCTCTTGTGCGGGATTTTTTTTTTTTAACCATAATGGTTGTGTGCCACACCACGTTATATTTGTTACATATATCTCTCCAAGTTATTTTGTTAAAGACTCCCCCTCCAAGGTCCCCGCCCCCACCACCCAAGATTGATTTAGCATCCTGAGCGGGGATCGAGGCCTGGACCGCTTGGCATTCTCCAAACTTACATAGGGCCATGGCTGTATGTGATGTCGCTGTGTTTCTGGGTGTGTGTGTGGGTGTTTTTTTTTTTTTTTTAGCTTTTTTTTCTTTTGTAAAACTGGGTTTGGGATTTGATTTTTATTTCGCTGGGGGTTTTATTTTTCTTGGCAAATACTAAAACTCTCGTCAATGTAATTTCTGTGGTTTCTATTCAGCTTGGGTTTCATGTTTTAAAATAAACAATTTTAAAAAACAGGCCTTCCCAGGTCTGTGGGCCGGGTGGCCACGTGCGGGAGCCGCTAGGGCCCGGGGGACCCTGGCGGGCGGGGCCGCGCGGAGAGGCGTGCCTGGCGGGCGGTGAGGAGGGCCGGACAGGGTGGAGCCTGGTGGGCGGGGCCTCGTGAGAAGGGTGGAGCCGGTGTTGGCGGGCGGGGCCGCGCGGAGAGGCGTGTCTGGTGGGCGGGGGGAAGGGTCTGATGGGGCGGGGCCCCTTGGGAGGAGGGCCTGTGGGGCGGCGGGCGGGGCGGGGCGGGGCGGGGCGGGTGGGCGGAGCTGCTGGCGCAGGGAGCGGTGGTTTCTAGATGAAAGACCTATTTGTACATCTTGCGCTGGAGAGGACTTGAGGAGACTAGGATTGCTGTGCGGAGGGCCCCCGTCTCTGGTCACCAGGAGAGGTGACAGAGCTGGCTCTGGGCAGGGTTGGAGGAGGGCAGAGGCCAAATGGTGTGCCCCAAGGAGCATCTCCTGAGTCCCCTGGTGTAACCCGAGGCGGGGTTCTGGTTCCTGAGGCGCCTCCCCAGAGTCTTTATCAGTGGCCTGAGCAGGGACCCAACCCCCGCC
This sequence comes from Capra hircus, assembly GCF_001704415.2. Lineage (NCBI taxonomy): Eukaryota > Metazoa > Chordata > Mammalia > Artiodactyla > Bovidae > Capra > Capra hircus. The sequence continues at coordinate 41,587,446 of NC_030832.1, forward strand.
CTCCGAGGTAGGAAGGATCATTCTTGTTCTCATCTGCGAAGCTGGCCGGGGAAGGTGCGGTGCTGTCCAAGGGCACATGACCCAGGGTGGCAAGACACACCCCCACCTCACAGGAAGACCCTCAGGGCCTGTGGAATTGGGGGAGGCACATTTGCCCAGGAGAGAGTCTTGTCTCCCATGCCGGGTGCACCGGTGGGCAAAGGGAGCCCCGAGGCTCCATGGAAGACACCCAGGTTCTGGCTCTCACCCCCGTGGGTGCCTGGACTGGCAGGGCCACTGGGCGGAGCCTCTGTCTCCAGCACACATCAGCAGCCCAGTCCAGTGGTTTCCGATTTGCCTGATTCCTGGGGAAAGAGGCCCAGGTTACATAAGCTCTTAAAGGTGAGGGGACACATCTGAGGCTCTGTGCTTCTGCAGTGCCACGTGGGGACAACAGGAATTGATTCTCCTCTTGAGTTTAGCTGCAAGGCAGAAAAATCCTGCTATAGCTAGAGGGGGCATGGCCCAGAGAAGTGTGTGTGTGTGTGTGTGTGTGTGTGTGTGCACATGCGTGCGTGTTTGAAGATGGGGAAATGCTATGATGGTGATGGTCTCGTAGGCAGAGGAGATGGCTGCACCTGGGAAAAGGAAAAAGTTCTTTGGAGGAGTGATGTTCCTGAGTTACCAAGAGGGGCTGGGACCTCGGTCCCAGTGAGGGCTTGGCTGCAGATGGGAGTGTGGTCCCTCCTGCGGGGCCAAGAGCATATGGGTGGCTTCGGGCTGGGGTGCAGAAAGTCTTAAGAGGTAGAGGAGGCTGGAGAGGAAGTGGGAGTGCGGTGTGAGGGGCAGCGAGCCTCCCAAAGGCCCCTGAGGCACTGGGTCTGGAACTCAGGTGAGACTCACCAGGCTGGAAGGCAGCCCCTCCAGATACCCAGGTGTGGGTAGTGAGCGGGCAGCAGGCGGATGCAACAGGGCAGAGGCTGCAGATGTGGCCAAGAGAAGATGTGGAAGCAAGAGAGGCCAAGGGAGGTGAAGGTGACTTCAAGGGCGTGGCTGAACCTGGAGATTTCAGCCAGGAGAAGACAAACCCTCCAGGGGTGAGGAATCCGGGGTCCCCTGGGGTCAGGCAATGGGAGCTGGACAGACAACAGGCGGAGGCAACGTAGGATGCTGCGGCCACGGGGTAGGTAAGGTCTGGGTGGAGTGGCAGCCAAGACGGGGTGGGGGTGTGGCTGCCTGCTGGTCGCTGGGGGAGGAGATGCCAAGGATACGGGAAGGGTCACTGACACCAAGTCCCCAGGAGCAGTGCGGGAGAGTGTGGCCATGAAACAGGAGTCCAGATCGCCCCAGGATGAGGGGGTCTGTGGATACCCACATCGGGGAGGGGGCAGCAGAGGCTGTGACCCTGTTTGGAGCAGGGGCATGGGCTAGTGGCTACAAGAGCATCGTCAGGAGTGAGGTGTGAGGACAGCAGATGTCCAGCAGGGGGCGCCGAGTACTCGGAGGATGAAGGACAAGGGCGGGACAGACTGTTGGAGGAGCCCGCCCGGGGAATCTGCATTCCCACCAAGTTCCCAGTGACTGGGGCTCAGCTGTGACCACCACATTCAAAAAGGAAGTGAGGGGTCACTTGGCAAGGATCTGGGGATTCCACCAGGATGGGTCATAAGGAGATGCGGCAACCAGCCACGCACCAGAGCCAGGGGGCAGGGCAGTGGCGTGGGTGGCCTGCAGCAGAAGGCTCCAGCTTGCCTCTTGACAGCACATGTACTTCAGAAAGCAAATACTGGTGATAACTAGTAGATTCCAAATACTGGTAATATACCAAATACTGATAATAACCAAAGATTCATGATGTGAACTTTTAAGAGCACACAAGGGGATGCAGAGATGGTCTTCCCTCCCACTCAGGCTGCACCTCTCGATCAGGTTCCGTTCAGTTCAGTCTCTCAGTCATGCCCGACTCTTTGCGACCCCATGGACAGCAGCACGCCAGGCCTCCCTGTCCTTCACCAACTCCCGGAGCTTGCTCAAACTCATGTCCATTGAGTCGGTGATGCCATCCAACCATCTCATCCTCTGTCGTCCCCTTCTCCTCCTGCCTTCAATCTTTCCCAGCATCAGGGTGTTTTCCAATGAGTCAGTTTTTCGCACCAGGTGGCCAAAGTATTGGAGTTTCAGCTTCAGCATCAGTCCTTCCAATGAATATTCAGAACTGATTTCCTTTAGGATGGGCTGATTGGATCTCCTTGCAGTCCAAGGGACTCTCAAGAGTCTTCTCCCATACCACACACAGTTCAAAAATGTCAGGTTGTCTCCGCTCAGTTTTCTTTATAGCCAACTCTCACATCCATACATGACTACTGGAAAAACCATAGCTTTGACTAGACAGACTTTTATTAGTAAAGTGATGTCTCTGATTTTTAATATGCCGTCTAGGTTGGTCATGGCTTTTCTTCCAAGGAGCAAGCGTCTTATAATTTCATGGCTGCAGTCACCATCTGCAGTGATTTTGGAGCCCCAAAAGAGGGTCCTGGGGAAGGTGGATTCGGGTTGGGAGAGAAACCACCAACTCTGGCCAGCAGGGGGCGCCGAAGGACCGCAGCGGGTTATGCAAGGGGCTGCCCACTGCCCGGGCAGGGGGAGTAGGGGCGTGTGGCGGGAGAAGCAGCCACAGCTCTGAGCCCCCAAACTCAGCATGGCGACATGATCTGGGCAACCGCCAGGGGCCAAGATGAGAAGCCCTCCGGGCCCCTTGGTCCCCTCCTAGTGATGATGGACCACGTGCCTTCTGTGCGTCCAGCCTCGGGCTGGACTTGGGGCAGAGGTCACCTTCAGGAGCATTTGGTGGGGTCAGGGCTGGGGCGGTGCCAGGACTGGACTTTGGTCTGACAGAAAACACGGGGTCGGCTCTGGTCCCCGCCGGGACCCCAGGCCCAGAGAGGGCAGGGCTGGCTGAAGCTGCAGCAGGGTCTGGCCTCCAGAAGCGTGGATGGAGACTCATGGGCAGCCGTGCGCCAGGTGGACGAGGGCGGTGGAGACCACCCTGTCTCCAGACATCCTCACGAGCCCCACCTCTGCCCCTTGTCCAGGCTGTGTCGAGGCCTGGAGCATCTTCCTCTAACACTGCCCTCGGCAGAGCCTTCCTGCTCCAGCCCAGCTGGGCCTCTTCAGGGCAGCTAACCGTGATCGCCCAGCGGAAGGAGCTCGTTTCAACGGAACAGAGCAGGGCCCCGCCCTGGCACCCTGGCACCCGTCTCAGCCCCTCCAAGATGTGGCTCAGCCTCTGCGTGTGGGCAGCTGGGGAGCCAGAGGCAGGGCGGGGTTGGGGCGCCCAGCGGCCCCCGGGGCTGTGCTTTTCGTTTCTGAAAGCCCACAGTGACCCGCCGTTTAGGAGGGCCAGGCTGGGGGACACGGAGCCCCTTCAGCTTGCCAGGACCCTCTCCAACCATCCCTCAGCCCAGTGCGCGGGGAGGCGCACCGATGCCACCAGGGGTGGGGCGTGGTGCCCCCTGTCGTGCCCGCAGGAGGAGGGCGGGCACCTCTCTACTCTGTGACTCACTGGGGGAGGGCCGCCTCCTGCACCCCCAGGCGGCGGATGCCCGTTCCTGTAAGGCCTCCTGGACCGCTTCCCCTTCTGAGGATGGAGCCCAGCTTCGTGTTGAGGAGGAATGGGCCGGGGTGCTCCAGGTATGCCCCTCCGCGACCCCACCTGGAGGCCAGGCACTCAGCTGCCTCACACTGACCCCCATTTCCCTCATGGAGGTGGAGGCTCCCCCCACCCCCACCCTGGGCTCCCTGCTCTGCCGCCGGGACAGCCCGGACCAGCTGTGATCCTTGATGCCCACCCCTGGGCCCCAGGGCCCCACCACTCTGTGGGGAGGCGATGCCACCCGCCAGGGCCGGGGCGCCGGGCCACGGTTCCGCTCCGGGCAGAGGCTCCTCTGACTCACGCTGGCCGGAAGGAGACCCGCAGCCTCTGCCCACAGCAGCAAGTTCCGCTGTGACTGCCCCACCCCCGCCCAGCCTGGCACAGCGGGCTCTGGGGGCGTCCCCCAGACAGGGTCAGGCCGTGTGGCGGCGAGGGGCTGTCTCTTCCTGCGCTGTCCCTGCCGCACCCCCAGGGCGGCTGCTGGGCCAACCGCACGCTGACTCAGGGCTGCGGAAGGCCCAGGTGGGGTCAGGCGCCAGCCGGCTGCTCCCTGGGCCAGAGTGGGCACCGGCAGGGCATGCAGAAGCGGTGCCCTCCCCAGCCCGGTGGGGGTGCTGAGCAGAGGCGTGTGCCGGGTTGGGGGAGCTTCTGCCTCCACATCAGGGGTGGGAGGAGAGTCGCTCTTCCACCCTCAGCCTGGTTTCTGATGAGCTGACAGGGTGCACGGCAGGCAGCAGGGAGCAGAGGCGGCGGTGGGGGCCCCAGATCCCAGCGAGGGCCCGCGGGGCAGGGCTGGGGGTGGGGGAGCAGCTGGGGGTTGGGGGCTGTGGTCAGGCCTGGAGCAGCCTGTCTGGGCTATTTGAGGAAGAGGAAGTGAGGGCCCCGGGCCCTGGGCCCCGGGGAGGGTCAGGGGAGGGGACTCCCCCAGAGGCCAGAGCAGGCCCTCCCCACCCCACATTACATAGGCTGATTTGAGGAAGGGCCTGAGGATCTGCCTTTGGTAGAAAACATCGCCACAGCAGGGATGGGCGGGCCGAGGGGGTGAGGCCAGGATCCAGGCCAGCCCGACCTTGGACCTGGAGCTCTTCTCCACCAGCCCAGCTGCCTGGCCTTGGATGTCACCTGCTCTGAGCCTCAGTCTTCCCATCTGCACAATGGGGGCAAGAAGGTGGCCTGGATGGTTTGTGACAGGGACGAAGCTGGGTAAGGCGGTCCCAGGCCAAACCACAGCAAGCGCCTGTCGCTCTCAAGGGAGGACTGGACTCCATGGCAGCTGGCCCGGGCCCGGGTCTGCACAGCCCAGGGCTGCGGAGTCTGAGAGCAGCGTGTCTGATCACATGAGATCTCCCCCTACACCTGAGGGTGCCCTGGGCTGGCCACTCAAGTTCCTGGACTTCTCAGGAACGTGCAAGTTGCTATTCTGAGCCCAAGTTCCCATGCTTCGATAGTTGGCTTGGGGGGATCTCTCATACCTTCCCCACTTGAGCGCCAATGAGCCCCCAGCACCAGCTTCCATGAACCTGCATCTTGGGCGCAACGTCCAGCCAAGACCAGGACCCCCAGGTTGCCCCAAAGAGCATCTTTATTCACAGCAAAGGACGTCACCATAGCAACACACCTCAATTCCCTGAGAACTTTTCCCTTATCGTTCACTTTCCTAGCTATGTCTTGCAGAAAGAAAAACAGAAAGCAGAGCGCACCTCACTGGCCAGGTGCGCTGAGCTGGGCTGGGAGACAGGCTCTGTGAAGGAGGCGGGCAGGGAGAGGCCAGACACCATGACACATAAATACAGAGTGTTAGACATTTCCATCAGCTTTAACAACAGAGATTATCCCAAGTTTGGCTTCTGCTTTTTCTGATCCACAGAAAAGATAACACCTTCCCCAAGCCCCTGAAAACACAGACAAAAACACCCTACTTTTTACCCACCCTCTTTCAACAAAACAGTCACAGTAAAAAACACTGTCACAGTATTTACAGACACACCCACTATGGGCGACTTTCTCTCTACTTTGGAGAGGAGTTTAAAGCTCAGCTGGCTCCCCGTCACAAAGGGAAGCTGGCTGAGAGAGCAGGGGAGACCCCTGCCCGGGACGCTTTACCCGGCGGCAAGGTCGCTGGGGCTGCTGTCACTCGGAGCCGTCGTACCCAGGCCGGAGCTCAGCGCGAGGGGGCGAGGGGCACTCCCCCAAACCCAGCTTCCTCGCGCAGAACACAGGGAGCTGTCCTGGGGGCTCTGAGCGGGGAGCCAGAGTCCCGGGGGGGCAGGTGCCCACAGCGACGGGCCTGTGCTCAGCAGGACGGAGCGGTGCCCACACGTCCCTGCAGAGCAGCCCCTGGGCCCCACGCTGCCCAGAGACCCCGAAAGGGTAACAGAACTGTCCTCAGAGTGACCTCCCACACAAATCCTTCCGGGGCGGAACACGGACAGACAGACAGACAGGCGGGACTTTGCCTGCCCCTTGGCAGAGCAGAGCTGCCCAGCAGTCTGCTACAGGGATGGATACGCTGCACACACACAGGCGCAGCCCCGGGGTGGCCTCGAAGGCCCAGACCGGGGCGGCACGACAGAGGTCCTCGGGCCCTTTGGATACCAGGGGCGCCCGGGGACGGGGTTTCAGCCACGGCCACTAGAAGATGGCAGTGCGGGGGCACCAGGGTGTGTCCGGGTACAGATGGCAGTGGACGGAGCGGAACCTGTGGGGACAGAGTGGGCGCTTGTCCGTGCGGGCTGGGGGCCCGCCTCCACCCGAGCAGACTCCTGGGGGCCGTTGAGCTGCAGCAGACCCTAAGGGACCTCAGTGAGCCCACCCCCTCTAGTCCTCCCTTTCCTCACCTCGACGGGTCAGCCTCCACCGAGAAGGGCCCCTTAATGTGGACGGCGTTCCGCTTGTTTTCAAACATGCCGTAGCTCAGGGTCACCTGCAGGGAGACGGAAAGGGTGATCCTGGGGGGGCCGTGGTGCCAAGGCCAGCCTACCCTGGCTCTGCCCAAGGCGGGCATGGGTGCGACTCTGCACGAAGGGACAGCCTGGCCTTCTGCCCACCTCGGGGCTGAGAAGCCAGGTCCACGCTGCACCCCCAGGAGAAAAGCCTAAGGGGGCTTTAGCTGGGACGGCGGCCTCGCCAGCCACGGCGAGGAATGTTTACGGGTACAGGGAAGACCCGAAAGGCTCAGAGTAGGTGTCCCGCTGAAGACAAGAGGCAAGATGGACGAACCACAGGAGTGCTGCTGGGCAGATCTGTGTGCCTGGGTGGCAACTCACAGCCGGGCCTCTGGTGACCTATTCAAAGCCGTGGCCCCTCTGCGGCCCCCTCCCCACTTCCTCCCTCCCTCCTGTCTGCCCCTTCCCTGCTCTCCCGGACGCTCTCCTCCGGCGTGCGGCCCTGGCGCGCGCACCTGCCGCACACCTGCTCGTGGAGCCCCGCGGCCCTGGCGCGCGAACCTGCTCATGGAGCCCCGTGGCCCTTGCGCGCGCACCTGCTCGGGGAGCCCCGCGGCCCTTGCGCGCGCACCTGCTCGTGGAGCTCGGAGGCAGGCACTTGCTGCAGATTCTCCAGGTGGGAGTGGAAGAGCCCACAGCGCACCAGGGGCACGCCCAGCAGCGCCTCCACGATGTAGCCGATGGTGCAGTCGTCAGGCAGCCGGATCCGCTCGGCCGTGCTCATGAAGTGGCCTCCGCTGCGGGAGGGAAGGGCCGAGGGTCGCAGTGAGCCGAGGGGGCAGTGTGCCACTCGGCCGGCCGGGCTCAAGCAGGAGGTGGACGCGCCCGGCGGGCATCCCTGACGGGGCTCCCACACAGGCGGCTCCCAGCCTCCCTTTCCTCCGGGAAAGCCCCCTCCTCCATACAAGCCTGAGGACTCCGTGTGTGTGTGGAGTGGGGGGTTACCAGATGCAGGAAGGGGTCCTCACCCCCCTGATGGCTGGCAGGCGGAGGTGGGGACGACTCACCCTGCCGGTGGACGTGAGGTTTGGGGACACTGGGGCTGGGAAGACGAGCCGTGCCAGGCCGGCCATGGGGGGACCCTGGGAGATCAGAGGCAGCCTCACCTGAGCCCCAGGGCACTCACCTGGCCCAGGGGCTCATCTTCAGGGCCAGCCCTCGGCTGATGCAGAAGCCAGCCCCACCGGTGGCGAACCAGAAGTGAACAGGACGCTGCGGGCACGGAGGGCTGTGGTGAGACTCCCAGAGCCAAGCTGCCGGGCACCCCAGCCCCCTCCCCGTGCGGCGGTACAGGCTGGCGTGGGGGGGGGGCACTCACCACTGTGTTTTCGCTGACCCGCTCTGTGGCCTGGATGGGCCTGTCCAGGCTGGGCTTGCCCAGGTAGATGTCCTGCGTGTGCGGGTAACTGCCCAGCAGCCTCAGCAGGGCACGCACGTTCACGTAGTTATCGTCATCCACGTGGCAGAACCACCTGGCGGGGGCAGGGCCGTCAGGGGGGCATCACGCGGGTAGGACCGCCAGGGCCAGAGCCCCGCCAGGGCCAGAGCCCCACCAGGGCACGCTCCCGGGGCCCCGCCAGAGGCCGGCACTCACTTCCTCCCTGACTCGATGAAGCGGTCATACTCCACGGCCATCTTGCAGGACAGCGCCTGGCGGCTGTGGGCGGCCGAGCAGTTCGTGTTGACCACATGGCCTGCGGACAAGGGGAGGGGCTGTGAGTGGGTCCAAGGCCGGTCAGAGAGGGCAGCCTGACCTGGGGTCACACAGCAGGCCCGGGGCAAGCAGAGCGGGAAGGGGTGTGGGGGGTGGTAGTCTGTCCCGGGGCGCCCTGGGTCCAAGCAGTGCCTGCTCAGCCACCCCACTCAAGCCCTCCCCCGAGCCGGACACCGGCCTGCAGACCCCACCCCCCAGCACCACCTCGTTGGGCGCCCCGCCCCGCCCCGCCCCTGCCCATTCAGGCGGCTTTTTCCCAGCACCAGCCACCTGTTGCCGCCACATCAGCTCAAAGGGCCCAGGAGCTGAAAGGGCCTCATTTGCATGAGAATTGGGGGGGTGGGTGAGTGGTGGGGCGGGGCGCTAAGCAAACCCGTTGAGTAAACTGCCCTCCCAGGTCCTCGGCCGGCAACCTCTCCCAAGGGCACAGTTTCCTCCAGGCAGGAAACCCCCTCGCCTTCCCACGTCCAGGGCTCACCCGTGCGCGTGGCCAGCGCCTCGTCCTCCCCATCCGTGAAAATGAACGTCTGCAGGGAGAAACGCGGCCTTGAACGGGCAGCTCGGGGGCCCCCGGCCACCGCAGGGCCCAGGGCTGGGGCCCCTCGTGCCCACGCTGCATCTTTGAGCCTGCATCTCCCCCCGTGCAGAGCGGGGCTCCGGAGCCTGCCATGAGAGCAAGGCCTGCATCTCCCCCCGTGCAGAGCGGGGCTCCGGAGCCTGCCGTGAGAGCAAGGCCTGCATCTCCCCCCGTGCAGAGCGGGGCTCCAGAGCCTGCCGTGAGAGCAAGGGGACGGGGGGTGGGGGTGGCTCGGGAAGGACCCCCACCCCACCCCCGACCACCGCGACAGCTGCGCCCAAGGTCACCGGAGGCGGCTGCCGGCACGAGCCAGGTGCGGTGCCCCGCCCACCCGCCAGGTAACCGCTCGCGGCCCGCCCTGCACACCTGGCGGGCACACACCCTTATTGACACAGTGCCTGGCCTGCGGGAGGGGCAGGGCACAGGCGGAGGAGGTCGGCTTCGGGAAGCCAAATCTCAATCAGTCGGGGACAAAGGCCTCTGCTGGGCGGCTGCCAGGCGCTGGCGGACAAAGGGCCCGCAGGGAGGGTGAGTCACCAGGCATTGTCCGCCAGCTTTGTCCAGGGCCGCGCTGCGAGGGGAACTCGGCCGCGTTAAGCGGGAGTGGCCACACGGCCCATTACCATACAGCTGGCCTGGTTAACTGGGCCGGGCTGGGCACAAGGTCCGGCGGGCAGGGGTGTGGCCACAGCCCCGCGGTCCCCCAGGCTGGGCCCTCAGGACAGGGCCCTTCGCACCGCTGGCCGTGTGGTCAGCCCGCCAAGCCAGTCGCCTTCCCTGAGCCAAAGCAGCCTCCAGGGTTCTCTGGAGACACTGACAAGTCTGCGGGGCTGGGCCGGGAAACCGCATGGGCCCCGCACAGGGATCAGCGCTCCCTGCGCCCACGCGGCCCAGCACCTCCGGCCATGGCTTCGGCTCACAGATGGGCCTTGCCCGAGGCCGCGTCGAAGCTCTGGCTATGCCAACCTGGCTCCTCCACCCCTGCCAGGATCACTCTACGGAAGAAGGGGGGGCCCGACGGGGAGGGGCCAGGCGCTGCCGGCGCCCGCCTGGGCCCGTCGGCACACGGGGAGGAATGTTCCTTCCTCTGCCGCCCGCCCAGCGCGTGCCGCCCAGCGCACCCAGGCGTGCCGAGTGCAGAGCCCAGCCTGGCGGAGGGTGCTGTGAGCCCAGGCAGCAGGAGACAGCCCCTCCACCTCCGTGGCCACCAGGCCCTGGTTTCATCCTGGGTACAAATGAGCACAAGGGAGGGGCCAGAGTGTGCAGGCCTGATGCGATGTGTACTCGGGGGCTGGGGGTCCCACCTGGGGTGCCCACCCTCTCTTAGTAGCCCAGGCTCCGGGTCCAGCCTGAGCCTGAACCCGGGCCACAGGCTCAGGTGAGGCCGCCAGCTGGGTGGGCCTAGAAAGGACTGGGGGAGGGGGGTAGGGTGGGCCCCTCCTGCCCGCTGCAGACACGCACCCCTCCTCCCAAGCAGACACCCCAGGGCCCCGCACGCACGGACTCGCATCCCGCCCCCTGCCTGCTCGCCGGCATCTCGGCCCAGGAATGCCGTGGGAGGCCAAGGCCGCCCGTGCAGACGCGCCGTTGCCGCCACTGGATTAAAAGGAAAATGCTTTCTTAATGAGATCAAGCGAGGCCTGTTCTCCCGCGCTTTGGTGATGCCCTAAAAACCCAGCCCAAGGCTACGGAGATTAAAGTCACCTTTGTTCAGAGAGGAGCGCTTGGAGGCGTGGGGCTGTGGGGGTGTGAGGGTGCCTGGCCTCCAGTCTCGCCACATCAGAGCAGTCAGGAGCGGAGGGGATGGGCCTCACCCGTGGCTCCGAGCCTCAGTTTCCGCCCTCTGTGTAATGGGCGTAACCAGAGCTCACGCGCCCAAAGCAGAGCGCCCGGCTCCTTCTCTTCTTCCAGCTCCCTCACGGCCCAGGGAGGAGGGCACCATCCCTCCCCGAGTGTACAGGTGGGGAAACGGGGAGCCCCGGGACAAAGGTGGTGCTGGTCCCCACCAGCCGTGCCCCACAGACCCCTCCCCACTTCCCTGACGACGGCAGGGATGGGGGAGGAAGAGCCAGGCGGCGGGGCGGCAGGGCTGGCGGAGGGTGGGCGGAGGGCGGGCGGAGGGCGGGCGGGGCGGCAGGGCTGGCGGAGGGCGGGCGGGGCGGCAGGGCTGGCGGAGGGCGGGCGGGGCGGCAGGGCTGGCGGAGGGCGGGCGGGGCGGCGGGGCGGCAGGGCGGGCGGAGGGCGGGCGGGGCGGGCGGGGCGGCAGGGCGGGCGGAGGGCGGGCGGAGGGACACCCACAGGAAGCGGCATTGTTCCTGGAGCTGCGATTCAAAGAAACACAGGATGCCAAGCTCTCCCCCCGACAATTGTGGCCGCTGCGGTGGCAGCCGCGCAGCCTAGGCCACTCCTGGGAGGGACAGGGGAGCAAAGTGCGGGCCAAGGACCCAGCCCCTCACCCTGGACCTCCAGTGCCGTCGTAACGTGGCCGCTGCTGACCACCCCCGCCCGAGCTGCTCCAATGGCTGGAAGTCTCTTGCACGCCCCTCAGGTTGTGTTCAAGGTGCCCAGCTGCCCTTTCAGGCCATTTCCTACTCTCCGTCTAGCTCAAATGGCACCTCCTCCAGGAAGTCCCTCCCTCCCCAACCCAGGTCAGATGCCCCCCTTTCGGCTCACACAGCCTCTTTGGGTTTCCCCCACTGCAGCCCTGACTTCCTGGAGTCTCCCCCATCAAACCGGGTCTGAACCACCCTGCACAGGGTTGGGAGCCGAGGTCTCTCCGTTGAAACAGTTTCAAGGACCCCTCACCCCTAGGACACCATGAGAGGGGCTCTTGCTAGGCGGGACACACGCCCTGACTGCTGGGAGCCAGATTCAGCTCCTCCCGGGTGTGCTCAGCTAGCCAGAGGGGAGCCTGAGGGAACCTTCGGTGGGGAAGGCGGCTTCTCCCTGCCTCTCCAGGTTTTGGCCGTCCACTTTCACAACCCTCGACCAGAGGCCAGCGCTTTCCTTATTCCAGAGATGAGCAGACTGAGGACCAGAGAGGCCCTTGGTCATGCCCAGGGTCACCTAGCTCGGCCGGGACTGCTCCCCGAGACCCCCTGACCATATCCCCTTTGCGGGAGGAAGTCCTCAGAGTCTGAGAGGAGAGGTGCTCAGAGCTGGTGGCAGCCCAGAGGGGCCTGAGCACTGCCAGCGGCCACAGAGCAGGCAGGCAGAGTCCTGGGGGTGGTGCCTGGCTCGGGGACAGCGCCCCGCAAGTGCTGTCACTTGGGGAGGGGGGCCCGCAGGCCGTCATCACCAGGCAACCTGAGTGGCCAGCGCGCCGGCGGCGGTTCCCATGGAGCACATAGCCGCACACAAGAGGCCGGACGCCTTTCTCCACTGGAGAAAGGGGCTTTGTTACCTTGCCCGAGCGGCCGGCGTGAGAGCCGCCCGGCGCTGGGAATCCTAACGGCCCAGCAGCCAAACAAAACCCGCAGCCCCCGCCGCCCCCTCCTGCCGGCCTGCTGAGCCCCTGGGAAAGGGACGCCGTGTTCCCAGGAGGCTGCCGTGGGCTCCCAGGGCCCCCTCCCCACGCTGGGACCAGGAGGACCCTGCTCCCCTGACCCTCATCGTGACCTCGTCAGGGCCCTGCCCCAAAACAGGGCTCAGCCAGGCCAGAAGGCCCCCAGGCCTCGAGGGTTTCAACAGGGAGGAAGAGAGCTGGGGTCTTCTCTGAGCCCCTAGACCCGTCAAGCGTCCTTCACCCTCATCCCAAATACCCAGGCAGTCCCTTGTATCTCCCAGTTCAGGGAATTCCCCCACCCCCTCCCCAGCAGCACTCACACTCTGCCCCCATCTCGCCCCAACCCAGCCATCCAGCTGCAGCCTGGAGGGAGATTTTTCAAAGTGGGGTGTGTCTTTATTATGTGTGTGGAGGAAGTCAGTGCTCAACTGGGATGTGCTAAGCACTAGTTTCCAGGCTCCAGAGACTTCTGCACTGTGGAGAGAGGGCCCCAGAATACACCCTGAAACCCAGCGCGTGCGCTCTCGTTCTTCTTCGGAGATGGACCCCCCCAGGGCCCCCACCAACGCCCACTCCCAGCTTCAACAGCGACTTGTCCCCCGGCCCATTGCAAAGGCTGGGATGAGGGACAGGTCTGGCCCTGTGCCCAGGGGTCCTAACCCTTCACTCCACTTCTCAGGAAAGAGTCTTCCTCCCGGGGAAGGGTATGAGGCCACGGAGGACGCCCCACGCTGAATCTGCCTTGGGAAGGCTTGGGGACAATAATTCCTAGCTGCTGAGTTCCAGTGTTTGAGGGCAAGAAGCATCACCAGGAGCCAACACCTGGCTGGTGAAGGTTCACTGCAGGCCACTGACCGGTGGTGTTTGGGGAATGAGTCCCCACCCTGTGCTTCCACATCAGGCAAACTGGGCTGGAAGGGGATGAACCGGCATCGCTACGCCCGATATTCCCGGCGGCGGTACAGACAGGCAGCCTGGCGCCCACTGGATGCTGCCACCAGCTGGACAAGAGGGCACCTCCTCCCCTGCCCACTTGCCCAGCCTGACGGGGCTCACCATCTCCTCGTGGCGCGAGATCCACGTCTCCAGAAGCAAGTCGAGACGCGCGCGATGAAACTTTTTGGTGGTCTTCACCGCGATGAAGACGTCGCGTGGGGCCAGCGGCTCGGCCGGGGGCCGCGTACGGCCGTCAGCGGGGCGGGAGGCGCCCCCGGGCGGTGGGCCCGCGTCTCTGCGAGAGCGGGTGAGCAGGCTGAAGTACTCGGACAGACTGTGCACCTCGCGGACGGGCGCCCCGGGCGCCACCGCCGCCGCCGCCTCCAGTCCAGGCGCCGTGGCCGCCCCCGAGGGGCCCGCCAGGCTGCGCAGCGCGCGCCGACCGCGTTCAGCGGGCACCGGGGGCGGCGGCGGGTCGGCCGTGAGCACCAGCAGGCAGGCAAGCAGCGCGCCCGCCAGCGCCAGCAGCAGGCGGCGGCCGCAGCGCTTGAGCATGGTGGGGTGGCGGCAGCGCGGAGCGCCCGGCCCCTCTCAGCCGCGCCGAGGCTCCGGGGTCCCGCCGCACGTCCAGCGGCGCCCCGCCCGCGGCCCGAGCTCTTAAACCGCCCCGGCCTGGCTCCGCCCCTAGGGCGAGGCCTCGCGCGATGCCCCGCCTTCGGCGCAAGCTCATTGGCTCCCGGGCCCAGGGGGCGGGGCCTCCCCGCACTGCCCCCGACGCCCGGCAGCGCCCACGTGGGGCCGCGGCGGGGGTCTGGGAACCGAGGAGCCGGTTCCCCGCGCGCCCGCCCCCGGTCCGCACGTGCAGGCCCCGCCCCGTCCCTCCCGGATCGCCCCCCGCGGGCAGCCGGGGGGCGCTGGGACTTGGGCCCGCCCCGCCCCGTCCCGCCCCGCCCGGGTGGCCCTGAAGGGGAAAAACCCAGGCCAGCCAGCGCGGGGCCGGAGCTCCAAGTCTGGCCTGCGGAGGGGCGCGCCCTCAGCGCTCTGACAGCGATTCCGGGACAGGCACTCTGGGCTCAGTCGTCCCGCGGGGAACGTCGGTCCTTCCCCGCTGGGCACTTCCCCTCCCCGAGCCGGCTTCGCTAGGGCTGGCGCAGGCTGGGTCAAAGGATTGGTGGACCTCAGCGCTCCGTCCAAAGCAGCCCTTAATAATAAAACCGAGGAAGGGCTTAGCCAGCTGAGCCACAGGTAGGGACACGAGGTTCCAACGGGAAAACACTTACCAGATTCCATCCCTAGACCCGAGCGAATTCCCTCCTCTCGGCCCAGCGTCGAGGCGGGGGAGAGGGTGGGTGCCCCGAAATCCGAGGCCGAGGCCGCCCCTCCCTGCGCGGGACGAAAGGCCGCCTTCTGTCCCATTTGGTCCCTCTGCGCTCGGGCCACATACGGGTGGCCCAGCTGTGCCCCCGCCCCGCCTCCCCGGCACACGGCGGGCCCCCACCCCCGGCCCTTCCCACGGGCCGGGCCGGGCCACCGCACGAGCAGGGGCGGCAGGAATGCGCGCTGGCAGCCCGCGTTGAGGGTGAGGGGCGAGGAAGTGGCCAAGGGCTCCCCGTGGCGAAATCAGAGTCTGAGCCCCCAGCCCATAGCATCTTCCGGAAGCGCGGCCAGGGGCGGCTCTCCGCTTGGCTGCGTCTCCTCTCCCTCCCTCCCCAGTCTCTCTCATCCCCTCCTAAGGAGGCCCTAGGGGAGCGCCTAGGCTACACTGGTCCCCGTCTTAGCGCTGGCTCTGCCCACTGGCCCATTTTCTTCTCAACGTTTACGTCTGCTCCAAGGCACTCTTCGTGGTCCCTCTCCCTCTCCCTGAATGTCAACTGCAGAGATGAGGGCCTGGAACACAGTAAGTGCCCTATAAAGATGTATCCTGTAGGGAATTCCCTGGTGGTCCAGTGGCTAGGACACCTAGCGCCCAGTGCAGAGGGCCACAGGTTCCCTCCCTGGTCAGGGAACTAGATCTCACTTGCTGCAACTAAGACCCAGTGCAGCTGGAAAAAAAAGATTTACTGTGTAGATGTCTGGCTCCGATCCGTGATTCTCACCTGGCCCATTTGTTCTTAGGGCCCTGGGGCCCTATCCCCTGCCCCTCTGTGATGGGGTGCGGTGGGGGATTGGAGTTCCCAGGTCTCTTCCTGTATCCACCCCCAAGGTAATTAGCAGGCGCCACCTCAGGCAGGCAGATGCCTGAGCAGATGGTGCTGGCTGTGCCCAAGTGACAAGACTCCCATGGAGTCACCTCCTGTCATAAACTCCTCCCCACCTACAACGGGAGTCAGCCTGGGAGCCTTTCCTCGCTGCAGAAGTGGGAGTGGGCAGGGGTCAGCGGAGACCCAGCACAGCTGCAGTCCTGCCTGAAGGGTCTCTGTGCCCGCTTTCCCTCGCCCCACCACCACTGCTCTCCCAGGTCTGGGCTAGCTTGAGAGGGAGCGTCCCTCACGGCCTCTCTCTGCCCTGGACTTCCTGAGCCGCCTCCGTGCCAGTCTTCCTGCCAGTCTTCCTGGTGCTTTTGATTCTCCACTCTGAATCCTGCACGCAGGTCCAAACCGTTGATGGTTCCACATGGCCTCTGGGGGCTTCCTAGGTGGCGCTCGTGGTAAAGAATCACCTGCCAATTCAGGAGACGTAAGAGCTGCAGGCGCGATCCCAGGGTCGGGAAGATCCCCTGGAGGAGGAAATGACCACCCGCTCCAGCATTCTTTCCCGGGAAATCCCATGGACAGAGGAGCCTGGCAGGCTGCGGTCCATAGGGTCACAAAGAGTCGGGACACAGCCGAAGCGACTTAGCACGCGTGGCCTCTTTTCAGTTCAAGTCCCGGCCCAGTGTCCACCTCCCTCCCAACTAGCTCCCAGGTCCATTTCGTGCCTCTGCCTGCAATGCCTCACAGTCCTCTAACACCCCCAAACCGTCAAGCCCCGAAGTCTCTGCATGAGCTGTGCGGGGCCCTTGGGGTCCTTCATCGGCATCCATATTAAGTGGTACCACTAGGTGCTGAGGGTTCTGCAAGGGGGGGAGGGACAGCCATGCCACCCATACTCCCCCCTGACCCTGACGAGGTCCTGTGAGCCAGCTCCTCCGTGGCCCCGCCTCAGGGGTGGGACCCCTTGCTCTGCACCCGGAGTGTCTCTGCTTTCTCCCACCCGGGCTCCCGGCCTCACGCGCCGTAGTCCTGGCTGCTGTGGTTTTGGCCCACCAGGCAGCAGGAGTGATGTGCCCATTGTACAGAAAGCAAGTGGAGGCTCAAGAAGCCCTGCTGCATCGTGGTCGGGGAGCCAGGAGGAGGAGCAACTGGACAGGGGGACAGTGGCCAGCCTAGCAGGGCCGTGGTGTAGAGGTCAGCAGGGGCTTTTCCGCGCCTCTCTGCAGCCCGGCTTGGTGAGAGTGGGGGGACCTGGGTGTGACTGCCTGTCTGGGAACAGCAGGACAAAGCTCTGCAGCATTCTTGTGGGGGCCATGGGCTTTGGCAAGAGTGATTCAATCTCTTTGCTGTCAGGAGAATGGAATTTCGTGGTGACTCCTTGAGGTCTGAAAACTGGAGGGGGTGGCCGCCCTAGCCGCCCCTGCCCCCTTCCCCAGGCTGGCTCCAGCCAGCGGCTCTCCCCTTCCCTGCCCTCAACCTAGACCCAAAGGCTCCCTCCAGGGACCCATTGGGCCAAACAGCTCTGAGGGGGTGTGGGGGGGGCGGATAGGAGGAGGTGCTGGGCCCAGGACAGGAAATGGGGAGCCAGGGAGGGGGTTGGGGAGGGCTGACCTGCTTGCCAGGAGCCCTTGGGTGCCTTAGGGCCCATGGGAAGGGGAAGGGGAAACGGCTGTCCCAAGACCTTCCCCAGGCTCAGGCATGTGGATCCAGCCCTGGGGCCAGGGGCTTCTGGAGCCAGACTGACCACTTTCCAACCCTAGAGGGGCCATTTCTCAGCTTTTTGACCTTGGACCTGGGACATTCCTCCAGAGCCTCAGTTTGCCCACCCACAACACGAGGATGGCAGATGGGCAATGGGTCAGAACGCCGGCGGCCTGGCCCTCTCGCCCAGGGACCTGGGCCTGGTGCCTCCTGCATGGCTGACCCCTGCTCCAGCCAGCGCGGGGCTCCCGGGCAGCTGGGAGGCCTGATGGCTCGACCCTGTCCGTGAGGCTGGGTGGAGAGGTGGCCGAGGACAGGGGACCCGCATGAGCAGTCTTACTCTGCCTCCCCATCAGGCTCGGAGGACGTGCTGTCTACCCATCCAAGCTCAGGCCCCCTTTCCCGGCCGGGGCTCAGTCTGGGGCCCCCTGCAAAAGGAGTCAGTCCCAGAGGGCTCTAGAAGCCCCTTCCCCATGGGCCCCGGAGCCTTGGGCTGGCCTCCCTGAGGGGCTCTTTCCTGGGAAGATCCCAGAGACATAATGGGTGAGCCATTAACTGGGAGGAAGCCGTCCGTGGCAGTCCTGCTCGGCGTCCCAAGGCCAGCACGGAGGGAGGGAGGTGCTGACCACCGCCGTGCTCTCGGGGGCTCGCGTGCCCCTTGCGGAGCGGCAGCGTGGGCACCCAGGAGCCAGGGTGCCTGCGGGCTTCCTGAGAGCGGCGAGTGCTGTGGTCACGGTGGCCCCAGGAGGCCCCCACCCTGAAGCTTCTGGACAGAGTCCGTGATGGCAGGAGGGCGGGGGCGCAGCCGACAGCTGCTTCCCACTCCGGTGAGGAGAGCAGACGCAGACGAGCCCCTAGCCCGGCCCTGCCCGCGGGGACCCCTCACCCTCAGCCCCTTGCTGTGCGGTCTCATTCCCTTCTCTCTGTGGGCCTCAGGGTTTTGCTCGAGCCTGCGTCGGGAAGGTAGCTGGTGCCCGCCCTCCCCCGCTCCCCCCACCCCTCCTGCCAACCCTGGGCTGGTGAGGTGTAAGGTGCCAGGGCATGCCGGCCGCCTGGCTCCTCGACTTGAACCCTGGGGCCTGGCGTGGTCAGAGCAGCTTGGCTGAACAAGGCCCCAAGGAGAATGGATGGACAGATGGACAGATGGACAGACAAACGGATGGACACATGTGGACACAGAGACGTCCAGAGGAAGGAGAGCCCGCCTTGCTCCCGTGCCCGCCCCCCACTCAGGAGGACGCGGCTCTCAGGGTAAGGAGGTCGGGCAGGGCTGCGCACTGGGCACTGGGCCGGCCCTGGGGCGGGGCCTCCGGGCAGGTGGGCGCCCGCGATGGCCCCGGGCTGTGCGGCTGCCCTGCACTCCCCAGGGAGCTGCCCAGGGGAGGCCTGGAAGGTCCCACTCAGAACGTTGGTCTTACAGGTGGGACACAGGGTCCAGGGAGGGGAAAGGGCTGTCCTCACCCCCACAGGGAGCTCGGGCCGTCCCACGCTTGGGAGCAGGGTGCGTGCCCGTGATGAGGGCAGCAGGCCCAGAGCCTGCAGCTGCGCTTCTTCCTGACGGCCGCGCTGGGGCTGGCCGGGGCTAATCTGATTTGCAGCCCCCGGTGGTGGCCGAGCCCCACTGCCAGTCCCCACTGCTGACGTCCTGCAGGGGCCAGACACCCACCAGGGAGACACCAGAGCCGCTCTGCCCCGGCCGGCCTTTGTCTTGCCAAGAATGGCTGGCTTGTGCTGGGCAGGGGTGGGCTGTGGGTGTGCTGCTGCCTGCCGGGCTCCAGGCACGATCCCCTGCCCCAGTCCTGACCCTGTGCTATGCGGTAGGACCAGACCCCAGGACGGGGGAGCAGGGGCGGGGGCCGCATGGAGGTAGCTGGGGTCTGTCTTGGCTCCAAGCGAAGCTGCTTCCTGCCCTGTGTGGTCCTGAGCTTGTCTTGTCTCCCTGACCTCAGGCCCCTCCTCCATAACCAGAGGGTGTTATCTTCCATCCCGCTCTCTGGAGTTGGGACGGGGGCAGGGGGAAGGTGGCATCCTTCGACATTCTGGGCTGCCTGGAAGAGGAGCGGTTCCGTGCCCAGGAGTGGGCGGCCACACCATGAGGGGGATGAGCCGCCACCATGGGACCCATCTGTCCACCTGTCCGTCTGGCCGGCCGGCTGTCCACTCACCACCAGCGACACCCCCGGGTCCTTGCTCCGTTCAGATCTCTGGTTCCAGGGCAGGGAGGAGGTGACCCAGACCCCGCCCCTGGGCCCGGGGAGCTCACAGTCTCACAGGGAGGAGTCTGCCGGCATCCAGGTGTTCCCCAGACAGACGGAGGGTGGTAGGGGCTAGAAGGTCTGTCAGGTCCAAGGGTGCCAGGGGCCTGGGCAAGGGAGAATCCACCTTGTGCCTGGGCTGGGGTAGGAGGCCTCAGAGGAGGCTTCCAGTAGAAGACAGTGGCCGTCACCACGCGAAGTTTCCCAGGTGGCGCTCGGGGTAAAGCACCTGCCTACTATGCAGGGGACATAAGAGGTGCAGGTTCGATCCCTGGGTCGGGAGGAGCCCCTGGAGAAGGAAACAGCTGCCCACTCCAGTACTCTTGCCTGGAGAATCCCATGGACAGAGGAGCCTGGCGGGCTACAGTCCATGGGGTCACAGGGAGCTGGACATGACTGAGCCACCGGGCACACACACACCACTCTGCAGATGACGTCTGGGCAGGCGGAGGCGAGTGGGAAGGGAGCAGGGAGGGGGCCGCCTGGGGAGACGGAGAGAGTGTGCAGCTAGGTGGGGCGTGGGGAGAGGAGCGGTGGAAGACAGGCTTGCAGCGGTGAGCCGGAGCCTCAGGTCCAGGCCGGGCGGCCCTGGGGTGCCACAGGGTTTGTGAGCAAGGAGGACGTGGTCCTGAGTGGCTTTGCCAAAGGAGCAGAAGCAACCGCGGTTCAGCCAAGACACAGGAGGCAAGGCTGTGCCCCCCCGCTTGTCCGTCCATTCCTCAGGCCTCGTGTCCTTGTGGCCGGAGGAGGAAGCTGGGAAGGCACGGGGGCCACCTGGGCCCCGTGCGCCCTTCTCCTTTCCTTGGTGGCTGCAGAGGGTTTTCAGAAGAGGACAGGGCCATGTTGCTTGGAGGTGGGTGGACCCTGGTGGGAGGGGGTGGGGGGATGGGACAGAGCCTGAGCCAGGCCAGCGTCAGAGGGAGGCCTAGGCCTCTGGTCTCCGCCTGCCCTCTGCAGCCCCGGCTCCGTTGTCTGCACACTGCCTGCAGGGCCTCCTCCCACCGCAGTCCGTGACCAAGGGCCATCGCAGCCCCCTGCAGGCGCTCCTGGTTGTCACGCCTCCGGCGTCTGGCAGCACAGGTGGGTCTGGTCGGTGGAAGCCGGGGACACTGCCCAGTGCCCTGCTGCTTACGAGACGAGCCCCAGACAACAGAAAACTCCCCACCCACAACGCCAGGAGGCTGAGGGGAATCGCCAGTGAGCTGACAGGTCTGTCTCCAGGCTCGGGGCTCCTGGGGCCCCCAAGGCTGGCCCTCCGGCCAGGCCTGGGCTCCGCAGCAGGTGGGCGTGTGCCTGGCAGCGAGCGGCGCCTCCAGCAGTGGCTTGCTCCCCGTTTCCTGCAGGAGGTCACCTGAGGGCAGAGGATGCTGCAGGCAGGGCGCCGGGGAAGGCGGAAGGATTACACAGGGGACTTCCGCTGGAGGCCGCAGCGGGGGTCAGTGGGGGCTGGGGCAGGGGCTGGGGTGTGGTGTGGGGGCTTGGCTAGGGGTCAGGGGCTCCCTCCCGGCCTGCTACCCTGCACCCACCCCCCTGCCTCCAGGTGATTCCAGCCTCAGGACAGGCCAGAGTAGGGAGGTGGCAGGGAGGGGCCTCCTTGCAAGCTGTTTGCTCAGCCAAGGTTTAATCTCCAAAACAGGAAGGCTCGTATTGACAGAAGCAGCAGACGGAACTGCCGATGTGCCTGCCAGGTTAAGCTCCTGGGGCCCCGGTCCTGCCCCCGTGGGCTGCTCACATACCCTGCCCTCAAATGCAAGGGCGCCCACCACCCCCACCAGCCCTTACGCTGCACCACCTGATGCCTACCAGGCCTTGAACCAAGGGCCCCTCAGTCCACTCTGCCAACTGCCGGGAGGATTGGAGCCGGCGGGGTGGGAGGGTGCGCAGGAAAGCGGGGGACAGAGTGGCTGCAGGCTCACAGGCTTAGTAGGGCGTGTCTCCAGTCTCATTTTGCAAATGAGGAAGCTGAGGCTCAGAGAGGGAAGTGAGCTGACCTGTGTCACACAGTGGTGGTGGAGGGGGTCTGTCCCAGTGCCCCTCAGCCCGGTTCCAGAACACACTTGGGTGCGGTGCCGTCCACCACTACTGTCTGATGAGCAGGGCTTCAGGGCCCCTGCAGGGCCCAGGGTGACCTTCTGTCTGATGGCCCCTCCCTGGGGCGCCTGGGGAGGAAGGCTGCAGTGACCGAGAACATTGGCCAAGCAAGCACAGCTGACTCAGAAACCTCCCTGCAGCCAGAGGAAGCTGGGAAGGGGCAAGCCCGCTGGGCGCCCACGGGCCGGCTCTGGGATCATTCTGGAGGGTCACTTCCCTTGACAGCGATGTCAGCCCTGCGGCCTGGGGCCCCCGGCTCCTCGCAGGGCCCCGACTCGACGGGACCCAGGTTCGGGGCACAGGGCTGAAGCCCAGGACCACGCTGAGGTGCTCCGGCACCTCTCTGGCTGCAGTTTCTCTGGCCGCCTGTGGTGGGAGTGGGCACAGTTCCAGGCCGGTTCCAAGCCCAAGATGCGTGAGTCCCTGCCAGGAGCTGCAGCAGAGTGAGGCGCCGGCCGCGTGGTCTTGGAGGGCCCTGATCCTGCAAGTGGCGCCCGGTGCAGCACCTTCCTTGGCTCCCGCCTCACCACCCTCTTGGGGGGCTGGCTTCCCCGCCACTCCCCCAACCCCCGCATCCGCCGCCTGCTCCCTGCACGGCCGAGTTCAGCCAGACGATCCTCCTGCCCACCCGGCCGGTGCCTCTGCCTGAGCCTATACCCAGGCTCCCCACCCCACCCCGTCCATGGCCTAGGGGCACCCCTCTAGGTGGGGGGAAGGAGGGTCCCCAGCCTTGGGGACTGTCTGTCCTCAACCCAGTGTAGGGGTCCAGGCAGGTGGTCTCTCCCTTCTCAGCGAGCGATCCTCCAGACTTGAAGGCTGGCCTCCACTCATGGTGCTCTGAGGCCAGCCCCCTCACCTGGGGCAGGTCTTCTCCAGGCCAGGAGCAGCTTCAGGGGCTGCTTGTGCCTGGGGGAGGGGGTGTGCACCCCCCTATCCCGCCCCTGCTTGCCGCTGCTGTCACTCTATCCCAGCAACCTGGCGGGGCGCGGGACCCCAGGAGGACAGTGTCCCCCTTTGAGGCGAGGGCGGTGGTGGATCAGCTGTCCAGGATGGGGCCGTCTGCTGGGCAGACGGCCCACGGCTTTGCCGTCTTCAATAGCCTGAGATTAGGTTCCGTCCCCGGGGGGCCGCCCGGCTGTGTGGCCATTGTGACAGCGTGGGAACCGCAGCATCCCAGCCAGACAGGGATGCGCCTCCCAGCCCGTGGGAACCTGGCCTGGGGCTGACAGGGCATCCACCAGGGATGGGGCACAGGCTGGCACACGTCCGCAAGCACACGCAGCCCTGTGTCGACGTGAGGTCTCAGGAAAGCTCACCCCGTGGGTGAGCCGTGTACACACTGGGTCCTGAGAACCCTGCCAGGTGTCTCGCCGGCTGCCCCAGGCCATGCTGGGGAAAGGGTGCTCCTTTGCAGCGAGCGTGGTGCGCAGAGCGTGATGGTGGGATCTCAGTCGCTTGTCCTTGGTCAGTGCGCGACCCGCCCCCAGGGGTACGGTGGCCCCTCCCAGCCCTCCCGAGGCTTTCTGCAGCCTCTGCTAACCCAAAGTCCTCCCCCGGGCCCCTGCCCGCTGCAGGGCGCGTCCCGGGCTGACTGGTCACAGGTCAGTCCCCGCTGGAGGCGAGGAGGGAGCAGGGTGCCACAGGCCGAGGGCTTCAGGTACCAACCACGGGGCCTGAAGACTCATGTCTCATCCAGGGACAGGCAGCTGTTGTGGGGGTGAGTGAGATGCCTCAGCTGCCCGAACGCCGCCAGCCACGTCCCCGTCGCCCTTCCCCAGCAGGGTCCTCGGGCCCTGACTCTCAGGGCTGTGTGCAGTTTGGCAGACAGAGCCCAGCTCACCTCCTCTGAGCACACGCGTGTGTCTGTGCATGTGTGCAGAGGTGTGCCTGCCTTCACACACGTGCAGGGGAGCCTGTGTGCCCTGGCTGGGCGGAGGGGCCACGGTGGCTCCCGCTCTGCACGTGCCAGCCAGCCGGCGTGTGGCCGAGCTCAGAGGACACGTGTGTCCACGTGTACACACACCCAGGGCCGGCCCCTGCAGCTTGAGCCACCTCCTTCCCCCACTCACCCACCCCCTCCCCTGGCGCAGCTGCAGACTCGGGAAGCAGGGGTGGGGCGGGCCGGCCTCAACCTTGCTCCCCAGAGAGGTGGCCAGGCCAAGGTGGGAGGCTGGGGCCAGGCCAGCGAGCCAGCAGGGCCCGGGGTGGGATGAGGCCTGCGCCACGTGCTTCCTGTCCGGCCGGTGGCAGAGACTTTGGACGGAAGGTTGGCCCTATCAGGAAGGCGCTGCCGGGAGAAGTGGGGCTCCCGGAGGCTGAGTCAGCTTCCCCCAGAGTTCATGCGAACCCTCTGCCTCTTCCTTCTCCAGGAGCCTCCCCGACCACTGCTGTCCCTGGGCTGGCCCCAAGGGCAGGGTGAGTCGAGCAGGAGCGTCCCGCCTCTGCCTGTGGGCCCGAGTGCAGCACCTCAGGGCCAGCTGGTGGTGCCAGGCCCTCTCAACGTCCCCCAGCACCTCCCGCCTGAACCGCTGCCTGGGGACCCCAGCAGACATGCTCCCCAAGTTCTCACTGCCCTAAGAAGTGGCTGGAGACCCTGAGGTGGGCAGGACTTGCTTAAGGACCCACAGCCAGCTCTGGAAGGATGCAGCTGGGCTCTCCCAGCTCGGGACGCTTATGACTGTGGCATCGACGGCTGACCCCAGGTCATTCTACAGAGCATCTGAACCAACGGCTGAAAACCCCCGTTGGGGAGCAGGGGCCAGTGAGCAGCCCCTCGTGTGCAGGGAAGGTGTGGGGCAGGGGCTTGCCCAAGCAACCCTCCAGGCCCTTGTCCCTCACCCCCTGCCCTCCCAGCTTCTGGGAGACCAGCCTTTTCAAACCACCCCCCCTTGCTCCTATATTAGTGTCCCCAGGCTGCTGTAAGCAGTGACCGTGAACTTGGCTTAAAGCAACAGGTGTTTATTGTCTTCCAGTCTGGGGGCCAGGAGTCTGACATCAAGTTGTGGGCAGGGGTGGTCGGTTTCCTCTGGAGGCTCAGAGGGGCGTCTTCTCCCAGGCCTCTCGCCCAGCTGCCAGGGAATGCCCGTGGCCCTCGGCGTTCCGGGGCGTGTGGGCGCATCGCTCCAACCTCCGCCTCCGGCGTCGCGTCTCCCCTCCGTGTCTCCGTGCTCTCTGTCCCTCTTTGCATGGCACTTCTCACCGGACTTCGGATCCACCAAATCCGGGCTCATTGCCCACGCTGGCAAGGTGATGCTCAGAATCCTTGCAGCTAGGCTTCCGCAGCACGTGCACTGAGAACCTGCAGGTGCGCGCGCTGGGTTTCGAAGAGGCAGAGGAACCAGAGACCAAATTGCCAACATTCTTTGGGTCATAGAGAAAGCAAGGGAGTTACAGAAAAATATCTACTTCTGCTTCATTGATTATGCTAAAACTTTTGACTGCGTGGATTGCAACATACTGTGGAAAATTCTTCAAGAGGTGGGAATACCAGACTACCTGACCTGTCTCCTGAGAAACCTGTATGCAGGTCAGGAAGCAACAGTTAGAAGCCAACATGGAACAACTGACTGGCTGCAAATTGGGAAAGGAGTATGGCAAGGCTGTATAATGTTGCCCTGCTTATTTAACTTCTATACAGAGTACACTGGGTGAAATACTGGGCTGGATGAATCACTAGCTGAAATCAAAATTGTCAGGAGAAATATAAGCTATCTCAGATATGCGGATGATATCACTCTAATGCCAGAAAGTGAAGAGGAACTAAAGAGCCTCTTGATGAGGGTGTGAGATGAGAATGAAAAAGCTGGCTTGAAACTCAACATTCAAAAAACGAAGATCATGGCATCCAGTCCCATCACTTCATGGCAAAGAGAAGGAAAAAAATTGGAAGTAATGACAGATTTTACTTTTGGGGCTCCAAAGTTACTGTGGACAGCGGCTGCAGCCATGAAATTAAAAGAGGCTTGCTTCTTTGAAGGAAAGGTATGACAAACCCACACAGCATATTAAAAAGCAGAGACATCACTTTGCTGACAAAGGTCTGTATAGTGAATGCTACGATTTTTCCAGTGGTTACGTGCAGATGTGAATTTGGGCCATAAAGAAGGCTGAGCGCTGAAGAATGCATACTTTCGAACTGTGGTGCTGAGAAGACTCTTGAGAGTCCCCTGGGCTGCAAGATCAAACCAGTCAATGCTAAAGGAAGCGAACCCTGAATCTTCATTCGAAGGGCTGATGCCAAAGCTGAGGCTCCAATGCTTTAGTCGCCTGATGACCTGACTCCCTGGAAAAGACCCTGTGCTGGGGAAGATTGAAGGTGAAAGGAGAAGAGGGAGGCAGAGGATGAGAAGGTTGGATGGCATTATTGACTCAATGGACGTGAGTGTGAGCAGACTCAGGGAGATAGGAGAGGACAGAGGAGCCTGGCTTGCTGCAGTCCATGGGGCTTCTAAGAGTCAGGTACAACTTAGCAACTGGAAAACAGCAAATCCAGGCTGACCCCCGTCCCAAGGCCTTTCACTCAATTACGTCTGCAAAGACCCTTTCTGTAAATAAGATCCCCTCCACAAGTTCTGGGGGTTAAGAATTGGACCTATCTTTTTTGGGGAGGCCATCATTAAACCAGGGTCTCCCAGGGGGCACAGTCGTCGAGAATCCATCTGCCTGACAGTGCAGGAGACACAAGAGACACGGGCTCCATCCCTGGGTGGGAAAGATCCCCTGGAGGAGGAAATGGCAACTCACTCCAGTATTCTTGCCTGGAGAATCCCATGGACAGAGGAGCCTGGCAGGCTCTGGTCCATGGGGTCTCAAAGAGTCAGACATGGCTGGGCACACACACACCCACACACACACCATTCAACCCATAAATGCCAAGGGTCTGGGAGGCTGCATCTGCCCTCGCTGCCCGCCAGAGCCCCTGCACTTCATCACAGCAGCCTGGGGGCCATGGAAGGCACCCTTGGCATGTGTGAGTCAGGAGGGGCAGGGAGCCCGGCTGATGGGAGCGGGGGTGGCGGCTTGGAGAGCGGGCAGCTCCAGGCCTGCCCCCAGGAACGTGGACGGGATGGGTGGACAGACAGGAGCTGCGCCCCTGTGCCCCTGGCTGGTCCTGGGGGCCCCAGGCCCCCGCCCCGTGTAAGGACAGAGGGCATGTGCCGATGGGCCGACACTCCCTCAACGGCCGGCGCTCTGCAGGGGCCGCCCACTAGCAGGCTGTGGGCATGAGCCTCAGGTCTGGGCATGAGTGCCGGGCGAGTGGCCACCGGGCCTGGGGCCAGTGAGGCCCAGACTCCCCCCCGCGATTGCCCCACGGGCAGAAGGCGCCTCCCGCCTGTAGTCACGGTGCCAGACACAGGCCCCGTTGCTCCTCCGAGGTGCCTTTTACAACAAGCGGACGCTTGGCTCTGAGCTCAGCAGCTGGGACTGAGGCTGGGTCTGAGGGCTCCCACGCCAAGGGTGGCCTCCTCGGCCCCGGCTCACAGAGCTGGGAGCTCCACTGTGTCTTCTGTGAGCCCTGCTCCGGGCTCGGCCTCCCGAGTGTAGCGTGGGGTGAGGCTCCTACACGTCTGCGTGGCTTCCAGGGACCTAGGAGGCGAGGGACGGTGTCCCCGGCCACAGATACAGAAACTGAGGCCAGGAGGGGCCTGGCCTGGTCTCTCTGCTTGTCAGAAGTGGGTCGAGGCACCAGCTGGCCCACCACCTGCTGACCTACCTCCTCCCAGGCCCTCTGGGGGCAACCGGTGGGAACGGGCCATGTCTCAGCCTCCCAGCCCCGGGCGGCCGCCCCCTGGGAGGGCTGGTCAGCGGGCTCAGGTGTCTCGCACGGCCGGTTCCTCTGTCTCGTCTCATCCTCGCCTCTGTGGAGCCAGAGGGCGGGTCAGTCCCCAGGGACAGCAGTGCGGAAGGCAGGCGGGCGGGGTGGCCGTCTGGCCTCGGCGGGGGAGGGGCCTGGGCCGGCTCTGATGCCATCTTCCAAGTCCCTCTGGAGGCTGGGCCGTCCAGGTGTGTCCATGGGGACCTCCCTCTCTGCCCCTTCCCACGACCCCTGTGCCGGGCCCTCTGCCCAGGGTGTGGTCCTCACCAGCCGCCGGCTCTGCAGCCCCAGCCTGCCCCGGTAGGGGGCACGGGGCCCATCTGGGGCCCACCAGCTCAGGCGAGTGGGGTGGGCTGCCTGCTGCAGACGGCCAGATGGAGCCTAGAAGGCTTCCCGGGTTGAGGGGCCTGTACTCCCCGGCCGTCTGGTCCTTCTTGGGATGAGGCGAGGGGTCATGGTTGTGACCTTATTTTATAGGCACCGAAAGGAGGCTCAGTGTGGCGGGGGCCCCACAGCCCGAGGGCCATCCGAGCATGTGGCCAGGACACCCCACCTGCCACTTCCTGCTCCTGACTGTCCAGCCCAGCCCTGGTTCTGACCAGAGAGACCTCATCTTCAGCCAGGGAGTTGGGAAAGCTGAGGCTGAGGGGTGGGCCAGATGGTCACCCCGCTTCTCTGTCTCTCAGAGCCACACTCTCGCCTTGAAATCTTGGTTCTGCTGACCGTGCCCTAGCCGGGTGACCTCAGATGAGTCAGAAGCTTTCTGTGCTTCGGTCTCTTCAGCTGTGCAATGGGAGCCATTAGGAAACCTACTTCAAAGGGTGCCGTGAGGATCACGTGAGCTGACCACGCAGGTCTGCTGCGCGGCGACGGCAGCGGCGACGCCCTGGCCTGTCACCGTGGTCATCGTCGGGCCCGCCCTGCTGCAGCACGAGCTTCAGAGCCCGATCTTGTCTTGGTCGCTGCAGAATCACTGGGCTCAGGCCAGAGTTTGTGCCCGGGGAATGCCTCTTTATAGGTGACTGTATTTATTTTTGGCTGTGCTGGGTCTTCGTTGCTGCACGCGCTCTGTCCACTTGAGGCGAGCGGAGGCTCTCCTTTGCTGCGGAGTGCGGGCGTCTCGGTGGTGGCTTCTCTCGCCTCTGAGCACGGGCTCTAGGGCATGCAAGCTTCAGTAGCTGCGACCCGAGGGCGTGGTGGCTGTGGCCCGAGGGCTCCACGGCTGTGGCCCGAGGGCATGGCAGCTGTGGCCCGGGGGTGCGGTGGCTGGTGGCTGGTGGCTGGTGGCCCGAGGGCGCGGAGGCTGCAGCTCCCAGGTTCTAGAGTGCAGGCTCTGTAGTTGTGGCTCATGGGCTTAGTTGCTCCGAGGCTCGTGGAGTCCTCATGGATCGGGGATGGAACCCGTGTTCTTTGCATCGGCAGGCGGATTCTTTACCCCTGAGCCACCAGAGAAGCCTGGTCAGGGAATGTCTTTAAACACAGGGCTGGAGCATGAACCCAAGTCGGCCTCACTCCAGGGCCCCCACCCCTGCTCTTTCTGTTTCTCTGGGGAGACCCTGTCCCCCGAGCCTGAAAGCCCCCTGGGCTTTCTCGGGGCCCTGCTCAGCGGTGCTGTTATCCGCATGCTGCAGCGGAGACTGGGGCCTAGAAGGCAGCTCGCCCCATCCAGGGCACCCCAGTTTGGGCTGGTGCTAAGGAGCTGCTGGGTGGTCCGGGCTAGGGGGGCTGGGCCCGGGGTTAGGGGGATGGAGAGAAGCCGAGTTGGGGGTGGGGGCCCCAGGCCCCTGCAGGCACGAAGCTGGGCGGGTTCCCAGGTGGCTGGGCCTGCCGAGACTCGCCGACCAGCACCGCTGCAGACCTCAGGCACCCACACAGCAGCAGATCCGGGTGCCCCCCAACCTGAGGGGCCTGTGACCCCCCCCCTCGAGCACTGGCGTCCAGCGTGGCCGCAGCTGAGGGCTGCTGCTCTGCTACGTCCGCCCAGGGCTGGACTTGGCGGGGGGTGGAGGGCCACCAAGGCTAGCGCTTGCCCCCACAGCTGAGCCTGCCCACAGGCAGCCCCCCCAGTGCCTGCCGAACGCCATCCGCCCAGGAGTGCTACGGACAGTCCTGGTCCTGGCCTCAGCCTCGTGTCCTCTCCGGGTGCGCAGTGATGCCTCCCACACAGCAAGAGGTGCTGACCCTCACAACCTGTCTGCCTACGGCCTCGGGGAGGAGCGAGAGCAGGAAGTGGGGTGGGAGGCAGCCTCAGCCGATGGCAGCTGCAAAGCTAGGTCTTCCTTGGTTCCCCCGGGAGCCCCGGAATTCGGCTCCACCTACACGCGGCAGAGAGAGGCCTCCTCCCCTCCCCTCCTCCTCTCAGGGCCCCTGACACTCCCTCCCACCTTTGGAGACAGTGTGGTTTCCCCTCTGCCATCCCCGTGGGGTGAGGAAGCTGAGGCTGGCCGGGCTCCTCACCCCGGGGCCAGAGGCTCTGCGGGCCCCCGCAGCCGCTCAGGGCCCTCCTCACTGGACCCCTTGGCGGCCGCCCCTCTGAGCTTCAGCCTCTCTTGCTGCTGACGCCTTCCTGGGGGCCTGGCTAGCCGGCACCTCACCTACATCTTTGCACGCCTGTCCCCTCTCCCTTAGCACGTCCCAGGCCTCCTTGGTGGCTGCCCCTGGCCAGGCCAGGCAGCAGGAATCTATCTGGGTAGCCAGCCTCCTAGTCAATCCCGTGGCGCCTGGGAGCTGAGAGCCCTGGGGTGGCTGGAGTGGGCGGAGGGTCCAAGCCTCGGTAACATGCTTCTCACTCAGGACTGGGCAGAAAGCTGTCTTGTCTCACAAGGCCCCTCAGTGAGAAGACTGGGCCGTCACCCCCTTGCCACCTAGGGAGAGGCCCAGGTTGGAAGTCAGGCTATGCCTCCCTGCAGGAGGCTCCAGCCCTTTCCACTCAAGACTCAGTGTTCTCAGCTGCGAAACGGAGCCGTGTCCTGTTCTTCTTGCCTAGCTTGAGTCCCGAGAGGTTCAGAGAGCAACGGAGGCTAAGGGTGAGCGTCAGCAGGTGCCCGGAAGTGTGAGGAGAGACAGGCCAGTTTCAAGGGAGGATGCTCATGACTTACCAGGCCTGAATCCTTCCAACAGTCACTCATCTGTGGCCCCCAGCAGGAGGCTCCCAAGACAGGAGCCCCTGACAAGGTTCCAATCAAGCTGAGCCCCCTTCACATCTGAGCTCGAACCCAGAACTGGAAGCACGTCCTCCTGCCGGCACCGTCCTGGTGGCAAGCTCCCCAGTGCTGGAGGCTTGTGAGCAGAAGCCAGGCAGGAGAGGCGCCGTGGGGAGCCAAGCGTGGGCCTGCGTCCAGGCTAATCGAATCCCGGGGATGCTGGACTGCAGGATTCTTTCCCTGGGGACAGGACGCGGCAGGAAGCAGTGTGTGGAAAGACCACCCAGGAGACGGACCAGACAGTGAAGACCTCTGGTGTGAAGGCAGAGCAGCCCAGACCTGGGACTTCACCCACCTCTCGGTGAGAGCGCCCCATCCCTTCACACAGTGCCTCCACCGCCCACCAGGAGCCAGGCGTACGCCTGGGGCTGGGGCCCTGTGCTCATGGGTCTGGCATCCTGGGCAGAAGGACCACATGGAGCTCTGCAGGGCATGTGGGAAGGGATGAGCTTTCAGGAAGGACAGAACCGGTGCTGGAGTTGGGAGGGCAGGGCCTGTGGCCTCACGGGGACGGTGACATTCGAGTGAAGGCTCCGATCGTGCGGGCGGTGGGGTGCATCTCAGACATCTGGGGAGAAAACCTGCAGCTAGAAACCAGAGGGCAGGGGCAGGCCTGGCACATCCCAGGAGCAGCGGGGAGCCTAGGCCCACGGTGCGGGAATGCAGGAGAAGGAACAGTCGTGAGCGCGTGGGTGAGGGGGCGGCGAGCAGAGGACAGGGCCCGCAGTGGGCCTGGAGACCCTCCGCTCCCAGGGCAGGAGCTGACCACCGGGCCAAGGCGCCCTTCCTGCCGCTGAGGTTCCCAGAGGAGGGCTGGGGACTCAGGGACAATCAGGGACAAAGGGCTGGGGGCCAGGAGGCTGGATTTACGGCCTCCTCTGACCCCGGCAGAGAAACCGGCCTTGTTGGGCACCCCCGAGTCACCAGCGACCAGCCTAGGGGTGGGACGGCCAGGATGAAAGGCCCAGGGAAAGGATTAGCCGTGGCCCAAGAGGCCACGCAGGGCGCCATAGCAACCGCAAGGCCAGAGAGCCCCAGAGAATGGGGCTTGTGTTAACACCCCCCACAGTCTCCCCCATGGGGCCGGGGGCTTGTTAACCAGCTTACCAGGCAGCCCGGCCTGGCCCATTGACATGGAAATGCAGGCCTGCCATCAGTCAGCCCTGAAAAGGCCTGCCGGACCCTGAAAGGAGGCAGCCAGGGAGCAGGGGGCCCTCAGCGGGCGGGGTTGGGGGGGCAGGTGCCCAGCCAGACGAGCCTGAGTCCCACCTTCCTGCCCCACGTGCCTCCAGAAGCTGAGTGCCCGTGTACCGTGCTGGCAGGGGCGCCCCGGCTGGGGAGGGCTACGCGTCCCCTGGCCAGGCACCCTGGGTGATGGGGGTCAGAGTGGGCCCTGGGGGGAGGCCCACAGGGGCGGTGCAGCGGCAGGAGGCCGCGTGGTCCATGACGCCAGCCTGCACGGGGCTTGGGGGTCAGTGTGGGGCACGGTGGGCCTGAGCCCCCTCAGTCTTGGACTTCAGGCCCAGAGGGGACCCGGGACACGGCTGTGGACACAGGCATGGGCCGGGGCCATCTGACCCCCACCCCCGGTCCCGCCCCTATCCCACCCTGCCCCCAGCTCAGAGGTGAGCTGTCCCCGAGCGCGCTCAGGTGACCTGTCAGAGCCCCCAGCCCTTCCCAGCACTGAGATATTGGCTCGGGAAGGAGGAAATCTGGGGGTGGGGGTGTGGGTGGGGATAGAGCCCCCAGCCCCCCCCAGCGGGGAAAGCCCCTGCAAGGGGGGATGTGCAGAAATGCTGGGCAGGCCCGCGAGGGGCGGGGGAGACCGGGCAGGTGTCTAAGCCCCGGCTGACGTGGGATTACAGCCATCTGGAGGCCCCCTCCCCACCCGGCTGGCCCCCTCCCCTCCGGGCAGAACGGGGGTCACTGCAGGGTGGCTCTGGCAGCTGGCTCCCGGGTGGAGTTTCAGTTTCCCTGTTGGCAAGGTGGGGTGGTGGTGGGCAAGGGCGCCCGGGGGTGGTGGGGCCTGAGGGCTCAAGAGAAGGCTGCTCTGCACTGGCCTCCGGAAGCAGAGCCCACTTGCCGGGCACTGGACATGTCCCCGAGCCTCAGACCCTCATCCTGGCGTGGGGAGGGGGTCGTGGGCTGAGCCCTGGCTTTGCAGGGAGGTGATGTGTCTCCCTCCGGAGAAAGGAGCTGGACGTACGATCTTGGGGAAACTGAGGCTCAGGGCCTTGACGCCCCCCAGGGATCCCAGCCTCAGCCCTGCCTGGCCCTGGGTTTGGCTAACAGGGCACCCGTGTTCCTGCCGAGAGACACAGTCCGTCACAAATGGCCCGCGGCCCCGGGCCGGGAAGCCCTTGTGCAGCCCCGGTCCCCCGCCCCCGCTGGTGTTGGGTTTCTCAGGGCAGGGCCCCAGCTGCACACAGCTGGCAAAGGCCGGGGGGCTGGGAACCTGAGAAGGCTGTGTCCCCCCAGATCCCGAGGAGGGGGTCGCCCATCACAGCCTCCCCCGTGGTCTCAGCCCCCAGCTGCCATCTGCCTCTGTCCCTCCTCGGGAAGAGGCGGGGCCGGCCCGCATTCCTGCACTCGCCCCTCCCCACAGCTGCCTTCCCAAATCTCCTTCTTCCCCAGCAGGCCCCGGGACCCTCACCCAACCCCCTGGCAGTGTCTGGGGGGCCTCACTCAGGAGTGCTGGGGGGGGTGCCCCTCCTCCCCGGTGCCCTGGGGTCCATCTACAATGTCACCCGCGTCCCTGGCAGCTTTGTGTCCCGCACGCCCCCTGTACGCCCGGCTCGGGTGGGCACCTCTCCACCCCCCACTCAGGGCTCAGGAAGGCCCTTGAGCTGAGCGGGGAGAAGCAGAGAGGCAGAAGGAAGGAGGCCGGCTGGGCAGTGGGGACGGGGGTGCCAGGATGAGGGGGTGGGCCAGGTGTGGACCCGGCCCTGTCCTGCGTTCTGGTGACACAGAGGCCTTCCATGAAGGGATACCTAGCTGGGCAGAGGGAGGTGGTGGAGGGATAATGGGTGCCAGAGGAAAGTGCAGACCTCCAGGCTGAGGGCTGAATGCAATGCTCATTATTGGTCCTGTGGACATCCTGAAGAAGAGGTCCTAGAGACTGGGCCATAGCAGGGTGTGTAGGAGTTCTCCAGGCAGAGACAGGACACTCATTTTCTAAGGTTCTGTGTGGGCCTGGTACTTCACTCAGTCAGCATTTCTAGAGCGCCTCCTGTGTGCCAGGCCCCATACTGAGCACTGGGACAGAGACATCCAGGCAGGACTGCTCCACACGCCCTGCAGGAGGAGACTCTGGCTGCTCGCTGAAGCCCAGGGATGATGGGAGGGCAAAGGACCGAGCCACACTGGAACAAGCTTCTTGCAGGGGTGGCTCACCAGGCCTGGGGGGACGGTGTGTGCAAAGGCCCTGTGGCCAGGAGCCTGCAGTTTGAGGACAGGAGAGAAGCCAGCGCGGAGCTGGACGGAGGGGCACAGCGCGCACTGAGCGGGAGGCCGTTCGCAGGGGGTCTCACCCTCCATGTGCGCTGCCCCTCCACCAGGCTTCCTTCCTCGGGAACCCAGAGCCTGCAGTGGACTCTCGGGGGGCGCACACGGTGGGGCTGAGGGCGACGGGGGCTGTGCTTGTGCAGGGAATGACGTGGGCACACGGGGACCTGGGGGCACACACTGGCACACAAAGTCCCGTGTAGAGACACTCGAGACGGGGGTGCGGCAGAGACGCAGGGGCTTGAGCAGGCTCTCTGCCCCTCAGCCCCCCTCCCAGCGCACACACCAGCCGCCAGGCGGATCCCCTTTCTCCCCTGCCCCTTTCTCTGGCTCTTCAGCAGAGCAGTTGCTCGAAACTAATTGAATTTTCCGCCTGGGAAGGGCCTGGGGAGTTAAGGCGGGTGGGGGCTGGGAAGGAGCTTGTTAACAGGTCTGGCCTCCCTCCCCACCCTGGCTCCCCTCCTCTGCGGTGGGGGCGGGGTGGTCAGGCCCTGGCCGCCTGGGAACAATGCAGACGGACAGGACGCAGCCCCCACCCCGGGCAGGGCCTGAGGGGACGAGAGGAGGCCTGGCCTGAGAGCAGGCTGCTGCAGGGCCCTATACACCCCCACTTCCTACCCCCCACCGCAGAGAGAATGGGGTGCGGCCATGGGACTGTAGATGCAAGGCTGTCCCTGGAGACTCAGGAGCCCAGCACGCTGCCCAGATGGGGAGCCTGAGGTCCAGGCAGGCCCTCTGTTGGCCTGGGGAAGGGAGAGCAGGCTGTGGGTGGCTGAGCGGGCCAGGGCTTCAGGGAAAAGGGGTGGCTGAGGGGCCCCAGGGTGCGCCCCCGGCCCAGCTCCAGTGCCGTCAACGCGAGGCGTGCAGCAGGTGTGTGTGCACGCGACAGGTGTGTGTGGGGTGGGCTGAGGAGCAGCAGCCTGGAGACCGGGGGGGGGGGTGCGGGGGGGGGGCGGCACGGAAGGGGGCTGTAACCCTCGCTGCCAACTCCTGCCCCCTACCAGCCTCCCTCCTTTGCTGAATCCCAGTCCCCTCCCACTTGGACCCTGCCCCAAATGTGCAGTTCCGCCCTGTTGGCAAGCCCCCCCCCTCCCCCGCTCTCTAGCTTCATGGGGGCTGAGAGGGCGTGGGGCAGCTCTGGGGGCTTCGGGAGCCGGATGAGGGGCCCCCGACCCCCGGGGGCGGCCGGATGCTGGCCTCTGACACGGGACAGCCGCGTCCGCCCCTCCCTCGTTAAACAGCTGCCTCTCGGGCCTTGCTGGGGCTCCTGCCTGGGGAGCCTGCTGTGGGGTCTGGGAGACAGTGCTTCCCCTGGTGACGGAGGTGACAAGTGACGGGACTGCAGGTCTTGTACCATGGGGGCCCCTCAGTGCCAGCCTGGCTCCTGGCTGGGCCCAGAGCTGCACAAGGCTCTGTGGGGGGTGGGAAACCTGTCTGTGGGTGGGGAGGGCTGGGGGACGTGGCTGTGCCCGGGGACGGGGACACTGAAGCCCTGGGTCATGCAGATGGGAGTGAGGCTCTGGTTCGGGGTTCAGATCCTGACTCCATGTGTATACCCCCCCCAGCCCGGATGCTTCCCCCACTGTGTCTGCCAGGCTGCAAGGGTTCCCCTGGAGCAGGATGGGTCCCAGACGTGGGGTCGGGGGTCTGGGGAGGACGCCGGGAGGACCAGGGACCCAGGCGAGGCTGGAGGCAGCCTGGGATGACCGAGGAGTCTGGAGCTGCGAGCAGCTCTGGCCAGCCCTGGCCCCCAGCTGACCTCCGGGATGCCCGCAGGCACAGCCCGCCTCCCTTCCTGCGCCGCCCCCCCCCCGGGGCCCAAGCCCACGAGGCAGGCACACCCGTTCCTGCCTGCTTCTCCGGAGGGCACGCGCCAGGAACCCGCGGCAGCCTCTCAGGCCTGCGCCTCTGGGGGTCACGTGGGGGTCACATGGGAGCTCGGGGCACTGAGCTGGCTGGCGGGGCAGGCGGGCCCTGGGCGACGATGGCCGCCTTTGCCGGGCTGGGGGATGAGCTGTCTGTCCAAGCCCACCCAGCCACATACCCTCCACCCACTCACCCACCCAGCACTCCTACCAAAGGGCCTTAAGCGCCTGCCTGCCTCAAACCCAGGGCCCGGCTGGGTCACAGGCGCTGACCGCACAGTGTCCTGTTCCGGGACCCCAGGCTGGCCACACCTCAGCGTCCAGGCGGGCAGACAGGGATGCAGGCCCTGGAGGGCATGCATGAGGGTCACTGCCTGGAGCTCAGCACTCTAGGTCACTCCTAGCAGCCACCAAGAGGCCATCCTGGGGAGGTGACCCAGGTCCCCGGTGGGCAGGGCCAAGAGGGCAGATTCCCCGGCGACCAGCCTCCAGGGCAGGCGCTCTGCTGTAGAGGCCCCCAGAGGAAGGATGTGGCTGGGAAAGAGTCAGAGATGAAGACACAGAGACAGCGCGACCCAGAGGGGAGAGTGAGGTCGGCCGGGTCCTCCTCTCTGGTCCGGAGTCCTGGACGGGCGGCCAGGGCGCCCAGGGCCCCTCCCTCCTTCGTCCCAGCAGGGAGATAAAGGGGATGAGGCTGTGATAAGCCGGAGTGTCTTGGCAGTCAGAGCCTGACTCTCCTCTTGGGGGCATTTTTTCCCCATCAAGTCATCCTGGGCCTGGTCCAGGGCCCTCTCCCCAAGCCTGGGGTGACCAGCGCTTCCCTGTGAGACACCCTGAGGCCAGAGAAGGGTCTGCGAGGGGCCTTTCCCACAGCCCCTCCTGGAACCCAGGGCTGCCCCTGCACTGAGCTCCTGAGGTGGGGTAGAGGAGGGACATGGAGCCGGGGAGGACCTGCTCCTCCGGGCATCTATTGGTCCATCTGGGCAGCGGGGCCCCTCTGTGGCCTCTGGGGCTGTGCCTGAATGGGGGTTGCCCGCCCTGCTCATGACAACGGGTCCAACCCCCCACCCCCACCAGCTCCTCGGGCCTGGGTCAGAGACCAGGAGGGCCAGCTGTGGCCTCTGTCTTCCTGGAGCCCCCACCCGAGCGGGTAGGCGTGGCAGAGGAAGCCATCCGTCTGGGGGGTGGGGTGACAACTGAGGGTTCCAGGAAGGACCGACGCTCCGAGCGAGAGGACACTGAGCCAGGCAGAGTCTGGGGCTCTGCCCGCGGCCCCACTGTGCCCTTGCTGAGCCTCTGACCCTGCTCCCCTGGCACTCTGCCCCCTCTGGACAGAAAGATGGACAGAGGAGCCTGTGAGTGGACGGATGTGTGGGTGGACGGACAGGGGACAGAGAGGAAAGATGGGAGTTAGGACTGATGAAGGGACGCTTGGAGGGTGAGCGGTCACATTAACGGACGGGGCGGACAAAACAGACAGAGGGGCGGATGGCAAGAGGGATCAAAGGACGGCTGGCTAGACGGGCGGATAAATGGCGTAGAGATGGAGAGACAGCAGGAGGGTGAGTGGATGGACAACCAGATGCTCATACAGACGGAAGGATTAGGCGGCAGAATGGTGGCCCCCACCACCCCCAAAGGCGTCCGTGTCCTTCCCCCTGACACCCGAGGGTTTCCTGCCTTATGCGGCGAAAAGTCTTTGACGATGCAATAAGTGAAGAATCTTGAGACCGGGACGAAGAGGTTTCTGTGGACCTTGCCAGGGGGCCCAGTGTGACCACCAGGCTTTTGTAGGTGAAAAGGGGGTCAGAGCAGCTGTGAAGTGGAAGCAGAGGCTGAGTGGTATCACAGCGAGCTCTGGAGACGGAGGCCAGGGCCTCCAGCCAAGGGATGCAGGCACTTCTGGAAACCGGAAAGGCCCAGAAAACAGACCCTCTCCTGGGGCCTCCAGAAGCGATGCAGCCCCGGCCACACCTTGATTTTCACCAGCCAGACCCATCTCTGTCCCACGGGCTGTGAGATAATAAACTCGTGTTGTTTTAGGCCACTGCGTTTGAGGTAATTTATTATGACAGCAACAGGAAGTTGATGCAGACTGAAGGACATGAGCTGGACGGGTGGGTGAGTGGACAGATGAGCAGAGGGACACGCGTGTGGAAGGGCGGCCCCAGGCTCACTGCTGAGCCTACACTTAAATCAGCCCCGGCGCTGAGAGCTCGGTGGTTAGACGCTGGCCCTAAGCAAGGTTCAGGGTTTGGACGCCCTAAACATAACCAGAGCCCTCGCACCTGTAAGGAAGGCGTGAGCCGGGCGGTGAGCCTCAGGCCTTCCTGAGACCGGCATAGAAACACCCAGAGGGCAGCCCAGAGTGGGGCCTGTCCAGGTCCTCAGGGAGTCCAGACGCTCGCCTTCACACCCACACAGACAGGCACGTGGACACACATATGCACACGCCTACCCACGCTCCTACACGGGCACCGCATGGCAGCAGAGGAAGGGCGCCCTGCTCAGCCCTGAACCTGTGTCCCCAGCCACTTCCTGGGCCTCCCGCTGCCTGCATCTCCCGGCTGCGGGCTGAGGGGGCGGGGGGCGGGGAGGGGGCCGGCTGCGTGGGTGTGGCGTCAGAGCAGCGGTCCGGGCCCTTGCTGCTGTTCCTGACCACCAGGCTTCCTCCCCCGCGCCCCTTTGGGAGGGACTGTAATTAACTTCTTCCTGTTCTGATCAGGAGCCTGTTTCCAAAAACATATTTCGAAGGATTATTTTGCAAAGGAAATGTTTTTGAAAGAATCTCGTGTCCCGACCCAGCCTGGGGATGTGGGGGCCGCAGTAGGAGCGGGGATGGGGCGGGGTGGTCCTGGCGGGCTGGCCCCCAGCCCTCTTCTGTCCCGGGGCAGGGAGGGCCTGGGGCGAGCAGAGGCCAAGGGAGTGCAAGGAGGTGAGCAGGGAAGGCTCCTCTTCCTCCCCACCCGCTGGCGTTGCCTGCCCTCTGCCCGCCAGGCCTCCTGCCACCCAAGCTGCAGTCCCACTCAGGGCCCCGCCCACTCCCCCGCCGGGGAGTCGGCCGCCCGTGGAAACCTCTGCCCGGCTGCCTGCTGACCACGCGCTCCTGTCCCCACCTCTGCCCGGGGCCCTCTCCTGTCCTCTGTCCTGCGCCCGGAGTCCTGCCCACCCTGGCCCTCGTCCAGAACACGCGCTGCGGCCAGGGGGCACAGACATCCTCCAGCCAGCTGGGCACCTGCCTCAGCGTCTGCCCCTCCCGCGTCCTGCTGCTGCTCCCGTGCGTACCTGGTGGACACTCACTTTCTTCACTTCTTGCTGGGGTCAAGAAACACGTTGTAAAAAAAAGCGAGCATCCAAAAATCGAGCAGTACTTTGATGGAGCGCTGCTCCGGGTGGGGAAGTGGTCGTTTAATGGACAATTTTGGTTTCCAGTAGAAAACGCCTCGACTCTTCTCTGGATGTGTGGGCTGGGGACACGCCGGAGCCTGCAGGGTCCTGACCCTGACCGAGCAGACCCCAGCCCTGTCCATGTGCCCGCCTCCCCGTGTGCCCACACAGGGCCCACCGCGGCCAGGTGGTCTTAGGCCACTGCTTGCATCGTTCACCTCGTTGTCGCGGTCACCAGCTCCCTGCACGCGATGAGCGTTTAATAACTGTTTGTTGAATGAATGATGGATGGATTGTGCGGACCGCAGTAGGGGTCTTGCAATAAAGACCCTTTAATTAAAAAAAAACCACCCCACAGTTCCCACCACTCAGAGTTCCCAGCTGGGTCCTGGGGTGGGGAGGGCCCGGCTCCCCAGGCAGCAGGCCCTGCCTCCGTTTCCCCCCAACTCACGGGGGCCAGCCCACTGTGGGTCTCCCCTTCCCTGTTGTTACTGGGGCTGCGGTCACAAGTGCTGGCCACACTGCTCAGGGGACAAGCCCCAGGGGACCCAGGGCAGGGGAAGCCTGCCAGCAGGGGCCGTGGGGACCAAGTGTGAGAAGGACGTGAAGGGGAGGGTATGCTCACCTGCTGTGCCCCCGAGAGCAGGAACTCGGCCTCTCTGAGCCTCAGTCTCCATCCTGGGAACACAGAGCGTCCAGGAGATGAGTCCTTCACAACCTCTGAGGCCCTAGGGGGCCTAACCAGGTCAGACAGGGCGCCCCACCCACCGGCACTGACCATCCATCCAACTCCACCTCCCATTCAGCTGCCCACCCAGCCGGACCTCAGCCCAGGGGCACAGCCCCCTCCTGCTCCGGAGGCCCATCCGGCCTGGCCCTCTAGAGGGGCCGGGGCTGCCCAGTCTAGGATGCCCATCTCCACCCCCCACCTCTGCCCTCTGCGTGTCTCTGTCAGCCCCTGGGTTTCCCTTGCCCTCACCTTCCCTGCCAGCCCCTCTCTCTCCCCGCCAGCCCCCACCCTGCACTGGGCTTGTGATGTCACCACTTGGGGTCCTGGGACTCCGCCCCCCCACAGATGTCCTGGAACTGGTGTAAGGTTATTTTGGGAGCTGGCGGCTCCCCTGGGCCTTTCCCAACAGTTTTGGCAAGCACATTTGCGGGGGTCAGCCCGAGCAGGTCGAGGACGTGGCGTCTGGCCCAGGCAGGGCTGCGGGGAGCGTGCTGTGGAGACGCCGACCTCCGCTGTCCCAGGCAGGGGCACTGGCTGGGTCTTCCCGGCTGTGCAGGCTCAGAGCTGCCCCGAGAGGGCACTAGGGAGGGGGCAGCCCCAGACCAGCTCGGTCCCCGGCATTTAGGGGCCGCTGGAGGCTCCTCACGTGGTGCACCTCAGCCTGGTGCTCCCTCAGCTCACCTCTAAATGTCGCCCCACTCTTTCCCCAGCCCCCGGTGCTCCCAGGCTCTGGTCATGCCAGCCCCCGTGCTGCTCTGAGCCCAGGGGCTTTGCATCTCAGTTCCCTCTGCCTGGGTCATTCTCTCTGCCTCTCCTGAGTGGGGCCTTTCTCAGCATGAGGTCTCAAGGCAGCAGTCACTTCCCCTGAGAGTTCCCTTCCTGCTCCAGCTGAAACAGCCCTGACCTCTGAAAAGCCGACTCATTGGAAAAGACCCTGATGCTGGGAAAGATGGAAGGCAAAAGGAGAAGGGGGCGGCAGAGGTTGAGATGGTTAGATAGCATCACTGACTCAATGGACATGAATCTGAGCAAACTCCAGGAGACAGTGGAGGACAGGGGAGCCTGGCGTCCATGGGGTCACAAAGAGTCACACACAGCTGAGCAACTGAACAAGAATTCCACCCTACCACCTCAGCCTGTGCCATCCATAGACGTAGAATGCAGCCACAGAGGCAATTTAAAATGTTCCAGTGACCACATTAAAAAAAAAAAGGTTTTTAAATTCAGGCAGAATTCATCTTCATTTTGTCTTATATCTAACCCAGGGCCTCCCCAGCGGCTCAATCGGTAAAGAATCCATCTGCAGTGCAGGAGACGGAGGACACTCGTGTTCGATTCCTGGGTCGGGAGGATCCCCTGGAGGAGGAAATGGCTAACCCACTCCAGCATTCTTGCCTGGAGAATCTCACGGACAGAGGAGCCTGGCAGATGGCAATCCATGGAGTCACAGAGGGTCAGACACAATTGGGCAAGCATTCCTATTTAACCCAATACATACAAAACAGTATCATTTTGTTCAGTTCAGTTCAGTCACTCAGTCATGTCTGACTCTTTGTGACCCCACAGACTGCAGCATGCCAGGCCTCCCTGTCCATCACCAACTCCCAGGGTTTACTCAAACTCATGTCCATCGAGTCAGTGATGCCATCCAACCATCTCATCCTCTGTCATCCCCTTCTCCTCCCGCCTTCAATCCTTCCCTGCATCAGGGTCTTTTCAAATAAGTCAATTCTTCAAATCAGGTGGCCAAAGGACTGGAGCTTCAGCTTCAGCATCAGTCCTTCCAATGAATATTTAGGACTGATTTCCTTTAGGATTGACTGGCTGGATCTCCTTGCAGTCCAAGGGACTCTCAAGAGTCTTCTCCAACACCACAGTTCAAAAGCATCAATTCTTCGGCACTCAGCTTTCTTCACAGTCCAACTCTCACATCCATACATGACCCCTGGAAAAACCATAGCCTTGACTAGACGGACCTTTGTTGGCAAAGTAATGTCTCTGCTTTTTAATATGCCATCTAGGTTGGTCATAACTTTTCTTCCAAGGAGTAAGCGTCTTTTAATTTCATGGCTGCAATCACCATCTGCAGTGATCTTGGAACCCCTCAAAATAAAGTCTGACACTGTTTCCATTGTTTCCCCATCTATTTGCCATGAAGTGATGGGACTGGATGCAATGATCTTAGTTTTCTGAATGTTGAGTTCTAAGCCAACTTTTTCACTCTCTTTTTTCACTTCCATCAAGAGGCTCTTTAGTTCTTCTTCGATGTCTGCCGTAAGGGTGTGTCATCTGCAAATCTGAGGTTATTGCTATTTCTTCTGGCAACCTTGATTCCAGCTTGTGCTTCATCCAGCCTGGCATTTCTCATGATGTACTCTGCATATAAGTTAAATAAGCAGGGTGACAATACACAGCCTTGACGTACTCCTTTTCCTATTTGGAACCAGTCTGTTGTTCCATGTCCAGTTCTAACTGTTGCTTCTTGACCTGCATACAGATTTCTCAGGAGGCAGGTCAGGAGGTCTGGTATTCCCATCTCTTGAAAAATTTTCCACAGTTTGTTGTGATCCACAGTCAAAGGCTTTGGCGTAGTCAATAAAGCAGATGTTTTTCTGGAACTCTCCTGCTTTTTCTATGATCCAACAGATGTTGGCAATTTGATCTCTAGTTCCTCTGCCTTTTCTAAATTCAGCTTGAACATGTGGAAGTTCACGATTCACGTACTGTTGAAGCCTGGCTTGGAGAATTTTGAGCATTACTTGGTTAGCATGTGAAATGAGTGCAATTGTGCAGTAGTTTGAGAATTCTTTGGTATTGGAATGAAAACTGACCTTTTCCAGTTCTGTGGCCACTGCTGAGTTTTCCAGATTTGCTGGCATATTGAGTGCAACACTTTAACAGCATCATCTTTTAGGATTTGGAATAGCGATCTAAAATCATTAATGAGATATTTTACACCACTTCTCCGCACTAAGTCTTGTAAATACAGTGTTGTTTTTAATACTCACATCTGAATTCACACATTTCCGGTGTTCAAAGGCTAAGTGCAGTCAGAGGCTACGGAACTGGACTGCACATCTTTTTTTTTTAATGCTACTGTCCTGTCTTACTTTTCTCCTAGCACAAATCACTATCCAGAAGGCTCCAGGTGTGTGTTGAGCTATCCATCATTTGCCGTGCTCTCCTCAATGCCATGCAATGGGCGCTCTGTGAGTGCTTGGGAGTGAGTTGCACGGGCCTGACTCATCTCACCC
This sequence comes from Capra hircus, assembly GCF_001704415.2. Classification (NCBI taxonomy): domain Eukaryota; kingdom Metazoa; phylum Chordata; class Mammalia; order Artiodactyla; family Bovidae; genus Capra; species Capra hircus. The sequence goes on from NC_030832.1 coordinate 41,630,751, forward strand.
GGGAGGGGCCTGGCCCCCGGGCCACAGAGCAGCTCATGGAGGGTCACTATCCAGAGAGCGGGGGCTTGAACACACGCCCCGTGTCCTGCGTCCCCTTGAGCTGCCGCCACCTCTGCCCTGGTGCCGGGCGCGGGGACTCTGGGTCCTCGAGGCGCCCCCAGCCCCATCTTAGGCAGCTCTAGGATCCCCAAGCCACTTCCTCACCTAATTGGATTCCCAGCTCTTCTGCCTTCAAACGGGGCTGCTGCTGGGTCTGTTTATAAACCTGGTGCAGCCTGCTTCCCTGGCGGCTCCCGGAGCCCAGATCCCATCTGGAGGAGTCGTTACAGTCCCCTCTCCAGGCCAGATGTCCGCCGGTCTGTCCTGCCCTGCCCAGCCCAGCTGGCTCCCAGCCTCTGTCCTGTTGCAGAAACCTCACCTTGGCCTTTGTGCCTGGCCAGTGGCCGCCACAGCCAGCCAGCCTTTCTGGCAGGCCCATCTGGGCTGGTTGAGCTTCCTGCAAGATGGTGCCATCGTGGGATAACTCCTGGCTGGTACTGGTCAAGGTCCAAGAGGCCCCGGAGTCCCAGCCACGTCCCACCCTGCCCAAGGGAGCCTCCTCCCTCAGCCCCAGGCCCCCAAAGCAGCTCCGCCAAGGGCTTTGGGGTCTCCCGAGCACATCCTTCGACAGGGCAGAGTTGTTCCTAGTGTGCCTCACCAGGGACACATGCACGTAGGCCACAGCAGCCTCAGTCTCTCCATCTGTGAAATGGGAAGGGAAGCCCTCGCCTAGCAGGGCTGTGAACAGACGTGAACTCACTTGGAGGACTGCAAAGGAGGGGGGCCCTTGTAACCCACACAGCTGAGGAGCGCAGCTGTGGGAGCTGGGAAATGACAGAGGGAAGCTGGGCCTGGGGTGGCTGTCCTGCCTCCCAAATCCTGCCCCACTCTGCAGCGTTGTGACTGAGAACAGCAACTCCCCCAGAAACCTGGGCCAGTGAGGGCTCCCTGAGCCCTGGCTGCTGCCTCTAAAAATAGGTGGTGAAATTGCATGGGGGCCAGGCGCCCCCTCCTGGGGGCTGAGGTCTGACTGGGGTGGGCCTGCACTCCCTCCCGGAAGCCTGTCTGGGCAGGAGCCCCCATTTGCTGACAGGAGGGGGGAAACCCCAGCCTTAACCTCACCAGCGTTGGGTCTCCGTAGCTCAAATGCAGAGCCCTACCTCCGTGTCCCTTCCTTGGATCAAGGCCAGCTTAGCGTCCGTGCCCAGCTGAGCTCACAGGCAATGCTCATGGTCCCCCTCGGCAACCTCAGGTGGAGGAACCGACTCCCAGGGAGGGGCAAGGACTGTCTGTGGTCAAGGGCAGGTGGGCCGGCTTCCGCTTGCAGGGACGGACTGGAGGGAAAGGTGGGGCTTCCCTGGTGGCTCAGCCGTAAAAGGATCAGCGTGCAGTGCAGAAGCCGTAGGAGGTGTGGGCTCAATAGCTGGGTCAGGAAGACCCCCTGGAGGAGGGCAAGGCAGCCCGCTCCGGCATTCTTCCCTGGAGAATCCCATGGACAAGGAGCCTGGCACGCTACAGTCCACGGGGTCTCAAAGAGTAGGACACAACTGAAGCGACTTGGCACGTTTGCATGCATGGAGTGAGAGGTGTGGGTGGGGCAGGAGGGTGGCCCCAAGAGGTGAGACCTGCGGGGTCCCCACAAGAGGGAGGCCAGGCTGGCGCCAAGTGTCTTTTGGGCCACCGGCCCGCCCCTGCCAGGGAGGATGCAGCATCAGATCTGGCAGCCCCTGCTTGGCACTGGCTGGGGTAAAACCTTCTCACCTGCCACGTGCCCCCACATGAGTTGATTCTCTGGGTGATGAGAGACTCGGGGGCGGAAAGCAGGAGGCACAGACAATGGCCTGGCACTGGGTGGGCAGCTTGGCCAGGAACAATGCCAGCCCAAATGAGGGAGGCGATGGTGGTGCCTAGCAGGGAAGGCCAGGGAGGGCTGGATCTCAGGCAGCAGAGGTGGGGCGGGGCGGGCTCTTCCCATGTTGGCCTTTCCCTCCCCAGGGCCTCTGCACACACTGTTCCCTTTTCCAGCAACACCTTTCCCCGAGTGCCTTCTGTTCTAAGCTGAGCTCCAATGTCACCTCCTCCGAGAAGTCTGCCCAGACCAACTCATATCAGTCCAGGCTACCCCGAGACACCCTGATCACTCACCATATTTTTCAGAGCTCATATCATAATTCAGTGATGTGAAGCTGGACCTGTCCTTTAGTGTTTGCCCCCTGCCTCAGACACCGGAAGTTCCCCGAGGGCAAAGGCTGTGTGGCTGTCTGTCTGTCTGTCTGTCTGGTGAACCATGGCTCAGGGCCCAGCACAGAGTAGGGTTCAGCTGACGTTTGCTGAGCGACTGAGCGGGCGGGCGTCTGGCTGTGATGCGGGACGTACCCCACCTGGCCGAGGGACGAATGCATGACAAGCACTGAACACACAGCGGGGCTCGGCTGAGGCGGGACCGCGATCGTGCCAAGACGAGCGGAGCGCCCTGGATAGCTCTCGTGCCTCCCTTCCGAGCCCGGCCTCCAGCTGCCCCCAGTGGCATGGCTGGAGCCCGCCCGTCTATCCAGGGCAGTGGAGCTGCTTGTAGAGAGACTGAGCTCCAAGGTGTGTGTGCTTAGTCTTCAGTCGTGTCCGACTGTTTGTGACCCTGTGGGCTGTAGCCTGCCAAGGCTCCTCTGTCCACGGGATTCTCCAGGGAAGAATACTGGAGTGGGCTGCCGTTCCCTCCTCCAGGGGATCTTCCAGACCCGGGGACTGAACCTCTTACGCCTCTTGCTCTGCAGGCAGATTCCTTACCCGCTGGGCCATCAGGGCTGCAAGTAGATGGCGGTTGCCGCTGTGCCATGGGGCAGGGTCTCTCGTCTGGGCACCTCTGCACCAGGCCCGTGCCTGGCGCCACCTGGCGATGGCGGGCCCAGGGCTGAGACGGGCCTCTGAGCCCAGGCTGCTGTCTGGGATATCCTCCGTGGAGCTGGGTGGAGACCCTGCTGCCTGTTCTGGAAACCAACAGCCTGGGGCAAAACCGCACATCCGGGAGGGGGAGGGGCAGCGTCTGGCAGCACTGGGCTGGGCAGGTCTATTTGCTCCCGGGCCCCAGGGCCACGGCACCCAGCCCTGGCTGGCCAGCGACTCCAGGTGGGGGCACCGCCCCTGGCCCGGGCGCCCCCGCCTCGGGTACCCGAGGACAGCTGGGGTCCGAGCTGGACTCCACGATGTTGGGGTGGCCTGCAGGGCTGCACCAGCCCCGAGGGGCCTTCAGGGCCCCTGGCTGCTTGGCGCTCCTGGCTCCCACCCCACGTGGAGAGGTTCCAAAGCCACAGCAGGGGGCGGGGGTGAGACCACAGGCCCGGCCAGGTGTGGGCCCATGCCAGGCACAGGTGTCACGGGGTGGGCGGAGGCCCAGAGCCTGCCTGGGCCCAGTTGGGCTTTATGAGGTCTCCAGGCTGGAGTGAACAAGCAGGCTCTCCACCCTGCCCACTCCAGGTTCAGTGGGCAGCAGGCAGCACAGGCTGCATAGCCCTCCATACATGGGGCGGCTGAGGCTCAGAGTGGGACAGGCCTGCTGAATCAGGGGTCCTCAGGCTCCTCACCCAGCCAGGGCTCTAGGCCAGTGAGTCCCGAGGGCCCGCTGCCAGGCCATCTGCTGACCTCAAGGCCAGGAGGCAACAGCCCAGGGCACAGTGTCCACCCCGGGCTACCCTCCCTGCCTGGCGGAGAGGCGGGGGGCACAGACGGCGGTGTGCAGCTTGGAGGACTGCGCCCAGAGGCCACCAGCTCCGGGCCCCCCAGCATGCTGGAAGCCCACTCAGGACCCCTGAGTGCATGCTCTGCCCACCCCGGCCCATGCTGTCCCCAGAGCCCAGGCCCTGAGCGCCCGCCTCGTGGCGGGACCGGAGGCAGGACCGGGAGGTGCAGCGGCAGGAAGGAGGTTCACCCTCTCTCAGATCCTCGGGGAGGCAGGCCCCAGGATGGCCCAGCTGGGTGGGGCCCTGGATGTGGGAGTGGGCAGGCCCGTGTCTGAGCCGGGAGGCCACAGTGGGTGGCCTCACCTCCGCTGCCCAGGGCTGCCCCCTGCAGGCCCCGCTGGCCCTGACCAGCCCCCCGCCTGCAGGGGAGGGTGAAGCTGGCACATACCCACCACGCCCCGTATCAAAGTGACAGGCACAGGGGGAGGCCAGGCAGGACCCAGCAGGGGGCGGAGGGAAGAACGACCGGAAGGGAGCGGGGTGGGGGCTGGCAATCCTGCCCCCCTGGGGCCCTCGGGGACCAGATAAACCCCGGCCTCTGCGAGGCTGGGCAGGGACGAGCAGCGGCACCAGGAGCCACACACAGCCTCACACACCACACCCCCACGCCCGTGGGCACACCACACCCCCACATCCAGCGTGCACGTCAGCCACCTGGTCCCACACTCACCACACATCTGCACACTTGCCCGCACACGCACTGCCCACACACTGCATGCCCCCACCCCCCACAGCAGCCCTGGGGCTCTGTGTCCAGCCTGTCTTCTCTCTGGCTTGGCTCCCTGGACAGTCCAGCCAAGACGCCCCCTTGGCCACCCGGAAAGCCTGGGGAGACTCTGCTTGTCTCCCCCACATGCTCCCCAAGGACCCCAGCCTGGCCTGCTCCACGGTCAGCTGAGGGGGCTCAGGAGCAGGCCAGGAGGGGCACGGGGGTGTGGGAAAGGCCCCCCACCCCGTCCACCGCCATCGCCCTGGAATTCGCTGAGCGCAGCGGCCAGCCTAATCCCCGCTCCGCCCGCAGGGTGGCTGAGCCCCTGGAGCGGGGCAGCCAGGGGAGGCCGGGCTGGACTGGGGGGCTTGAGTTACCAGGCGGCCAGACGGCCCCAAAGTCCAGGTCAGGGTGGGTAGGCCTCCTCTCTTGACCAGATGGGGGAAGTCTGGGTCCCGGAGACCCTGGAGGCTGAGGCTGACTGGGGGGCTGCCTGGGCCACGCCTTGCCTCCAAGAATGGAGAAGTGCTTTCCTGGGGGTCCTTGGAAGTGGAGTGAAGCCTGAGAGCCACGCAGGCCCCCGAGGAAAAGGAGGGGGGTAGGGGGCCACCCTGTCCTGGAGCTGGACTAGAGGACCTGCTGGCGGGGGAGGGCGAGAGGCTGAGGGGGCAGGGAAGGCCGGTGACCTCATCCCTGGGGTGGGGCCCCGTGCCCCCGCCCAGCCCAGCCACTATATCCCCAGGCTGCGCTGCTCCCCACAGAAGCCGGAGAGATGGCCCTGCAGGTGGGTGAGACCTGGATTTGGGGAGGAGGGAACAGGGCCCGGTGGGGGCCCCGCCAGCCTTGCTCTCCCTCCCCAGGCCGAGACCCCCTGGCCGAGTGGGCACGTTGCTCAGGGGGCCGGGGCCTGGGCATGGGCCACAGGCTGTGGGGCCTCCTGGGTAGGGGACACCCCAAGGAGAGGGGGCCCGGGACCCAGGGCCTCTCCACCCCTTTTGTCTGCAGTTTGAAGCCTTCCACGCGGGGGGCCTGGCCCCGGGCTGGAGCCTACTGGTGCAGGGACACTCTGACTCTGGAGAGGACCAGTAAGGGACCACGCCCTCCCCTCCCTGGGTCCCCTCCTTGGCCTCTGTGGGGTGACCGCCCAGCCGCCCTCACCAACCTCATGGTGCCCCCCAGGTTTGAGATCAACTTCCTGTCCGAGACGGGCGACATCGTCTTCCACATCAAGCCCCGGTTCTCCAGCGCCACCATGGTGGCCAACGCTTTCCAGGGCGGCCGCTGGGGCCAGGAGGAGGCGTCCAGTGTCTTCCCGCTGGTGCTCGGGGAGCCCTTTGAGGTGAGGTGCTGGGGCTAGCCCCTGGGAGGTGGGGGGACCCGCGCGGCAGGAGGGGGAGGCCCGTGGGTTGGGGCAGGGAGGTCTGTCCCGCCCCTGCTGTCCTTGCTGGGGCTCCGGCTGAGTGGGGGGCTCACTGCAGATGCTTACAGGGGAGAACCAGTTCAGCAGTCTCCCTGCTGGGTCTGGGGGCTGCGCCCCCTGGCTGCCAGCCATGGCTCTGAGGTGAGGGGAAGGGGCCCCCAGCTGGGGCTATGAATCCCTGGGGGGCAGGCCTGTGTGCTGAGGGGACCCCGGGCCTGCCCCCCCCCCAGATGGAGGTCAGCTCGGACGCAGAACACTTCCACGTCCACGCCCAGGAGCACAAGGTCCTGCAGTTCGCCCACCGCCACAGGCCGCTGGCCGCCATCACGAGGGTGCAGGTGCTGAGCGACCACCGCCTGGCCCAGGTGGAGCTGGCCAGGAAAGGCCTGTGCTGGGGGTAACATTCTGCCCACAGAGCATCTGTATCCCATCCGCCTGGGAGGCGCCTGTGGGCCCGTGCAGGGGGGCGGGGGGCGGGGGGCGGGGCTGGAGCTGAGGCGGGGGCCCGATGCTTGCAGGGCCGGGGGCTACTGAGCTGTGTTCGAAGTCCCGGGATTGAGCCTTGGCCGTTGACCCTCTCGCATCCAGTGAAGCCCACCCTGGAGAAGCTGGAGGGAGAGGGCTCTGTGGTTCTGGGACCCCCTATTTCAGCTCCACCTCCAATAAAGTTTAAGCAGGCTACAGAAGCTTGGCTGCTGTGAGACGGGGGTGGGCCACTGCGGGGCGGGGGCCAGAAGTCCCTGAGACCTGTGTCTTGGGGATGGGCTGACCCTTAACTCATCCCCAGGACACAGGGGTCTGGGGGGCTGCGACGGACACAGGCTTGGGGTTGTCGTTACTGTTCAGCCGCTCAGTCGTGTCCGACTCTTTGCGACCCTGTGGGCTGCAGCACGCCAGGCCTCCCTGTCCTTCACTGTCTCCCGGAGTTTGCTCAAACTCCTTTCCACTGAGTCGATGATGCCGTCCAACCATCTCATCCTCTGTCACCCCCTTCTGCTCCTGCCTTCAGCGGGGAGTCCTCCTCTAGGGGGCGGGCGTGGAAGTGGTGATGAGATTAGGAGAGGGAAGGGCTCCTGGCAGGAAGGTCCCAGCTGGTCCTCAGCCAGGACACCGCAACTCACACCCTCCAGCTCTGCCCCCTTGGGAAGTCCCAAAACTGTCTCCTCACCCTGCTTCTTGAAGGGTGGAGGGAAGGGGTCCCACCTGGACAGAAGTGCCCTCTGGGTGTGTGGGGGGAACGGGGGAGCCCAGGGGGCCACGTCTGGGGAGAGTGCACACGGCTGGGGGTCCCCGGCCCTGGTTTCGGAGCTCACCCATCCACCCCTCTGTCCATCTCAATCAAAACAGTGGCAGCACACTTTAGAATGAAGGCATCCACGCTGCACACGCGACTTAGAGCAAAGGCAGGTCAGCGATCGCAGACGCAGGAGCTTCTGGCCCTCTGCGGGCGGGTGAGCCCTCAGCTCACGGGGAGTGCTGGGCTCGGAGCCGACTCAGCAGAAGCCCGGGGGAGGAATCCCTGGCAGGATCCGCCCTGGCGTCTCCTGCTCCAAGGTTACGGGGAACCTGAGACTGGGAGGGGAGGAGGGCAGCAGGGAGGGGCTCAGAGAGGGCAGGGCCCAGTGACCACCCCAGCTGGGGCCCTCCGGAGCGGAGGAGACACCGGGCACCGGGACAGAGGGCAGACGCTGCGCCCCCGCCCCCAGGTGGGACAATGGTGGCCCCAGCCTCCAGCAGAGCCGCTTCCTTCCTGTCTCCGCTCACTTCCCTGTGTCCATGGCCCAGCTGGCCCAGGAGCCCCTTCCCGCCCCCTCCTGCGGGAGGCCCGGCCTTTTGTGTCCACCAGGAGGGGTTGGGGGCTGGCGGGCCGGCGGACGTGTAGCCGCTCAGGCCCTGGGGAAGACTGGGGTGGTGGGAAGGGGCCAGGGTGCGGGTGGGGGTCCGAGCCCACTGGCGGGGCTCCCTGCTCACGGCATGGGCCCCCTGCTTCGACTCAAGATGCCTGCTCGCCCTCTCTGGGCCTGGTCTCCTTGTGAGCAAAAGGCTCCCCTCCTGGTGAAACTGCCTCCGCAAGAGTGATGCAAGGTGGGAGGGCGGGAACACACGGGTTTCAGGGGCTGCTGAGTCTGGGGACATCCTGGGCTCAGAGGCAGACACACTGACTTTGGATTCTGCTGGGCTCTACTCGAGGGCCAGGTCTGCACCATTGCTGGGTATAGAGAGAACACTCCTTTTACAGGTGGGAAGCAGGCTCAGAGAGGTTAAGTGAGTTTCCTAGGGTTGCTCAGCAGATGACAGATGGAGCCAAAAAACCCACCTGACAGAATTCACACACACACAGACACACAGACACACACACCCCCCACCCCCACACACACACAGCATCCCTCGAAGTTGGTCCTGAGCTGAGGCCGCTTTGAATCAGTGCTTCTGTGGGGGCAAGTCAGACCTCAGGGGCCCCAGGCCCACTGTGTCTTGAGCCCCAGCTATGAAGTGGGGTGCAGGGGGCTACGGGCTCAGAGAGTCCTGCTGCAGGAGCTGTGTGCCCTGTGGTGACCCTTCCATGACCCTCTCTGCTCTCAGCACACAGGGCAGGGGGTACCCGCCTGCCTACAACTGCGCCCCAGCCCAGCGCCACAGCCCCGTGGTCAGAACTGACACTGTCCCCTCGGCTCAGTGACACCTCCCCCCAGAAGCCCCCCCTGACTTCTGCTCCCTCCACCTCCTGTCCTCCTCACACTGCCTCTTCTGGAGGCCGGGGGCCAGGTCTTACTCCAGCCTCTTCCTCTCCCAGCCCCAGCTGCTCCAGAGCCTGTGTAGCTCTGGACATTGCTGAATGGATAAGTGAATGACTGACTTGGGGAAGACCACTCAGAGATTTGAACGCGTCAGAGATGACCCTCCCAACAGGGACCAGGGGACAGCAGAGGCCTCCACCGCCACCTCATCCTGTTTAAGGTGGGCCCACCCTTGGGGCTTGAGAACACACCCAACCCCGCCCCTCTCCGCACTTCCAGCTTCTCTCCCCCGCCGCCTGGCGCCGCCTCTGCCCCAGGGCCTTTGCACCGGCCCCTCCCTGCAAGCCCTCCCCCTGCGCTCAGCCAGCCGACCCCTTCCTGTTGTTCCGGCCCCTCATCTGCTCCCTGCCTCCGTGCTGGGACCACGAGGCTCCCTGGCCGAGTTTACTCTATCACTGCTGCACTTGCTCCTAAGGAGCAGAGTTTGGTTCACGGATCTAGCTGCTCCCAGGTTTGCCAGCTATCTCTCCCTGCCTGGCCAGCCAGAGCCGAGACGGTCCCCTACTATGCTCACCCCTTCAAGCTAGGGACAGGAGAACGTGGGGCCAGAGTGGGCAGCTGCTCTGACTTTAAAAACCCCAAGTTAAGTTGCTGTCCAATAATATCTGCTTTTACTAACAAATACTGACCACTATGTACACTGAACGAGGCATCAACCTGCAAGCTGCCCTGGGCTGACCAGTTCAGGACCTCTGCTCTGAAATCCACTGTTGCCTGTCCAGCCCCAGTGGGACAGGGTTACTGGGTGCCTTCCTGCCCCCGACCCCGTGTTCCGAAAGCCTCTCCACCTCCCAAGGAACAGACTGGCCAGCAGAGGCACCAGACACAGGTCTGCCTCAACCCCAGTGGCAGGTTGCCGGGACCCACTTCCAGGGCCCGCACAGGGAGTTGCTGGGCCCAGGGTTTGAGCTCCCGCAGAATAACAGCCTGGGCCTGAGGCCAGCTGCTGAGCCGGGGAGAACCAGGCGCGGCCGGGCCCTTCCTGTCTGCGTTACTGTGGAACCCCAGCCCTGGCCCTGTGCTGAATGACGTGGGCGCACGAGTTAGTCACTCAGTCATGCCCGACTCTTTGCGACCCCGTGGACTGCAGCCCGACAGCTCCTCTGTCCGTGGGATTCCAGGGAAGCCCCCGCTGAGTGATGGACTTGAGCCAATTACAGCTTCTCTGACGCTCACTTTCCAGTTGGACACTTGGCCTTGGAGAGAGGGGCGGGGGGCGGGGGGCAGGTGTCATTTGCCCCAGCTCCCCTCCCCCACCCTGGCTGGAGCCCCTGAGCCCTCAGTCACCGTGCAGCGCCACCTTCAGTAGGGGGCTTGTCCCTCCTGATTACCCCCTCCCCGCCTGTCGGCCGGAGCTGTCTTTTCAGCACCGAGGCAGTGACCCCAGCCCCGAAGGTGAGGGCCCCAGCCAAGAGAAGCCCCTGCCGCAGCCCCAGGAGCAGGGGCCCTTCCCTGTGGGATGCCCCATGGACATCCGCTGACTCAGGGAGGTGGGGCTCCTCCCGTTGGCACTGAGCCGCCAGCCCCGTCTTCCCCCGACAGGCTCTCCTGCCTCGAGGCAGTGGTGCTGCCGTGCTGGGGTGGTCCACTCCAGCGGGCCTGGGGGCTGACCAGTCCACCTGGGAGGCCTGTGGAGGGCAAGGTCCTGCACAGAGTGGGCTGAGCCTCCTCGCTGGGTCGGGCTGTGGCTTTGTTAGGGGGCAGCGCCTCTGATGTGCAGACGGCGTTCCTGCTGGCCTCAGTGTGCTGAAGCCCCATCTTCCCCCCAGCCCGTTTTGGTCCCATGGGTAGGGAGGCGACATGGGAGGAGCGCCCCCTCCCCAGGACACCTGGTCCTCTAGAGGCCTGGGCTCATGTCCTCCTCCCCAGAAGGAGAAGGGCAGCCCGGGATCCCTGGGTGGCGGGCTGAGAAGGTTCTGCCAAGTAGAGGGGAGAAGAGCTGGGAGCGGAGGAACCGGGGTGGGCGAGAGGCATCAGCTTCCCCCTCCGCTGGGGCCCCTCCAGGAGGGCGGGGTCCCTCTCCCAGCTCAGGGGGGGGGCGCCTCTGAAAGTCAGGTCCTGTTCCCTGGGGGAGGGGCAGCTCTCCTCCAGAGTCTGCGCCACGTCCCCCACTCTCCTCTCTGCTCACTGTCCCTTCCCACTTGGGGTCTTGGTGATGATTTCAGGGGTTAAAGGCAGCCCAGCTTTGGGGGGATAGGACTTGCCAAGAGAGGGCTCAGTGGTGAAAAATGTGAGCGCTGTGACAGCTGGGACCTGGGGCCCCCAGGGGCTCAGCAGAGAAGCTCTCTTTTCTAAACACTTAGCGGTGACCTCACTTATCTTCGCAAGAGCCCTCTGAGGTCGGGCCCATTGTCATGTTTAGATGAGGGATCTCAGACACAGAGCGGGAAGACGTTTGCCTGGGGTCACACAGCACGGCCTTGGCAGAGCTGGGATCTGAACCCAGGCAATGATTCCAGAGCTTTCTGGATATTTGCGTGGATGTTGGAAAAACGTGTGTGTGTGTGTGTGTGTGTGTGTGTGTGTGTGTACTTAGTGGTATTTTCACTGCTTTTCTTCCTTTTAAAAGCATGTTTCACACTTATTTCCGGCGTGCCGGGTCTCCCTGCTGCGGGCAGGCTCTCTCCAGGTGTGGGGGGGCAGCAGTGTCTTCTCTGCCCGTGGAGCAGCGGCTCTCTGCGCCCGGGGTTTTGCAGTCCACTACTGTGGACTCGGCCACGGCGCACGGGCTCAGCTGCCCTGCGGCACGCGGGGTCTCCCTGGACCAGCGAGCAAGCTCACGCTGCCACACTGGCAGGCCGTTTCTCAACCACTGGACAACCAGGGGGCCTCCTTATTCTTTTCCTTTTTTCAAATGAGGTTTTGTGCTCGCAAACATGGGTTTTGTAAACACCATTTTGGGGGCGGCGCTCTGACCCCCACAGCTGGCCCTGACAGGCCCACACTCGTGTCTGATTCCTGCGGGTCTGGGAGGGGATCGGGGTGGGCAGGCAGGTAGTGGGAAGTGGGCAGGGCCAGGGGCTGTGGCCCATTCAGGCCCCAAGGGAGCCCAGGGGCTGGCTGGAGGGGACCCTGTGTACTCTGGCCAGCTGCCTGGAGCCTCCTGGAACCTGGAGAAGGGGGCAGCCTCCTTCCGGGAGCGCCAGGCCCTGGGCCTTGTGGGGGAGGGCGTACGGAGTGGGTGTGTGTGACGGAGGTGGCATGCTCCTGCGGCCCCTGCGGGAGGCGCCTCCGGCCGCACCCTGACCCGGCTGTGCTTCGCCTGGACCCTGCTGGACCCTGGAGACAGCCCGCCACCCTCTCTCCAGCCCCAGCCCTCCCTGCAGCCCCGAGCCTCGTTCCTGCGCAGTGAGTACTGCCCTCCCCGACAGCCGGCCTTTCAGAGCCCGCTCGCCTGGGACCAGTTCCAGCCCACGGGACAAAGCGGCAACCAGGGCCGCAGGCCCGGCTGACCCTGGACGGGCACTTGGCTCCGCTGCCTGGCAGGGCCCTTGCCATGGTTACAGCCCACCCAGGGCTCTGCTCAGAGGCTGGCATTGTCTGGGTGTCAGAGTGTGGTGAGCGTGCGGGAGCCAGGCGGGCACACTGGCGAGGGCTTTCCCACGCTCCGGGCTCTCAGCCGCCCTGGGGGCTGAGCAGGCACCGGCTCTGGCACCTGGGGAAGCGGGGGAAGAAGCGTGCTGGGGAGTCAGGGTCGGCCTTGGGGTGGGGCTCTGAGTCAGGGCCTGAGGCGTTCAGATGGTGAGCGGGGTTCCCCACCTTGGCAGGGCGTGTCAGCAAGATGACGGTGCTGCCGTGACGCGGGCCGTGAGCACATCAGGCTGCCGCGGGCCGCCCCACCAGTTCCGCTCCCAGGCTGACAGGAGCGCACGGCTCAGACGGCCCCCGGCCTCCAAGCCTCTGCTCCACCGGCCACTCTGCCTACAGGCCCTTCAGCAGTTCCGTCCCCGGGCACAGATCTTCCCTAAAAGTTGTCACCTTCCCTAACCCCTCACCATGGAGCAGGAAGGGACGCTGTTTCACTCGCCCCTTTGCAAACACACGCCGGCTTCTCTTCGGACACTTGTCCTTCCCCTGTGCGCCATGGTCTTGAGGCGAAGATCCCCCTCAGGAGCTGAAGGCACCTGGAGGGTCTTCCTTCTGGACCCCTCTCCCTCCCCTGGGTCAGCCCAGGACGGGCCACTTGGGGTTGTCTGATGGATCTGGGTCTTGAACGACGGACACCAGAATGGGTCTACTGACTGCACCCACCACCCCACGGACACCACAAGGTTAGATCAAACCCAGAGGGCAAACAGGAGACCAGAGACTTCCCTGGGGGCCAGTGGTTAAGACTCCACCTTCTGCTGCAGGGGGCACGGGCTGAACCCCTGGTGGGGGAACCGAGACCGCCCCCTGCTGTGGGGCACAGCCAAAAAACAAAGTAAAATCCAATGTCTAATTGTTTCTAAAAAACCTTCAAAAAAGATGTGGGAACAGCAAGAGAAAAAGAAGCCTCGTACTCACAGGACAGCAGGAGAAGGATGGCTCCCTTCTTACCAGGGAGGCCAGTGGGGGGACAGGCTCAGAGCGGCAAAAGGAAGCGAAGTCAGCCCCAAACCCCACATCCAGCAAAACTATCACAGATGAAGGCGAACCGAAAACATTCCCAGGTTTAAAAAGTCCAAGCAGAAGCACTGCAGCCAGCCCTGCCTCACAATAAAGACCAGAAGTCCTCCCGGGCGAGAGCAAACGGCAAGAGGCAGTAACTCAAAGCTACAGAGAAAACGAGGCGCGCCGGGATGGTAAACATGAGCGGTAGATAAAAGGCCCGGTAAATATACTTTGATTTCTTAACTGTTTTAAAAGATATGATTGTGTAAGTAAACAAGGATGACACTGTATATTTTCATATAAGGAATAATTTTACCACTGTATTTATGACAGACACAGATATAACACGTACGACGATAATAGCACAAAACCGTGGAGGGAGGTGGAGTTATGAATGTTTTGGAATTAAGTCAGTATTATTCAGAAGGAGATGCTGATAAGACGCCTATGTGAACCTCAAGGCAGACGCTAAGAAAACCATTAGCAATATAGTTGTAAAAAATCAACAGGGGGACTTCCCTGGGGACCCAGAAGTTAAGGTTCTGCTCTTCCAATGCAGGGGACCCAAGGTTTCATCCCTGGTTTGAGCCATAAGATTCTGCATGCTACAAGTTGCAGACAAAAAAAACCCCACAAAACCAGAGAAACGAAAATGGCGTGTGCGAGCATGCGGGCTGGTTCACTCCAACCATGCCTGACTCTGCGCAGCCTCATGGACTGCAGCCTGCCGGGCTCCTCTGCCCATGGAGGAGAATGTCCACGCCATTCTCCAGGCAAAAATGCTGGGAGGGGTTGCCGCGCCCTCCTCCGGGGGATCTTCCCAACACAAGGAGCAAACCTGCTTCTCTTTTGTGAATATTTCTGTGAATTATGTGAATAATTACATTAAATGTGAATTTGAGTCTAAACACCCCAATCAAAAGGCCAATGCTTTCAGACTGTATTACAAAAATTTTGCATGACAAAACGTTTTTTAAATCAAGATTCAACTCTATACTGTCTAAACCTTAGATTCAAAGACACAAACACGTGAAAGAAAATGGACAGAAAAAGACACACATGCCAACACCCGGCCACAGAACAGCTCAGGCGGCTGTGTTAGCACGAGACAAGACAGACACTAAGATAAGCCGTGCGCCTAGAGACACTTCCCAATGATACAGCACTTATAAGAGCACGCGCCTCCAATGTAAGAGTCTCAAAATACAGGACGCAAAAGCCGACAGAACTGGAAGGAAAAAATTAAACAACGCAGATGGAGATACGCTATGCTGGATAACTGAACAGAACAGCTCGTCAGAAAGTCAGGAGAGACAGAGAAGACGTGAACAACACTGCAACCAGCTAGACCCGACACGCACAGACACCCCACCCGGCAGGGCAGAGACACACTCCTCCCGAGCGCGCCTGGGCCACCTCGGCACAGACACCCCACCCGGCAGGGCAGAGACACACTCCTCCCGAGCGCGCCTGGGGCCACCTCGGCACAGACACCCCACCGGGCAGGGCAGAGACACACTGCCCCCGAGCGCGCCTGGGCCACCTCGGCACAGACACCCCACCCGGCAGGGCAGAGACACACTCCTCCCGAGCGCGCCTGGGGCCACCTCGGCACAGACACCCCACCGGGCAGGGCAGAGACACACTCCTCCCGAGCGCGCCTGGGGCCACCTCGGCACAGACACCCCACCGGCAGGGCAGAGACACACTCCTCCCGAGCGCGCCTGGGGCCACCTCGGCACAGACTGCGTGCTCGGCCACAGCTCACGCCTCAAGACGCGTAAGACGTGTCCCAGCCGCAGTGGAATTAAGTCAGGAACCAACAGCAGAAAATCACCAGGGAAACCCTCAGATATCTGGAAAAGAAACGACATGTTTCAAGAAAACACGAGTCACAGAAGAAATCACTAGAGAAAACGGGGAATGTTTTAAACTGAATGAAAATGCATGCACGCGTGCTGAGTCGCGTCAGTTACGTCCGACTCTTTGCACCCGAATGGACAGAAGCCCACCAGGCTCCTCTGTCCCTGAGATTTCCCAGGCAAGAATACTGGAGCGGGTTGCCATGCCCTCCTCCAGGGGATCTTTCCGACCCAGGGATTGAACCCACGACTCCTGAGTCTCCTGCATGGGCAGGTGGATTCTTTACCACTGAACCACCTGGAAAGCCCAAGTGAAAATGAAAGCGAGCTGTGCAACGAAAGCAGTGCTCAGAAGCAAACTATGCCGAACACCTAGATCAAAAGTCTCAGATCGGTAAGTTTCCACCTTACAAGCTAGAAGGAGAAAATTAAACAGAAAGCAAGCGTAAGGAAGGCAGTAACAAAGACTAACACAGAGATCGATGGCAGCAGAAAAAAGAGAAGATGAGTGAAACCACAAGGCGTCTTTTTAAAAAATGTCGGGGTGTTAAAAAAAATAATAAATAAAAAATAAAAATAAAAATAAAAAACGTTGTGACTTCCCTGGCTGTCTAGTGGCTAAGACTGCATGCTTTCAATGCAGGGGGCTGGGGTCCGATTCCTGGCTGGGGAAACCAAGGTCCTACAGGCTGAGCCGAGCTGCACTTAGTTGCTCAGTCGTTCCCAGCTCTTTGCAGCCCTGTGCACTGTAGCCCGCCAGGCTCCTCTGTCCATGGGGTTCTCCAGGCAAGAATACTGGAGTGAGTGGCCATGCCCTCCTCCAGAGGATCTTCCGAACCCAGGGATTGAACTTAGGTTTCCCGCATTGTAGGTGGATTCTTTACTGTCTGTCTGAGCCACCAGAGAAGCCCATGAATACTGGAGTGGGTAACCTATCCCTTCTCCAGGGAATCTTCCAAGCAGTGTGGTGAAAAAATTTAAAAAAAAATAAATCTTTAGCTAGACTGACCAAAAAAAAAAAAAAGGACAGATGGTATAAATTACCAAATTCAGGAACACAAGAGGTGAGAACACTTACCCTACAGAAATAAAGGCTTACAAGAGAATATCACACACAACTCCATGTTAGCAGAAGAGACAACTTAGATGCAATGAAAAAATTCCCACAAAGACTCAAAAATTAAAAATTGGCTTAGGAATAAACTGAAAGTTGGAAAAGACCTGTAGCAAGGAAATTGAATTACTAACTTAAATTCTTCCCACAAATAAAAGTCCATCCCAGATGGCCTTACTGATAAATTCTACCAAACATTTGAAGAAAAAATAATACCAAATCTCTCACAAAATGAAAGAGGAAACATTTTCCAACTCGTTCTATGAGGACATTCCCCGACACCAAAAGAAAGACATCACAAGAAAACTACAGACCAATATCCTTATGAACACAGAAGCAAAACCCCTTAACAAAATATTACAAACTGAATACAGTGCCATGTAAAAAGGATCATACATCACGACCAAGTGGGATTTATTCCAGGAATGCAAAGTTGGTCTAACATTCTCAAATCAATTCATGTGATATTCCCAGCTGACAAAAGAGAAGAGGAAGCCCACAGGATAACCTCAATAGACGCAGGAAAGCATCTGACGGAGTCTAATACCCATTCGTGATAAAAACTCACAGCAGACTAGAAATGGAGGAAATTTCCTCAAACTGACAAAGGAATCTATGGAAAGTATGACGATACCACACCTCATGGTGAAGGGCTACACTTTCCTCTCAAACGCTGGGGAGAAAGAGGACATCTGCTCTTGCCACTGTTATTCAACGTTATACTGAAGGCTGCAGCCAGTGGAAAAAGCAACAATAAAGTAAGATAAAACAAAATAGATAAATGAAAGCCATCCCAGTTGCAAAGAAAGAAGTAAAACTATCGCTACTCACAGATGACACAGTCCTGTGAGTATTACGTTAATCCTAAGGAATCTCCCCCTAAAGCCATTAGAACCAACACATGAGTTTAGCAAGGCAGCAGGATCTAAAATCAATACACAAAAATCGACTGTATTTCATGTAAGAAGTATTTTTATTTGTTTATTTGGCTGCAATGAGTCTTAGCTGCCGCACGCTTGTTCCAGCTCCCTGACCAGAGATCAAACCCAGGCCCCTGCGTTGGGAGCGTGGGTCGACCCCCGGGTCAGGAAGATCCCTTGGAGAAGGAAATGGCATCCCACTCCAGTCTTCCTGCCTGGGAAATCTCACGGACAGAGGAGCCTGGTGGGCTACCGTTACGGAGTCACAAGAGTCAAGACGTGACTTAGAGACCCAACCACCAGCACCGGGATGGCCGGAATCAGACAGATAGTAGCAAGTGTGCGGAAGACTGGGGAACCTGAAACCCGCACGCACTGCTGCGGACATGCAAAATGGTACAGCCACCTTGGAAAACAGCCTGCAGCTTCTTTAAAAGGTTAAACTTCCATGTGACCGAGAATTTCCACTCTAAGGAATCTATTCCAGAGAAATGAAAACATATGTCCACACACAGATGTATCAATATGTGAATGTGCAGAGCATTATCTCCACGGCACTCCCCGACCGGAAACAACGTAAACGCCCATCAGCTGAGGAATGGCCGAACAGGACGGAGTCCATCCAGACAACACGACGCTCTTCAGCAGCTGAAAAGTTAAGCACTGACGCCTGCGACAGCTGCGTGACTCTCAGAAACAGGCTGATGAAGCCAGACACACAGGACTCCCAACACAGAAACAGGCTGAGCGAAGCCAGACACACAGGACTCCCAACACAGAAACAGGCTGAGCGAAGCCAGACTAGGACTCCCAACACAGAAACAGGCTGAGCGAAGCCAGACACACAGGACTCCCAACACAGAAACAGGCTGAGTGAAGCCAGACACACAGGACTCCCAACACAGAGACAGGCTGAGTGAAGACACACAGGACTCCCAACACGGAAACAGGCTGAGTGAAGACAGACACATAGGACTCCCAACACAGAAACAGGCTGAGCGAAGCCAGACACACAGGACTCCCAACACAGAAACAGGCTGAGTGAAGACACACAGGACTCCCAACACGGAAACAGGCTGAGTGAAGACACACAGGACTCCCAACACAGAGACAGGCTGAGCGAAGCCAGACACACAGGACTCCCAACACAGAGACAGGCTGAGCGAAGCCAGACACAGAGGACTCCCAACACAGAGACAGGCTGAGCGAAGCCAGACACACAGGACTCCCAACACTGCATGATTCCGTCCAGACAAAGTTTTAGAGAAGGTAGACGACGGAGACAGAAAGCAGTCAGTGATTTCCGGGGACGCCAGCGGTCGTGGAGCGGGCTAAACGGGCTTGGGGGAGCTTTTGGCCTGATGGAAATGTTCTACAACTGGCTCGTGGTTATGGTTGTACGACCCTGCAAATTTACTAGAAATCATGTCCAAAGGGTACGTTTTGTGTGATGTTAATTTTACCTCGTCAACAAACCTGTTTTTCTAAAGGAACAAACGTGTATTATTTTGTGGTATTATAGTATCTGTGTTTGTTACATTATTTTATTGTGTGAAAAATACAATACCATTTATAATCACTAAAAACAAAAGCTCAAGACGCCAGTCTAGAGCTTCCCAGGTGGCGCCAGTGGCGAAGAGTCCGCCTGCCAGCGCGGGAGACGCAAGAGCTGTGGGTTTGATCCCTGGGTCGAAACCACGGGGACGGCATGGCAACCCACTTCAGTATGCTTGCCTGGAGAATCCCACGGATAGAGGAGCCTGGCAGGCTACAGTCCATGGGGTTGCAAAGAGTCGGACACGACTGAAGTGACTCAGCACACTCACACAGATGCAAATCTAACAAAATACGTGTAGGACTTTCATGCTGCAAACTACAAAGAAAGAAACAAAAGACTTAACAGTGGGGAGACACATTTTCCTCATGGACTATAAGGCTCAAGATAGTAAAGATGTCACTTCTCCCTAAACTGCTATACAGATTAAGGCAATCTTCCTGCAAAGATCCCAGCACATTTTTTGTAGAAACAGAAAAAAGTACACTAAAACTTATGTGGAAAGACAAAGGAACTCAGCTAAAACAATTCTGAAGAAGACCGAAAGGAGCAGACTCACTCTGCTGTTTCAAGCCTTCCTGGACGGGCATCAGCAGTGCCAGGCGTGGGTGGAGGGCAGGCACGCAGGTGGAGGGAGCAACAGAGAGCCCGGGAGAGCGCTGCGGGAGCTCAGCCAGCTGATTCTCAACGAAAGCGCAAAAGCAATTCAGCGCAGGCAAGATCGCCTTTTCAGTAAACAGCACTGGAGCAACTGACAAGCCACAGGCAGAAACAGCGGACCTCATGGCATCGCTGGTGGTCCAGCGGCCGAGGATCCGCCTCGCCATGCAAGGGGCGCCAGGTCGGCCCTGGTCCGGGAAGACCCCACATGCCACGGGGCCACTAAGCCTTCAAACCAACCGCTGAAGCTCTCACGCCCAGCGCCTGTGCATGGTGCAAGAGAAGGCCCTGCTCACTGTACCTGAGAAAGCCCACCCAGCACAGCCTAAAAGAGATAATTTTTTTTTAAAATGTAAACTTCAATCTAAGCATCACAATTTATTTTTAAAAATCAACTCTAATTAATCTTGGATTTAAGTGTATAATAGAAAACTTACAGAAGATGGCATAGGAGAGCTTTGGGACCCAGGACTTGGTGGAAGAGTTCTTACATCTAACACCAAAGTCATAGTCCATTAAAAAACAAAGTGAATAAGTTGAATCTCATCAAAAGTTTAAAAAAACCTCCTGCTCTGTAAAAGACCCTCTTAAAGGACAGAAAGACACACACTTGCGGAGTAGGAGCAAATATTTGCAAACCTCACAGCTGACAAAGGACTCATTTCCAGGATTTGTAAGAACTCTCGAAACTCCACATTAAAAAAAGTCAGTGAGAAGACGGACAAAAGACACACAGACCCACTTCTGTCGGGGCCCCCACAACTGGACAAGTGTGTGCGGGGGCTGAGCCCCGTCCGGAGCGCGCGCACGCGCCTGTACTCTAGGTCACCCCCAACAGAGGAGGCCCAAGGGCCAACTCGGGCCTGGTGGTCCTGCGGCCACGCCCATGGGGCTTCAGGACCCGGGGAGGCCAAACCACACGTCTCCAGGATCCCTCAACAGGGGCCCGAGGTGGGGAGTGACCTCCACAGAGAGCAAGTAATGGAGCTGAATGAGAGGGCACCCCTCTCCTGCCAGCCCGCCACTGCGGAAAGTTTCACCAGGCCGGGGAACTGCCCGAGCCCCTTGGAAAGGCCCTTGGATTTCCCAGCAAAGGCCCTGCCCGGCAGGCAGTATTCCTGACCCGAGGCTGCCCCCTGGCGGGAGTCATGGGGACACAGGCAAACCCAGGTCGGAGCCGACCCAGGGGCCTGGTCATCTCGCCTGCTGGACCCCTCCCCAGAGGTCCCACGTGGCGCTCGCGGTAAAGAACCCACCTGCCAAGACGCGGGTTCACTTCCTGGGTCAGGAAGATCCCCTGGAGAAGGAAATGCCTATCCCCTCCAGTACTCTTGCCCAGAGAATCTCATGAACAGAGGAGCCTAGCAGGCTACAGTCCACGGGCTCCCACACACCGCGTCGGGCTCGCACACAGAGTCGGGCACAGAGTCGGGCTTCGCACACACCGCGTCGGGCTCGCACACAGAGTCGGGCCTCGCACACAGAGTCGGGCACAGAGTCGGCACGACTGAAGCAACTGAGCACACACACCTCCCCTGAGGGGACCTCGCTTGTGCCCATGGCAGCGGGAGAAGGGTAGGGAAAGCCCTGGGGTCACTCCAGAGCTGCAGGGCCGGCTGGTGCTTGGCCCCTGGGAAGGTTCCTGCCTGAATGGAGCTAAAATCCTGGCGCAGCTGCTGGGCTGCGGCCTGGAGGACTTCGATCTTGGTCAAATCCCTCCCTCTCTTCACTTTCCTTATCTGTGAAACTGAGACAGCTACGGAGCCCACTCCTCAAACCTACACGGTCTATTATGGCGGCCTCTGGCCACTTGTGGCTGCCTGAGCACTTAATGGCATCACCGACTCAACGGACATGAGTTTGGGTCAACTCCGGGAGTTGCTGATGGACAGGGAGGCCTGGCGCGCTGCCGTCCATGGGGTTGCAGAGTCGGACACGACTGAGCGACTGAGCTGAGCTGAGCACTTGAAACGTGGCTGGCCTGAACTGGCACATGCTGCGAGCATAAGACACACACTGGATGTGGAAGTCTGAGCATAAAAAATAACTTAGACACTCAGGCTATCAGATAGCTTACAGTAACTTTCATATGATTCACAAATTGAAATAACATTTTGGATATATTGAGTCAAATATACTGCTAAAATTAATTTCACTTCTTTTAGTTTACTTTTTAGGGAAGTTATAAGAAAATTTTAAATTAACCTGTGGTTCAAAGGGTTGTTGGAAAGGTTCAATGAGACAGCACCTGGCGGGTGACAAGGAAACCTTGATAGACGATGGCCAAGTACGTCCCTCCCGGAACAGCTGAGTTGCGCTCAGTCACTCAGTCCTGTCTGACTCCTTCGCAACCCCACGGACTGCAGCCTGTCAGGCTCCTCTGTGCATGGAACTCTCCAGGCAAGAGTACTGGAGTGGGCTGCCGTTTCCTCCTCCAGGGGCTCTTCCCGACCCAGGGATCAGACCTGTGTCTCTATCTCCTCCACTGGCAGGTGGGTTCTTTCCTCCCAGGGCACCTGGAAGAGAGGGGCCGATAGAGGAGGAATATCCGCAAAATCTTGGTTTTATCTGAAAAACTCAGGACTCTGAACTCTGTTCTTGTGCTGCTTTTCATGAACACGAAACTTTTTTTTTTTTTAAACAAAACTTAATCAAAGTCAGCAGCCGAGGAAGAGGCGCCTCCTTTTACCCGATGGGTCAGTAGGGCCTGTGATGGCGGCCATGCCGCCCTCGTGAGCAGGAGCCACACAGCTGCCCCCACAGCCCCTCCTGTCCAGCCCCCTCCCGCTGCCCTGACTCTGGTTAAAAAACAAGAGAGAGAACTGTCTGCTTCATTCATTCCTCAGGAGTAGCTGGGGAGACAGCCACACATCTCTTGCGACTCCCCAGGAGGGCCCAGAGCAGGAAGGGACCCTCCTCGCAGACGGAAAGGAAGAGAGCCAGCCCCAAGGGAACGCGGCCGGGTGAGTTCAGGACTGTCCATCACGGGGGCAGACAAGCCACAGGTGGCAGCTGAAGTCGGGAGAGGAGTGGAGGTCAAGTGTGGGCATATTTGGGGAAGGCGAGGTCCCGGCTGTCACAGAATAGGGGAAGAAACCAGGGGGCTTCCAGGAGGAGGTGAGGCCACCTTGAAGGCCAGGGCAGCTCTCAGAGCCCGTCCCTGTAGCAGGTTTCGGCAGTGGCCTCCTGTATCCACTCGGTCACTCACTCTCTTGGCAGCTGATGCCAGCTAGGGGGAAGAGTCTGACCACACCGGGGGGAGGTGGACACAACCTCGCCCTATAGAGGCCCCTCGTTAGAGCCACAGGGTTCCCTGCGGTGCCTGCTGAAGCTCCACACTCGCTGGTGGACGGCCGCCAGCCCCATCCTCGTGCCTGAGGAAAGGCTCTGTGTGCCTCCCCCTGCTCCCTTGATCACAACCAGTACAGGCGGCAGCTGCTGCATTTTCCTGTACTCCAGCTGGTCCCGACCACCCTCCCTCTCTCTGGCAGTTCACGCATGCACGCATGCACACACACACACACACACACACACACACACACGTATGCACCAGGCTGCGTGCCAGCTACTGCCTTCATACCCTCCGAGTGCACAGGGCTTGGAGAAAGGCTGAGAAAAGGGGATGCTGTGACAGCCAGTTCTTACACAACACCCGAGGTGTTCGGCCAGGACAGAACGTGTTTCCATTCACGACGTGACCACTCTGCTGAGCAGAGCACATCCTGGCGTCTTCACCAGCTGAGAGGTTTGGAGTTTCCCGAAGCCCCTCAGAAAGCCTACAGCATCTTTCGCGTGCCTGTCTCAAAGTGTCCTCAGGAAGCAGAGGCAGAAGCTGAGCACTAGGATCTCTGATTCCCCCAAAGCAGTGACAGGCTGGGGCCAGGCTCTGACCACCACTCTTTAAAAAAAAAAAATTATGTATTTGGCTGCACTGAGTCTTAGTTGCCGCATGCGGGATCCAGCTCCCTGGCTGGGGGTGGAACCGGGCCCCTGCGCTGGGAGGATAGAGCCTTAGCCGCTGGACAGCCAGGGAGTCCCGACCTCTACCCTCGCCAGCTTTCACACGAGCCTCTCCGTAACCTGGGGAGACGAGCACAGTAGCCGTCTTCTGAGATCTAACCCATCTAATGAGGAAGAGGCCACAGGTTTGTGTGGCTTCCGAGCTAGAGAGAGGCAGGCTGGACTCAGAGTTACGAAGAGGTTACCCAGCCACCAGGGGCGGTGAGGTAGTGAGCCTCCTGTGATGGCAGGTGAGCAAGGCAGAGCTGACCCGATCTGCTAGGGAGCCTGCCGTGGGTTCGGGATGACCCCAAGATCTCCTCCCACTCAAACGTTTTCTGGAGCCAATTCCTTCACCTGCACAGATGTTAGAAGTGTTTATTTACTTGACAAGCCAAATTCGGGAGGTGGGGGAACAGCCTCCAAGGAGAGTCCAGCAAAACAGGCTCTGCGCTCCCCACGCGGCTCCCTGCGGGCACACAGAGGGTCCACTCGGGGACACAGGCTGTTGGCGGAGGAGAGACAAGGGAGGGAGGGCTGTGGAGCAGGCCCGCGGCCAGGGCAGGAAGGGTCAGGAGTGGCCAAGGGGAGGCTGTGAGGAGGCTCTGTCTTGCCCGGTGGGTGCTGGAGCCTGGGCCTGGCCTCCGCCGGCTGAGATGGGGCGCTGGCAGCCCTGTGCGTGGTGGGAGTAGGCTCACAAGGGCCTGGGGCGGTGGGGACACCCACGAGTGCCCCTGTCCAAGAGCGCCGAATCAGCGTCCCTGGCCTCCCTGCGGGCCGCCCCCTGCTGCCATTCAGGCCCAGCTCATCCGGACAGCGCCCCTGGAGGCCAGCACAGAGCAAAGGCAGAGGGCGCCCGGCGGGGTCCCAGGAGCCCTGGGGAGGCAGCGTGCGGGGCTGCGGCGGGGTACCCGTGGGGCCACCCTGACCCCTCTCAGAACACCATGGCTGCAGCCTCAAGGAGCTCAGAAAACCTGTGTCTCCGGGCCATATGAGCAGGCTAACTCGAGGCTTGCGCCTCGCCTCCACCTGACACCTGTGCTCGCCTCCAGGCCTCGTCAGGTAACCACCTCTCCAGGTGGGGCCATAAGCCAGGCCGGAAGTACCAGCTGGGAGAGGGCAGGGCTGGCTGGCTTCTCAGCAGCTGTCGCAGGGTGCCCCCTTCCCAGGAGGCCTTAGGGGGGTGGCGTGCAGCCTCTGTGCCTGGTTGACAATGAGAGTGTTGGTCACGCAGACATGTCTGACTCCTTGCAACTCCATGGACCAGAACCCCAAATCCTATATCCATGGGATTCTCCAGGCAAGAATACTGGGAGTGGGTAGCCATTCCCTTCTCCAAGGGATCTTCCTGACCCAGGGCTGGAACCTGGGTCCCCTGCATTGCAGGCAGATTCTTTATCATGTGAGCCACCAGGAAGTTCTTGGTCAAATACCTCTGTGTTAGAACAGCGCCCTTCTGATTGTGCCCTCAGAATGGCCCTCATGGGGCATCAGAACTGGCTCTGGGCAGAGCTCACGGCCGCTGAGAGCAGGCGGCCTGGGCGCCCCGCAGCCTTGGCTGACGAGGAAGCAGCCCCAAGCGCGGGGCGCCCAGCCCTCCCTGGCTGCTGCCCACGTGGTGTGAGCTCCACTGGACGGGAAGAGGCCCCAAAGTTAATCAACACATTTAAGGCAAGACTCTCCTGGCTCTGCAGACGGGCGCTGACACCCAGGGCGGGGCAGCTCTGCTGGCCTTTTCCTCTCCTCCCCCCTGCACTGGGCCTCCCCGCCAACACTGTCTCCCACATCACTCCACCCCGGGACCGCGGCAGGCTGTCAGCTGTGTCCTTCCTGCCAACTCCCCACTGTTCCATCGTCAGCAGCCTGAGGGCCAAGCCATCCCAAGGCCCTGCCTGTCTGCTTCCTTCCAGCCAGTGTCTCCTCTCAGGGAAGCTTTTCCCAAAGGCTGGGCCGGACCCCGAAGCCTCCAAGGTTGGGGAGGGCCGGCCAGGTGTCTGGTGGCAGGCGCTGCTCCTAAGCGCTCTGCTGAAAGGTGGGGCTCAGCGGGGAGTTAGGGTCGGAACACCTGGGTTCCTGAGGAATGGTGGGGGCTGGAACAGGGCATCACAACCTCGCTGGGTCTCAATTTCCCCATCTGCAAAGTGGGGCCAATAATCCCTATGACTATGGATTCTGGTCCAGCCCATAACTTTACAAGAACCTTCCAGGAAGCCCTGGCGCTTCCACCAATATGCCTTTTCCCAAATTAGACCTCCTCCCTTGGAAAGTCTAGCCTCACAGCAACTTTCTTCTTGGAGTATGACACCCACAGACCACCCGAGGTCAGGAACGAAAGGGGCCCTCCAGCAAAGAGACCAGTACCCATTAGCAGAGTGCCCGGTGGGGACGGCTAGAGGAGAAATGACACACAGGAGGGGATTTCTGAAGACACGTCTGCCTGAGGCAGACCGGGTGTGCCCAGGTCCTTCCCCTGCCCGACTGCGGGCTGCGTAGCAGACCTTGCCCAGGCCAGGACGGCCCTGCTCAGGCTGGTCCTCCCCCCACAACGCCCCACGACAGCCCCCATGCCACACCCCGGCCCTTCTCCCAAAGTACTGTGGGAACTCCGTGCTCTGGGAAACATTTCTGCAAGAATTTAGAACCCAAACATTTTTCAACCAAACCTTTTAGAAACCCAGACCACTTCCAAAGCTGACCGACTTTGAAACCTGACACTTCAAATCCACTTTTCGAATTTGTGCCCCAAAGTTTTGAAACCAAAATATTCTGGAAACCTCCTGGAAGCAAGATGCTCTGGGAGGAGACCAACTGAGATGGCAAAGCTGTTGCATCTGGACTGGTTTTGAGCCCCCAATTTCTGTAGAGGGCTTTCAAGTAAGAGTCGTTTCGTCAAGCCAGAGTTTCTGCTAGAATTTTCCTGGGAAGAAGCTCAGACGTTTGAACTGAGCCCACAAAAGTGCTTGCTTGTTCCTTAAGGACACTCATCGAGCTGTAAACAGGGTGGCGTCCAGATCTCGGGAGGAGTCTTGGATCCCTCGCTTCACACACTTCTTTCTCAAACTCTCCGCCCAGCCATCTGCTGCCTGCTGCTGCTGTCCTCCAGCGACTGGGGTGGAAAAATCCATCCCCGAATCACGGCTCAGCCCGTGTCTCTGCTAGCCCGCAGCTCTTCCCTTCTGGTGTCCAGG
The DNA here is from genome assembly GCF_001704415.2 of Capra hircus. Taxonomy (NCBI): domain Eukaryota; kingdom Metazoa; phylum Chordata; class Mammalia; order Artiodactyla; family Bovidae; genus Capra; species Capra hircus. Next base: position 41,657,342 of record NC_030832.1, read on the forward strand.
GCGCTGTTCGGCCTCAGAGCTGGAGGAAGGGGCATGAAGCACCGGGCGGCCCGTGACCGCGGGGGCCAGGTGGGCGGGGCGGGGGCTGCGCGGAGGGGCGCTCTGAAGTCCCACCTCCCCATCCTCCAACCTCTCGCTGGACTTCTCTTCACCATCTTCCCTTCTCTGACAGGCCCAGTGAACACTGCTGTGCCCTGGGTCTGGGGGGAGTGCGCCTCCCCCTCCCTGCCGTCTCCACTGCCCCCGCTCCCGGTGAGGAGGGAGAGGGAGTGTGAGGGGCGGTACTGGGGCCGTGGGGCCACGCAGAGGCCATCCTGGCGAGGGTAGGGGTGTGTGGGCCGGGGTGTGAACTTCACTCCTCCCCTGTTTCTGAAGCGGCTGAAGCCGACCCTCCATGTTCCCCGTCTGTAGACCCCTTTGCTCCGGGCACCACTGCTGACCATCGGGCTGGCGCTGTGCCCCTGCCCCTCCGAGGGGGCTTTCCTCCCTTCAGAGGTCAGCGCCACCCCACTCAAGCCCGTGCCGGGCTGAAGTGCGCCCAGTCCCCACCGCAGCAGGGGCGTGCTGAAGGCCCGGAGACCTAAGCTATACTCTCCAGGCACAGCGCGCGCACTCGCGGTCCTGCCAGCCTCCCACCAGGACTGCAGGCTCACACACTCAAGATCTGTCAAGATCTGGAAGACAGGCTGTGCTTGCCCATCACCGACCAGTCGCCCAGCAGACCCTGGTCCGCCGGCGTGACGGTGCCATCACCGCGAGCAAACGCCCTCCGGGTGGTGACCAGGACAGCCAGGTGGGATCGTTTCGGGCAGGCCCGAGGGGTGACATTTGGCTCTCATCTGACGTACTCAAGGCAAAGGCAGGGGCAAGTGCAAACCTGCGGTCTTCCTCATCAGCAGCACCACCTCCGGGCGACGCGTGATGAAATAATCCCCAAAGCAAACGCCCCAGCCTTCCCTTTTCACATGGACCGCCTAATCAGAGAGCCTCCCCACCGGCTCAGTGGCAGAGAACCCACCCGCCAAGCAGGAGGCCCGGGTTTGATCCCTGGGGAGGGAAGCTCCCGTGGAGAAGGGAATGGCAACCCACTCCAGTGTTCCTGCCTGGAAAATCCCGACAGAGGAGCCTGGCAGGCTACAGTCCGTGAGCTCACAAGGAGTTGGACTGGGCGACTAGAACAGCTTTCACTTCTGGAGGACGCGCTGCCCTTGCACACACACGGGAAGGCCTGATCTTAAACCCAAGGCCCTCCTTCCTGCTGACAACCAGGAACCCTCCCTTCCTGAAATCGAGGCCCTGAAGCCCAAGCGCGGGCCACGGCGCTGCTCGGGACCCCTCGTGAGTGTGCTGCCCCACCGGAAGAACCACAGAGCAGGCGGCAGGAGCAGGTGTCACCTTTTACTCCACCACTGCCTTCTCCATTTTCCATATTAAATATCTGAAATATATTAATCTTAAAAAAACAATATTAACACAGTACTCAACGAATGCAGGGAAGGAGTAAACAGTAAGTCTAGACTGCAAAACCATAGGTCATTTTACAAACTGGAGTGTGGGTGTGATCAGTTCCAGGTGTTTCCCGCGGGCTCGTCACCAGAGCACCGTGGAACTCTGCGGCCCATCACACCAGGAGAAAGACAAAGCCATAAAAACACAGACGTGGCAGGCCAGCGCTCCATCCCCTGGGAGACGGCCGCGGTGCCACAGGCCCTCCGTTCAGGTTGAAAGAACGCCACAAGCACTTGTTCGTTTGGAGCTCGGGGTCTCCCCCGGTGCCTTCAGTCTCTAAGCAGATTTTCAGGCTTGGGGTAGCCGAAGAGAACAAAATCTGCTTCATACAGTTTGTAAAGCTGCTGCCTCCAGGCCAGGGGGATTTTGGCAAACCAGCCTTCCTCCCAGCTGCTGGCAGTCCTGTTCCGGTAGCTCGGGGGGAACCGCAGCAGCGAGTCCACCTTGAGCAGCCGCAGCAGCTGGGCAGCGTCCTGGTCCAGGGTCTCCAGCTTCCCCACGAAGTCGTAGTCGATCTGGCAGGGGTGGCAGAGGCGGTGTGCCTGCCGCCAGTGCTCGTTGAAGGGCGCCAGCTTCTCAGTGTGCGGGTCCAGCAGGTACTGGATGAAGTTGGCGAAGGACACCTTGAGGCCGGCGCTGAAGGCCTCGCTGACGGAGGCGGGCAGGCTGGTGTGGTTGGAGTACCTCTTCAGCATGGGCACGGCGAACTTCTGGTAGAACTCTTCGTTCTCCAGCTCGAACTTGCTGCGGAAAGCCGAGATGAGGCGGACGAAGGGGTCGCGCACGAACAGGAACTTGGTGTACTTCTTCAGCTTGATCTTCATGAGGTGCCTGGAGAACTTGCCGTAGCGGCGCCAGAACTTGTTGAAGGTCAGGTGGGTGCTGGAGTTGTGCACGTACTCCCGGGGGATGTCCAGGGGGTCGCGGTAGGGCGCGCCCTGGCCCGAGAGGCTCTGGCTCAGGACGATCATCACCCGCTTCCAGTTGGTGCAGGCCACCTTGGGCACGTAGCAGTAAATGACCCCGTGCCGGTCGTCCACGATGAGGTGGTTCAGCTCGTAGCTGGGGATGTCGTCGAAGGAGCGCTCCTTGGTGGGGAACACGAAGCTGGTGTTGGCGCAGAACTCCCTCAGCACGCTCCTCCGCTCGGCCTGCCGCCCGTCCGGGTCCGGGCTCTGCTGGGCAGCGTGGCTGGACCAGTCGTAGCCCCTCACGCTCTCCTCCAGGTTGCCGAGCACAGGCTTGCTGGAGGCCGGCAGGGAGGGCTGCTCCACCCTTTTACCCAAAAGGGGGCCCTGCTTCTCCCTGACAAAGCTCTCCCAAGTCTCGAGGCTGGAGGTGAAGACGTCCCCGGGCGCTGAATCGGGGCTGGGGAAGGGCTTTAGCGCGTGCGGCCTGGAGAGGGCCGTGTGCAGGCTGAAGTGGGCGGTGCCCATGTTGTCCCAGTACACGATGATCAGGAGGATCATGAAGGCGGACCCCAAGACCAGCCACAGGCGGAAGAGCCGGCTCTTGGTCATCGTGTCCATGGATGCAGGGGCCTTTCCCTGGGCCCTCTCACTTCAGCTTCCGGCAGAGGTGGGACGCCGCACTCTGGGGAAGCTGGAAGACAACAGAGGCCAAGTGAGCGATTGAGGCCCTCTCCTAGCCTGCAGCCTGGACAGGAGGGGCTGCTTCTCCGCCTCTTCACCCTCGGTGAGCTGAGCTTTGTGGGGGGCCTGGTGGGCGGGCGTCAGCTTCCCCACGTGATGTGACCCCTTTGCCCCACCCCAAGCCCCTTCTGCTGCGTCCACACCATCCAAACACACACGTGAGCTGGGCCCTGTGGGAGGCTGAGGGAGCACGTGACCCGGGCAGGCTCCGGCCAGGGCTCAGCCTTCACCCGACAGCACTGGCGGACGCTGGGGCCACCAGGAGCAGGGCTGCTCAGGAGGGAAGACACGTGAGTGCTGGGGCTTCAGCGCTGTGGGGGGCTGTCGCGTGGCAGAGGGGGCAACTCCAGAAGAGAAAACCCGAAACTGAGTCAAGCCCACGGAAGGAGCGCCCAATAACCATACGTGGGCCCGGACCCAGAACGGGCTGCTTGCTAAGCCGGACGTCGGGGCGCAGAGGGACGGAGCTCATCTTGGTAAGTCCAAAGGAGAGTCCCGGCTGAGCACTCTCTGGGACAGCTCCCGGTGTACACCTCTGAGTCTACATCTCTAGTAGACTGTGCCCCTGGCATCCAACACATTTTCATTAGGCAGAAATTTGAGTACAATCTCTATGCACCTTTGCAGCTTTTGTTTACCCTGAATTTTTTTTTTAATGGAAAAGTGATACATACTCATGGTAAAGACGTTGGCAGACTGCGGTGCTGGAAAAGACTCTCGAGAGTCCCTTAGACAGCAGGGAGATCCAACCAGTCAATCCTAACGGAAATCAACCCTGAATATTCATCAGAAGCACTGATGCTGAAGCTGAAGCTCCAATACTTTGGCCACCTGATGCAAAGAACTGACTCACTGGGAAAGACCCTGATGCTGGGAAAGACGGAGGGCGGGAGGAGGAGGGGTGACACAGGATGAGATGGTTGAATGGCGTCACCGACTCGGTGGACAGGAGTTTGAGTGCGCTCTGGGAAATAGCGAAGGACGGGGGGGCCTGGCGTGCTTCAGCCCATGGGGTCGCAAAGAGTTGGACACAACTTGGCGACTGAACAACAACATGTAATTATTACACATTACACAGGTAATGGGCACACCACAAAAATCCTGAAGCAAGACTGCTGGTGAGATATCCTGCTGTCTCTTGCACAACCGTTGCTGCAACTTCAGCCGGCTCCCTTCGAATGGGTGTGAGTGAAACGAGAAGCAGCCACGCTGCAACAGCTTCAATACCCTTTTAATGGCAACGGTCACAATCACACACTTTTACAACCTAACTTTAAACTAGATCACAAGTGCCCATGTCACTGAAGATTTCAAGACCTTCCCTTCCCAAGGACGCGCCAGGGTGAACAGTTTATAAAGATGAAGATGAAACCATATTTAAAAAAAAAAAAAAGTTTGCTACAGGCTGAGAAAGCAGCAAAGGGAAAAAGTAACTTAAGATGTCAGGTGATTTAAGAGACCAGTTTTCACTTTTAATATTAAGACCAACAAACAGAGCAGAGGCGATGCGGAGCCACGGTCACATCCTGTGGCCACAGGTCGGCTGCATGTTTATGATGCGAAGAGCCACCTGGCCTGACGACCTAAATGCCTTATTTTTCAACCAAGAAGTAGTATATGTACATTAATAAATGCCAGTGTCTACAGCATCTCTTACAAACTCTGACTCTATTAATAATCGCCAGGAAAAGACACGATCACAGTCACAAAAAAGACAAATACCGTTATTTCCACTAACATGAGGTTCCTAAAGGGCTCAGATTCATAGAGACAGAGAGCAGAAGAGCCAGTGCCAAGGGCTGGGGAGTGGTGGTGAGTCAGTGCTCGGTGGGTGCAGAGTCTGAGTCTGGGGTGAGGACATGAGTTCTCAGGACGGATGGTGGTGACGGCTGCACGGGAGCGTGAGCGTGCTCACGCCACTGACTGCGCCCTTAAACGTGGCCAAGGGTGAGCGTGCTCACGCCACTGAGCTGCGCCCTTAAACGTGGCCAAGGTGGTACTTTCATGCTATGCATATTTTACCGCAAAGAAAACACTGGAGGAAGAAAAATGAATTAGAGCTGTAACGATCGACTTGGGAGGAGTTTCCAAGAGGTAATGCTGCATGAATAAGGCAAATGTCGGACAGTGGGTACAAACTAAAGCAAGGCCTAAGTATGGTCGAGAACTGTCAGAGGCTAACCTCGGAGCCTGCCGCAGGAGCCACAAGTTACTGTACAGCCTGTGCAAAAGCTCCACAGGTGACTCTACCTGCAATCTGTTTATGAAGAAAACACCAAAGTTTTAAAAATTTATAATTGGGGGTTATTGCACAAAAACAGGACAGGTCTTCCCCTTGGGACAGCGGAAACGCTGCGTCTGGTCACTCACTGGGGAGACTGGTCCAGGAGCCTTGTCTCGCCCCGGTGTCCTGCCACGTCACGGCCCCTTCCAGCCCCTCTACGCCACGGGGACGCGTGCCTACACACCAAGAGAGGCAGCGCGGATCCATGACCCCGAGGCCACGGTCCATTTTTAACATCAAGGAACAAGGGCAGTCCTCTGTGCTGTCATCTCTAACCTCAAACAAGCCACGAGAGCAGGAGTGGGGGAAACCCGACGGGCTGCGCGCACGGAATGGCCTGTGAGAGCAGGGCTCCGGGAGGAAGGACCGCGGCTGCCTTCACACACGCTCGGAGCCCGAGAACACAGCGTCTCGGAGCCGCGACGAGAGAGCAAAGGCGTGAACAGGGCAGGGGCTCACACGGTGCTGCCAGCAGCAAGCTTGGCTCCTCAGAAGGCAGCGGGACATCTGGGAACTTCTGGCCCAGCAGCCTGGGCGGCTCAAGCCAGATAACCCAGGTAACACATCCCCGTCCTCTGGGCGAGAGAGCAGAATGACGGGGAAAACCAGGCTGAGAACCGACGTGCGTGCTCAGACACTTCGGTCGCGTCACACTCTGTGACCCCGTGGACTGCAGCCTGCCAGGCTCTTCTGCCCATGGGACTCTCCTGGCAGGAACACTGGAGCAGGTTGCCATGCCCTCCTCCAGGGCATCTTCCTGACCCAGGGATCAAACCCGCACCTCCTGTACCTCCTGCATTACAGGAGGATTTGCTGAGCTGCTGGGGAAGCCCGCTGAGAACCAGAGACTGCTTCAGAAACATGGCAGGGAACAACAGTGACCTCATAAAGTAATTTCTGATTCATAAAATAAGGGCATTATTTCTGAACATAAATCTCCCAGGATTTCAAAAAGCATCAGCAAAAAGCCCCACCCGTTTTGAAGCAGCAGAGCAAGAAGTGCCTTCACAGAGGAGATGCTCCCTGTGAGTGCCGAGCTTTTGCCTCCAGCAACAGAAGCCACAGCAGGGCTGAGCCACAAGTTTCATCTCTGGAGGGCTGCCTTTCTACTAAAGCAGAACCCTGTGGCTAGGCAGAGAGTTTCTGGGCCCAAGGGGGGCTGTGGGGCATTTCTGCTCACACAGGGCAGGGTATGACGCCAGAGCAGACGTGGCCACCCCTGGAGGCAAGCACCCCCGGCAAGCTGGCTGCCCACCTACGGCGGCTTGTCTGAAGGAGCCGTTGTGAGTCCAGGAAGATGGGGAGGTCTGTGACACAGAGCTGAGGCCGACCTCCCTCACACTCAGGAGCGTGTCACCCCAACACACTGAAAGCGAGGGCCGCGTGGCCAGGCCCACAGGCAGCCGCGTGTGAGGGCATTTCCCACAATTCGATGGCAGAGCAGAGCAGCAAGGGCCAGCGGGGTGTGCTGACTTCACACACCAGCCTGACTGGGCTCCGGCTGCGCGGGCAGCCGGTCCCACACGCTGCGAGTCTGGGAGGGTGCTTCTGGATGGGGTTCGAGCTCGAATCGGTAGGCTGAGGAAAGCAGAGGGTCCTCGCCAGCCTAGGTTAGCCTCGCCCACTTTGTTGCAAGCCTGAGTAGAACGAACGGGCAAGGGCAGAGAATTCCCCGTCTCCACCCGACTGTCTTTGAGCTGGAGCACTGGTTTCCCGCCTTCAGACCCGGCCGAGCACTGGGACCCATGCCACAGGGCTCCTGGTTCTCAGGTCTTCAGACTCGGACTGGGACCCACCAGCGGCTCCCTGGATCCAAACTTCTCAGCCTCCATGCCGAGTTTCACGGAGGGAACTCCTTGGGATAAATACACACGCAGACACACACACACAGCCCTTACTGGGGTTCTGTTTCTCTGGAGAGCCCTCACTAATATATGAATGTTTATTTCGTCATTTGGACCGGGGTTTGTGGGTCTGTGTGTGTTTGTGTATTTACTACATATTATAGATACAAATGATCAAACCAGTGAGAATTAAACAGTGAGTGGTAATAAACGGAAATTAATGGATCTGTTGTGGAAAGGAATGGTAAATGCAGAGAATCTCAGCCAGTATAGAATACCCAATACAAGTATTCCACAGGGAGAAGCTGAGATTCCTTTTTCCCCTACAGATATCCTGCTGTTTCAGCACCCCATTTGTTTAAAAGACTGTTCTTCCCTGATGAAATCACACTAGCACCTCTGCTTTTTTCCCAAGTGACGTTTACTGAGGTGTGATTTATACACAATAAGACGCACTCTTTCAAACTGCACAGTCTGGTTAGTCTGGGCAAATGAACACTGTGTTGAAGACACAGAACGTTCCCATCATCCCCCAAAGTTCCCGCACCCTCCCCAGCATCCAGCCCCAGGCAGCTGCCAATCTGTCACCTGCCCTAGAATGTCACAGAAATGGAACTACACAGGAAGCAAGGGCTTGTACTTGGCTTCCTTCCCTTAACAAGATGCTTTTGAGACTTGTCTAGGATGTTACTTGTGTCACGGCCGAACAGTACCTGCTATATGGATAAACCACTATCTGTTTATCCATTTACCAACTGACGAACCTTGGAGTTAGTTCTCTTTTTTGGTTATTATGAAAAAAATTGGTATCAGCTTTTTTTGCATACAGATCAGTTTTGTTTTTTTTTTTTTAATGCTGAGACATTCAAAAAGTCAAAAGATTGTATTTAAAAATATCACGCAGATTTTTCACTTCCTGGAGGGTTCTATAAGATCCATGACAGCAGATGTTCTAGAATAAAGCTTAGGGGTTCTGTTTAAAGATGAATCCAACTGACCATCAAAATACGATATATGACTCTTAGATGATCATTTTTCCATTATAAAATCTTACGGGCTCAAGTGATTAGAGCAAGTTTGTGGGACACAAGGTTAATATACAAAAGTTAACCATTTTCCTATATATCAGCAATGAACAAGTGGAATTTGAAATTAAAAACACAATTCCATTTATTAGCACCTTCCCAAAATAAAATACTTACGTATAAATTTAATATGTACAAGATCTCTATGAGGAAAACTGAAAAATTCTGATGAATGAAATCATCAGCAGAACTACATAAATGAAGAGATATTCCATGTGCAAACTGCTAAGGATAGGAAGACTCAATATTGTCAAGGTGTCAGTTCTTCCCAGCTCCATCGACAGATTAATCCGAACCAAAATCCCAGCAAGTTCTTTGTGGACATCAACAAACTCTTCCTAAAGTTTATGCGTGGAGGCAAAAGACCCCAAGTAGCCAACACAATACTGAAGGGGAAGAACAGAGCTGGGAGACTGACGCTGTGAGACTTCAGGACTCGCCACAAAGCTGCAGTAATCAGAACGGGGTAGTGCCGGCAAAGAGCAGAGAACTAGGCCAGCGGGACAGGAGGGACCCAGAGACAGGCCCCATACAGTCGCCTCACTGTTAGCAAAGGAGCAAAGGCAGAACAAAGGAAAAGACAGCCTGCAACAGACGGTGCTGGAGCACCTGGACGTCCACACGTTCAAAAACAGAATCCAGACACAGACCTTACACCCCTCACAAAAGTTAACTCAAAACGGACAGTAGACCTGAATGTAAAATGCAACACGATTAAAGCTCCTAGACCTTTAAATGACCTTGCATATGGCGATGCCTTTTCGAGAACACCAAAGACACTATCCATGAATGAGATTACTGTCCACACAAAGCTCTGTACAAGAATGTTCACTGTGACTTTATTCAAAATTACTACAAACTGAAAACAACCCCGAGGTCCACCAACGGGTGAATGAACCAACAAACTGGTGTGCTCGTTCAGCAGAAAAACCACTCGATCAAAGAGTGAGCCACCGACTCACACGTCCATACACGCAACCACCCAGACGGATCCCGCAGGTACTACACTGAACAAAAGAGCTCAGACACGAAAGAGCACACGCCACACGATTTCACTACCAAGTTTATAAGAGGCAAAAGCAGCAACAGAAATCGCCAACCGCCACGGGACACCAAATGTGGGTGAGGGAAGCGGCCTACGCCCTTGTCTGTAAGCGTGGTTGCACAGGCGTATCTGTCACGAAGTTCACACTTGAAATGCGTGCGTTCTATTGCATGTAAGTTATACCTTAATGCATTTGACTGCAAGGGGAAAAAAATGTGAGCAGTCTTATTAATTCAATCTCCAAGAGTTAAACTTTTCAGCATAAACTCTATGTGACTAACCAGCTGCCACTTACTTCTACCATACAGGATACAAACACCAGCACTGAAGTACCACACACACGTTAGAGATTGGGAAGAAAAGGACAAGAATTCTGAGGCCCAGTCCAGTCTCTGCTGAGCAGCCTGGGACATTTCTTTAACTCTGAGTTTTACTTCTTTACCTATAAAACAAGAATAATCAAGGTCTTTCTGCTAACCAGAGCTACTGAGAGGATGAAAATGAGAAAATATCAGCTAAATGTTTTGTAAAATAGTAAAGCATGTTCTTTAGACTAGACCACTGGCCCTATTTATCTTTCTGTTTCATATGGCTCTCAAATATAACATTTTTATTATTAGTCATGCTATCTATCAATATCCAGTTTTTAGCAGTCAAATAAGAATGTATGATTTTAATTAATTTTATAATAAAAACAACAGTAGCTAATATGCTTTCCAAAGTGCTGATATAAGGTCTGCATATCTTAAGTTATTTAATCCTCACAATTTTGGTAGAGTTAGGGCAAAGTAGCCAGGCAAGTTGCCCACATGTGAACAGCTACCACTGCTCAGAGCTGACATTTGACAACTGATTTCAGAGCCTACATTCGCAGCTATTACACTCTACCAGCCTCTCAGGAAATATTTAATGTGGAATTGGTTGGTTTTTCTAGGCACTCAAATTTTTATCACCTTTATTTCTGAGAGAATTCGCTTCTCCTTGTCCAAATAACCAACTTCTGGGCCTTAAATCAAATGACATGACCTTCATTAAGAAGTCCAAGAATGTTTCAAATTTCATTTATTTATGCTACTGGCAAAGAGACAGGAAACTATCTACTTCTTATCCGGCTTTGCAGACACTACATAAGGCGAATAACTCCGTGGCTCTCATCACGGCAGTCGACAGAAATCGGGAAAGTGTGTTAGTGAAATCGACATTTGCCTTCTGCACCCTCTATCGCCCAGCCCTGCAAACTGATGCTCTGGTGCTGGATTAAACCCTACTGAAAGGTATATTTTCACTTCATGCCACCAGCGCTGGGGGTTTATTTGCTTGCAAAATTACTTCACTGGTATTCAGTTAACCCTGAGAACTAAATCTGACAGTGTATCCAAATAAAGATAAGTAATAAATGGCCCCACTGATGAGAACCATGGGTTGATATTCATCCCAGAAGACCTGAACCAACACTGAGCCAAACTTGGCCTTTGAAATAAACTTCCCAGAGAGCTGGCCACAGCACAGACGGCCGCCTGTTGACATGGTGTCTTCACACCTGGTGTTTGAGCCCAGGGAGAGCCTCACAAGTAGCCAGGACATTAAGGTAGGCTCTCTGGCCCCATATTCCCAAATTAGATTTCAGGTTTTTGGGAGACGGGCATCATGTCTACTATTTCTTCTGTATTCCTCACAGGACTCAAATACTTGTTGCAGGGTATTTGACTCTGGAATCCAAACAATAACTCATTTCCCAGAGCTAAGTCAATTCAAAGAAATTATTTCAAGGGAAAATAGATAATAAATTTACTACAATTAGCTGAAAAGCCTGATTAAGGGCTTTACCTTCTTAATATACGCAGACCCTAACCTTTCTCAGCCAGTTCTCACCTGCGTTACTGCAACAGCCTCTGACCTCGTCTCCCCGCCTCTGCTCTCGTGTTCATATAATGTAGCCATGGTTATTCTGCCAAAAGGCAGATCACGTCATGGCTCCGCTCAAACTCTCAATCACTGGGGCCCAATGTCTTCCCGTTTCCAGTCCTTACGATGGCCCACGACAAGCCCTACAGGACTGGGCTCCCACACTCACATGCCTTTCACTCCCCGTCAATGGCCCTACTCGAGCCACAGTGGCCTCCTCGCTGTCCACCACCGGCACCCACCAGGCTCCCACTGCCTGGACGGCTCACACCCGGGAATCCTGTGGCTCACCTCGGCACTCACCTCATCAGCAAGGGCTTCCCTGATCGCTCCCCACCCTGCCAGCCCACCCTGCATACCTGCTTCTTCTCTGTGTCATTTGTCATCGCCTAATATGAAACTAAAAGACGCTTACTTCTTGGAAGGAAAGTTCTGACCAACCTAGACAGCATATTAAAAAGCAGAGACATTACTTTGCCAACAAAGATCCGTCTAGTCAAGGCTATGGTTTTTCTAGGGGTCATGTATGGATGTGAGAGTTGGACTGTGAAGAAAGCTGAGTGCCGAAGAATTGATGCTTTTGAACTGTGGTGTTGGAGCAGACTCTTGACAGTCCCTTGGACTGCAAGGAGATCCAACCAGTCCATCCTAAAGGAGATCAGTCGTGGGCGTTCATTGGAAGGACTGATGTTGAAGCTGAAACTCCAATACTTTGGCCACTCTAGGTCGTGAAGATCTTTTTTGTACAGTTGTTCTGTGTATTCTTGCCACCTCTTCTTAATATCTTCTTAACATCTTTTCATGCAAAGAGTTGACTCATTGTCAAAGACCCTGATGCTGGGAGGGATTAGAGGCAGGAGGAGAAGGGGACCCAGAGGATGAGATGGCTGGATGGCATCACCGACTCGATGGACATGAGTTTGAGTGAACTCTGGGAGTTGGTGATGGACAGAGAGGCCTGGCGTGCTGCGATTCATGGGGCTGCAAAGAGTCGGACACGACTGAGTGACTGAACTGAACTGAATATTAAATATGATCTCTGTTCATTTCCAAGGCAAACCATATCACGGTAATCCAAGTCTATGCCCCGACCAGTAATGCTGAAGAAGCTGAACAGTTCTATGAAGACCTACAAGACCTTCTAGAACTAATACCCAAAAGAGATGTCCTTTTCATTATAGGGGACTGGAATGCAAAAGTAGGAAGTCAAGAAACACCTGGAGTAACAGGCAAATTGGGCCTTGGAGTACCGAATGAAGCAGGGCAAAGGATAATAGAGTTCTGCCAAGAGAACGCACTGGTCATAGCAAACACCCTCTTCCAAAAACACAAGAGAAGACTCTACACATGGACATCACCAGATGGTCAACACCGAAATCAGACTGATTATATTCTTTGCAGTCAAAGATGGAGAAGCTCTATACAGTCAGCAAAAACAAGACCAGGAGCTGACTGTGGCTCGGATCATGAATTCCTTATTGCCAAAATCAGACTGAAATTGAAGACAGTAGAGAAAACCACTAGGCCATTCAGGTATGACCTAAATCAAATCCCTTATAGTGCAAGTGAGAAATAGATTTAAGGGCCTAGATCTGATAGACAGAGTGCCTGATGAACTACGGAATGAGGTTCGTGACACTGTACAGGAGACAGGGATCAAGACCATCCCCAAGAAAAAGAAATCCAAAAAAGCAAAATGGCTGTCTGAGGAGGCCTTACAAATAGCTGTGAAAAGAAGGGAAGCAAAAAGCAAAGGGGAAAAGGAAAGATATACCCATCTGAATGCAGAGTTCCAAAGAAGAGCAAGGAGAGATAAGAAAGCCTTCCTCAGCGATCAGTGCAAAGAAATAGAGGAAAACAATAGAATGGGGAAAAACTAGAGATCTCTTCAAGAAAACTAGAGATACCAAGGTAACATTTCATGCAAAGATGGACTCGATAAAGGACAGAAATGGTATAGACCTAACAGAAGAATATGATATTAAGAAGAGGTGGCAAGAATACACAGAACAACTATACAAAAAAGATCTTCACGACCCAGATAATCATGATGATGTGATCACTCACCTAGAGACAGACATCCTGGAATGTGAAGTCAAGTGGGCCTTAGAAAGCATCACTACGAACAAAGCTAGTGGAGATGATGGAATTCCAGTTGAGCTGTTTCAAATCTTGAAAGACGATGCTGTGAAAGTGCAGCACTCAATATGCCAGCAAATTTGGAAAACTCAGCAGTGGCCACTGGACTGGAAAAGGTCAGTTTTCATTCCAATCCCAAAGAAAGGCAATGCCAAAGAATGCTCAAACTACCGCACAATTGCACTCATCTCACACGCTAGTAAAGTCATGCTCAAAATTCTCCAAGCCAGGCTTCAGCAATACGTGAACCGTGAACTTCCAGGTGTTCAAGCTGGTTTTAGAAAAGGCAGAGGAACCAGAGAACAAATTGTCAACATCCACTGGATCATGGAAAAAGCAAGAGAGTTCCAGAAAACATCTATTTCTGCTTTATTGACTATGCCAAAGCCTTTAACTGTGTGGATCACAATTAACTGTGGAAAATTCTGAAAGAGATCAGCATACCAGACCACCTGACCTGCCTCTTGAGAAACCTGTATGCAGGTCAGGAGGCAACAGTTAGAACTGGACATGGAACTGTTAACAGACTGGTTCCAAATAGGAAAAGGAGTATGTCAAGGCTGTATATTGTCACCCTGCTTATTTAACTTATATGCAGAGGACATCATGAGAAACGCTGGGCTGGAGGAAGCACAAGCTGGAATCAAGACTGCTGGGAGAAATATCAATAACCTCAGATATGCAGATGACACTACCCTTATGGCAGAAAGTGAAGAAGAACTAAAGAGCCTCTTGATGAAAGTGAAAGAGGAGAGTGAAAAAGTTGGCTTAAAGCTCAACATTCAGAAAACGAAGATCATGGCATCCGGTCCCATTACTTCATGGCAAATAGATGGGGAAACTGTGGAAACAGTGGCTGACTTTATTTTTCTGGGCTCCAAAATCACTGCAGATGGTGACTGCAGCAATGAAATTAAAAGACGCTTACTCCTTGGAAGGAAAGTTATGACCAACCTAGACAGCATATTAAAAAGCAGAGACATTACTTTGCCAACAAAGGTCCATCTAGTCAAGGCTATGGTTTTTCCTGTGGTCATGTATGGATGTGAGAGTTGGACTGTGAAGAAGGCTGACCACAGAAGAATTGATGCTTTTGAACTGTGGTGTTGGAGCAGACTCTTGAGAGTCCCTTGGACTGCAAGGAGATCCAACCAGTCCATTCTGAAGGAGATCAGTCGTGGGCGTTCATTGGAAGGACTGATGTTGAAGCTGAAACTCCAATCCTTTGGCCACCTGATGGGAAGAGCTGTCTCATTTGAAGACCCTGATGCTGGGAAAGATTGAAGGCAGGAGGAGAAGGGGATGACAGAGGATGAGATGGTTGGATGGCACCACCGACTCGATGGACCTGGGTCTGGGTGGACTCCGGGAGTTGGTGATGGAAAGGGAGGCCTGGCGTGCTGCGGTTCATGGGGTCACAAGGAGTCGGACACGACTGAGGGACTGAACTGAACTGAATGTTAAATAGTCACTAGTATTTTGCTTACTGTCTATCTGTACTAGAATATAAACTTTAGAAGGGAGGTACTTGACCCTTCAAAGTTTGTCATAGTTGTAGCCTCAAGGCTATGAACAGTGCTAGGAATACAATAGGTGCTCCATAAAGAGTTCTTATGCTAACAAAAATAGATAAACATGACTGACCCTGATTTCATAATTTCTGAAACTCAGTGATAAGTAAAGAAGAGCTAATAATACTATCATTTCTACTTCTGGATGTATTTTAAATTCCCTTTGTTGTTTTCAGTCGCTAAGTGCTATCTGACTGCTGACTGCAGCATGCCAGGCTTGCCTGTCCTTCACTATCTCCCGGAGTTTGCGCAGATTCATGGATCACAGCCTCGTCATGGTGAAGGGGCTTGCATAACTCAATGAAGCAACGAGCCATGCTGTGCAAGTCCACCCAAGATGGACAGGTGATAGCGAAGAGTTCTGCCAAAACGTGACCCACTGGAGGAGGGAATGGCAAACCACTCCAGTATTCTTGCCACAAGAACCCCATGAATAAAATTCCTTAACAAGTTAAAAGAAAAAAGCTAAAGAAAGCACCAAGTCTCTGATATGTGACCGCAGGCAAGAGACAGGACACTGAGAACAGTAACAATAATGGAGAGGAAATAAGAAGTAAACTCTCCCCATAAGAAAGAGCCTGGTGAGTGATCCAGCCGCACACAGACCACCAAGCGTCTGGCCTCTTCTTTCATTAGAGCAGGAAGCTTACCGCTTTGTCTTTATTTTGATGTATGGTAAAGGATGACATCATCGCCAGAGTTCACTATACACACAGCCCCCAGTCCCTCTTTCTTGTTGCCCGTCTCCCTCTTTCTCCCCGATTCTTATTTGTTTTTGGCCATGCGGCATGTGCTATCACGGTTCCTGGGCCGGGGATCAAACCCGTACCCCTGCAGCGGAAGCACAGAGTCTTAATCACTGGACTGTCAGGGAAGCCCCTCCCTCACTCTTAGCGGTCTCTTTCAGTGTTGCCACCTGTCTCTAAGTAATTGCCCTGGGCGATAACTGAATAGTTCAGCTGGGGTATCATCCACTGATTTCCCCAAATAGTGGCAAGCGGCAGGCAGAAATGTAGTCTTTCTTTCCCCCATCAGCCCTTCAAACAACCATGCCACGCTCATCTCCACGCCTCCCCCAGACAGGCATATCATCATTTTAATGAGAGCGATATTCAATGTTTACATAAATTATTACCGTTGCGCAAAGGCTATTCACAGCAAAGCCTTGCAGTACACCATAATTATTTTTCTTTCCTGCACAACGGCTTATTTTCCCTGGACTTGTTAATCGTCTCCTGCTTTCGTTTGCTTTGTTTTCTATGTACTCATCACTGCTACAGCCCCAACTCTGCCAACTGTCGAAATCTCCTCTCAGATGCTTCAGAGCACCAGGGACTCTGTCTTTCATCTTCCCCGAAAAACCCCTTTGAGGAAACATCGAGGCTCAAGTCATGAGATACCTGCCCTCCCTACCCAGTGCCTGGTTTGGCTGGCATCCCACCTTCTCCACCTACCCAGCAGAGTCTTTTCACCTTTCCTCTGAGGATAATTCTGTCTCTTCTAGTTCTGACTTTCCAGATTCCCCACCTTATTCTGGGAAAGTACGCTTGCCAGTCATGAGAGACAATTTTTTGGAGCAAGTGTGACTTCTTTGCCTGATTTTGGAATTCAAGGTAAAACATTTTCCTTCAGAATTTTGAAAGCAATGCTCTCTTGACTCCTAGCTTCCAATGCTCCTGTAGATGGTTCCCAAGCCATTCTGCTCCATGCTGTGATAACCCGTTGGTGGCCTTTGTTCTTTCTCTAGAAGCTAACACAATCTTCTTAGTCCAGAGTTCTGAAATTTCACAGCAGTGTGCCTTGGAGAGAGCGTGCATGGTTCTCTCTCCATGTGAACTCTCACCATGGAAATTCTGAAACACATTACCTTTGGATGCACATTCAAATAAACTCCTTGCTTCCAAACTCTCACTAGTCACTACCAGAAATTCAGTATTACTCTACACAAACTTGCTCCCCACACTCTGAATATCCAAACTGGGAACTGAATAGACGAGGTGAGTGACAGATACCTGCATTTTCGTCTGTGGTGCTGGTCACTCAGTGGGCCCCTTCAAAGGAGGAAGTTTTGGTTTTAGGATTTACCTTATAATTTTGTGGATGATTTTATCCCATTTTATTTCTTGCTGAAACTCTCATTATGTAAACTGCCTAATCTGATCATTTAATTTTCCTTTTTCTCTCATTTTCCATCTCTTTGTTGTTGTTCTATTTCCTGAGCTGTCAACTTCTTCTTCACCTACTGAGTTTTTTATTTCTTCCACTGTATTTATACACATGAGTCATCTTTTTGGATTTCTGAATGCTCCTTTAAAACAAAAAAAATCCTCAATCCTCTGTGGTGACCTTTTCCTAAATGGAAAGGAAATCCAAGGAAAGAGGGGATATATGTACAAGTGTGGCTGACTCACTTTGCTGTACAGCAGAAACACAACACTGTAAGGCAACTATACTCCAATAAGATACACAAAAAGAGAGCATCTTGTTCTTGTCTACTGATGCAATATTTTCCGTCCGCATGTGTGTATCAGTGACAGTATGCTTTTTAAGTTTTCTTCCGGCATACTCTCTACTGCTTCCAAGTGTATGTTACGCTCTCTATCTTCCCAATCAGAGGTTTCGTCACTTGTCCCTGGTTATCCAGTCCTATTTAAGGGGAAGGGGATTAAAAGAACCCGGAAGCTTGGGACTCTAGAAGGGAGTTATTATTATTAACTATGAGCTTCGTCAGTGAGTGATCCGACTGGGCCTCCTTACTGTGGACCTTACCGTCATTATTTTTAGATCCTTTCTCAGGCTACGCACTTTCCCCCGAGATTCTTCCATTCTCCTGCCTGGAAGGAGAAGTACCGACTGACAGTATTCTGGGAGCCACGCAGGCTCCATCTACTTCATCCTCTTGTGTTCTGTGCAGCAGTCCACCCCTTCTCCCCCATTCAACTGCACCGTGTTTCCTATTCCTCTCTGAAACTCAGGTCTCTAAGCAGCGACAGAAACCACCACCTTGGTTAAGTACAGGAAGTGCTGAGTTACTGAGTCAGTTATCATTAAGCACATCTGCTGGCAAATGACTGGTGAACAATGAGCTTGGCTGCAGCCACAGACCCACTAAGTACTGTGAAAAGAGCCACTCCTCTCTGAAGAAAGAGAAACAATCTAAAAATGGAAACTGAAGATGTTAGTTTAAAAAGAGTACAAACTAGCAGCATTTGTTTCAGTGTCTCAATGTCCTGTTTCTCTTAGCCAGGAATGGCACTTCAACCTGAGACCTTTCTGGAAGAGAGCCACTCACTAGCCTTAGCGACTACGCAGGAATGACCGGAAGCTACATGTCCTCTGTCAACCATCCAACGTGCTCCTCTTCTGCCATCGACCCCTTTCCTGCTGGCATTCCCCAGGATTCCCTCCCAGGACACATTCTTTCTCTCCAAGAGTACTTCTCACCCAGGATGGCCCACAAATACTGTAAGTTTCTAAAAATCAAATGCATTTTAGCCCCTCCCTTCTCTACATTTGCTCCAGCATTCCCTCGCTCAGGTACCAGCCCTCCTCAGCACCCACGTGAGACATCCTGGTTCCTTCCGCCTTTTTCCTTTCCCGCAGTAGCACTGCGGACTCTCCTGCTTCTTTCAAGCCGACGCCCTTCCTTCTCAGCCACTGTTCTGACCCACGCCCCCTATAACTGTACCCAATTCAGTCTCCATCTCCTGATACCCTGGACCCATTCCTCTGTTCTCACAAGGATTACTGTCTAAAACACACCTTTCACATTCCACCCCAAACCTTGACTACCCCTTACCAAGAGGATAAAGTCCAAGCTCCCTGGCAAAGCATTCAAGACCCTTCGATCAGAAACCTCTTTCTGGCCTTAGCTTGCATTTCAATCCTCAAACCCCATCCTCCAATCAACACAGGGACGCACTGCTCCCTCCCCTCAAACATTCCATTCACTTCCTCATTTCCACACACTCTGGAATGTTCTCCCCAAACTTCACTCATCTCTCAAGGCCCAACTCAGGTCACCTCCACTGTGGAAAACTTCTGCAACACCTAACAACGCGTTTAGCTGCTCCCTCTTTCTTCGCACTTTGTAAACACCTAGATGACAACACTAATCACAGGGTATTATAGTCAGGCTAACCATATTACCAGCTTCTAGCCCTACTTGGCATCTTACAAAGGATGAGAGGCTCACTGTTTGCTCAGATGATGAAGTCGGCGCACACTGAGTGACAGCGAACAGCACTGCTGGCTTGGAAACACCAGCCCAAAGCCTTATAAAGCATCTGGCACGAACGCAAACACCCATGCATTTCCATGCAGGCACTCTCTAGATTCTCAGCAGTGCTCCCTCAGGCAACAATTTCCTAGGCGTCAGCTGACACTGAGGTGGTAGTGTTGCAGTATCCAAGCGTATCAGATCAACACTCTGCACACCTTAAACTTACACAGTGCTACATCAATTATCCTTCAGTTTTGAGAAAATCTTCCTAGTATCTCCTTTTTCACGCTGACACCAGCCCTGTCTCACATTCCCAACACCAGATGTTCACAGAGAGGGGCTAGACTGTGTCCTGGTTTGGGGGCAGGTGAGGACAAACTGAGCTGTTTCTCAGCTGCCCCCTGCCTGGACCCACACATTAGGGGACAGTCTCCTTAGAGAGGCGCTTGCATCGACTCTCCCCCAATCCACTTTCTCATTCATCCTGGGTCTCCCGAGTCTCTCCGGCGTCGAATCATAAAATAAATAATCCAATAATCACAGGAACACTACGGCTTGTTGTGCTCCGCGCCAGACGGAACCTCGGCTCCAGCCAAAGGCTCGCCGGAGATGTCTTGGTGGCTGCGAGCCCAAGTGGAAGATATAAGTCCTACTGTTCGCGACTAATACAAGGCTTCCTCGCGCTGTTTCTGGAGCAAAGGCTCATCTGAGTGGTGCTCTTCCAGGGCGCGCCCGCCTCGGCCAGGGCTGCAGTTCAGGCCGGCGGTCAGCGGGACGCGGGAATGCCCGCGGCCTCGGGCGGCCCAGGGCACCGGGCGGGGCCCCTCTGCAAGAGGCCGGTGGGGGGACGCGTGCGCCCGGGCCGCCCGGCCCCGCGCCGGAGCCCCGAGCGCCTGCTCCCGCTCCACGCTCCCGACCAGCCTGAGGGGGAAGCCAAGACCCCCCGGCCGCCGCCGCCGGCCCCCTGCAGGCTCGATGCCCGGCGGCCAAAACGGGCGGGGACCAGCCCCGACGGCGGGAGCGGCCCGGCCGCGAGCTCCAGCGCCCGGTGCAGGTCTCCCTCACGCCCGCAGGACGGGGGCTCAGAGACGCTGCGAGCCCGGCCAAGGTCACACAGCGACGGCGCGGGGGCTCGGCCCGGGGCTGCGCCGGACCTGCCCCGGCGGCGGAGGGGGCAGGACCAGCCCCGGTTGGCCGGCGCCGCCCCGGTCCCGCGCCCCTCGCCTCACCGCACCCTGCACCCCTCATCTCGCCGCTCGCCTCACCTCGCGCGCCCCTCACGCCCCCTCGCATCACCTCACCTCGCGCCGCAGCTCGCGCCTCCAACGCCTCGCGACCGGCGGCGCCTCTCGAGGCCGCCCCTCCACCGGCCCCGCCCCCTGCCCTTCCTCTCGCGAGAAGTCACGGCCGCGGAGGGGCCGGGGAGGCCGAGTCGCACCCCCACGCAATGCGCCTGCGCCTTCCGCACCGCCCCCGGGCCTCCCCAGCCCCTGCCATGTGGCGCAGTATTTACGGCTCGGAGCGACCCCGCCCCCCGGCCGCCGGGAGCCCCGCCCCCTTCCCAGCAGCCAATCCTGTGCGGCCGGGCGCTGGAGGCCCGCGCGCAGCTGCAGCCGCTCGGGTACACCGGGCCCGCACCTGATGTCTCCGGGGCCGGCTCGCGAGCAGCGACTGCCTGCAGAGCATGCTTATGCCAGGCCCTGTGTGGCCTTGAGCAAAGGGACTGAACCTCTGTCTGT
The DNA here is from genome assembly GCF_001704415.2 of Capra hircus. Lineage (NCBI taxonomy): Eukaryota > Metazoa > Chordata > Mammalia > Artiodactyla > Bovidae > Capra > Capra hircus. The sequence goes on from NC_030832.1 coordinate 41,678,337, forward strand.
GATTGTCTCCAAGTACATCAGTAGGGCAGGACTCAGATGTATGGTGCTGAGCGAGGTGCCTCCTCTCGTGGTTCTTACTGTTTTGTTTTCTTTTAATTGAGGTAAAAATACACATGACATATTGCCTCTGACCATGTTTAGTGTGCCACGGGGCAGTAAGTGCATTGCTATTTCTTGCGACCGTTTCCACTGTTTGTCCCCAAGACCCCTGCGGTCAGTTCATGGTTCCTCCGGTGAATGAGTTGCCTTCTGATGAAGCCGTGTCTCATTCAGTCACGCGGCCGGGGGGTCCTGCTGCTGGGCCCTGGAGGCGGGGGAGTGAAGGAGACAGGAAGGTCTCTTATTTACATATTATTTATTTGTTTATTTTTGGCTGTGCCGGATCTTCTTGCTGTGAGGGTTTCCCTGGCCGCGGTCGAGGGGGGCGCTGCTCTTCAATGCCGTGCGTGGGCTTGTCACTGCGGTGGCTTCTTGAGCTGTGGAGCCCTGGCTCTAGGGCAGAGGACTTCAGTGGGTGCAGCACGGTGGGCTCAGTAGTTGCGGCCCCTGGACTCTAGAGCATGGGCTATAGAGTGGTGGCTTACCGGCTTAGTGGCTCCGCGGCTTGTGGGATCTTCCCAGATCGGAGGTGGAACCGGTGTCTCCTGCTTTGGCAGGAGGATTCTTTACCACTGAGCCACCAGGAAAGCCCAGGCCTGCCGTGTTTGAAAAACAAAAACCAGACTGAGACTTCCTCTCCTGCAGCTAGCCCCTTCTCAGCTCATCTCTCAAAGCAGGGGTCTCTGCACACCCTCCATTTCCCTTCATCCTACTCTCTGGAAGAAGGTTTCCTCCAGGAGGCAGGCACCAGCCAGGCAAGCGGGGAGCACTCGGGGAGATGCAGAGAACCTGGTTCTGTTGCATTCCTGCAGTCAGTCAGGAGGTGACGGGTCATTTTATCAACAGGGTTCAAAACTTAGAGATGTCACCTCTGTCTCATCTGTGTTAGCTTCCTGTGGTTGCCATAACAAAGCACCACAGACTGGGCGACTTAAAAGAAAACAGATTTAATCTCTCTTGGCCTGAAAGCTGGAAGTCGGAGATCAAGATGTCGACAGGGTGAGTTCCTTGCCTTATAGACGCTGTCTTCTCTGTGTCTCTTCACATTAACTTCCCTCTGTGTGTGTCAGTCTCTGCATTTAAATTTCCCCTTTTAATAAGGACAGTCACATTGAATTAGTGCCACCCTAATGACTTAATTTTAACTAGACTTCTTCTAGATACGAGGGGTTAGTTAGGACTTTTAGGTATCTTTGTTGCTGCTGCTGCTGCTAAGTCGCTTCAGTTGTGTCCGACTCTGTGTGACCCCATAGACGGCAGCCCGTCCCTGGGATTCTCCAGGCAAGAACACTGGAGTGGGTTGCCATTTCCTTCTCCAATGCATGAAAGTGAAAAGTGAAAGTGAAGTCGCTCAGTCGTGTCCGACTCTTCGAGACCCCATGGACTGCAGCCCACCAGGCTCCTCCGCCCATGGGATTTTCCAGGCAAGAGGACTGGAGCGGGTGAGAGGGACACAATTTAGCCCGTACCAGAATTTATCAAAAATTACAGAGTAAGCTGACTTAAAATGCTACTTCCTGTTATGTATCTATTAGAGTGATTAAAGCAAATTTTTAAACGTTACAATACTGCATGCTGGCCAGGATGCAGAGCAGCTGGAACTCCCCTGCGTTGCTGGTGGGAATGCAAAATGGCTCGATGGCTTTGAAAACCAGTTTGGCAGTTTCTTAAAAAGTTAAACACGAATCTACCATACAACCCAGCAAACCCCACTCCTAGGTATTTACCTAAGAAAAATGAAGGCTTATATTTGTCCAAAAACTGTATGCGAGTGTCTTTTTGTGGCTTTACTCATCATTGCCCCAAACTGGGAACGACCCCCATACCTTTGACGGGCAGGTGAACAGACAAACTGGGGCTCAGTTCCTCACGCTGGAATGCGCATCAGCAATGAAAGGACCAACACGTCTGCAGTCACACTCACGACCTCAGGTACTTCGTGCTGAGCACAGGAAGCCTACGGTGTGTCCATTAAGATGACACTCTGAAAAGGCAAGGCTAAAGCGACAGGCACTGTGTGGAGTCTGGGGTCAGAAGAGGGGCAGCTGCGAGGGGCCATGAGGAAGTGCCGGGGGCGTTAGAATTGTTCTGTATCGAGTGTTGGAGGTGGTTACCTGACCAAATGCACTTGTTAAAGCTCGCAAAACTCAACACTTGAAAGGAGGCATCTTGTCTTACATATAAATTATACCTCCATTAAAAAAACTTTTAAAATGTAATTTCCCTGCAGCCAAGATCTTGCTAGTTATGAAGAAGTGATGCATGACGGAGATGAAATCGTTTATCCAGAGGACCTGCATTTGGAGGCACTCAACTGATGTTTTTCCACGAGGCCAGCGATTCCCAATGTATCCCCTGAAATGGGGGCCCGCAGGGAGGGCCTGGGTGCCCCTTTGATAAGATTAAAGGGTCTCTGGTCAGAGAGGAATGGGACACAGTTTTAAATGTTTAATTACAGGCAGACTTCTCAGAGCCTTTGCCAGGATAAAGCTGTTGTGCATTGTAGAGGATTTCCCCACGAATTACCCAGGCTTGGTCCCAGGGGGTGTTGGTAAAGGTCTGTTTGAACTGAGCAGATGTTCAGGGGCCCAGGAACCAGAATCTCACACTGATAAAGCCTTCTTGGGATGGTGAGCAGAGCAGCATGGTTGCTGGGTGGGTGTGAGGGACTCAGGCTTAGGAGCAGGGCGAGGGTCTCTGCTGACTGGACCTGGAGCTGAGATTAGGACCTTCCTTCCTAATGGGTTGTGAGGAGGAGCAAATTCAGAATGGGAGCAGGCCCCCTTCTGGGGAACTGGAAGGTGTTGAAACCAGATAGAAGAGCTGGTTGCACAACATGGTGAATGCGCTGAGTCCCACAGAAGCGTGCCCTTTAACAAGGGTGATTTTATCTTCCATAGGTTCACCTCAGCTACAAGAAAAACCAGTTCTTACATTAGCAGCCCATACTTTTACTCACCTTCTCTGAAATAGCTACATGTTACCTCCTCATCTGGGCTTCCCTCGTGGCTCAGCTGGTAAAGAATCTGCCTGCAGTGCAGGAGACCCAGGTGCCATCCTGGGTCAGGAAGATCCCCTGGAGGACGGCATGGCAGCCCACTCCAGTATTCCTGCCTGGAGAATCCCACGGACAGAGGAGCCTGGCCGGCTGCAGTCCACGGGGCTGCGGAGTCAGACAGGACTGAGCAGGCAGAAAGTGAAAAGGAGCTAGAGAGCCTCCTGATGAAAGTGAAAGAGGAGAGTGAAAAAGTTGGTTTAAAGCTCAACATTCAGAAAACTAAGATCATGGCATCTGGTCCCATCACTTCATGGGAAATAGATGGGGAAACAGTGGAAACAGTGTCAGACTTTATTTTTGGGGGCTCCAAAATCACTGCAGATGGTGACTGCAGCCATGAGATTAAAAGACGCTTACTCCTTGGAAGAAAAGTTATGACCAACCTAGATAGCATATTCAAAAGCAGAGACATTACTTTGCCGACTAAGGTCCATCTAGTCAAGGCTATGGGTTTTCCAGTGGTCATGTATGGATGTGAGAGTTGGACTGTGAAGAAGGCTGAGCGCCGAAGAATTGATGCCTCTGAACTGTGGTGTTGGAGCAGACTCTTGAGAGTCCCTTGGACTGCAAGGAGATCCAACCAGTCCATTCTGAAGGAGATCAGCCCTAGAATGTCTTTGGAAGGAATGATGCTAAAGCTGAAGCTCCAGTACTTTGGCCACCTGATGCGAAGAGTTGACTCATTGGAAAAGACTCTGATGCTGGGAGGGATTGAGGGCAGGAGGAGAAGGGGACGCCAGAGGATGAGATGGCTGGATGGCATCACGGACTCGATGGACGCGAGTCTGAGTGAACTCCAGGAGTTGGTGATGGACAGGGAGGCCGGGCGTGCTGCGATTCATGGGGTCGCAAAGAGTCGGACACGACTGAGCGACTGAACTGAGCTGAACTGAACTGAGCAGCTATCACCTTTACATATTTGCCTGCTCATTCACACATAGGGTAGCAGAGGCTCAGAGAAGTTGACCAACTCGCCAAGGACACAAGCTGCTGAAGTGACAGAGCTGGAACGGGGAGCCACGTTTGGGGCTCCAGAGGCGGAGCTCTACTGCACCCCAGTGACCTTCTTGGCTGGAAGGGCACCCACTCTGAGGGATCTGTGAGCAGACCAGCTCCGGCCTGGAGATGCCTGGCTCCAGTCCACTGAGACTTTCATCTCCCCGTCTTCTGGTCCTCGAGCTTCTTCAAGCTGCTGGACCCCAGCTGATCATCTTTCCCTACAGCAACATCATTGGCTGAGAACCACCTTCAGGACTCCTGTGCAAAGGATTTAGTGTTCATCCTTGGGCTTGCCATAGTGTCCATGTTTAATCATGTTGTCCATACCATGACTATTTCTGCTTTCATAACCTGTGTTGCAACAGAAAGGAGATAGAAGTAACTGTGGATTGGTCCAGAAAATGTCAACTGCCCCTGTTAGAGCAGCTGGGAGATTCTGATTACTTCTGGGTGCTGAATTCTTATGAACATCAAGAGGGTAGAGGCGGGGAGGATAGAGGTATCAGAATTGCAAATTCAACTCACCGTCTTTGCAGGTGACAAGGAAATTCAGGAGAACGGACACACGAACCTCCCTGAATGATCTGAGCTCCTGCACCCTCAGCCCCACCCCCATCTCACCGCCCTGTTTCTGTTTCAGATGTCTTGTGGCTGGTGGAGCAACGCAGGTGTGGTCGGAACCTGCTGGACGCTGAGGCGATTACAAAGCAGTGGTGTGCCCATGGCGGGTCTTCCAGTCTCTCTGAGCTTGTTTCCTTGTCTGCATGAGGCTTGACATCATGGCCCCTGCCTGCTATGGTGGTTACATGTGAAGGGAGAGATGGTGTGTGCCCAGTGCTGGCCCCTGGCAGCGTTTCTGCTGGGAGAGCAGCTAGGAAGCCCTGCGGTGGTCCCGAGTGGATGATGGTGGGAGGAGGACGACGACCGAGAGAGATTTAAGAGCAGGTGGACAGAACGGAGAGGGTGGGCTGATGGCAGGAGAAGGGGAGAGAGGGGTCGCGGGGATGCCTGATTTCCAGGTTGGCATTTGAGCGGGTGATGGTGCCGCTGCTTGCAGAGGAGAGCAATTTGGGAAACAAACTTTGTGAACTTGGCTTTCTGTGTACAAAGTGGCGGCTACATGTTTGCACCCAGGACTCAGGGAAAGGGGAGCAGGCTGGAGATGTGAGCGTTGGAAGCATTGTAAGTGGGTGCTGTCACCCCAGGGGTCCGCCCAGCCCAGTCCGTGCACCTCCCTCTACACCTTAATCCTGGCAACCCTCTCTGCCGCCTTCTGCTTTACCCCTCCTGGCCACTGGAGTGACCAGGAGAGGTCAGATGCCACGGAGGTGACATTTCATTCCGGGGGCAGCAGGGACCCACAAAGGGAAGGAAGAGGGGACACTGGTCTGGCTTGAGAAGCTACAAGAGCAAAACCCAGGTCCCCAAATCCACATGCTCAGGGCCACCCCGGGCATACAGACAAGAAGGTCGGAGACCCCTGGGAAGAAGGCCACTGGCTGAGCCCGGATGATCTCTGCGATATCAGAAAAGACACGCCTCCTTGTGGAACTAGGATGGCCTGTTCTCTGGAAGGAGCCTGTGAGATGTCAAACCTCCTGCCACCTGGTGGCCTCTGTCACCAACAAGATGCTCTTAGCAAGAGGCCTCCCCCTGCCTGCTCGCCTCTGGGCTGAGGAGCTTGCTCCCTGAGCTGGGGTCGCCCACACAGACTTCCTGCCTCTCCTCCCCAGGAAACCCCATTAATCCACTCCTGTTTGCAGAACGGCGCTTCTTCCTGTCCGTCCCTCCCCTCCTGCAACGAAGCCTCAGAACAACCACCGTAATAATCATAGGATGTTCCCAGTGTGACCATCTCGTTTGCACTTTCAGTCTGTACCTCGTACGCGATGCCTGCACGCTGGGGAGGTCCCAGGACAGGGTCCACGCCACAGGCAGGTGGGGGCAGTTCAGAGTCCTCCCACAACCTCGGTCCAAGCACCAGTCCCTCCCTGCTGGTTGTCTTCAAGCTGCTGGAACAGTGCATCCCCCCTGCCACCTTCCCGAGTCACGCTTGCTGCATTCTCTCAAAGGGGCAGCCTTTCCAACAAAATGAGTGCGGCGCCGTGTAGTGACGTGAGAGGTTCTCAAGTGTAATGTTGGGCCTCCCTGACTTGGTCCTATGTGTAAGGCAAGCACGGAACGCAGCTCTGCTACCTTGCAGGGCTTAGTCTCAACCACATCCCTGATGTACAGGTGAAAAAAACCTGAAACTCCAAGAGCAATATCAGGGACTCTGGAGCTGCAGCCTGGGCCACAGCCCCCGGTGCAGAGCAGGGTGGCCACACCAAGGAGGATGCCCACCCAGGCACCCCCCCCATGCACTGGCTGAGGGAGGCGGCGGCTCCACGTGGGGCCGTTGAAGGGCAGCTTGATGCCGCAAGCTTGGTCAAGAGGATTAACAGTTCCAAAATGCGTGTATGGTGAGCCCAGGTTTGCATGTGTTGGTAATTTAGGAAAGACACATTTGCAGCTTCTAATGCCTGGGCCACTCCACAGCCTCATGATGAAGACCACTCCCCCTGAGATCCACCAGCTCTCTTTCTTGGCCAACAAGACAGGGTGTTGAAAGACAGGAAGTTTCTGCTGTCCTTTCATACCACCCCAGGGACAGGTACCCAAACCCCATGCCTCTACCACCACGCTCCCATCCCTAACCCCCACTGTCGCTCCACAAAAGCACCAGGATCTCCTCTAGTCACGACTTGCCAGCTGCCTGAGCTTCCCCTCGTGTGTCACTTGGAATGAGAGGCACCAACCACAGTGTTTCTTTCTCTCTCAGGTTAAGTCTGGAACAACACTGGGGGACAGCGCTGCTCCCCAAGGACTCAGGCTCCTTCTGGCTTCCTCCCCCATCCTCTGTAGGGTGTGGCCTTGGCCCTCATGCCCCCAAGATGGTTGCTAGAGTTCCACCCATCATATTCTAATTCCGGGCAGCATGACTGAGTAAGTGAAGAAGAAAAGAGGCAAGAGGGACAAACCCATTGTCCTTTATGATAAAGAGTTGTGGAAGCAGCCACTTCTGCTTTTATCCCGTTGGTCAGTAGTTAGTCACGGAACCATATATTCCAGCAAAGGAGGCTGGGAAACAGAGTATGTTGGGAGCTGTGGCCAGTTAGCAGTTGGGTTCTAATATCATGGGAGAAAGAGAGCAGATGAAAGGGGCAGTCAGCAATTTTTGCCCTTCCCAGGAGATCTGGGGCCAGGACAGGAAAGCAGAAGGCGTCCCTCCCCACTGTGGCCCCAGCATCCCCCCACAGGCGAGGGAAGCGAGAAGCTTCCAGGGCCCACACAGCAGACCTGCAGGTACCAGAGCCCCTGAGGATAAAGGGGACCCACTTCCCCACCTCCACACACTCCGACACCCCTCCAGACAGGAAAGCATGGCTTTGAGGAAGCCCCTAGCACGTCTTCCTTGATGGCAGGCGCTACGGGGAGGCGGCAGGCCACGGCATTTGCACAACACTTGGGGGGTGCCCAGCACATGCCAGGCACACACAAGGGCAAAGATGCCCCGCCTCCCACTAGGGCCATGAGACCATGACATCACCTCCACCTCCAGGCCCCACAGGCCCGACCCACACCGACTCCTGCCACCAGGGGGCGTGGTCAACCCCCAGGACTCCAAACAGGGGGTCCCTGGAAGGAGTGATCCAGCTCACACCGGATGCTGTTCCGTCTTTTTTTTTTTCCTCCTGTCTTGATGAGAAGAATGATTGATGCTTATGCAATCCTAAAGCAAATGGAACCTCAGCTTTTGGATTTCCAGTTTACGTGGCTGGTTTCATGCACCCTGACAATTCTGTCTTGTTCCCCAAGAGTTAGCAGTGCTTTCCTCTCTGCATTGTTGGGGTGTCGAGAGGCACCAGAGAGCACGGTGGGAGATGGGCAGGCCGTGGGAGTGGGGGCGCATTCCTGTGTCCCTGGGAGCCCATGACTGCAGGGACCAGCGTCACTCTGGAGGCTGGCCAGGGCCTGTGGGGCAAGACGGTTAACTGTGCGTCAAACCGGCCTGGCCCACGGAATCCAGATGTCTGGTCAAATGCCAATCTCAGTATCGCAAGGGATGTATTTTTCAGACGAGATTCACTTTTAAATTGGTAAGCAGACTTTGAGTAAAGCAGATGAGCCTTCACAATGTGGGTGGGCCTTGCCCAGTCAGTTGAAGGCAGACAGATTAAAAACACTGAGGTTCCAGGAGGGAACCTCTGAAGATGGAACCTGGCTCCAGATGCCCTTCACACTCCAGGCTGAAGCATTGACTATCCTCCCCTGGGTCTCCAGCCAGCCGTGCAGACTTGCGGGCTCCCACAACCACATGAGCCAATTTCTTCCAGTAAATCTGTCTCTCTCTTTCCCTCCCTGTTTTGTGTAGACTCCCACACACACACACTTACACACTCACAGATATACATGCACACTTCCCTTTGGTTCTCTTTCTCTGGAGAACCTCAGCCAGTACATGGGTGTTGGAGACACATTCTTTCCTGCCTCTTGCCAGGAGCTATTCAGGTAAGAAGTCACTGACCTGGGGATGAGACCCTAGTGTCCCAGCCCCTACAGAAGGTGCTCCCAGAGCAGGAACCAGAGTGGGGTGACCCAGGGAAGAGCAGCCATGAGTGGGAATGGCCCCAAAAGGCTTGAGGTCTCTGGGAAGGGATCTGATGCTCCCTAGACAGCCCTCTTCTGAAGGTGGTTGGTGAGGCAGCCATCAGACCTAGGCCCAGGGCTGCAGGAAGCGTACATGGGGCAGGCTGCCCCTGAAGCATCCCTGGCAGAGTCCCCGGCTCTCAAGTCCAGCTTCGGGGCAGAGTTTCCCCGGGACCCAAGACATTCTCTCCACCTGCTCTGCCTGCTGCCATCTTTACTTTGGTCTTCTTGGCCTCTTGGCACTGCCGCCCTGGCGCTTGCAGGGGTGGCTGGGAGGCAGTGGGCTATGATGTCGGCCTCCGCTGTCCGTAGACCCTGGCTGGGGGAAGGGGGGAAGACTTCATTATTTTTTTTTATTTGAAATACAACGTTGTTCTGATTCTAAATGAAAAGGAATAGGAATGGCAGTAACAAGCAAGATTCTACCTCTCGATATTGTCAAGAGACTGTGGTCGTCTTATATTTGAAACTCCAGGCAGAAACAACATGCTCAAAACACAGAAACACGCAGGTCCCGAAACGAAGGTCGGGAGTGGGAAGACCGTGGAGCAGAGTCGGAGGCCAGTTCGGGCGGCTGGCCGGCCCCCGCCAGGGCTGGGCGCCCCGGCCCCGGCCCCGGCCTCTTGCCAGACTCAGCTCAAGACCCGTGTGGACTCCTCTCCCCCGCCAGCCCTGCCCACACCCCAGACAACCTCTGGGCCCTGTGGACCTCACCTCCCGGACCTGGGGCCAGACTTGTCCTGGCCTCTGCTCCTCCCATAACCCAGGCCTGTCCCTAGAGCCTCCTCAGCCAAATTCTCCACTAAGGTGAACTCATGCCGTTAGGACAAGGGAATCCTTGGGGACTATTTCCCGTCCCTCACATTTAAAGAAGCGTTTAAATCCTGTGAACAACTGGCTGTTACTCAGCCTGCTCTGGTCTGGGAGCTTTTGGCTCCAGGTTTGTGGCCAGTAAATACCTTTGACACCATTTCCCCCAGAACACTTAAAAGAAAGGGCATGAAATGAGAGGTTGTTAATCTTTTCTGAATCACTAACATAAAGGTACAGTGAGAGGGACCAGGGTTAGCCATAAGGAAGAACGTCCTGCGTAGGCCCAGCAGCTCCTGGTGGCCTTTAAGCTGAATGTTGATTTATACACATCCTTACAGACAACGCGGTGTGTGTTGGGTCAGTGGTGAGGAAACAGTGCCAGGATGTCAGAGGGAGTTTCCTGTTCCCAGAAAGGATTCAGGTCACACAGCCTCACAAGCTGGCCAAGGATGACATGGACGTGAGTGCTGACGTGACTTCAGCCATCACTGGGATTGATCAGATACCCGACCCATGGCTGTTCTTGCTCAAGATATAAAGAGAAAGCAATACAGGAAGGAGGGGCGGGAGAAGTGGAGGGCCACCAGCGCAGGGACGAGTGTGCGCCTTGTGTTTTACGGGTGACACACAGAACATGCAACATTATACCAGACTCGTCATTTCACGATGTGAAGTTGCTCAGTCGTGTCACACGGGAGCTGCATGCAATGCTGCCACAGCCTTAGCAGGTGAGGAGCATTTGTACATGAGTCGCTTGTCAGGTTAATGAGTGTGTTCTCTCACCCTCCTCAGGTGAGGAGGACATGGGGTGACTGGTCCTGTCTGAGGAACAGCCCCACTCATTAATAGCCTCCTCTGGTGAGGGGAACTCTGGTGTGGCTCTTGTGTGACCTAGATGTCCATGCTGTCAGGCTCCTCAGGTGAGGAGACGCGTGGTGCCTGGGCACATCTGAGATACGTGCGCTGCTCGCTCTCACAGCCTCCTGAGGTGAAAAGCTCTCTGTATCAGTCTGGTCTGAGGGAAAGCGTGCATGCTGCCACGACCCCCTTAAGTGAGGAGACACTGGCGACTCATCACATGCTAACTGCGCGTGCAACGCAGTAACGGCCTCCTCGTGTGAGGACAGTCACGGTGACCGGTCATGCCTGAGAATTATGGGCCGTGCCCTAACAGTCTCATCATTTTTAAATCCGTCAATTCTAGGGTAAACGTGCACGCTGTTCACAGCCTCCTCAAGCGGGGAGGCATGTGACCAGGCACACTTGAGGATTATCTGCGCTGTCCTCACAGCCTCCTCAGGTGAAAAGCCCTTCATATCGGTCAGGTCTGGGTAAAGGTGGGCGTGCCGTCATAGCCTCCTCAGGTGGAATGACCTTTCATACTCATCTGTCTGAGGTAAACGTGCATGCTGTTCACAGCCTCCTTAAACAGGAGACGCACGGTGACTCATCAGACGTGAGCGGCTCGGGAAATCCCGTTACAGCCTGCTCAGGTGAGGGGCTGAGGGCAGCCGGCGACTGGCCGTGCCTGAGAGTCACGCGCGATGCTCTGAGCTTCCTCGGGCGAACAAAGCTTTTGCTATCAGTCACACCCGAGGTTCCCACGAAGCCCTTCTGAAATGAGACCCGTGGTCCCTGGTCACTTCTGAGGGACACATACACGCTGTCACGGCCTCCTTAAGTGATGGGCCCGGTGCCGCCAGCCACATCTGAGCTACAACTGTACTCTGTCACAGCCTCCTCGGGTGAGAGGACGTTTAGCACGTGGCCACCTCTGTGGACGCACTCACTGTCGTCACAGCCCTCACAGGCGAAGGGGCCTGTCACATCCGTCGTGTGTGACGGGTGGGTGCGGGGCGTCACACCAGCTCAGCGGAGGTGCTCACGCGCGCCGCCGCTGCTCTCCTGGCGACGGGCCGCGTGTGGCCGCTCACGTCTTAGGCGCGCGTGCGCACTGCCACAAGCCTCCTCGAGCCAGGAGACCGGCGCGCCGCTTTCACGGCCTCCCGCCTTGAAGGTGCGTGTGTTACCGGTCACGTGAGGCACACGTGCGTGCCGTCACGCCAGTTCAGCTGAGGGAGGTCAGGGAACTGCCACGTTGGAGGTGCTCATGTACCGGCGTCACCGCGCCACTGGCCAGGGGGCGTATAGTGTGGGCCAGGACTGAGGTGGACGCGGAGACCGATCACACCTGAGGGACACGGCGCGCTCGCACAGCCTCCTCCGGCGAAGCAGCGGAGGTGCGTGCGCGCTCTCGTCTCAGCCTCCTCCGGCGAAGCAGCTGAGGTGCGTGCGCGCTCTCGTCTCAGCCTCCTCAGGCGAAGCAGCGGAGGGTGGCGGTGGCGGCGGCTCTCGTCTCAGCCTCCTCCGGCGAAGCAGCGGAGGTGCGTGCGCGCTCTCGTCTCAGCCTCCTCCGGCGAAGCAGCGGAGGTGCGTGCGCGCTCTCGTCTCAGCCTCCTCCGGCGAAGCAGCGGAGGTGCGTGCGCGCTCTCGTCTCAGCCTCCTCCGGCGAAGCAGCGGAGGTGCGTGCGCGCTCTCGTCTCAGCCTCCTCAGGCGAAGCAGCGGAGGTGCGTGCGCGCTCTCGTCTCAGCCTCCTCCGGCGGGGGGTGAGTGGCGAGCTGTCTCGTGTGAGGGACACGTGCGTGCTGTCACACCCTCTTCAGGTGAGGGCACGTGTGGTGAGCGGTCACGTGTGAGGGTCAGCTGCAGTGCCACAGCTTCTCAGGGGAAGCTGCCTGTGGTATCGGTTACGCCTGAGGCACACGTGCGCTATGGCCTCCACCTCCTCAGGCGAGGGGATGAGGCGAGCGCTCACGTCTCGGGTATAAATGTCTTAGCGTCCCAGCCCTCACGGCTTAGTGCTGTGTGTTGACAGGTTAGGTCACAGCTGAAGTTCAGGCGCAGTGATGTCACAGCCCGACCAGTGAGAGGCTGTGTGATGAGCGGCCATGTCTGAGGTACCCACGCTCTGACAGATGAGAGCACTGACCTCGGATGTCCCGGGGCAGGAGGGGCGCCCTGCTCGGGCCTGGGCTGCCCTGCCAGGTGGCGCTGGGAGACGTGACGCTGGCCTCTGGCACGTGCAGTGTGTTTCCATCTAAACAGTGAGCCAGAGAAGAGAGAATGTCATTATTTTCAGGGCCACCCGGTGAATCCTGGGAATAAGCTAAACAAGGGGCGTCTGACGCACTGTATTCAGACTCACTACGTGCTGGCTGTTCGCTGAAGTTACCTCATGGTTTTCTCCCACAGCTCTGGGAGGGCTTGTGTTTTCCATGAGCTCCTGAGCTCCAGACTTTCTGGAATTTTCCCCTGTGGCTTGTGGCTCCTCCCTATTCTTCTCAACCACACTCTGCCTTCCTCTTCCTGTTCCCTCCTTGCTCTTAGCTGACCTTGACTTGGCGGTGAGAGGATTCTCTGGGTTCACTGAACGGTGTAATCAGACGCCATCATCAAACAGGAAAGGAGCAAGGAGGGTATGGTGGGGGGATAAGGGATCTCTCCTAGGATTGAGTCAGGCGCCCACTTCCCCAGGCCTCTGCTCACGGGTACCCCCACTCACTCACTCATTCATCTGTCCATGTTGCTGCTATTTATTGAGAACCTGTTGTAATTATCGGGCACAAGGCAGTGATTGAGACCAACTGTCCTCCCTGTGCCCACAGAGCCTGCAGACACATGAACAAAAAAAACAAGCTCAATCTGCAGTCCCTTGGCTGGGGACACACACCGCGGCCCCCGTGCTGAAGGCGCGAGGAGGGAGCCCTTGACTGCAGATCTTCCTCTTGTAAGGAAAGCCCAGCTTCTGCGTTTTGACAAGCAATCTGATTCTTCACATTATCTCACCATGTGCTCGCTGGTCAGCCAGGGTCCTCCCAGCTCTGGGCTGGAGTTGGCCCAAGAACTGCCCATCTGCAATTTCTGCTTCAGTAATCAAAATTCTAAGCTGCTCTAGATGTTAATTCAGTTGCTCTTAATCAGGGTGGAAAGAGTTCCTCACATAGAGGAATTGGACATCTTTTCAGAAGCGTTTTAGGTTGGTTAGGAAAGACCTGCCTCACGCTTGACCCAGGGTGGGAGTCCGAGCGGGTGGGGAGCCCCATAGGTGAGCGTGTGACCTGGGAGCTCCCTCCTCTCGGCTCCGTGCTTACCGTCCTGTGAAATGGGCGCCTATTCGTACGCAGGGATGTTGAGGATGGTCAATGGAGCGACACGCCTGCTCCTCCCTGGCGTCCACTGGCCTGTGGGACTCAGCTGCTCCTTCCTCCCTCAGATGCGCCTGGGCTGCTGCTCGTCTCCGCACCCCCAGATGTGATATCCACCAAGGTGTGGATGCAGGGCCGACCGGACTGGGGCCCTAACTAAATGAGCCACCAGATCGGAACCCCAGTATCTCTGCCACCTCTCTGCACCTCGGATTCCTCATCAGTGTCACGGGGATAACTGTTCTTCTCCTGGTGAAATCACGGTGAGGACTAACAGGCTGACCCCATACAGTGCCTGGCACATAGGCTGTGCTCAATAAGTGTGCGCTCTTGTTATGCAGCGATGCAGGCCAGTGCTCTCGTCAAACACGGTGAGGACTAGCTTCCTTATCTGCTTCTCAGTCTATACGGGACTGAGAATTTTGCAAATATAACAAAAGCAACTTACTAGGAAGATTAAATGAAAAATTCCTTAAAGACAGAATCCAGACCATTGATGCCAAGTTGTGGTTCCATCGGATCTGGCTGCCGTGTTCTTTTCTAAACCCTTGACCTCGACTTCCGTGCTCCTCTGATGGCAGGTCAGTAACAGTTGGTGGCCCCTCTGAGAAGGGCTGTCATCCACCAATCTGTTCCCACACTGCGATAAACCGAACACAATCCCAACATCCAATAGGGGACATGCGTTCGTGCCCCTGTGTACCCCGTGAGGACGGCAACTTACAGAGGCCCTTCCTGGGCGGTGGGGTTTACGAGTGCTTTCTCCTTTGTTGATGATGTCCTCTATATTCCAAAGTTTCCATGATGAGTACTTATTATTTTTGTAGCAACAACCACCGTGGAAGGTGGGACTCAAACCGGCACTGAGAGAACCCACGGGGGCCCGGGGTGCAGACCGAGTTAAGGCAATCAGCCAAATGTGCACAACTGAGTCCTTGCCTCAGACTCCTGGGACGCCAGGCAGGCCAGCAGCACAACCGGGCACACCCCCAGGTGCACCTTTTCAAAGAGCCGGTGACTGTGGCTGACCTGCTGCCTAAGAAAACCTGAAACTCGCTCACGCCAAGGAGCAGACAACGGTAACAGCCCAGACCGTCACACCTTCCAAACGTTTGAGAGGAGGGCCGGAGATGCAGAAAAAACCCAGCTTGCTCTTGTCCTTTTTTGATCGCATACCTGCGTGAAAGCTGAGGCTGGGTTTCATCTTAGTGGCTGAAGGGACAGCAGGGAGAAAGCTCTTTCCCAGAGACTTTGACAGCTGAGGGAGTGCAGGGGGCGGCTGGCTCTCGGCTACGTGATCCGTGGAGAGCAGCTGAAGCTTTTCTGTTGCCTGTGGGGGAAGCATCACCAAGTATGGGGAGCAGGTAGAGAAGGGATGAAACGTCAGGGTCACTTTGAGCTGCAGTCCTGCACTGACTGAACACCTACTGTGCGCCAGCTATGTGGGCATCTTAGCGAACACAACAGGCAGAATCACTGCTAACATCCACTTTCAACCACCAAGAAGAATGAGTGGATGATTGATGCAGTCCTGGGTCTTCGTCCCCGGGCTTTTTCCTTCTCAACCACAGGCCCCCATGGAAGGGGTTCTCATCTAAACCATTGTGATGGTTACCATTTAAACCCATCAGCCATGTAAAGCAGATGGCTCTCTCTAATGGGGTGGGCTTCATCCAATCAGTTGACAGCCTGCATAGAACTAAAGGACTGACTCTCCCGTGAGTCAGAGAGATAGAGGCCCTCTCCTGGCAACCTTTAGCTGGGACCTTGGCGTTTTCCTGCCTTTGGACTTGAACGGAAACTCTGGCTCTGCTAGCTGGCCTGCGTGTTTGTACGGTGGGACGGGGGTGAACACACATACACACAGATTCTTTGGGTCTTATTTCTCAGGATACCCCTGACCACTACACCCGCCTTCTGCTCCTTGCTACTGTCCCACTTTTATTCCACTGAGGAGTCACCAGAGCCATTTCCATTTGAATTAGCAAATGCCCACTGTGTGTCCAGCAGGACTCAGGGTCTCACCAGGAGGGGCAGAGCGGAGCTCCCCCTGGCCACCAGCAATGCCCCCAGGGGTAGCCTGCTCCCTTAGGCTCACTCGGTTTACTTAACCAAGTGGATGACAAGAGATAAGCCCCTCCCGGTGAAGACCAGCTTCATTTGCACCCGGGGAACCCGCACCCTCCCCACACAAACATCATTCCACACCGCTGTGGTCACTTGAATTCTGCCACGCGCTCTCTGCCTTTGCTTAATCCTATTTGTTGAGGCTTTGCCACGGGTGTTCACTGCCTAATATCCCAAGAAAGCAACTCAACGTGAAGAAGTCTGCTCCCACAGAGATGCATGCGCGTCGTGTGAGACGGTCAAAAATGACAGACAGGGACCTCCCTGGTGGTCCAGTGGTTATCACTCCGTGCTCCAAACGTCGGAGTCACAGGTTCAGCCCCTGGTGGGGGAGCTAGCATCCCACACGTGGTGCGGCATGGCCAAAAGAAAAAGAAGAAGAAAGACAACCTGCACCATTTAATGGGGAGCAGAAACACACAAAGTGGCCACAGATGGAATCATGCGTGTCTGGTCATCCCTCTGCGGGTACGACAGGGGGCTGGCTACCAGACTTGGGGAGGAAAGACACATCTCATGGTCGTTAGTGCATAGCAACTCACCTCTCACCAACTGTTATTTATCTGACGTGGTTCAGAATCAAGTAAGTATTAGTTGCTCAGTCGTGTCTGACTCTGCAATCCCACGGACTGTAGCCCACCAGGCTCCTCTGTCCATGGAATTCTCCAGGTCAGAATACTGGAGTGGGTAGCCATTTCCTTCTCCAGGGAATCTTCCTGACCCAGGGAACCAACCCAGGTCTCCTGCACTGCAGGTGGATTCCTTACCATCTAAGCCACCAGGGAATCCACAAGAACCAAGTAATGTGCCTTTTATAAAGTGCAAATACTAGGTAGGCACATGAAAATTCATGAAATAATGGTAGGGAAAAGACCCAGATCACAAAACTGTGTTTCCCTGGGACAATGATGACCACACACGACATGCCCACATGTGGCTTCAGGTCAGGAGGAAGGGACTGGGTCACAGTGACGGGGGCGGGGGTGGGGAGGGTCTGGTTCTCTTCTCTCTCCCTGGTGTGCTGGGCACTCCCACACCCACCATGACTGTGTGGAGGTCAGCCCTGGCCGTCCCCGTCCACTGCTCTGGGTGAACCCCTGGGACCAGCACCCCCAGGCCCCTGTCCACCTACTGGCTGGACGCTCCTGGTGAGGGGGGGCGACGGCTTCCCCCTGGCCTTCTTCTCTGCAGAGCGGGCCCTGCCCGGGCTGGCTTGCGGCCACGTCCTGTCGGCCGGGCTCGTCTCCGGGGCGATGCTGGGCTTGGGGTCCTTGGGGTCTGGAGCCGCCTCCCCTGGAGGGTGGGGGGAGGGGCGGCCACTGCTGCCCTCGCGGTCCTGCGCCCTGGAGCGCCGGGCGGCCGCGATGAGGGCGATGCTCTTGGTGCCTGCAGCCATCTCCTTGAGGGCCTGGGCACTCAGCCCGGCCTCTGCCGCCGTCCTCGGGGTGGGGGTGCCTGGTTCCCGGCCAGCCGGGGAGCCCAGCTTGGAGACCAGTGTCTTCACGCTCTGGGAGCTTGGCTTCTGCGGGGAACGTTGCAGCAGCGGACCATCAGCTGCCCCAGGTTGGGCCCCGAAGCAGGCCCAGCAACAGGGGTCACGGAGCGGTCACCTGGCTTCTCTGGGTCTCATTTCCTGTTTATAAAGTGAGGGGGACACCCACTCCTGCCCCTGCATGGCTGGGGGAGTGTCGTAGTGGGTTGGTCCACGGTGACCCCAGCCCGGGTCCACCTTGGACCCCCGAATGTCACCTCTGCATTGAGTGTGGGTCTTGGGATCCCCAGAGGGGTTTCCTTACAAGAAGAGAGACACAGAGCCACAGAGGGAGGAGGCTGTAAAGACGGAGGCAGACGGGGAGGCCGCCCAGGAGCCCGGGAACCCAGGAGCTGGACGAGGCCGGAGGGACCCTCCCCCGGAGCCTGTGGAGGGAGTGCAGCCCTGGGACACCTGACCTTAGACTTCCGGCCCCAGAAGTGGGAGAGAAGGAGCGTCTGAGCGTCAAGCCTCCTGGTCTGCAGTGCTTTGGCCTGGACGCTCCAGACCCTAGCATGGTGACGCTAGCCGGGCTCAATACGTGGTCAGCACTGTTGTGAGGGCTGCTTCAGGACAACCTGCGTTCCGGAAGCTTCTCTCGCGCCCGCCCTGGGCCAGCTCTGATGGGCCCCGAGCACCCTGTCAGGAGAGGGAGCCTCACCAGAGTCGCGAGCCCGTTAGCACTGCACACACCAACCTCGTGAGCCGGCGGGCTCAGCAGGATGTGGAGCGAGGATGGCGGGAGGAGGGAGTCTTGCTTGCCCAGCTTTTTCAACGGCGTGGCTTTCGATGACTTGTAACCATCACTGTGGACAAAACTCAGAGGTCTCAGCAGGGCCGGGGCCAGGTCCCCAAGTCCTTCATCCAGTCTTTGGGGCTGTGAGAAAGTAACTTCTGTTGTTTAAGTCACCTGTCTGTGGCATCTTGTTACTGCAGCCCAAGCTGAGGTGGCGACACGCACGGGGGAATGTTAGCTACTGAACCCAGGCGGTGAGCGTGTGGTGTTCAGTCTACAGGTCTACGTTTGGGTGTGTTGGAAACATCGGAGGAAAAGAAAGAAAACCAGAAAAGAGGAGGAAAGGACTGAGGTTGGGAGGAGGTGGCTGATGGTGAAAAGAAACCACATGTGAAATGAAGCTGGTCTTCCGAGCAACAAAGAGCCCAACTTCACAATCGCCCCGTGTGGTGAGGACCCACACTGATTCTCCTTAAACAACTCTGCAAGACTGGACATTAGCCTTGCCTCACAAGATGCGCCCAGGGTTACACGTCAGCGTCTCTGGGTCCCCATCTGGGCTCCACCCCACCCTGGGAACCAGGGGATGCCCATGGCCCTGGGATGGGGGCCCTGTCACCTGTCCGGATGCAGCAGCATGGGGGGCAGCTCAAACTGGGCCCCCCACGGGAGGTCCTCCCTGTCGTCCAGCTGGTCTTGGCTGGGCTCCTCTGGCGGGGGAGAGATGTTCAGAACAGAGCCGTCCTGGGACCAGACAGAGGGCAGGGTGAGGCGGCAGGGACCACAGACACGAGCGGGCTGCATTGTCAAGCAGAGCCTGAGGAGCCACCGCCTCTGGAACGAGTCACGGGCTCCTCCACTGCGCCTCCCATCACAGACAGAAAGGGCCAGAGCCCAGGAAACACGGGGCACAGCCTCGATCCCGAGCAAATCGGTGCATAAAGGAGGTGCTTGCTACCAGCACTCTCGATAGCCGGCAGGGCCTCAGGAAGTCAGACAGAATCACCAGACATAGGAGCCAGCAATCCCGCTCCCGGGGGCGTCACCAAAGAACCGAAAGCAGGACATAAACAGAGTGTGCACCCACTCTGAGAGCAGCCCTATTCACAACAACCAAAAGGTGCAGCAACCCGAGTGCCCATCGATGGGTATGGATAAACACAGTGTGCCCGTCCACACGCTGCACTGTGATTCATCCTGGACACAGAAGGGAGCTCTGGCACCTGCCGGAGCGCGGATGCTCAGTGAAATAAGCTGATAGCAAAGGACAGACACTGGGCGACCCCACTTCTGTGCGGACCCCGGGGGCTCAGGGCCACGGACAGGAGTCAGAGTAGGTGCCGGTGACTGGGGAGGACGGGAATCAGTGCTTGTCGAGTCTAGGTGGTACAACGGACTTTGAGTCCTGCGAGTCGGGCGGGGGGCACTCTTGGGGACCCTGACGCTTACTCTAGGATCCCACGAGGGATCCTTACAACAGCCCAGGGGACAGACCTGCTGTGGGGGCCGCACACAGGGCCCCCCGCCCCGTCCCCGCCAGGGACGCCTCATCTGAAACCTGCCTGGATCCTGGCGGGTGGCACGGCCCCATCCAGCCCCAGGTGCCTCTGGTTCTAGGCAGCCTGGTTTGTGGGGTTTCCGAGTTTCCTCTTCCCTCTACTGGGGCCAGTGCCCCCACCAGGGCTTAGCGCACAGGCCAGGCAGGAGGGAACGGCGTCACACAGCCTGAACCCGAAGCCTACTCACGCGCAGGGAGCTGGCCATCACGGTGTGCAGCAGCAGCAGGCGGTTCAGCGTGCCCGCGTCCAGCTCCCGGGAGTACAGACCGTACTGCTGCTCCAGGGCCTCCGGCACCGCCAGGCCGCTATCTGCGGGAGTCGGGGAAGCAGAGATGGGGTGAAACATTCATCACTTGTTAGAAAGACAGCATCTTTTTTGGAAGTTTGAAGGCAATGCTCCAATCTGATAAAAAGATTTTTCTAGAGAGTGGGGTTTCTGTAGGTCATCTTTGCGTTCCTGTTTTAAACATTTTCTGTTATGTTCATGTATTGCCTTCCAATCATAAAATCATATCATTAGCAATTCTAAAGGATAAATAAACTTCGATTTAAAAGTTAAAGAGCGGGAGTTCCCCGGTGGTCTAGTGCAGTGAGGCCAAAAAGAAAAACATTAAAGAACTTCCCTAGGGCTTCTCCGGTGGCTCAGTGGTAAAGAATTGGCCTGCTAATGCAGGAAACCTGGGTTTGATCCCTGATCTGGGAAGATCCCACGTGCCGTGGAAAAACTAAGCCCGTGCGCCACAAGCACTCAGGTCCACGTGCCCTAGAGCCCACCCGGCTCTGAAACGAGAGAAGCCACCACAGTGAGAAGCCCGCTCCCTGCGACTAGAGGAAAGCCCTCGCGGCAACAGGGACCCAGCAGTCAGAAGCAGATAAACAACAACAGCAGCAACAAGAGGACCACTCCTAGGTGTGCCCAGCAGGACTGAGAACGGGGAGCGGCGGGCGGGGACAGGGCTGGAGACTGGTGCCTCCCGGCCTGGCCTGCCGTGCGGGATCTGACTTTCTGGGGACCGCGTGCACTGCCCACTCTTTCCAGAAAAGCGTTAGGCGCTCAGTCGTGTCTGACACTGTGCGACCCCAGGGACTGTAGCCTGCCAGGCTCCTGTGTCCATGAGATTTTCCAGCAAGAATACTGGAGTGGGTTGCCATTCCCTTCTCCAGGGCATCTTCCCGACCCAGGACCCAGAGATTGAAGCACCAGGGAGTTGCTTTTCCAGAAAGTAACCCTGACAGAGGTGGGGGCCCGAGGAAGGGGCGGCGGGGCGGGGCCTCACCCTGGATCAGCCGCTGCTGCTCCCGGATGACCCGCTCGCACAGGCGTCGGTGCCGCTGGCAGCGCTGGATCACGAAGTCCTTCTGGCACAGCAGGCTCCTCCTGCACAGGCTGCTGGCCTGCAGCCCCGTGTTCTCCACCTCCAGCTCGTGCACCCGGCACAGCAGCCGCAGCACCTCCCGCTGGTCCTCGCTGAGGACCTGCGCCGGCAGCTGCTCCTCCATCTGCGAGGCCTTCTTCTTGGCGTTGGCCAGACGCTGCTCCAGGCCCGCCTGGTGGAGAGGCCAAGGGATCAGGGCAGACGCCTGGGGTCTCTGCTGCCAAGTCCTCTCATCCTTACAGACTCTGGTTTGCCATCGCGCTCACAGAGACACGCGGGATTGACTGTGAGGACGTGCCCCGCATTAACCGTGTCCTTCATTTCCTGTTCTGATGTTGTCGCATCTGGGGACCCTGCTGACTGTGCAGGGACAGCTCCCCCAGAACGGCCAGGTCCTACAGACAGCAAACAACTTGCCCTCAGGCACATCTTTCATGTGCAAACAACTTGCCCTCAGGCACATCTTTCATATGCAAACCAGCCAACCCAGAGCCCACACCCTTCCCTCTCCTCCACAGGCTTCCACAATCTGGGCCACTGTCCACCTGCCCTCATCACCCAGGACAGGTACTGAAAGAGCCAGTTCCCAGGCAGGTTGATAAGAAGTCCAGGGTCCCTGAGGAGAAGAAAGGGGTCTGGGACTCTCAAGGAGGAGGAAAAGACAAACTTCTTTTTCCTCGACATTTTAGTCACATAAAACGTTTTTTTCTTTAAGCCTTGAACTGATGATTACACAACAAAGAACTCAGTTTAAACTCTGTGCTAGGAATTATATAACAACCGTGTGTCCTGCTCGAGGACAGTTTCTCCTTCCTGAAAACCTTCTGACCAATCCTGATATTTCAGAATGTCTATTATGGGAGGGGGTCTGGCAGGACCTTTCTATTGTTAAATTCTAATCCTGTTATCCTAAAATGTAAATTGTGGGAGTAGGTCTGGTAAAATTTTCACAAACTTGAGACATTCTTTTGATTGACCGTAATGACCGATTAGGAAGCGCATGTGACGCCCTTGCTAACACCGGGATGGGGCACTCTCAGTCCCCTCCTGATGTCTACGTCAGAAGCTTTCCCTGTCCCTTTTCTTACTTTGATGAAACTCTGCAAAGCTCTTGAGTGATCAAGCTTGGTCCCTGGTCCCAAAGCTAAATCTTCTTCTTTGGAGATCACAAATTCAACATTGTTCACTATAAGCTATCAGTACCAGACAACCCAGGACAGGCCCTGTGCCCCAGAGCCTGCGGGAACAATCCAGACCAGCCAGTCCTCAGCCTGCCCACCCCGCCTTGTCCACTCCTTCCGCAGAAACCTCAGTGAGGTCTCTGGTCCGCCCTGACCCTCCCTCCCTCTGCCTCCAGCCGCCCTGGGGTCTCCACATGCGGCCCTGCCTGGCATTGCGTGCCCCCTCCTCTCAGGAACTGTGAGTAACAAACGATCTTTCCAAGGCAGTTGTCTCCTGATCTGTTGGCCTCATCTTGAACATTCTTGAATGTTCTATTAATGCATGGGGCATTCTAGAACGTTCTATGCATGCACGGCATTAAGAATAATAATTATTTTTATTGATTTACGTACTTGGATGCGCCGGGTCTTGGTTGCCACGTGCAGGATCTAGTTCCCTGACCAGGGACTGAACCCCAGCTCTCTGCATTGGGAGTGTGGAGTCTTAGCCACTAGACCACCAGGGAAGTCCCTTGCCTGGCACTTTGGAACAGACCCAGGGCTTAACCTTCACCACAGTGTCTGGTGCGGGACACCAAGGCTGCCGGTTTTCACGCTGTGACGCTGTCGTAAGCCGGCCCTGGTCGTCAGAGAGAAGGCTCTGAAGGGGTGCTTCTACAGCCTCTGTATCACAGACTTCTTATCTGAAACTGAGGTCCTGGTTCTCTTGGGCCAAAGCTGGACTTGAGAAGGAGCAGAGAGATGGGAGGCTTAGCTCACCCACTGCAGCCCTGGGCACTGCTGCCCTCTTGCAGAAAGACAGTGGAGGGGGGTGGGGGGGGACTGTGAGGTCTGTGCGTGAGTCAGGGCTCCAGAGAAACAGAACAATATTTATACACGTTTGTGTATATATGTGTTTATATATGTTTGTGTGTATATGAATACATATCTATATATTTATGTACATGTTTGTATGTATATGTATACACACACATACACACACACACACACACACACACACACACTTACATAGAGGGGCACGGCAGCCCACTCCATTATCCTTGCCTGGAGAATCGCATGGACAGAGGCTGGCGGGCTGCCATCTACAGGGTCACAAAGCTGGACACGACTGAAGCGACTTAGATGAGACGGTTGGACGGCATCACCGACCCAGTGGACATGAGTTTGGGTAAATTCCAGGAGTTGGTGATGGACAGGGAGGCCTGGCGTGCTGCAGTCCATGGATCGCAAAGAGCTGGACACGACTGAGTGACTGAACTGAACTGAAGCAACTTAGCACACAGCACGTACATATATATATATATATATACATACATACATATATACATAGACTCAGAGGTGGTTTTTTTGGCTGAGCTGTAAAGCATATGGGATCTTAGTTTTCTGACCAGGGATTGAATCCATGCCCTCTGCAATGGAAGCCTAGAATCTTAGCCACTGGGCCGCCAGGGAAGTTCCCACAGAGATTTATTTTAAAAAACTGGGACTGGCGTGTCCAAAACCCATCAGGCAGCTCAACTGGCTGGAAACTCAGTCGGGAGCCGGTGGTGCGGTCTTGAGGCAGAATCTTCCCTTCTCTAGAATCCTGTGTTTTGCTGGTAAGGCCTTTCAGCAGACTGCATGAGGCCCAGCCACTCTATCCGGGGTAATCTTTATTTATAGTCAACTGACTGCAGATGTTCAATTCACCTACCAAATACCCTCACTCAGTTGTGTCCGACTCCTTTTCGACCCTGTTACAGTATAACCTGCCAGGTTACAGGATAGCTTGCCAGGCTCCTCCATCCATGTGGTGCTCCAGGCACAAATACTAGAGTGGGTAGCCATTCCCTTCACTAGGGATCTTCCCGACCCAGGGATCAAACCTGGGTCTCCTGCATTGCAGGTGGGTTCTTTACCATCCAAGCCACCAGGGAGGCCCAAATACCTCACAGCAGCACCTATATGAGCATTTATTCGATCGGATCCCTGGGTACGACAGCCTGGCCACGCTGACACCTGAAACCATCACCACAGCTCATAGCACCATCCAGTCGCCTAGACAGTGACACTCAGGCCGAAGCTGCCTGATTCCCACCCTCAAATTCACGGTCCTGAATGAGGCCCTGCACCAGCCTTCTGCGTCTTCATCCTCTGGGCCCGAGAAGGGACCACTTTGGGAGAAGCTGGCTCAGCTCCCCTAGCAAGATGCTCCTCTCTTCCTTCCAGAACCATTCCCCCCAAATGAACAGCCCCTCCGCCAGCTCCCTAGCACCCTGCTCTGACATCTATTATCCTGCTGCCATACTGAACTGTACGTAGGTGTGTCTCTTCCCAGGAGACTGACAGCTTAAGCCTTAGTATCTTGTTCATCTTTATGGCGTCGGGGCCTGACACTGAGCTGGACACTTAAAATGTTGATTTGTTATTGGCTGATCAATCAGTCAATTAATTCATCAGTAGCCCACATGTACATGTCAGCACTCAGTGTCTGTACTTGGCTCTCGAAGGCCGTATTCCTCACTGAGGCACGTTATCTGTTTAAGAAGAAGGCGTTTTTCTTATTTTTAAATGTTAGAGGACTTTTGCAGTGAGATCATGTAATCTCCAAATTGCAACAGGCAGATGCAATAATATTAAGAGGTTCTTGGTTTGGCAAATAGCTTTTAAGTGAAATAAATGCTGCCTGCTTTTAGCAACATGACATCATCAGATGCCTTCTCCGCTTGCCTGAAAATACACCTGCTAACATTTAACTAATGGGCTGAAATAGTAGCCAGCTTCACTGGCATTTTCCCCAAAGTCTCCATCAGGAGCCAGTTCTGTCATTTTTCTGAAGTGAGACTATTAGATAACTGGTTATTATATAAATAGCTCATATAAATAGCCGGCTCTTCTCAGAAAAGAGGAATGTGAGAAGAGTTCTCTCTCCGGAGAGGAGCCTGGAGTCTGGGCTTCCTCTGGCCGCACTGCGCTCGTCCCTGAGCCATGGGCCCGAGACCAGCCTCGGGGGAGCCTGCGGGGATGCTGACGGACAGTGCCACAGTCGCAGGCAGAAGGCTCGGGGGACATCACACCGCCACTTGGGCCTCGTTTCCACAGCCCCCGTGACCCCCAGTGTGGCCACAACTCTAAATCGAAAGGGCATGGACCATAGCATCAGACTCAGGTCGGGTCCTGCTCGCTGGGGCTGGGGGACAATCCTGCTCATCTCTGAGCCTCAGTTTCCCCACCTGTAGAATGGTCATGATCAGCCCTACTCTGAATGACTATCGTAGGAGGGCATGGTGCATCAGCTGCGATCAAAGAGCGTTAGCGACTCTCAGCACACGGCTGAGCGCGTGGACGCGCCGTCCGTCTCGCACCTTGAGGGCTGCGGTTTTCCGCTGCTCTGCCAGGAGCATGTTGACCTCCTCCCTGGCCAGGGCCACCTCGTGCGGCTCTGCGGGCTCGCCCTCGCTCCCTTCAGGGCCGGCCTCCAGCGCCTCCTCGTCCCTCTCGGGCGTCCCAGCCCTGGGTGCCAGGTGGTGAGACTTCTCCCGCTCCCAGCTGCAGCCACATCAGAGGGGCCAGGGGTCAGAGTGCAGGCCACTCCCGAGCTGGGGGCCCTGGCATCTGGCCCTGGAGTCCCTGCAAGTCCCAGGTGGCAGGCATGGGCGTGAAAATGGGGCAGAATTGGGTCTGCTATCTGATGCCTTCTATACATATGGAAAACAAGAAGTCATGAGAAACATTGGCAGTAAAGAAGCAGTCAACACTTGTGGCAGGACCGCCAAGTGCAGAACTCAGCAGCCAGCCCAGCATGCCTCCAAAAACGCCAGGGCCGTCAGGGTGACCATGGGCCCCCTGCCCCAGCTCCTCAGCTCTAAACCTTGGAGACTACAGCACGCCCAGGGCTCTGTGAGGACGGACTGGGATGACCCGGCTCAGGCGCCGCCGCCAGAGGTGCACCCAAGGAGCCAGAAATGGAACCTGAACTACTACGAGGATCGAGCGGAAAGCGAGAAAGGAGGACGCGGAGGGGGCGGGCAGGGACAGAGAGGGCTCTGTCCAGCGCAGGTGCCCTGCTGTGTGCCTAATCAAGAAACTACACATGCAGGGAGGACGAGGAGGGGATGGGGAGGGCTGGGGAAGAAGCGGGCTCAGGGCACGGCGCCGGGGCCCGTCAGCGGGTGGACACCTGTCCAGTTGTCCAGGGCAGTCCCACTGACACCATCGCCCCGGTGGAATGGCTAACAGCACCTCCTCGCCCTCCAGGGACCATGGTCCAGATGAAAAACTGCGCGGCCAGTCCCTTTCTACACAGCCAGTCACTTATAGTAGGTATGGACTGCGAGTGAGACTGAACAGTAGAAAGACCCCAGCAAGGGGATGCAGCCTCCACATTCCCTCCGATCTCAGCATCCTCACTGTAAAATGGGGTTGGCCCTAACCTGTTGGGACTGGGCCTGCAGAAAGAAGCCAAAGGGGCCTGGGAGGCTCTCCCACTGGCCCAGCTCAGCCACGGGGAGGGAGATGCAGGAAGGGAGGGTCCCTCTGGTGGAAGTTCCCCTGGGGCTGGCTCACTCGGCGATGGTCAGCAGGTGGCGGGACGTGTCCACGTGCAGCCCGATGCTGGTGTTCTCCAGCTCCACCAGGCTGCGCCGCATCTCCAGCTGCTCCTTGAAGGCCCCGATGAGCTGCGCCCGGATCCTGTTCATCTGCAGGCGGCTGTCCTCCTCTGCACTGGGGGCAGGGATGGTGGCTGGGGCAGAAAGAGAGCCAGCTGCACCAGGAGAAACGCCACCCAGGCCAGGGTCAAATCCATGCTTGCCCAGCAGTGTAGGATCTGGCCCAAGGAGGGGCTTTAAACACAGTGAGTATGGAGGGTGGATGAAACAGGGAGGATGGATGGGTGGATGGGCTGGTGAATGGATGGATGAATGCCTGGATAGATGGATGGATGCATGGATGGATGGATGGATGGATGCGTGGATGGTAGATGATGGGTGGATGGGTGGATGCTGGATGGATGGATGGATGATGGATGGATGGGTGGATGATGGATGGATGACAGATGGATGGATAGATGGATGGGTGGATGGATAAATGGGTGGATGACGGATGAATGGATGGATGGGTGGATGTGCGGATAGTGAATGGAGGGATGGGTGGGTGGATGGATACTTGGGTGGATGGATAAATGGGTGGATGACGGATGAATGGATGGATGGGTGGATGCGTGGATGATGAATGGAGGGATGGGTGGATGTGTGGATAGTGAATGGAAGGATGGGTGGATGGATGGATGGGTGGATGATGGAGGGATGGGTGGATGATGGGTAGATGATGGGTGGATGGATGGATGGATACTTGGGTGGATAACTCAGATGATTTAGACTCTCCATTTGCCTGTTTGGGGCTCAGGTTGCATGGATTTGAGTCTCGGGAATCCCAGGAGTGGGGCTAGGTTATCCATCTCAGCGCTGACCTCTCTCAGGGAAGCGCTCCCAGACTCTCAGTCTGGGCCTGTCTGCCACTTGCTCTGATAACATCCTACCTTCTCCCTGGCAGTCTTCTGTGCATCCATAGTTTTGTGGTATGTTCAGCACCTGCCTTTCCTGCTGGAACGTGAGTTCCACAGAAAAAGCCATTTCTGTTTCCCATGGTCAGCTCCTACCAAGCAGTTGTACGGTGGTTAATCCATGGTTTTCTCTGCCTGTTCCAGCAGTTAGCTCTACCCTGGTCATATGCCGTCAGTTCCCCTGACCTTGAGGGCAGTGGTCAGGGGGTAGTTTCCTTGAACATCAAGCAGTCTGGAATTGGTGAAATAAATTGTGATGCACTCAGCTGAGCACCAAAGAATTGATGCTTTTGAACTGTGGTGTTGGAGAAGACTCTTGAGAGTCCCTTGGACTGCAAGATCAAACCAGTCCATCCTAAAGGAGATCAGTCCTGGGTGCTCATTGGAAGGACTGATGCTGAAGCTGAAACTCCAATATTTTGGCCACCTGATGCAAAGAGCTGACTCATTTGAAAAGACCCTAATGCTGGGAAAGATTGAGGGCAGGAGGAGAAGGGGACGACAGAGGATGAGATGGCTGGATGGCATCCCCGACTCAATGGACATGGGTTTGGGTGGACTCTGGGTGTTGGTGATGGACAGGGAGGCCTGGCGTGCTGCAGCTCATGGGGTCACAAAGAGTCAGGCACGACTGAGCAACTGAACTGAACAGATAACCAAATCATCGCAGTTATCGAAACAAAGCACACGGAATGCTAGGAGACGCTCGTACAGGAAGGCCCCTGGTAGAGCTGTGGACACCAGCACCCCACTGCTGTGCTAGGCTCGCCAGAGCAGGACCCAGTGGAAGCCCCTCGTGCCCTCACCATGAGACCCCTCACCCTCTCCATGGAGCTGCCCACCTCCTCAGGCCACCAAGCCGAGCCCCAGTGACTAACAGACCAGCAGGATGAGAACAATTTTACAGCATGTCCCCCTGTTGACCCCTGACCCCAGACAAGCCCCAGTCTCCCAGTCATCACCTGGTTTTATAGATTCTCTACAAGGACCCACTGACCACTGCCAGCAGTCCATGAAGCCCTCGGCTGGCCCCATGGGACTCAGTCTCGTCAACAACAGGCCCTCTTCTGTGAAATCTTCTTCACTGTCTTGCTCCAACAGAAACTCGAGTCCCAGATCCACCAAAGAGAAAAAGGCACCCATGTGGGCAAGGGGGTTACATGACTAGAGAGCCCCAAAGTGCCCATCAGAAGGGGCAGGACAAGCAGACTCTAGTATGGACATTCCTGCCCCTTATTATCCATTTAATACTACTTGATGTTTTAATGTTAGACAGCCCAATAAGTGAGAGCAGTTCCGATCTGTGTCTCTGTTTCCTGATGCAGTTGGGAATTTTTTCCTATGTTTACAGCCACTAGAAACTCTCTCAATTGCCTGTCCATGTCCTCACCTATATTTGTAAATTGGGCTGTTTGTTCTTTCTTGCATGTGGTGTGCTCAGTTATGTCCAACTCTTTACGACCTCATGGACTGTAGCCTGCCAAGCTCCTCCAGCCAGTGGAATTTTCCAGGCAAGATACTGGAGTGGGTTGCCATTTCGCGCTCCAGATCTTCCCGCCCCAGGGGTCAGACCCGAGTCGCCTGCGTCTCCTCCACTGGCAGGCAGATCCTTCACCACTGCACCACCTGGGAAGCCCTTTGTTATTGCTGATTGAATTTTCAAAAGTCCTCTATTTACTACGGCAAAACTTATCCTAATAAGCCAAAAGAAGTGTGTGTGTACACACCTGTCTACTTAACTTCATTACAGGTATTTTTTTAAGGGCATCTTTTAAACTTACTGATGAATTTTAGAGTAACTCTATGGTATGCTCTCCTCCAAAAGGAGGCCTCCGAGATCAAACCGGTTTGGGGAGAAGGGAGGCCTGGACACAGCTGCCCAGTGCGTGTGGGTTTCACTTTGGGGCAGAAATGGTCCAGAGCAAGACAAGAGGAGGAGGCTGCCCCACACAGTGGGTGTGCCGAATGCCAGCGGATGAAGCATTCGATTTAAGGGGTGGGACGCTCAGCAGGGACCCCCCGCCAGGCAGGAGAAGGCCGTGGGCCCAGGGCAGCGCCACGGCAGGAGGCGCAGGTGTGCTGGCCCTACCTTGAGCATCCCGGCTGCCAGGCTCGCCCCTCCTCTCCCTCTCCCGCCTCTCCACCTTGGCCTTGAGGCGCTGGATCTGCCCGCGCAGGTCGGAGGTGACGTCCGTGTGCTGCGCGATGTGGCAGGACACGCTCAGCAGGTTACGCTTGACCTGGTGGCCGGACGCGACCGAGGTCAGGGCCCGCGGCTGCCCTGGGAGAGACTCCTTTCACGCCATGGGAACACGCAAGCACGTTTCATAAGGAAAACTCAAATCAGCCCTCTTCAGCCTTAAAAGGGAAGGCTGGAGGCTTAAAAGGGAAGGCTCCGACACCTGCTACCACATGGGTGGACCCATGACGAGAAATGGAATAAGCCAGACCCAGAAGGAAAACACTGTAGGGCCCAAGTGCGAGGTCCCTGGAGGAGCTGGGTTCACACAGACAGACAGGGGGAGGGTGGCGGTCACGGGTCGGGGGAGGGGAGAGGGGGTTACTATTTAATGGGAACAGAGCTTCAGTCTGGAGATGAAACGAGTTCTGGAGATGACGGTGGTGATGGGTGTACAACAAACTGCTGTACCTAATGCCACCAAACTGTGCTGTTCAAAACGGTTAAAGTGGTGGACTTTATGTTACATACATTTTCCCATAGTTTAAAAAATATACAGTCCAACAAGAGGTTTTTGAAAGCCCTCTCCGTGGGCAGCCACTGCTACCATTTTCGTGTGCCCCTCCTAGACCCTTTTCTGTGCGGTGTCGTGTGTATACACGTACACATGTCTAGAGAGATACATGGTGAGCGTGGGGGTACATTCTGCTTTGGGGCATTTATATGAATTATATCAGACTGTAGCTGCTACTCTTTAACTTGCTTTTCTGGTTCAACGAAGTGTCTTAGAGGCTGGCTGTCTGCATGAGCTCCTCCCTGTGCTCTGTAGCAGCTGCAGAGAGGGCCAGAGCCGGGGGACACACTGCATACTCCCAGGGACATGGAGCTGTCCCGACCTCTTCCGGGGCCCTTTAAGGCTCTCCTGTGACACAGCTTTCCTGAGCACATGGGTCTGTGTTTCTCTTCGGTGACATTGCTGGTTACGGGGCACACGCACTTGACCTTTAACCAGACGTGCTCACTGGCCCCCAGTCTGCACAGACATGCTTTATCACCCGTGGCTCAGCTCCCCTGCCTGACCAGTCCCCTTCGGTGGAAGACCCCCCTGAATCCGGCCTTCTCTGTTATTCTTCCTTGCAGCACCCCGCAGCTCTCTTAGAGAGCGCCCGCCACAACAGGAAGCAGTACATTTGTCTGTGCGGGTTTATGTTTCGCAGCTGCCTCCCCTCTGCTGGGCTCGGGGTTTGCATGGGAGCAGAAGTTCTGGTGATGATGGTTTTGTCAGGGCGCTCAGCTCAGAGCTGGGCACTGGGAAGGCTCATCACAGCTTGGCTGACCAATAATCGTCATCATCATCGTCAGATAACACCTATCATGCGTTGGCCACTAATACTGTACTGTACTGGACCAAGCTCACACAGCTGGAAAGGCGCCTGCCCCAGAGATCAGAGGGAGAGCTGCAGAGTCCATGAGCAGGTGGGAGAGCGGAAGAGAGGGATGGGGAGGGAGAGGGAGAGGGGAGCAGGGGCGAGCGGCTCACCCTCGTCTTGATGTTCTTGGCCCGGTAGGCATACAGCAGGGTGGTCCGCGACTCCTCGAAGTGTGTGCTGGCCGGGCTGATGTGGGCGATCATCACGGTCCGGCTGTTCCCGCCCAGGGCGTCCTGCTCGGGCAAGGTGCCAGCTGGGGTTAACGGGAACCGGGCCCCCACTTGCCTGGTGGTGCCACCCTTCCCTCGCCTGTACCAAGCTCTGCTGGACCGTCTGGGGTTCCTGCTCCAAAGTCTGAGAAAGGCAGCCGAGTTGGACCAAGAGTCAGTGCTCGGGAGGCAACACTCAGGATGAGACAGGACCTGGGGTAGGCCTATCCCATCTGCAGTTCACTCAGATGCGAGCAGATGTGGCCAAGAGGCCACACCTCAGGGCCACTTATTTATTGCTTTGCCTATCTGTCTTCCTCCACCCTGCTTTCTACAGAATGGAGGTGACAGCACTCAGCTCGGTATGGAGAGGAAATTCTTCATGGTCAGACTGTCTGCCATGGGACAGGCAGCCTCGGTGAGACAGTGAGCTCCATGTCCCTGGGAGTATGCAAGCATGGGCTAGACTACACTCACAGAGATGGAGGGGAATCGAGCAGAGAGCAGAGGTGGTTTCTACAGTGTTTTCCTGCCCTCAGGGGTTCCTTCCTGCCCTCAGGGGTTCCTGGAAGGGCCCTTTGGCCCAGGTAAATCTTGAAAGATGCAGTCAGATGCTGCAGCCATGCCTTCGTACCTTCAGCAGACGCGTCAGTTTGCTGTCCCGGAAGTTCACATACTGCGCCCGGCTGCCTCCCTTCTCGCTGAGTGCGTTGATGCAGTTGCCCAGCGCCAGCAGGGAGCGGTTGATGTGGGCACCCTCCTTCATTCTCTTGCCTTGGTTCTGGGTCTGCAAGAAGAGAGGCCGCTGGTGGGGAGGTGGTCCTCACCCTCGTCACCTAGGATGTGGGCGCCCTCCTTCATTCTCTTGCTTTGGTTCTGGGTCTGCAAGCAGAGAGGCTGCTGGTGGGGAGGTGGTCCTTACCCTCGTCACCCAGGGCAGGTGCCAGTCAGCCAGGGACATCCCTGTGCTCCGGAGCCCACTACTCTCCCGTGCTCAGCCTGTTTCCATTGAAACCACGAGAAAGACTGGTCCACGGTTTCCCCTTGTTCTCTCTGCCTCCTGGCCGACCCTGGTGCCTCCCAGTGGGGCACTCATGGCTTCTGATGCCCCCTCCTCTTGGGAACTGTGAGTAACAGACTATTTTTTCAGTGGTAGCTCTCTTCTGACGGGTTGGCCTTACTGGATCTCAAATTTCATACTGTATTAACACAATACACTGACTCTGTTGGCCTCTGGGCCAGCTGCCCAGGCTCTGCTCCTTCCAGCAACCCAGGCACCAGGGCCGGGCCAGGTGATGGGCAGATGAATGAATGAATGAGTGAAGCAGTGTAACGGTCACTAAGCCCTGAGGCCTCGGAGTACTCAAAGTGCAGTGCAAAGTGAAGTGAAGGGAAGTGAACTCGCTCAGTCGTGCCTGACTCTTTGACCCCATGGACTGTAACCCACCAGGCTCCTCTGTCCATGGGATTTTCCAGGCAAGAATACTGGAATGGGTTGCCATTCCCTCCTGACCCAGGGATCAAACTTACCGGGTCACCCGCAAACTGGATTATAAATATCAGTAGTGAAAGGCAAGGATTGGGGCCAGGCCCCTCCAGGCCCAAAGCCCAGATCCATCTAATACCTTTGTGGAGGTGAAGTCACACGACCTCGGGTCTCAGCCCTGCATTTGTACACTGGGCACGAGGCTCTCCGCCCTCTGGGCATTGGGTGATTATGCCAGTGATGAATGCTAAGTGCGTTGTTCTATAGGCACTGAGTCTGTCTGTTCTGTGACCCCGTGGGCTGCAGCCCGCCAGGCTTCTCCGTCCATGGGATTCCCCAGGCAAGCATACTGGAGTGGGCTGCCATTTCCTTCTCCAGTGGATCTTCCCGACCCAGGGATTGAACCCGCGTCTGCCGCACTGGTAGGCGGATTCTTTACCACTGAGCAACCAGGAAAGCCTGGTGCGTTAGAAAGACATAAAATGTCCCTTGTTGGTAACATTACTGTTGTTCTGACTTGGCCGCCGTCAAGCGCCATCTCTGTTACTGGCGCTGGGCTAGGATCTGCCTTCAAAGAACGCTCCGCCCTGGGGCAGAGGCTCGAATAGTCCTGATCTCCCGCAACAGGTACCGCGGTGCGGCGGGTGGGACGCGGGGGCTGGGAGTTTCCGCAGCGGGTGGGCGGGACCTAGGCGGGTGGGCGGGGCTGGCGGGAGGAGTAGGCGTGGCCGCTGTGGTGGGCGGGGCCCCGGCGGACATCCCGACAGCCCCCGCGCAGGCAGCGCGCTCTCCGCCTGAGGGGCTTGCTCTCACCCGCCGAACTCCTGGGGCCTTTCGGGCTCGGCCCTGAGGACCCCCTTCCTCTGGGCCCCGCAGCCTCCGTGTGACCCGGAATCTCGAGGCTCGGGGCTCCCGGTGCTTCATTATCAGCTCGCGCGTCTGCCTCCCGGCCGCGCCCAGGGGCCGTGAGCTCCCCGAGGGCGGGCCGGGGTGTCGCCCATCTTTGGGTCTGGTGCCCTGAGGCCCTGCCGCGCGGGAAGCGCTCCGAGGCGGCCTGGCGCCCAGCGCCTGCCGAGGACGCGTTAGCCCGGCTCTCGCTCGGCGGGCGCCTCCCCGGGGCCGGGCGCTGTTCTAGGTGCTGGAGACGCCGCGGCACTGAGGGGCTGCCTGACGGGTCGGAGAGGACGCGCACCTGGGACGCCCGCTCCGAGCCCGCCAGGTCCACCATGAAGAGCCTGCCGACGCGCACCTCCTCCGCCGGGTGTGCGCCGCGGCCGCGCCGGCGCACGATGACCTGCAGCACCGCGTGCGAGCGGGACGACGTCTTGTTGGTGGCCGTGGGCTCCTGCGTGCGCTGCCGGTTGCCTTTGGTGAGGAGCTGCATGATCTGAGGACAGCCAGGAGAGGGCAGACGGTCAGGGGCTCCCGGGCGGCCGCAGGCTCCCTGCAGAGCAAGAGAAGCGGGGGTGCGTGCGCCCCTCGAGCTGCTTTGAGACGCTCTTCCCCAGCTGGTTTGCTGATGGTGGCAGAACCGCGTCCAGCAGAGGCCATTTCTGGCTTGCGGCATGAAGTGATTAGTTAACCGAGTCAGCAAATCCAGCATAAAGGGCACGTGTCGGATCGCTCACACGTGTACCACCCCGCCGGCGGCCGCTGCCCATGACAGACATCACCAGTGGATCACCCAGCTCTTCCCCGCTGAGCCCTCTTCCATACCGAGCTCCGGGCAGTTGTAGGATTTGCTGGAGCTGGCAGATGGACGGAAACTCACTTGTGCACAAGTAGCTGTGGAAATTAAGCTAGTGAGCCTCTGCTGGGTACCTACTGTGTGCCGGCCATGCTAGGACCACAGAGCATTGTGGAGAGAGACTGACACAGCCACTGAGATTAAAGAATAGGGGAGCAGGTCCCTCTCCCACCCCTGGAGTCCCACAGGCGGGACTGTGCTAAGGGTGGGTGGCCTCAGACCTAAGCCAGCATGGCTGAAGGCTGGGGGACAAGGAGTGTGTGCTGTTTGTAGAAGCCACTGAAGGGTCTGAACAGGTGGGAGACCCACCTCAAAGACTGCACAGAGAGACTGGAGGAGAGAGAGCGAGAGAGGGCCGGAGAAGTCTTTCCAGCTCACCCTCTTTATGGGAGCAACCCTTGGGTTCAGGGTGGCAAACGGATTTCAGACTTGACTGGCTGTGACTGCCTGCAGTGGTGTAGAAAGGGGGTCCCCCGCCTGCATATGAAGGCGGAGGGAAGAGTGCGAGATCCATTGCTGAGGTCAGCCCTGAGCACAGATTAGCAGAGCGGGGACATGGCACAGAAGCTTGCTGCACCCTTAGCTCAGAAGCCGCCTTGGAGCTGTGTGTCTGGTTCTACTCTGCGAGGCCTGGTGAGCGTGGCTTTCGTGGAGGAGCCACATGTCCTTCCGTGGGCCCTGTGACCCTCACCTCCTGGGCGTTGGAGGTTGAGACCTCTGTGATGCCTGCAATCTGGATGCTGCCCCTAGAATCTTCCCGCAGGTCCAGAAACCCCGAGGACGGGCTCAGGAGGTCCCGGATCACTTCGTTATAAATCTAGGGTGAGACAGAAGCGCTGGCGGCAGCAGGTTTCGTGCAAAGGAGGCGCCGGGGCTTTCATCTATCCCTGGGGCTTTGCATCTCTAGAGAAGTCTCAGATGCCCTGAGGTTTCCCACAGGCCAGGGGGATTTGGGGGTAACACGCGGGGGTCTGCAGTCACGATCAGGTCCATTTCGCAGACAGGGCAGCCGAGGAGGGCGGCTCACCTCGAGGTAAGACATGGACACGCTGCAGTCCGTGCTGTCACGGGTCTCCTCGATGGCCTGGAAGAGGCCACTGAGTGTCTGCAGGTAGATCCCAGGCTCCGTGTCCATGCCTAGCATCGTGTGGGTCTTGCCAGCGCCTGCAAGAGGAGGGGGATGCCCACCTAGGCTGGGCTCCTGAGCTGGGCTCGGCCCCTCCCTGAGCCTGGTCACACCTGCTACCTCTATCGTGCAAACCGTCCCGGCCACTCTGACATGCTTGGTTTCCATTTCGGAAACAAGAACAAAAATACCCTCTCTGAACAGCCTGATGGCTGCTCTGGGGAAGAAGACCTGGGCAGCGAAAGTGGAGGACATGAAGCAAAAATGCAGACAGGGTCAGAGGAGGGGCCAGAGAGACGGCTGTCCTCCTCTCCAAATGCACTTTGAGATGTTTGTGTCGTTCTCACGACAGGAGCGTTAATGTGTGTGTTACCTTCAGGGTCACCTCCCCTTACCTGTTGGCTCTGTGGGAGAGGGCCAGTTGGCACCTTCCCTGGAGCCCAGCAATTAGCAGGCGCCCCCTGATGTTTGTTGAATGAATGGATGAAATAAACAAGCTGTGATTTCAGACCAAGGCTTCTCAGTGCCTCAGTTTCCCCACCTGCACAAGCAGGGGGTTAAGGCCCATCCAGCTCTGACCCTCCATGAGCCTAGTTCCCAGGAGGAGAAGCAGCTTAGCCCTATGAGCATTTGCCAACCCCAACTGGTAACTGCAGAGACGGAATCTGTGGTTCTCACGGGCAGCAAAGCGTCGGCTTGGGCTGAATTCCGGACTCAGTCCCGCCTGCTCTCTGACCGCAGGGAAGTTCCTTTACCTGTGTGAGACTCAGTTTTCTCATCAGCGACAGGGGACTTGTTCTACCTGCCTTTCAGGACTGCTGCAAGGACTAAAAGGGGCCAGGCGCAGAGGGGCCCGCGCGCGGCCGGCCCTGAGGAAGCAGGCGCTCTGTGACGCTGTGAGGAGTCCCGCCGCCACCTCCTTCCCTCCCTCCCAGGACACTGCCCTGGCGGTACCTGAGGGGCCGTAGGCGAACACCGTCGCGTTGTATCCAGAAACCACGCCTTCCACTAATTGCTGGGTGGTGGCCAGGTACACGTCCTCCTGCGGACAGACAGACAGAAGACAGTCAACACACAGTCTGACCAGAGTCAGGCACCTGGCTGTTCGCAGAGGCCGAGTGTGTGGTGCCTCAAAGGCCATGCTCCTCCTGGACACGGACAGGCAACCCATGGAGGAGGAGGCCAGTCCAGACGGGGCCCGAGCCCCACCCAGTCCACAGACACACGGCCTGGCGCGCCAAGTGCCCCGGAGGAGACCACGATGAAGGAGCATAGCACGGGAGCGTGAGCGATCCACCGCGCGCCGACAGGCCTGACGGGTTTGGTTCCAAACAGCTGTGAGTCCTTCCCAGGGTTTCTGTATGAACTAAGAGAAGCCAGGAAGAATGCAAAGGACTGGGAACGGGGCTGGAAATCTGGGAAGAGCGTTATGGTTCCTCTCGGACAAAACTGGGACGAGGGAGGGAAAGTTTCGGGCTGGCGAAATTTAACTCAGGGCAGCACTACGCAACTCTAGGAGTGTGTGGGTAGTAAGCTCCCTGTCCACAGGGGTAGTCAAGGAAGGACGCCTTTGGGGCTGGTGTCTGAGGGTATGGGGGTTGGGCTGGACTGGGTAGAAAGGACAGTCCCCCTTCTGCTTTCCCTGAGTGCCGCCCCCCTCCCAGACTCCACTCTGCATCTCTGTCCCACCGTCCCTGGCCAGTGACCCGGCTTAGAGCGTCTGAGCCCTGGTAGGGCAGATGCCAAAGCTGGTGCCGCTTCCCTCCATCCTTGGACTTACACGGTCTGGGACCTTGTCCCGGCTCTACAGGTCTCTACCCATGTGACCTCAGCCCCCTTGCTGACCTTAAGCTCTCCCTTCCTTCCCTGAAAAATGGGGGTAATATCACCATGTACTTTCTAGGGTTGCCGTGACACCTGTAAGACAATGCGTGCCAAGCACTTTGAGCACGACACTTGGCAGACAACAGCTGCTCAAGAAATGGCAACCACCGGCCACTTCTACTTTCGATGCCCTGCAGGTCTCAGGGGCAGAAGAAACCTGTCTGCTCAGAGAGCCGGGCCTGCCACGCTGGCGGGGCTGTGAGCCCCTGTGGGCGGGGCTGTGAGCCCCTGTGGGCGGGGCTGTGAGCCCCTGTGGGCGGGGCTGTGAGCCCCTGTGGGCTGGGAGTGTGAGCCCCTGTGGGCGGGGGTGTGAGCCCCTGTGGGCGGGAGTGTGAGCCCCTGTGCGCTGGCGGGGCTGTGAGCCCCTGTGTGTGAGCCCCTGTGTGTGAGCCCCTGTGTGTGAGCTCCTGTGCGCTGGCGGGGCTGTGAGCCCCTGTGTGTGAGCCCCTGTGGGCAGGGCTGTGAGCCCCTGTGTGTGAGCCCCTGTGGGCGGGGGTGTGAGCCCCTGTGGGTGGGGGTGAGCCCCTGCGGGCTGGGAGTGTGAGCCCCTGTGGGCGGAGGTGTGAGCCCCTGTGTGTGAGCCCCTGTGTGTGAGCCCCTGTGCGCTGGGAGTGTGAGCCCCTGTGGGCGGGGGTGTGAGCCCCTGTGGGCGGAGGTGTGAGCCCCTGTGTGTGAGCCCCTGTGTGTGAGCCCTGTGCGCTGGGAGTGTGAGCCCCTGTGGGCGGGGGTGTGAGCCCCTGTGCGCTGGCGGGGGTATGAGCCCCTGTGGGCGGGGGTGTGAGCCCCTGTGCGCTGGCGGGGGTGTGAGCCCCTGTGCGCTGGTGAGAGTGTGAGCCCCTGTGGGCGGGGGTGTGAGCCCATGTGGGCTGGGGGTGTGAGCCCCTGTGGGCGGGGAGTGTGAGCCCCTGTGGGCGGGGGTGTGGGCCCCTGTGTGTGAGCCCCTGTGTGTGAGCCCCTGTGAGCAGGGAGTGTGAGCCCCTGTGGGCTGGGAGTGTGAGCCCCTGTGGGCTGGGAGTGTGCCCTCGCCTGGTATGGACAGGCCCCGGCTTTGCTGGACGGCTGCGTGGTGGGCAGATGGCTGGAGGCCATGGAGGAGGGAGTGGGAAGGTGGTACAGCTGGGGCACCTGGCAGCCCCGCGTCTGTGGAAGGGGCCTCCTGCCCCCTGCCCCTGAGCTGGCCCAGGGACCAACCTCCCTGTCCATCAGGGAGGCTGTGAGGCGTCACGGGTGAGGCCGCCCGGCCAAGTCCTCCCGCGTGAGGACAGCTTGGTGGGCCTGGGCCAGCAGGGTGTTGGGTGGGGGGTGGGCACCTGGGACGCGTGCTGGTCGAACACAACGTCGAAGATGAAGGTCTTCTCCCGAGACCGGTGTGTGCGCAGCGGGTCCTCAGGGTCCTCGCTGGGGTCCATGAGCACCACCATCTGGGAACCGTGAGGGGCGGGGGTCGGCTCCCGGGTCAGGCAGAGGAGCCCAGGCCTGGCTCTCGCCCTTGACAGCATCCAGGGCTTGGCCCGTGGCCGGGGCCGGGCTGCAGGTGCCTGGCACCTGCGGGCAGCCTCCCCACTTCCGTCTGCCGGTGAGGGCACAGCGACCTCAGAGCCGTGGCCGTGACCCCCGCCCCCCCCCCCCCCCCCCGCCAGGCCTCCCAGGCTCTGCCTCCAGCCCTCACACACCAGCGCCCCACCAATGCCCACCTGTCAGGCCCTGCCGGATGGCACCCTGGACATCAGTGGACAGCCAGCCTGGGTGCTGAGGGCTGGGGAAGAGCCCCACCAGCCATAGCGCCCCCAGTCGTGCCCTGCAGGTGGGGGCCAGCTCTGTGGGCGGTGGAGCCCGGAGCCAGGGG
Organism: Capra hircus; assembly: GCF_001704415.2. Classification (NCBI taxonomy): domain Eukaryota; kingdom Metazoa; phylum Chordata; class Mammalia; order Artiodactyla; family Bovidae; genus Capra; species Capra hircus. Next base: position 41,718,160 of record NC_030832.1, read on the forward strand.
CGTTGCGCACAAGCCTGGGGATGTGCGCCTGCGTGTTGGCCTCTTGCTCGGGGGCTGCGCCCCCCAGAGGCGAGGGGAGACAGAGGCGCGGGCCGCCGAGGAGGAGGGCAGGGCCCACCAACCTCGGGAGCCTGCCTGTCCCTCTGAGCGCCTCGGCGCCCCCTCCCCAGGGTACCTCCTTCCTCACATAAATACGTAATTATAGAGCAAGGTGTACGAGGCCCCTGGGGACAGGGAGGTTCAAAAGAGCCCTTCCCTGGGCACTGGGGGCACGGCATCTAGAGACCCAGGAGCTGTTTACTCTGGCACGGGGCCTGGGGTACCCAGGGCGTCTTAGGGGCACGACCGGGTGGACTGAGCGCCCTGCCCCTGGCCGCCTGCCCATCTCACCCAGAGGCGGCCAGAGCTCTCTGGGAGGAGGTCAGTCCATCCTCACGACGGGCCATGTGCCAAGATCTGGACTGGGGAGGGCACGTCGACAGCTACTATGGATTCTGCCAATTGTTTGCTTTCCAGTTATTCCAAAGGTCGTGCCTGCCTCCTCTGCTCATGTGGGTTTAATCAGTGAGGCCCGCGCAGTTTGAGCGTGAGGACTCGTCCGCCTGGGGACCTGCAGCCCCTCTGCCCTGGCTCTCGGCTGACTGTGGGGCCTAATCGCCCTGCCTCTGCAGAGCGCGGGCCCTGGGAATCTGCCCATCTCTGCTGCTGGGGAGTCGGCCCCCACGTCCCGCCTCCCAGGGCGGTCTCGTCATAAGCTTAGTTACATCCGCGCTGACTCCATGTTAAGACTGTGTACATGCTCTTCACGGCTCAGCCAAAACCTTTCCTGCAAGACTGTGCCCCCTCAGTCTAATGCAGCTTCGTCAGGCCTCCGTGAACTCAGCGCTAAGCCACCCCGGCCTCTCTGCGAACCGCGTCAGCACCTTTACCCCCGACGTCCATCCTGTCCTCCTCCCGCGGTGTCACCCCAGCGACTCACTGCCGGCTCGGCTGGGCGCCCCCACCCGGTGGGCAGCCTCAGCCAGGCGCCCGGCCCCCGGGCTCCTTTGCAGACTCATCCTGGGAGCATCCTGGCACAGCTGCCCGCTGAAGGCAAACGGGGGGATGCAGTTCAGGCACCACGTCTGCCCCTCCCCCGGATTTGGCATTTATTCCGGCCAGTGGCGACCACGGGCACCAGCACCTTGAAACCACGCTTAGCGCTCGGCTTCTGAGCCGGTCTCCAAGGAGCGGGAATCCTTGGCGACGTGGCAGCCGGCGAGCCCCCCGTCCTGCAGTGCGGGGGTCGGTCACCTGGCCCCTCACATCTGCACACGCAGCCCCACCTGCTATACCACGGGCCCTGCTGGCCCATCCCGGTGCTGCCCACCTGGCTCCGCGTGCTCCCGCACTGGGGCCTGGAGCGGCCTCTGGAGGGCCCCTCCCCAGACCACCGCCTCTCCCGCCTCCTCCACGCCGCTCAGAGAGGCTGCTCCTGCCGCCTCTGGCTGCTTTATTCTCTGTGTGCTCAGCTCCCCGACCTCAGATTTTTATCTCTTGCTTGACGCCCTGCTCCATTCCCCCCTCCCAAGTATGAAGGGAGCTGGGGCGGTGGGGTCGGCAGGGCGGAGACTGAGGGGATCCGGCCCTTGAGTCCCCCCTGGCTCCACCCCAGTGTGTGGGGCGCCCGCCGCTGTGAGCTCTGATGTGAGCTTTTCTGGAGGGGAGGGTGGAAGGAGTGAGTGGACGGGAGAGGGGCCTGAGGTGGGTGACCAGGCGCGGGGGTGGGGGTCGCGCTCTGCAGCCCTGTGACAGCCTCACCTGGTCCCCCACCTTGCGGGCGATGACGGCGGCCCCTTCCTCCAGTTCTGTGTCGTTGAGCGGGCGGATCCGAAGTGCCACCTGTGGGCAGGACGCCGCAGCAGCTGCCTTCCCGGGACCCAGGGAGGAGCTCCCCGTCCTTCCAGGCCACAGAGGCCCCGGCCCAGCACCCACCCCCACCTCCGGTGAGCCTCCCACTCCTGGTGAAGCAGTCAAGGCCGCTGAACCCCACAGGGCGCTGACTTCCTTGTCCACGGCTCAGGATGGTGCTCAGAGGAGCACTATGATCAGGTGACCCTCCTTAGTCTGAACTGGGGATACTGAGGCACAGACAGGTAAAGTCACACACCTCACCCTGGCTTCTTCACCCACCACCCGAGGGGCCCGAGCCTTCCTGCAGGTTGTGAGCACTTTCAGAGCAAGAGTTGGTTTTCTGAGTAGAAAAGCCCTGGGCTCTGCCTCCCATCCTTCTCTGCCCCCACCCCCCTCCACCCGGGCTCTAAGGGGGTCCGACAGGAGACCCCGGGGATCTTGCTGACGCAGGCTACAATCTTGCTTGGGTGTATGAGCCGTGGGCCCCAGCAAGCCAGTGCCTTGCTCCTGGGCCTCTGCCTTCTCGTCTGGGAGATGGGGAAGTCCCTCCTGGCAGAAACGGGACTCCCAGACCTGGGACTGGGACACGACGGGGTCCCTTGGTGCTGAGCCTACAGGTCAGGGTGCGTCCCTGGCCTCCACTCACCCCACCGTCTAATGGACTGAGCCTGCACGTCACCTAGGGGACGGGTGAGGAGCAGGGGGGTCACCAGGTCCTTATGGAGGACGGCTAAGCAGAGCAGGGACAGAGCAGAGCAGAGCTGAGCGGATGGGGGCCCGGGCTGATGACAGCAGGTCATCGGGGGCAGCGGGTCAGGAGGAGGCAGCCGAGGGCTGTCCTGGCGCGCGGAGGAGGCTCACCGTGAGCTGCTGGGCCTTGGGCTCCATCTCCCCCATGGCTGGGCTGCCCCGGGCCGGGGAGGGGCCGGGAGCAGGGCGGGAGGGCATGGCTGGCTGTGGACGGGAGCTGCCTGCTCCCTGCTATCCTGGCGAGAGACCTGTTAGCCCCGCCCCACGCCAGTGGCGTCACCAGGGCCCCTGGGACCCAGCTCGTCCCTGAGTGTCTCAGCAACTCGGGGACCGCCTGCGTGGTTCTTTGGGGGGGGACCCTGTGCTCCCCCCTGCCCTGCAGGTGTGCCCGCCTGAGCCCCGGAGCTGTTCCTCCAAAGGGGGACACATCCGATGACATAACCCCCTAAGAACACTTCTTGCCGAAGGCATGTCCACAGCAACCTTAAAATGAACCTGCAGGGTGTTTTTTTTTATTACGATGTGGTTTTTAAGCCCCTTTCCCACATTGCTTGTCTGCACACACTCAGGGCCCGCTCCCCTTAACCCTCAAGCGAATTTACTTCTTAAGCGCCGTGCCCAGCTTTTCCACTGCAGCCTCCAGGGAAGTCGCTGCACCGGGAACCGAGCTGGCCGTGCCTGCCAGGTGGCGCTGCTCGGCCGTGCGCCAGGTGGCGGCAGCAGCGGAGCGAGCGCTGGTGAACCTGAACCGCTGCATTTCAAAGCATGTCGCGGAGGCCAGATCCGCGAACTCTGACCTCAGGGTGGGGAGGGCCCAGAGGCCCCTCCACGCGCGGGGCTGGCCCTGAGGTCGAATGACCTCGAGGGTGCTGGCTGTTTGGCAGGCCCAGCAGCACGGACCATCTGCTGTCTACGGGCAGGGCTGTGCTGGTAGCATCCAGGTCAACACTGGGCTCCAGGACTTCTTGGCCACGTGAACAAGCCCCTCTTAACATCCATGCTCCCCTGCCCCCCTCCCCACCTCCAACCCCCATGAAGGTCCGGCCTCTGACCCACTGGGAACTTGCTTTCGAGTCCATGTCACTGGGTTCCCCCATGAAGGCAAATCCCTCAACCCCGGCTGCCTCGCAGCACGACAGAGACAAGTACTGTGCGGGCGGCCAGGAGCCCAGAGCCTATCCGGGGCCCGAGCTACACGCTGAGGACCCTGCCCTACCCCCACCCCACCGGGTGGGTCAGGAAATGGCTCCACGAAGGGCCAGCCCCAGGACGCCCAGTTAGTCCTACAGAAGAGAGAAGGCAAGCACAAGTGCTTAAGAAATCTTTATTCACAAACTATGTAAAAGTTACAACTAGCCAGTTTAAAACAGTGAAAACTTAGTTATTTAAAAGCTGTTAAAAATCTGTTAAAATGATAGAACCGTGTGCGTGTTCCTTCCTAGGGCCATGAAATTAGGACACAGCGAGGCCTGAGGAACAGGACGGGACACAAGAACCACGGTGATTCTCAGAGGGGTGAGGAGCTGGAGGCAGCGGCGCTCGGAGAAAGCATGGGCTCTGGAGAGGAGCCTGCAGCGCCTGGCGCACGGGGGAGGCCAGGCGGGGGCGGGCGGCCTGCCAGCCTGGGGGCCCCTGGGGTTCCGGTGGGCTAGGGACCACTTCGCGCCAGCCAGCTGAGCCACGGGGCCGACGGCTGCCTGTCCCTGGCCCCCCAGGGTGTCTTAGGTCTGCACACAGTACCGGTCACGGCTGTGAATTCCAGGCTTCACTGCCTTTTAAACTAAACTTCAGGTTCTGGGAGAAAGACAGATGCGGAAGAACTGCCGTTTCACAAGGCACCAAGGACAGCAAGACACTGCAGTGACAACGGGCGAGTTACATGGATTTGCTCAGCCCCTCCTGGGAGGGGAGAGTTAGACATTCAAACAGGACCCCGTGACAACTGACAGTGTAAGTCTTCACACCTGCGTGACTGAGGAAAAGGCTAAAGGGCTCCTTCTCATCAGGTGGGCTGGCAAGCGCAGGAAGCGAAACAGGAAGAAGAAACTGTCTGGGTTGAGGCACCACCTCCCAGAGCTCAGCTGAGGAGGAGTGGACCCCGGGGGGCTGGCGGCCCTCGAGTGCAGTGCTGGCCACGGGCCCAAGGCAGCTGCTACTGCAGCTGCAGACAGAAGAGGCACCCAGGTCACGGCCGCTGTCTACGTTCAAAGAGGAGAGAGACGGCTTTTTCACACACATTTGCTTTATTTCCGCGTTCAGCCTGTTGAGAGAACCTGTCACAACCTGAATGGCAGGGGGCGCACTGGTGCCCCGAGCGGCTCCCCTGCTGTCAGCCAGGGAGCCTGAGGGGCCCGAGTGGCTGTGCAGGCACCGTCTGTGGCGCGTGGGGTCCCCCAGGGGCAGCGCCGCCACGCCTCCGCTGCAGTAGACGCCGGGGGCTGAAAGGCACAGCGACGTGTGGAGATGGCGACTTCCAGGCGCAGCCTCGGGCCAGAGCAACAGAGCACAGGCGGAAACTCGGGGCGTGCAGGCTTTCTGCAAAGGGCGAGCTCGGCCCAGCACAGCGCGCGACACTGCAACAGGAGGCACGGCTCACCCTCCACCCTGACGAGGTGCGGCGGCAGGCTGGTCAGCGGACAGGTGGCCGCCTGGACGGGGCAGCCTCCACCCCCGTGCCCCCTGCCACGGGGACCACGCGGCCAGACAGCCCGGTGCCCGCCCCCCCCAGCGGACACAGACTCCAGCTCTGAGAGCAGCGCCCAGGCCCTGTCTGTCACTGAAGCCTAGTTCAAGCCACAGCTGACAGGATTTTGGAGGCTCTTGTCCAGACCACGCGGGGACTGACCAGAGCAGGTGCTGTGGCTGGTGAGGCACCCTCCGACGGGCACCCCTGTCTTCTTCCCAAAGCCTCTTTTGGCCCCACTCTTGCCCATGGCCAAACCCTACTGGGTTTTAGAGGAATATCACTCCCTAAAGGTGGAGCTCAAGGCCCAGAGTGCTCGATGCAGAGCTCCAGACACCAGGTCTCATCAGAGTCCTCACGGCTCACAGGCAAGGATGTGGCTAATGCTGGGTCCAGGAAACTGGGCTTCACTCACCACCTTCTCACGTGCAGAGCGGAGCAGGAAGGAAAACTAAACGGGACGCCACCTGCTCCCCGTCCAGGCTTACCAGTGCTCCCGGATCACTCCTGATTGCCAAGGGGAATAATCTCTTCGGTGACGAAGAACTCGATGGTCTCCTCCTCCCAGTCGTCTACGTTGCTGTCCAGCTCGTCGGTGTCCACGCCTGAGGGGGTCTGCTGGTCACATGTGGGGCACAAACCCGTGGGAGACGCCCCCCCCCCCACAGGCCAGTGTGAAAACCGCAAGGTCCCCTGCACAGACAGGCCCATGGCCGTGGCCTGCAGGCAGCAGGAAGCTCAGCTCTTGTCAGGAGCCTTCACAGACTCTGTTTACAATCCTTTTAAGAGGACTTCCCTGGGGGTCCAGGGTTAGGGTCCCTGCTGACCACCCGAGCCCAGGGCCATTCCCCGTCAGAGCACTAGGACCCCACGAGCCACAGGTGCGGCCAGAAAAAAGCAGCTGCTTTTAATTTAGGCAACACTTGGATGTTTTCCGAAAAACCTGGCAAAAGATCCAAAAGGGGAAAAGTATCTTAACTATATGCTGTAAGAGGTGTGTCTTGGGCTAACAAAGTTACCTCCTCGTAACTCTAGCCGCGCATTTTTCTGCTCCATGTAGAGCTCCTGAGCCATTTTCCGGTATTTCCGGAAATCCTCCATCATGGTCCGTCTTCTCTCCACTAACTCCTGTGGGCAGAATTGAGGGGAACTCACAGGACGAGCACTTGCCTCACACCACTGCCTTCACTTTGCTCAAGCAAGTGGAAATGAAACACGGTCAGCGGTGCCCAGCCTGACGGACAGGACAACGTAGGGTCCACCAGAGGCTGCAGGGCGGGAGCGCCGGGCGTTGTCTGCTCGCCCTCAGCTTCCTCTGGCAGCCCCTCCACCACGCCCTCCCGTGGACGGATCCAACCCTGGGGTCTGTCCCCTGGCCTGGTGCTGGCCTCTCTGCTGTGAGGGGACAGGACTATCTGGGCGCTTCCCTCATGCCTGGGGACAGGGCTAACCTTTGAGGCTTTGGACTGGCTCAAACGATCCTTCTGTTCAAAGATCTTGGAGTATTTCTTCAGATCCTTTTTAATTTGCTGAAACAAAGGTAAGTCCCTCAGGATCAGCACATTCAAAGCGAAGAGGCACAGACATGTTCCTCGCGGCAGCGCTCAGCAGAGCGCAGCCACCTGAATGCTCAACGTGGCGCTGGCCTCCACGTTTCCCACCGGCAGCCTTCCTTCCCCGGGATTTACACTTGTCCCTCAGAACAGCCCTGATGAACACCACGTGTCCCACCACAGTTACGTAAATCCCACGTCTTACAGTCCCACCAGGACTTTCTAGCAGCCCATCCGCTCCATTTCCGCAAACTTCCTACAACCCACCCCTCCGTTTCCGCAAACTTCCTACAACCCACCCCTCCGTTCCGCAACTCCTACAACCCACCCCCCCCCCCCTCCGTTTCCGCAAACTTCCTACAACCCATCCGCTCCATTTCCGCAACTTCCTACACCCACCCCCGTTCCGCCTTCCTACACCCATCCGCTCCATTTCCGCAAACTTCCTACAACCCACCCCTCCGTTTCCGCAAACTTCCTACAACCCACCCTCCTTTCCGCCTCCTACACCCCCCTCCGTTTCCGCAAACTTCCTACAACCCACCCCTCCGCCTCCGTTTCCGCAAACTTCCTACAACCCATCCGCTCCATTTCCGCAAACTTCCTACAACCCACCCCTCCGTTTCCGCAAACTTCCTACAACCCACCCCTCCGTTTCTGCAAACTCCCTACAACGGTCCTGACATGGCCTCAGAACCTGCTGAAACCCCCCGCTTCCCTTTGGTTCTCACTGCCCTGCATCTCCTCGAAGGGTTTGCTGTGAGAGCCACACCTCCACGCCCGTCACCCTGACAGTATCAGGAAGGAAAAGCTTCTCTTCGTGGCAGTCACTGCCACTCCCTGCAGCTGACGAGGAAAACCAGACCTTGATCTGATCCTGGCTCAGGAGCGTGGGGGGCCGAGGCCTCCAGAGCAGCTGGCAGAAGCGGTCCTTGCTGTTCTTCTGCAGAAGGCGGCCTTGGAAGGTCCACAGCCAGTAGGCGTTGTCCACCTGGAAGAGAATGGAGCCTCACTAGCTGCCCACTCCACCAGGTGACCCCAGGAGAGACCCTGAATCCTGTCAACAGAACTGGCAAAATTCACCATGACACTCAGCAGATGTCTGAGAACCAATCCCTTGCCAGTGTTGTTGGTACTGGGGGGACACAGTGAGCAGGGGAGGACCATGGAGGACAGGCAGCTAGGAGCACGCACTTCGCGTGTGCAGCAGCCACAACAGCGCCAACAGAGCGCCTGAGCCGGAGCACAGCCTGCCAGCCACGCCACCACGGCTCAGCAGACGCCTCTGTACCGAGCCCTTCTCGGTGAAGGAAGCGGCGCCCACGCCCTGGCGGACTCCGCTGCAGACCAGCCCTCGGGGGCAGGAAGCAGAGTGGTCAGCATGCTCAGAGGATCTGCAGTGTCAGGGCGGGCCTCGGTGAGGTGGCCTCCGGACAGGCCCGGGCACGGTCCACAGGCCCTGACCCGAACACAAGGGTGTCATTCAAGACAGTTTCCAGCCACATTCACAAAGCTCTTGCTCCTGAAACTTCATTAAACACAATCACTCTGTCTCAACTGGTAAACGTATGTGAGCTGGTTCAACTGTGAACACCTCAATCAGTAAAAAGTCATTAAATATACAGAAGGATCTTGAGCAAATTTCACCAGCAGTGGGAACGCTGGGCTTGTGAAAACCGTAGACTGTGGCTTGTGCAGCACAGACTCCTCAGGCCCCAGCTCTCCCCAGACCCAGAGGAAGCGGCTCCCCACCTAGGAGAGGGCCAGCGCACACAGCTTCCGCCTGCCCAGGGAGGCCCCAGGCCGAGAAGCCCCCTCCCCGGCAGACTTCACAGCGGTTCCTGCAAGCGCTGAGTCCTGCATCTACCCCAACCAACACACCCTCGGATCTTTCGCTGAAGACAGAGAGGATGATCTTTTCAGGAAATTAGAAACAGAAACGACGTGTTTTCTCACATGCCAATTCGGTCAGCAAATCCCGACTGAAGGCTGACAATGTGCCAGCAGTTTTAGATGCTGGGGATGTGGCGCGGGAGAAATGGCCCGTCCTCCTAACGGCTCAAGCCAGCAGGAAGAGAGGACAGCGAACGGCTAACGACAGTGAAGGCGTGTCACGCTGTGGAATGGGGGCCCATGAGGACACCGGGGAGGGACAGAGGGACCAGGCTGGGGACCCCGGAACGGCTGGAAGCCCCACCACCCGGAACTGCAGTCCTGGGGTGAGGGCGAGGCCCTGAGGCAGAGCAGGCAGGGCGCTCGGGACCCCCGCACCTTGTGGCTCCACCAGGACACGGAGGTGACGACGTAGCGCCCAGTGGGGTCCCACTCCACGTCGGAGGCCATGTAGTGCTCAGCGATGTTCATGACCGTGCAGTCCGAGGTGTCGACAAACGCCAGGGCGCCGTTCATGCTGAGGAAACAGCACGGCTGGCGTCACCGAGAGCCGCGTCTGTGCCGCCCTCAGCTCGGGCGAGCAGGCCTGCGCTCGGGAGCCCGCTGTCCCGCCCGATCATGGACGTGGCAATGCCCACAGGGACACAGATGACGCACAGGGCACACGGCTCCCCGAGGAGAGGCTGGCAGAGGCTGAGCTGCCAAACCCCAGCGCGAGGCACCCACAGTGAGGCGGGGAGCCCTGCCAGCCCAGAGGAGGCCCCGCACCCCTGTCCAGGCTCTGCACGGCCTGCTGCGCAGCCAGGTGGGGAGCAAGGGGGTGAACGCCCAGAGGCTCGTGGGCACACCCAGCAGAGGGCAAGATGGGCTCCCAGCCTGACCAAACCCCCTTCCCACACGGACGCGCGGCATTTACACCGGGGGACTGGGCCACCAGGAGGAGGTCCTGCGTTCCGCAGTCCCCGGTGGAAGTGTCTGCAAGGGGCCTGGTCCTGGCCACGTCTGGGCAGCAGGATGGAGACGCCGCACGATCCACCCAGGCCGGGATGCCCTTGGGAGCACCTGCCCCGCACTCGCAGGGAGGCAGCAGAGCAACCTTCGGGGCCGGAGCCGGGGCCACGGTCTCCCCCAGCCCCGCACAGGGCATCAGCGGAACCCACCTCCGCAGGCCAGCCAGCACGACGAACTGCCCCTGGGGGCTCCAGAAGATGGTGTTGGCCTGCTGCTTGTCGAACATCTCTGGAAGGAGAGGGTCAGAGGTCAGCGTGCAGACAAGACAGGGCCACCCCGCAGGTGTGCACACGAGACTGTGAGGCGCCGCACCTCGTAGTTTGGGGGCCTGGAGGGGTTCTGAAACTGCGGTGCTACATTAAGTAACACTAACACTGCACTTGACGGTGCAATCAGACAAAACACCCCACGCAGGCAGTGTCACCATGGGGACGCAACACCAGGGCAAGGAGTCCAGTTTCCATCAGATTCTCAGAGATACGTGACCCCAAAAGCCTAGAAATCCATTCTAGTGACTCACTTTTTAACTGAAAGAAGCTAATTCCACCATCTCTCCCAATGCCAACCCAATGCTCACTCCTGAAGGGGTGGGGCCTGGCCCTCATCTCTTTACTCAGGAGGGAGGGGCAGGGTGGGGAGGGGGGCAGCACCGCCCTGATAGGGACGGGCAGGATGGAAAGGATCCTTAGCAGTCCCCAGCACTGGGGTGGTCTGCAGGCTGACCCTTCAAGGGGAGGCAGGGCTGCGGGGTGCCTGGAAAGCAGAGGCACTTGTACACTTGCTGCATCATAACCTACTTTACAACAGGAGGCCATGACTCTTCAGCTGTCCAAGTGTCCTTTCATGACAAAGGGAAGTGATAATACACTCAGTTTTGTGGCAGCCAGTTGGCGACATCACAGGATGACGATGCCACACACACCGCTGCTCGGGAGTGCACAGAAGGCCTGTCCTTTGCAGCAAACTCCCTCGCCCACCACCAGCTGCCCACAGGACGCTCTGTCCAGCCAAGCACTCTCCCAGGAGCAGTAACCAAGCTCCGCCCCTGGGCTCCCACTCAGCCGCTTACTGATGAGCTCAATCTTCCCGTTGCTCTTCACGTGATAGAAGGAGACCGATATCCGAGGCGCCTCCCCGTGCAGCACAGCAAACTTACTTCCGTTCGGCTCCCAAGCGAAGGCAATGATGGTTTCTAGGGCCAGGAAGAGAGGGCGAGCCCCATGATCACAGAACATCATTTTCCGTTAAGGCTGCTCAACAAGAGATGCCCCAGATTCTCAGGTTCATTGAAAGGCCCACAAGCAGCACGGGCACAAAGACAGCACGCTGAGCCCTGCGGAGCCGCCGTGGCCGGCGGGCGGGCCCCACTTTACCCCAGGCTCCTGCCACGGGCGGGCCGGCCTGTGGACGCGCCCCTCACTCTCCGCACGGCACACAGGGGTCATGCCCTCTCCCAGGCAGCACCTTCCCTCCCCTTCCTCCTCTCCCCAGCAAAACAGGATATACACGCTAAACGTTCCACCTAAAGGCAGAGACAGCGTCTCCAGTTTTTAGGAGTCCAAAACCCAAAATACCGCTACTCAACTGAGAACTTTCCTATGTAAGAGGACAAGCTCTTAGCTGCGTTGCCGGGTGTGTGATGAAAACCTGCTCTTCACACTCTCTCCCAAGCGTGAAACCAGGCTCGAACCTGTGTCCCTCTGCTATGTAAGCAGATCACATGGTGTGAATGAAAAACAAGGGGGCGTCTCTTCACCTGGCAACTGGAAAGGCTAAGAGACTGAAGCTGGGAAGGACAGAGAAACCGCGACCCGACGCAGGCTCTGTCACAGAGACGCCTGGCCTCAGCCAGCCTGCCGGGCTGTGAGCTCGCAGGGAAGCGCTGCGAGGAGGCGTGACGGCTCGGCGGCCACTCAACCTCAGGACAGGACGGAGGCACTTGCCTTTCATCTCGACCACGTCAACAGGCACCTGTTTTTCTCTCATTCGGAAAATTTCAAAATTTGTGACAACACCCTGTTTAGAAGAAAAAAGAAGGGGTAACATTCTGAAAACAAAGCATGAGGAAGACTCAAAGGACAACTTAAGAAGTTAATGAAAGATTAAACGTATACGCCTGTTAGAGACGTGAAAATTGGCAGTGACTGAAGTGGTGAGACAAGAGCTCTCAAACGCTGATGAAGGCGGAGACGGGTACAATGTCCGGAGAAGACGCGGTCCCTCGGCCCCAGCCCAGACCCTAGACCTGCCCTAAGGTCACCTCCAGCAGACGGGCCCAAGGATCCATATTGGGACTTCTCTGCAAACCTTCTGTCCCAAAGGCCCACCAACTGGGACTGATCCAACTATTATTTCAAAACAGTGGAACAGCTATGTTTGCGTAAGAAGCTGCATTATCTGTGAGCAGCCCACATGCCCACCAAAGGGTTAACGGGCAAACGCGACGCAACACAGCAAGCGGCTCAGCCACGGCAACGGCGAGGGGCGGGCCTGCAGCCCGCGCTCAGGGGAGGCGGCCAGACACGGAAGGCTGCAGAGCGCGACTCCACTCGTGAGAAACGCCCACAGCAGGGGCGCCCGAGCAGGCGACAGGGTGTCAGGAGCCCGTGACGGCTGGTGCGGGGGGAGTTTCTTCTGGGGCAGATGGAAACGCTCTGGAGTTAAGACAGTGGTGGCTGCTGCATGGCTACGTGACCACACACCTCAGAAACTTGCTGTGAAAGCAAGATTCCCATTAGAAGGAAAAAAACCACGCGTTTGTGTACAAACAAGTGTTAAATGAGGCAAACAAACAGTCTGGACGCAGGCCTGTGTCAAGCATGCTACTCTGCGTTTCAAAAGAAAAACCTGAAGAAAACAAAGCACTGTCTTAACACCTGCAGAGAAGGAGGGCGGGCGCCTGGAGGCTCCGCGGTGTTCTCTCCTGAGCTCTGACCTGTGCCAACTAGGCGGCGCATTACCCACTCAGTCTACAGGAAAGACTGCACTCCTCCGCCGGAAGAGGGTCACAGTGCTAGCCCTGACGCGACAGCTAACTTTTGGTGCCAGGTGGGCCTGAAAAAAGTCTTAAGTTTGAACCAAAAAAATCCACGAACACCGCCCCGCCCCCCCAAACCGAGCTGCGGAAGGAAGGGCCCCGCCCGCTGGTGCCCACGTACCTGGGTGCCTTTGGGAGTCCTGTCTACTTTCACACACAAGTAGTCCCCGTTCTTCTGCCAGTGCAGCTTGCAGTCCACAACGTTGAAGAGGTTCCTGACTCTGATCTCTTGTCTGGTGGGCAGCTGCATCAGGGTTACCCTGGCCGGAATATCTTTATCTTCAGGCACCCAAAAGGCTATTATGTTACCACCGGGGGACCAAGAAAAATCTCTGCCGAAGAAGAAAATAAAGTTTACCAGGACCGGCTGAGCCACGATGAGGAGGCACAGGAGTGAAAGGGCTCACTCCCTGTGCAAAGCAGGGCGCTGGCACGCTCACCTCCCGGAACGGCAGTGGCAGCGCCACCCTGAGGGCCCGCCCCCGAGGCCTGCCCCGGGCGTCCTGTGCAGCCTGCTCTGTCCCCAGGACAACGGGGGCTTTGCCAGACTCACTGTGCCAGTGAGGAGCGAGGTGCTGATACCACCGCCCACCAGCATGGGGGTCACGTGGGTGGTGGGTCAAGCCCCAGGCTCTGAAACCACACTGACACTCTAAACCACAAGGCAAGTAAGAGAAACTTTCGGTTGATGAACCAGCTATGTGATTTCTGAACATTCATTAAGAGGTCAAAGGGAGAAAACTCCAGATTAAGACATGTACGAGAAGCGAAGTAGGGGCAATTCTCTTCACCGCAAAAATTTAAAAGTTGCGTTCACAAACGATTCACGAGTTCCTGTCCGTGCAGAGCATCTTCACTTTCGCTTTTACTGCGAATTAACGCCCAGTTTTAATTAGAAGCCATAATTCTGCCCAATATATAAATACAACAGAGCAGGAAGAGATGTGCGCATCCCCGGCGCTGCTAGGGCTTCTCACCGCCCCGAGATTTCAAGCAGACAAAGACGTGCCTACTCTTTGACAGATCAAACCAGCCGCAGCTCAGAGGCCAAGCAAACCCATGGCACAGACCATCAGACTGACATGGAGAACCCCGACAAAGAAGAGACTCCTCTTCCTCAAAGACTGTGCCCCCGAGTGTCTGGTCCCCAGGCGGGAACAGGAAAGGGAGCAGCCCTCGAGACACCCCTATGAGCAGGAGCAGGAGCAGGAAATGCTGACATGGCCGCCAACGAGCAGCCCGTGGCGGCAGGCATGAGCCCGCGGTGACACCGCTGTGCCCCGTGACTGGCGCGAGCCCGCGGTGACAGCCCCGTGCCCCGTGACAGGCATGAGCCAGCGGTAACACCCCTGAGCCCATGGTGACAGCCCCGTGCTCGGTGACAGCCCCGTGCCCTGTGACTGGCGCCAGCATTCTCTCCCAGGGCACAGGAGCCGAGTGCTGACGCGGGCAGCCGAGCCCGCTGCCCCCCGCGCTGCGGGCCACTCACTTTATGCCGGAGATCTTCAAGCTCTTCTTGTCCAAGAGGCCCATCGACTGTGGGAGAAACGAGGGCAGCGGCGTCAGCCAGCCCACCGCCTCAGCAGCACGTGCAGTTCTTCATGGCATGAGCTTGCTGGGGGAGCAGCGCCGGCACAGGGCGACAGACCAACTGGGCACCGGTCGCCCAGAGCAGTATGACACCCTCCCAGGGCCCGTTCCAACCACTCCCTCCCCAGCTCCCCGTGGCAGCAGAGACCCGATCCAGGGCCCGAGAACCTGCAAGGCCCAGAGACCGGAGGCCACCCTCTCTCCTCTCGGCCACCCCTCAAGCTAAGGAAAGCTCTGCGCCGCAACAGCTCCCAGCAGGGCAGGTCAGCTCAGGCAATCAAATCAGCCACTTACAGGAGTTTCATAGATACTCAGAGTATCGAGCGTCATTCTGGCAAAAAATTTACCATCGTGGCTCCACCTGAGGAGAAAAAAAGAAGTGCCAAGCTGGTCGATGAAGAGGGGGCACAGAGGCCACCGTGGCTACCCGGGTCCACTCACTTAAAGATAGGCCAGTGGGCTGAGCTCTCACAGTGGAAACCTCTCTTCTTCTGCCCGGTGAGGATGTCCCAGATGATGATGGCCTGAGGGTCATCCTGAGTGTCCATCAGGGGGCTGAAGGTCACCAGGTACCTGCAGCAGAGAGCGCAGCATCACCCCCTGCACCCCGCCTCCTCTCCTGTGAGGGTGCGGTGAGGACCAGCCGTGGCGGGAGTGACGGGCTTCTGCTCCCGAACGTGACTCCAGGCACGAGGGAGAGAGACTCCTGGGACAAGCAGTCAAGAGTCGTGCAGCCAGCACCTTCTCCAGCCCAAAATGCCATCCTGTCCAGAGAGCCCACTCTAAATACAGAGCAGAACCACCGTGGCACACACCACTCAGTCCTGCCTGGCACCACGGCATACTCCGAGGGTCACCTTACAACGTTTCGCTGATAAAATCAGGACAAGGAAAGACCTAGCGGGTTCCCAACAAAAGTCCGCGGCATGCGCTAGCAGAAGGCGTGGTGTGGCACGCTCACACTTTCTTTTCCCTGGACTGATCAGGTGAACAGCTGGGCCCCGCAGTGGACACCAACGGCCGCGGGCGCCGAGGCCCTTGTCAGACGACGGGCGTTCACGCGTACGTGTGGGGAGAGGAGGTGATAAAGCAAAGGCAGCCAGACACAGCCCATCACGGTAAAGAGCACACGGGAATCCTGTGCGCTCTCACGACGGTTCTGCTCTGCAGCGGGAACCACTGCGAAATGAAGCTTCAGAAAGTCCTCTAGAGGGCTGGCAGCACTCCACCTGCCATTCTGTAACAGCTTACCTTTCACAAGGTGAGAAATCGATAAGCTGAACCCCTTGGTGGCTGAATCTCTGAATCTGTTTGAATTTCTCTCCCCCCCACAGAGCAATGCCTCGCTGGTGAAAGGTGGCCAGGTAGGTGCCCTTAGGAGACCAGCGCACGTATGTCTCTGTCCATCGCTGTGGAAAAAGCCAGCGCCAGTGTCAACGCAACAAAAGAGCCAAACACAAAGGCTCCGAAGTCTATGACGAGTTCAGTTCCCAAACTTTTAACTAAAAATACGGGAAGCCTATTCACTTCTTAGGACCTGTTTCAAAGCTAGCAGAATAAAAGCTGCTATCGAGACGGGTAACCTCAAAGCACGTGACACTTCACCCGCTCTGGAACAAGCTCCTCTTTCTCCTTCCGGCCGCGCCCCGTGGCCTGTGGGATCTCAGTTCCCTAATCAGAGATCAAGCCCAGGCCCACGGCACTGAGAGCGCAGAGTCCTAACTGCTGGACCGCCAGGGGCCCCACCACCCCTTCTTTGTTAAGGAAACCCAGCAATGAGCCCCTGCCCGGCAGCAAATACCTACCGCTCTCTCCTCGATGGAGACCGGGTCCTTCACATCATTCCAGAATATGGAAGTGCGGTCCCCGCTCTCGAAGATCACGCTGTACTGATCTCTGCACTCAGCCTCTTCAAGCCAGTAGCGCAGGTTTCCCTGAAGGAGCCAAGCACAAGGGATGGAGAACATTTCCCTAATTTTGGCCAAAGAAAACTTGTATTCGTAAGTGTCGCACTTAGCACTATGACGAATTCACTCAGCACCGTGGATTCCTAAGGAGTCACCACTCAAGGCAAGAGGCTAGCCACCATTCCTTCTAGTTACATAGAGATTTTATGCAACATACCAGGTCTTTGAAAGGTTGCTTCTCTGGAATATCCCATTCATCACTGATGGTCATGTACCTGGAAGATCAGTGACACAGCAGATGGCCACAAGGGTGAGTGGTCCTCGCCAGACAGCACTGCACCCTCCCGCGAAGGGAAAGGACAGGCTTTGCTTGGCCATTACTGGTGAGGGGGTGCTGGGCGGGGGAGGGGAGCACCTGGCCGGGGATATGAAACGACCCTGCACTGTCTGACGAGAGTGCAGCCTCCCGAAAGACCACTAAGTACCCCCGGCCCCCTGGGGCAGAAAGGCCTGGCCACGCATGCTCAGGAAGACGTCCAGGTCCTCCTGGGCCGAGTCAGAGCTCACTTGTCAAAATCAGTGAAGAGGTTGACCCTGAACGTGTGCTGCTTGTCGAGCTTGTAGCCATCAGCATTCTTCACAGCGTCCAACGCGTGGGCGGGGGAAGCGTATTCCAGGAAAATATACCTGAATCAAGGGAGAGGGTAACTCACAAGCATGCAGACCCCAAGAGCAAGCAGGTCATGCTCCACACGCCCAGGCCCCGCAGAGCTTGTACACCCCACGAGCATCCATGACCCGTTTGCTTGCCACGTCCCGAAAGCAGTCAGGTCCCTAGCAGAGCAGCTCTAACATGAACAGAATCCCAACACAAGAGCCGGTGCCTCTAAAATTAACCAAAATGCTCACTACCCTGACTATGGCAACCGTTTTAAGGATGTACATGTTCATCAAAACTTATGAGATTGTATACTTTAAAACTCTCTGACTTGACTGTCAAGTATCTTTCAACAAAGCTATTTATAAAAAACAGGAATAGTCTGATACTGTGTATTACAGGGAAAATCACAAAGGCTCTCAGAGAATGTTTCATTTTAATACAAATCACACATGCAACTGCTCCGGAAAAAACCACCCTCCCACCTTTCCGAAGCAGGAAATGTAAGAAGCGCTGCCTGTGTCCTCCTGCCTTTCAGAGGCAGCAAATCTAAGAAGCGCTGCCTGTGTGTGATCAGTTTCCCAAGAAGCTAAAACTATTCTAGGCAGGTTCTAAAATCTGGAATTAAAAAATGAAGTTTATACCGCTTTCTCATTCCTGTCTCATAAAAGATGACTTTGCCCATACTCAGAGGCTGATGTTTTTACGAAAATTCAACGGAGAAAGTCTGACAAGTGTGTGGAGCAACCAACAGAACTCTGGTTGCTGCCGGCTGAGAACAAGCCGGGAATGGCCGCTCGGGCTCCACCGGGACTTGCCCAGAGGCGCTGCCGGCGCGCACTCTCTCCTGTACTCAGGAGAGGACAGGCACAGGACTGTCCCAGCCGCTGCTCCAAACAGTCAATCGACAGGAAGACAGACAAACTGTCCCATGACAGAGCACCACAGCGTTCACACAGAGGCAATCAGAACCGCATCACCAACGCAGGAAGCCTAACACTGAATTCAAAAAGCAGACTGGAGGACACACACCTCGCACCGTCGGCTTAAAAGACACAATGTTTTAGGGGACAGCATGAAAAGTTACTGACTGAACAGTGACACAATGCTTTCCTCTAGACTCTAAGAAATACCCCCATTTCAGATGTTAAAATGTGGGAGAAAAGCATGCTTTAGAATCAAAATACCGTAGGTCAGATTTTCCTGAAGCCCTGCCAACCTCCAGATTTGCCTACGATCTACCTCTGATCAATCACTGTTCAAGGAGAGAAGAGCCCAAGCTCTCACGTCCCAGCAGCTCAGCAGCCGACTCACAAAACCCAACTCAGAACCAGACGCCCAGGTCTCCCCCCTGCCCTGCCCCGTTGATGGTCCCTGCCTCGATGATGGTCCCTGCCCCGAGGCTCCCACAGCACACCATCGCCTTCACAGTGTCAGCTGCCAAGAAAAAACAAACCACACGTCCCTGTTGGAGGACATCACTCACCCTTTTGTCCTTCCGTCCTCCTCTGGATAGAAATCGTTTGTGATTTTCCCAAACTTGGAGAAGATCTTATGGATGACGTTTTTGAGTTTCTCCAGGCGGTCGGGCCCCACCTGAGGCACATTGTCGACCACAATCACGGAATCAATTCCATCTGCTTCCTGCGGCCGGTCTTTGAGCACATCCCCCAGTAACTCTGCAGGAGGGAAAGGTGTGCCCAGTTTACTTTCTCTGACCAAGTTAATGCACCAGGTTAGCACACTGAACACATTTCCAAAAAGTAAAAAATGAATAATTAATCTGAATGCTTTTGCTCTGAACGTTAAAATATCACAGCCCTGGCTTGACTAAAAATTTAAACTTGAAATAACTGGGAGGACTGTAACTCTTTACACACGCCCTAACAGTCAAGATATGTCAATAATTGGCAATATTAAGTGAATTTTTAAAAAAATTTTAAAAACTTTCCCCTCTATCCCCAAATGAATTTTTAAAAAAGACCCTTTAACAGTGAAGAAGCGAAGAGGATGGACTTTTACCAGAAAAAAAAACAAAACCAAGTGAGCTGAGGAACGCTTGTGGTGAGCCTTCTCCGACCCACCTGTCACAGACTCATCACCCACGGTTCTGTACGAAAAGCAGCCTTGTTTCAAGACCTCGTGGGACGGCGACTGGCAGTTAGACCAGGTGACTGGAGGCTACAGGGCCCATGAAAGCGCGCGAGGGATGAGGCCTGTAGGTCGGGTGCCTCCAGCTGGACAGAATACCCGGCAGTACTACCACTGGGAGACACCAGCCATTCAGATGTTAGACTGTAAACGCTTAGAACAGTGCTCGGAACGTAGCAAGAAACGTCAACTGGTAGTTTCATAACTTCATGCAAAAGCTCAAAGTGCATTCTGTTCACGTCACAGAACAGAAATTAAAATCACAGAACCCAAATCTTAAGTGCTCTCAGTAACACAGACCTTCCTTGACTTACGATGGGGTTACTTCCCAATAAACTCATTTTTGAACCATTGTAATTCAAACCATCACAATTTCAAGGCTGTCTGTACAGGCAAAATGAATGTCCAAGGTAATTTTTAAACAACAGCTGAAGAACAAAGGCTTATTATCTGTGTATCTGTGTGTTCTAGAACCTAATTATGACTAGTTTTTAAGTGTTTCAACATGTTATAAAGGACACATCAGAAAATACTCTTTGCTGTATTTTATTTTCAAAAGTTGAGGTGAATTCCCTCCACTTTAGTGGTTGAAATTTTCAATAGTAAAGGAAGTCTTTAAAAAAGGAAAAAGCGTAATTTCCAAAGGCAAGTCCTGTTATAAACTACCTCTAATGAATTCCAACACCTTTACGAATGATACTGGAAATGTTACCTTAGATAAAAGAACTGCCACTTAAATTTCAATGAAGCTAAAATCATGACCAAACAAAGAGGAAACAGAGAAAGAGGCAGATTAGGGGATCTTCCCTACAGAGCCGGAGTCAGTTGCTTGGGTTACTGTTAAAGCTGACTTACCAAACTACTATATCGCCTGTTAAGCCTGATCTGAATTTACAAGGTTTACAGAAAGCAGCTCAGCTTTTATACAAACCGTGGACTCCTTCCCACAACTTTGAAGGGTCTAGCTTTACAAGAACCCGCCCATACACAGTAGGGGAATGAGCACAGTCACCACATGAAAACATTTCCTTCTCATCACGGCCCACGCATCTGGCTACTCTTGGCTCATGGATTTCCAATCTGACTCCAGGAGAAATACAAGAAATGCAAGTCTCAAGACTTAAGTAGCGAAGACATTTGGTCAAAATCTTCACCACACGCTTGCCTGGTTGAGCATCAAGGACCAAGAACGCTGTGTTTAAGACGCAACTGTGTGACACAGGTCGCCTGTGTCAGGGAGGGAGGGGCAGACAGAGGCGCTGCAGCTACGGAGTGTGCGAGAGGGCTCGTCAGGAGGCCCAGTCCATTTTCACAAGAACCGGTACCTTGAGCATCGCTCTCTGACCCTATAGGACGGTTCTCATGAAACAGAAAACACATGAGCTCCTGACTACAACCACTGGCCTCGAGAAGACAGACGGCTCGCTCAATTTTAGTTCCTTAGGACCAGGAGCCTCACAGGTCCCTCTGAAGAAGTATTAGGATCGCAAGCACTTCCAGAGGCCCTGCCAGCAGTCACCTGGCCTGGCTGGCCCGTGCTTATGCCAGCATCCTGTCACACCGTGCAGAAACCCTGTGTGAATCAGGTGTGTTCAAATAATACTTTAAAAAAGTGAACACTGAAGGACTCAAAATGAGCTTAAAAACCACAACTTAGACTTTAAAATATAAGAAAAACTGGTGCAGTGAAAAAGAACAGTGGTCTAAGCTGGGGGGACTGGGGATGGGCTACCAAGCAACACTGCCTATGGATTTTCAGCAAGCGACTCCCCAGGAAACACATTCTCTTAGAGGTGAATGGGTGAGGGGCTTTGACTGGGTCAGCGGCTCCCAAGTCCTCACGAGCAGGAAAAGTGCAGCCTTTCCTGCTTTTCATGCTGAAATGTCTTGTGTCTCATGAAACAAAGTATAAGACAATGCTGACAATAACCTTTAAGATTCTGTTTCAAGGAAGTCATTATGCGGCATATCCCAAACCTATACAGTGCTGTGCATCAGTTACAACTCAATAAAACTGGAAGAAAAAAAAAAGCATTTGATAAAGAATTTTAAAATAAACTGTTTCAAAGTCAAACAACTGTGTTCCCTAAACTTTCTCATGTGAAATTCTTTATGATTCTGACTCAATCTCAGTGATCAGGCACACTCCCCCGCCAATCTATCTCTACGTGGTAACATCTTATTTTCCTGGTGTTTCATCGGCTATTTCAATGGTGTTTTACTCTTTATTCCCATTTTAATAACGTGGCCAATATGCAGAGGACCCATTGATGTGCTCCCAGCCTGAAGAGTTACAACGGCTTAAAAACAACGCAAAAACAAAAACAAATGAGAAGTCTGACACTCCGCTCTGCCCACTCCCAAGACAGCGTCCGTCCACCCCTATGGACACGGCACCGAGTCAGTTGCAGGCCTCTGACAGGCAGGCCTGGCGGGTCACTCGGGGCAGCCGGACCTCAGAGGAAGGGCTGTCACCCGGGACCGTGCAGCACGTGGAGCGCCTGCCTGGCCGGGCCCTGCTGACCACACCCCTGCACACTCGGCCACGGCTCCCGCGGGCCCGCCGCCGGCCCTCGCCGCCCTCCAACCTCCCGGCTGCAGGGCCCGTGCCTGGCTCGCCAGATCGTCTCCCTCTGCTCCCCTCCTTCTTTCGGAGGAAAGACGGCGGTCCAGGCGTTCACGGAAGCCTTCCCCCGGCGCGGGGAGTCTGGCGGGGGACCGGGAACCTCGGTGCGGCGCGGCCCCGCCGCCTCACCTTCCTCGCTCACGTCGTCCACGAAGTCCTCGGGGTCGCTGAAGGAGGGCTCGTCCGCGCCGCCGTCCTCCGCCGCGCCGTCCGGCTCCCCGCCCGCCCCCTCGGACCCGGCCTCGGCCGCCGCGTCCTGCGCCTGCTCCGCCCGGGCCTCGCCTGCCAGCGGGGCAGAGGACTCCTCGGGCGGCGGCGGGGTGGCGCCGGGGGTCGCGTCGGCCCTCTCGTCCCCGTCGGCCGCGGGCTCGGCCGGCCGCTCAGGCCCGGGCGCGGCCTCCGCCTCCGCGTCCTCGCCGCCCGCCGCCTCCTGCACGCCGGGCCGCGCCACCTCCGCCCCCGGCGACGGCTCGGCGGCCGGCTGCTCCGGCCCCGGCTCGGCGCGCTGCTCGGCCGCCTCGGGCGCCGCCACGTTCTCCGCGTCCTGCATGGCCCCGCGCTGCCGCCTCGCCCGGTCTCGCCGCGCTTCCGACTCTCCCAGGCCGCACCGCGCGCCTACCTCCCGGCCATGTGCGTGCGGCGGGGCCGCCCACGGGCACGGGGGGCGCGCGCGCCCTGGCGCCGTCCCGCGCGCCCGGGCGGGCTCACGGGGCGGGGCTGTGTCCGCCGGGGCTTGCGACGGCGCCCGCGCCACGAGCGCCGGGCCCAGGCGGAGCAGCGGCCCTGTCTCGGTCAGCCCACCGGCGGCTTGAGAGCCAGGCCGCCCCACCTCAGGCTGCGGATGGTTCCGCCCAACATGGCGGCGCCGCGGCCTCCTCCCGTCAGGCCGTGCGGCGGGGAGAGACCACCCGCGAAGCCGCAGGGAGGCGGCAGGCGTCCGCCCGGCGCGCGGGGCGCCACAGTACCCTCCGCTTGCACACTGCTGCCGGCCGGGAGGCTGGCACAGACTACTTCGGTTGGAATATCTTGGCCTTTCACCAAACAGTTCAACTTACGTTACCAAGTTCCACCTCTACACGCCGGCTTTTAGACTCGTCTACTGACTGGGCAAAAGAATGGGCGATTCCAAAACACAGAAGGACTACCTGGCGAGCCAGGGGAGGCCCGGGCTGCTACAGGCACGACCGCCCGGCGCAACACAGAAATGAATGAGCGCTGCTCTGATCCCGCACACCCACGTTCACCGCGGCGGCTGTAATTCCGCCTTTCCCCATTCTGATGGTCACCATGGTTCGACCCGCGCGGGCCTCCGCCCCCTGACGCGCGGGCGCGCGGCCACGGGGCGGGGCGGGGCCAGGCGCGAGGGGCGGGGCCAGGCGCGAGGGGCGGGGCCGTGTGGGGCGGGGCCGCCGCGGGCGGGTTGGAGGGCGTGGCCTGCGCGGCCAGGTGCTGAGGTAGACCGTGGCGGGTGGACCGCGTTTACGTCTCTGTCTTTTGGATTTTGCGGAGCGCGCGGGCCACCGCTCAGTGTAAATGTTTTAGTTCTAAAAAAGAAGGCGGTGCTGCGGCGGCAGGCAGGACGGGAGTTTAGGACAGTTTGGGAAGACGGATCGGGTGCCGGCTGCCGACAGGGTGAACGCGCTTCGTGCCTCGGAACTCTGCTCTGAAAAATGGGCAACACTGTGAACGGAGTGCTGGGTGTATGTTACCTCGGCTGACAGGAAAAGAGAAAAGAACCAGGGCTCTCAGGCTGCCTACCTGTGAGTTCCGATGCTCCGTCTTTCAGCTTTTGTAGCTGTGGGCAGGCCCCACGGCCTCTCTGCCTCGGTCTCCTCACCTGTGAAATGAGGTGCGTGCTCCAGGGGCGGGCTTCGGAAGGGAAACTCACTTTTCCTGGCCGTCAGAATTACCCTCCTGTTTTCTGGTTTCTTCCACAGTTTTCACAGGCTGCTGGGCTCTGTCCGCGCTTTTCTTCTAGAAGGTGCTCTTGGTGACCCAGCAATGAGTAATAAGTGAATGTGCATGCGCTCAGTCGTGTCCGACTCTTTGTGACCCCATGGACTGTAGCCCGCCAGGCTCCTCTGTCCGTGCGATTTTTCGGGCCAGAATACTGGAGTGGGTTGCCATTTCCTCCTCCAGGGGATCTGCCCGACCCAGAGATGGAACCCTCCTCTCCTGCATTGGCAGGCGGATTCGTTACCACTGAGCCACCTGGGAAGCCCCTTAATAAGTGGATATTCACAGAAAGCTTGAAAACAGCTGACCTTGGCTGGGCAGGTACATGTTTCTTAGGGAAGACTTTTCCGGTGTGCAGGTATTGTAAATATTAGCCACTCATTACTATTTCCCAGGGGAAGGACTCCTATCTTATTCTGCAGGTAAAATTATGAATGTGCTCATGATGCCAAAAAAAAAAAAAGTGTATTTTCAAAGTACGTGCCGCAGTGTTCTAGCAAGAAAAGCAGCAAGACCATCCACAGTTCCTCCACCCTCCAGAGTTTGAGGAGTGCTGAGGGGAAAGTTCAGAGTATATCAGGGCCAGAGTGGGAGGCGCTCTGTGTGGGGGGTTCAGCAGGGAGGAGGCGTTTGCAGTTCTTGTCTCAGAGTCCCAGTGCTGTGGGGGGACTGTCAGGAGTCAAACACCACAGAAGTGGGGCTGAAAGTACATGTGCCGTAGAGTCAGGAATCCTTTGGCACCCCTCTCAGCAGGGGAAGCTAGGGGGCCTCCCTGGCTGCCCAGTGTTAAGACTCGATGCTTCCACTCATGGGTGTGTGGGTTGGATCCCTGGTTGGGGAACCGAGTCCTACATGCCATGAAGTGCAGCCAGAAAGTTTCTAGAAGGAGGAGCCAAGCCCTGCCCTCCTCAAGTGTGGGTGCCCCTGATCGCTCACTTCCAACAAACGCGTGCTGCCAGAAGTGATGCCATGTGACTTCCAAGTGTGGGTCCTAAAAATGATAAGCTTCCACCTGGCTCTCTCTCTTGGGCCGCTGGGTCTGAAGGAAGCTAGCCACCTTTCCCCGAGGACACCCAAGCAGCCCATGGAGGAGCCCGCTCTGAGGAGGCCCCCCGTGTGGAGGAGCTTCAATCCCTGGCCAATCAGCACCCGGCTCCCAGACCCCTGAGATGGAGACGGCCCTCCGTCCCCAGTCCAGCCTCGTTGGCTGCAGCCTGAGCCCAGCTCTTGAGAGAGGCCTCAGGAGACGCCAAACCTGCCAGCACCTTGATCTTGGACGTCCAGCCTCCGGAACAGTGAGAAATAAATGTGTTGTGTTAAGCCTTCCAGGCTGTGGCATTTTGTTATGGCAGCCTGCACTGACTAACGCATTAGGTAAATATGTGAAATACATAGAAACAAGCCTAGAAGGATACACGTTCAGCTGAAAAGCGATTGATGAAACAGTGGCAGTGGTGGCGCTGGTCACAGGAAAGTGCTCACTGTGACATCTAGGTGGCAGGTGTGCAACTGTTCACTGGAAAACTCTCTCAACATACCTGTATGTCGGAAAATTTTTATAATAAGTTGTTGGGAAGGAGTCGGGAGGACTGCAAGAGGCCCCCTGCTGGAATAGTTGGAGCCTCAAAAGGAATAAAAAGCTGTATATGTTTGACAGGTTTAAGTTCATTTGTTCGTTATGCTGTGTTTTAAAAATCCTGTTGCTCACAGGTGAACATTGCTGGGGCATTGCCTCATCCTGAAAATAGACAAAAGACTGAAGCAATACAGTTAATCTTGCCTTTTTAATTTTATCTTTATATTTCAAGGTAACCAAACTGTTGATGAGGGAAAGCTCTTATTTATAAAATAATTCTAGCCAATACATGCAGATGGTTCAATAACATTAGATAAGCAACAGTTTGCAAACCTTATGAAATAACCATCCAAGGAGTGGTCCTGAAACAGCGGTGAGAGGTCGGTGGGGAGCTGTGGGTCGGAGGGGCCAGGATGACAGCATCTGAATTTAACGCCGTGATTTTCCCTCTAAGCGCTACTTCAGTTACATCCCACAAATTATAATATGTTGTGTTCTCCTTTGAAAATGTTTCCTAATTTCCATTATGATTTCTTCTCAGATCTGTAGTTTGTTTGGAGATCTGGTCTTAGGATGCACCTATTTGAGGGTTTTTCGGATATGTCTCCAAATCTGGCTTCTGGTTTAATTGTGTTGTGAGCAGAGAACGGACTTTGCTTCTTGGCTTTTATTTTGGCCATGCTGCTTGTGTGATCTAAGCTTCCCGACCGGAGATCAGACTCGGGCCCTCTGCGGGGAGAGCACGGAGTCCTCACCAGGGAATTCCCCAGGGAACATACTTTGTATGGTTTCAGTGCTTCTGAAACTGTGTTGAGATCTGTGGCCAAGAATGTGGGCTCCCTCGGTGCACGCTCCCTGAATGCCGCTGGGGATGAGTGTTCAGGAAGCATCGCCAAGATCCAGCGGGCCCCGGGCATCGCTCCAATCTTTGAAAACGTCTCTGATTTTCTATCCCTGTGTGCTCTCAGCTGCTGAGAGGCACACGTTGGCAGCTTCGAGCTCTAACGATGGATTTGTCTCTCTCTGTTTCATCGCTTCTTTCGCGTACCCTGAAGTTCCGTATCGTGCACACGTCCCTGTAGGGCTGCTTCGTCTTCTTGATGAGTTGGCCACCTTGCCGTTTTAGATACTTCTTTTTATTCCTGATAATATCCCCTGCTCTCCAGTTTACTTTCTCTGGTACTAATATAGCAAACTTCCAGCTTTCTTCTTTTTCCTCCTATAAGATTGTATTTATTTAGTTTCGGCTGTGCTGTGTCCTTGTTGCTTTGTTGTTTGGGGTGAGAAGGAATAAGGATATAAGCCTAGAGCGGGGCGGGGGTGTGTGGGCCAAGTGTGTTTTGAGGGGGCAGGGTGGCAACCAACTGTATACGCTGTGTTTCTGGTCAGCAGAGCGAGACGGTCATCACGTGACCAACTGTATACGCTGTGTTCCTGGTCAGCAGAGCGAGGACGGCCACCACGTGACCAACTGTATACGCTGTGTTCCTGGTCAGCAGAGCGAGGACGGCCACCACGTGACCAACTGTATACGCTGTGTTCCTGGTCAGCAGAGCGACGACGGCCACCACGTGACCAACTGTATACGCTGTGTTTCTGGTCAGCAGAGCGACGACGGCCACCACGTGACCAACTGTATACGCTGTGTTTCTGGTCAGCAGAGCGACGACGGCCACCATGCATCCACCTTTGGTTCACCACCATGGCAGCAGAGCAGCCCCAGCTTGGGCCTAGAGCCTTATCTCAACATATCAGAACCTATTTTTTAAACTTAAAAGCATTTTAAGGCCAAATTTAGAGTTCCAATTGAAATCATGAGTTTGACAGCTAGTTTTATTTCAATAACATTAGGAGAAGGGGATGACAGAGGATGAGATGATTGGATGGCATCACCAACTCAATGGACGTGAGTTTGGGTAAACTCCAGGAGTGGGTGATGGACAGAGAGGCCTGCCATGCTGTAATCAATAGGGTCGCAAAGAGTCGGACACGACTGAGCGACTGAACTGAACTGAACCTGACTAAGTAACAATTAAAAGGGAAAATGTTCTGCCACGTTCCCACCCACTTTGGGAAGCCTGGGGCTTGGGAGTGAAGGAGAGACCTGGGCTAGGTCTAAACTTCCTCCCTTGTTGGATGACCTTGGGCTGTTTATTCATCATCACTAAGCTTCAGTTTCCTTATATTAAAAATGAGATTAACAATCCTATTCGATCACAGGCTTGGGAGAAGTTCCATGAGATTAGGTGGACAACTTACGCCTTTTTTTATCTGTGTTGTTATCGTTGTTCAGTCCCTAAGTTTTGTCTGACTCCTGGTGACTCCATGGACTGCAGCAAGCCAGGCTCCTTTGCCCTCTGTCTTATTTATCTGTAGGCTTATCTTAAGACAGTGAGAAGTATTTTCAAGAGGGCTAACCTAAATGATAGGATACTGAAAGAGATACTCCCTAGGTCAGTAGGTGCCCAATATGCTACTGGAGGTCAGTGGAGAAATACCTCCAGAAAGAATGAAGGGATGGAGCCAAAGCAAAAACAATACCCAGCTGAGGATGTGACTGGTGATAGAAGCAAGGTCTGATGCTGTAAAGAACAATATTGCATAGGAACCTGGAATGTCAGGTCCATGAATCAAGGCAAATTGGAAGTGGTCAAACAGGAGATGGCAAGAGTGGACGTCGACATTCTGGGAATCAGCGAACTAAAATGGACTGGAATGGGTGAATTTAACTCAGATGACCATTATATCTACTACTGTGGGCAGGAATCCCTCAGAAGAAATGGAGTAGCCATCATGGTTAACAAAAGAGTCCAAAATGCAGTACTTGGATGCAATCTCAAACACAACAGAATGATCTCTGTTCATCTCCAAGGCAAACCATTCAATATCACAGTTATCCAAGTCTATGCCCCAACCAGTAATGCTGAAGAAGCTGAAGTTGAACGGTTCTGTGAAGACCTACAAGACCCTTTAGAACTAACACCCCCAAAAGATGTCCTTTTCATTGTAGAGGAATGGAATGCAAAAGTAGGAAGTCAAGAAACACCTGGAGTAACAGGCAAATTTGGCCTTGGAATACGAAATGAAGCAGGGCAAAGACTAATAGAGTTTTGCCAAGAAAATGCACTGGTCATAGCAAACACCCTCTTCCAACAATACAAGAGAAGACTCTACACATGGACATCACCAGATGGTCAACACCAAAATCAGATTGATTATATTCTCTGCAGCAAAAGCTTTATGCAGTCAACAAAAACAAGACCAGGAGCTGACTGTGGCTCAGATCATGAACTCCTTATTACCAAATTCAGACTGAAATGGAAGAAAACAGGGAAAACCACTAGACCATTCAGG
Source organism: Capra hircus (assembly GCF_001704415.2). Classification (NCBI taxonomy): domain Eukaryota; kingdom Metazoa; phylum Chordata; class Mammalia; order Artiodactyla; family Bovidae; genus Capra; species Capra hircus. Next base: position 41,746,798 of record NC_030832.1, read on the forward strand.
TATGACCTCAATCAAATCCCTTATGATTATACAGTGGAAGTGAGAAATAGATTTAAGGGCCTAGATCTGATAGATAGAGTGCCTGATGAACTATGGAATGAGGTTCGTGACATTGTACAGGAGACAGGGATCAAGACCATCCCCATGGAAAAGAAATGCAAAAAAGCAAAATGGCTGTCTGGGGAGGCCTTACAAATAGCTGTGAAAAGGAGAGAAGCAAAAAGCAAAGGAGAAACGGAAAGATATAAGCATCTGAATGCAGAGTTCCAAAGAATAGCAAGGAGAGATAAGAAAGCCTTCTTCAGTGATCAGTGCAAAGAAGTAGAGGAAAACAACAGAATGGGAAAGACTAGAGATCTCTTCAAGAAAATTAGAGATACCAAGGGAACATTTCATGCAAAGATGGGCTCAATAAAGGACAGAAATGGTAGGGACCTAACAGAAGCAGAAGATATTAAGAAGAGGTGGCAAGAATACACAGAAGAACTGTACAAAAAGGACCTTCATGACAAAGATAATCACGATGGTGTGATCACTCACCTAGAGCCAGACATCCTGGAATGTGAAGTCAAGTGGGCCTTAGAAAGCATCACTACGAACAAAGCTAGTGGAGGTGATGGAATTCCAGTGGAGCTATTTCAAATCCTGGAAGAGGATGCTGTCAAAGTGCTGCACTCAATATGCCAGCTAATTTGGAAAACTCAGCAGTGGCCACAGGACTGGAAAAGGTCAGTTTTCATTCCAAAGAAAGGCACTGCCAAAGAATGTCAAACTACCGCACAATTGCACTCATCTCACACGATAGTAAAGTCATGCTCAAAATTCTCCAAGCCAGGGTTCAGCAATACGTGAACCAAGAACTTCCTGATGTTCAAGCTGGTTTTAGAAAAAGCAGAGGAACCAGAGATCAAATTGCCAACATCCGCTGGATCATGGAAAAAGCAAGAGAGTTCCAGAAAAACATCTCTTTCTGCTTTATTGACTATGCCAAAGCCTTTGACTGTGTGGATCACAATCAACTGTGGAAAATTCTGAAAGAGATGGGAATACCAAACCACCTAACCTGCCTCTTGAGAAATCTGTATGCAGGTCAGGAAGCAACAGTTAGAACTGGACATGGAAGAACAGACTGGTTCCAAATAGGAAAAGGAGTACGTCAAGGCTATATATTGTCACCCTGCTTATTTAACTTATATGCAGAGGACATCATGAGAAACGCTGGACTGGAAGAAACACAGGCTGGAATCAAGATTGCCGGGAGAAATATCAATAACCTCAGATATGCAGATGACACCACCCTTATGGCAGAAAGTGAAGAGGAACTAAAAAGCCTCTTGATGAAAGTGAAAGAGTGAAAAAGTTGGCTTAAAGCTCAACATTCAGAAAACGAAGATCATGGCATCTGGTCCCATCACTTCATGGGAAATAGATGGGGAAACAGTGGAAACAGTGTCAGACTTTTTTTGGGGGGCTCCAAAATCACTGCAGATGGTGATTGCAGCCATGAAAGTAAAAGACGCTCACTGCTTGGAAGAAAAGTTATGACCAACCTAGATAGCATATTCAAAAGCAGAGACATTACTTTGCCGACTAAGGTCCATCTAGTCAAGGCTATGGTTTTTCCTGTGGTCATGTATAGATGTGAGAGTTGGACTGTGAAGAAGGCTGAGTGTTGAAGAATTGATGCTTTTGAACTGTGGTGTTGGAGAAGACTCTTGAGAGTCCCTTGGACTGCAAGGAGATCCAACCAGTCCATTCTGAAGGAGATCAACCCAGGGATTTCTTTGGAAGGAATGATGCTAAAGCTGAAGCTCCAGTACTTTGGCCACCTCATAGGAAGAGTTTACTCATTGGAAAATACTCTGATGCTGGGAGGGATTGGGGGCAGGAGGAAAAGGGGACGACCGAGGATGAGATGGCTGGGTGGCATCATGGACTCAATGGACGCAAGTCTGAGTGAACTCCGGGAGTTGGTGATGGACAGGGAGGCCTGGCGTGCTGCAATTCATGGGGTCGCAAAGAGTCGGACACGACTGAGCGACTGAACTGAACTGAACCTGGTTCTCACTGGAAAAGACTCAGATGCTGAGAAGGATCTAAGACAAAAAGAGAAGGAGGTGGCAGAGGATGAGATGGTCACACAGCATCACCACCTCAAGGGGCTCTGGGAGATGGTGGAAGACCGAGGAGCCTGGCGTGCTGCGGTCCATGGGCTCAAAAAGACTTGGACACAACTGAGTGGCTGAACAGCAACGACAGCCTGTTTCTGAAGGGTGGAGGTCACCTCTGGTTTTCAGCAGGAGGCTCAGAGCTGGGACATGCCCAGTTCCTGAGGCTGGAGGGCAGTGGATGAGGTGGCAGAGGCTCCAGATGCCTGCTGGCGGTCTCAGGGTGTCAGGACCCCCAGCAGAGAGGCTCATGGGTTTCGGACATCTTTGTTGCCACCCGCAGCCTGAGCCGACTTTCGAGAACCCTGTTGGGCTGGAGGGACTGGCTGGTAGTGGTGTGAGCCGAGGCCTAGACTGCCCACCTCACCTCCCAACCACTGGCCAGCCTGGGCAGCTTTGTCAGCTCTGTGTCAGCCTGAGCGACCGCCCCTGGAAAACAAACAGTTAAAAAACGTGACACTGAGTTTCTTTTTGGCCAGGTGAGTGGAGGCTAGTTCTCCGACGCGTGGGGTTGAGAAAGCGGAAACTGCGAGCCTGTTGCGCGTGGCCTTCGCCCTCTCGCAGTGCTGCCGTGCCGTGTGCAGCACACGCTAAGTGCCCGGGAAGTGGTGCTTGCTACCAGCTCTGACGGCCTGATGGCACACACTTGTGCAGCCGGCCTGCTCTCACGGGGCCGGGGGGCACAGGTGAGAGGCACCCCTGCTCCGGGCCACGGAGAGCTGACCCGAGGGAACCAGACGCACTCAGACAACGAGGCCTTGGGGGAAAACGCAGGATGGCCCCCGTCGTGGTCATTCTTGTTGGTGGTCCATGCGGGGAATGAGTGACGCCTCGTTCCTCTGACACGAGGTGGAAGGGAGACAAATAACGAAGGGAGATGAAAGGGCTGCCCTGGTGGCCTGGGAGTTAGGACTCTGCGCTCCCAACCCAGCAGGCCTGGGTTCAATCCCTGCTCAGGAAACTAAGATCCTGCGTGCTGTATGGGTGTGGCTGAAATGAAAATAAATACAAAATAAACTTTTTTAGAAAAAAGGGAGGCGAGGCAAGCAGGAGTCTGCTCATTGATCTCCTGTGGACGGCAGCCCCACTGCTGTGTTTGAACGCTTCAAGGCAGGGAGCCACGCTTCCGAGGACTGCTCTGGGCTGGCCGAACCCCAATGCACACAGTGCCGCAGGTGCTCCGCTGGAGCAGCTTTGTCTCCAGGAAACCCTGGCCCGGGCAGGACGCAGAGCTTTTCATCCTCTGAAGCTTCCTCTTGCCCCTTTGCAGGTCAGCCCCCCTCTGCCCCCAACCCAGGCACCACTGATTTGGGGGAAAAGGAATCTAAGTGGTGGGAAAAGAAAAACAGAGCTACTGGGAGGAGGGGAAATTGGGAAACAGCAGGATGCCATCCAAGTTTCTATTTGCAAAATTGCTCTCTGTGTGTGTATACATTTGCGAGAGAAGCTGGGCTTTGAGAACAGATTTGCATTTTCTTTGTGATTTTTCTATCAAGTTAGAAGGGGCAGAACCTCAGATGGCTACCACCCCTGTGGTTCTCAAACTGTGGTCCTCAGGGTGCTGTACTAAGCTAAGGTAAGAGAACAGCCTTGTTCCCGGGAAATACTCCCAGAGGTATTTCAAGGTAAAAGGCTGTGATGCATGCAACTTACTCTCAAACATAAACAAGGATTGCAAGTGATGGAGCATGTCAGTAAGATGTTAGCAGCAGTGAACAAGAGGTGGGAAAACCTCCTGAACTTGGGGAAGATTGGGAACAAGCATGGCGAGCTTTTTCCGGGACCTCTAGGGCTTGACACAGTGTTTGCAAGTGAATGATTAAATAAATGAAGGAATTAAAGAGTTAATAAATAAAGGATGTGATGATCTTGGTTGAAATCGAAAGACACTTGCTCCTTGGAAGAAAAGCTATGACCAACCTAGATAGCATATTAAAAAGCAGAGACATTACTTTACCAACAAAGGTCTGTCTAGCCAAGGCTATGGTTTTTCCAGTAGTCACATATGGATGTGAGAGTTGGACTATAAAGGAAGCTGAGCGCCGAAGAATTGATGCTCTTGAACTGTGGTGTCCCTTGGAGAGTCCCCTGGACTGCAAGGAGATCCAACCAGTCCATCCTAAAGGAGATCAGCCCTAAATATTCATTGGAAGGACCGATGCTGAAGCTGAAACTCCAATACTTTGGCCACCTGATGCGAAGAGCTGACTCATTGGAAGAGACCCTGATGCTGGGAAAGATTGAGGGCAGGAGGAGAAGGGGACGGCAGAGGATGAGATGGTTGGATGGGATCACCGACTTGACCGACATGAATTTGAGTGAACTCCGGGAGTTGGTGATGGACAGGGAGGCCAGGCCTGCTGCAGTCCATGGGGTCACGATGAGCTGGACACAACTGAGCGACTGAAGTTAGCTGAACCGAGTCTTGGCTGGACATAGATATAGGGCAGGGGTCCTCAGCCTTTTTGGCGCCTGGGACTGGTTTCATGGAAGACAGTTTCCCCACAGACTGGGGAGGACGTGGGGATGGTTTCGGGATGATTCAGGTACAGTACACTTACGTGCGCTTTCTTTCTGTCATTATTACATAGGCTCGAGCTCAGATCATCAGGTATTACATCCTAGCGGCTGGGGACCGACTCTCAGTGACTCCATGGACTGCAGCCTACCAGGCTCCTCCGCCCATGGGATTCTCCAGGCAAGAGTACTGGAGTGGGGTGCCATTGCCTTCTCCATGTAGGGGTACATGCTCCCTAAATATGGGTGGATGAATGAATGAGTGGAGCTAGGCTGGTTAGAGCAGGCTCTCATAAGGGTTTCATAGCCAATCAAGAGCATGCTGTTAAATGAAAACCCATCACATGTGCAGTATTCCATTTCTGTTTTTTAAAATCTTAAACGAGGGGTCTCCCTGGCAGTCTAGTGGTTAAGAGTCTGCGCTTTCAGTGCAGGGGGCGCTGGTTTGATCCTTCGTTGAGATGACTAAGATCCCGCATGCCATGTGGTGCAACCAAAAAAGAAAAATTGAAAAAAATTAAGTAAATGTTAGTATATGCATAGGTAAATACGTATCAGACTGTATGCAATGAATTCGGTACGTGTTCACTGAGAGCCTGGTGTCGGGAGCCACCACGGGAGATCCCCCCTGTGACAAGGTCGTGTGGAAGAGAACTGTTAAGCAAGGCTTCAGAGCTCAACGGGTTCTGTAGGCTTTCTTGAGCATCTACCCCAAAACCAGAATTTGTCTGTTTTACTATTTCATAACTTTCACCAACTCCTCTGACATTAACAGGGGGCTATTCCTGACCACCTTTCTCTGGAAAAAATTAACTTAGGGCTATAGCTAATAAGTCTCCTGGACATGAGAGGAATATTTCCAATTAAAACCCCCGTTAGCATTCTAGCTTGCTTGGCAGGTATAATCCAGACTCTTGCAGCTAAGCATGTGATTATTCGCAGCCTCCCAACTGTGAGAGGCACGGAAAGCCTAAAACATAGAGCCTTTTAAAGAGTTAAAAATTATTAGAGTAGTGCTGGTATAGGATTTCATTATTGGGCCAAGCTTGTTGCTAAGTTCCCATGTCTCTTATCCACCGTGCACCTGGGAGTGCATTAGTTAACATAGTGAGAAAGTAAGAAAAACAAGTGTAGCCTTGAAATTAACCACATCAGACTTTTGAGCTAATTGGTTCTTTCTTGTAACTCACTGCACCTTTGCTCCGTGAGAAATGTAACTTGTTTAATACTTTCTGAGGCTGACACAGATTAAAAATATAAAAAAAAAAAAAACATTTCAAGGGAAAATAAGTTTTTTGGTTGAACAGCCTTTATCAAAAGAGGGTCATAAAATGTTCACAGGCCTCGAAGGCCAGAAGATAATGTACACAATATTGTTTTTGGGAAAGGTTTGCAGAAAAAATCCTGGTTTCGATAAAGACAAAACAGATGTAATGTTTGGGCTGACTCTGTATGACTTTGCATCTTTCATTTCCCTCTATGTACAAGTAAAGGTATAAAAGACCCTTTTAAAATAAAGCTATGGGGCCTTGCTCGAAAAAGCTTGGTCACCCCGTGTTTTTCCTTTTTTCTGTCTTTCTTTCTTTTTCAGGCTGATCCCTTAGAACACAGAGGCTCTCTGCGTTCACTTTTCTGCCTGGGCTTCTAAGACTTTTTTAGCTTTCTGTGTAAACCAAGGAATGTCAGCCTCTTTCTCTCCTCTGTTTTTTTATCTACAACATTCTTTCCTTATCTCTCTCTAAATCAATCGCCGACGCCGTTTTTCCTTCACGTTCCCCTGGATCCTGCAGGGGCTGGACCCCGGCAGCCAGGCCTCTGCCCTGACGGAGCTGCTGCTCTGGCTGGGGAGACAGTGGAAAGCTGGGGTGGACAGTGGCCGAGGAGAGAAACGGAAGCTGGTGGGGCAGGATGAAGGCGGCACCAGACGGGGTGAGACCTGGGACGCCAGCGGCGGGGGCTGCGTGGGAAGGACTGGTGCTACCGCTGCTCCCACCGAGGAAGTGATTTCCTGGGATCTCGGGAGAAACGTGAGTCGGCAGAGAAACAAGTCGCCCGCAGGGGGCGCTCTCAGCTTGCCCTTTTCGGTCCACGAACTGGGGCTGCATTTCCGCTCTCCCCTTTCTTGCGCACCCCGTGGAAAGCCCAAAGAGGAGCTTTGCAATCGTTTCTCTAGGATGTTTTATCCGAACAGGGCTGTAAGATGAACAGGAGGCTCTAATCTGGCCCAAATCCCCCAGACCTTTCCCCTTCTCCCCTAACCGAAGCTACCTCTGCCTTCACCAAAGGCTGATTCCACTTCTTTAGACGGGCTCAGTCAGAGTCCGCCTTCAGCTCTGAAGACCCTGGGCGAGTTATTCATCTCATCTGAGCCGCTTCCTAGCTGTGAACTGGGTCAAAACCCTGACTCTGAAACAAGGTCGTGGGTTCCCTGCAGTGGGCAGTGCCTCTGCCTGGGTCCTGGTTGGTCCTGGGGTGGCTGAGCCAGCTGCCAGGCACTGTCCTGGGTGCTCACTTAGTCCCTGGGACAGCCCCCAGGCGGGGATGCTGGCGCCCCCACGGGCGTGGGTGCGGTCCAGCCAGCCTCCACTCTCAGAGGCTGTGCTATGCTCGATTGCCTGCCCTGGGGCTGTCTGTGGGGTGGCAAGAGTCAGACATGACTTAGCAACCAAATGGCGAATGAGGACAGCCTCCCTGTTTCAGAGACGGATGCCTTCACCGGGGTCCTTCCTGAAGACAGGTGGAGCTTGTGATGCTGTACCCCTCAACAGGAGGGGAGAATGGGGGATGAGCCGAGAGCGGAAGAAAATGACAATTCTCTGGAGCCAGGCCAAACCTTCCCCTCCCTGGCTCCTGGTGTCTGATTACCTAGAGCAGGAGGATTTATTAAGCACCCAGTAGGAGCCAGGCACTGCCTTAGATACTTTATAAACACTGTCTCATTTAATCTTTTCAGCATTTTTTAACTCAAAGCACAGAGTAGCATTTACACACCATTCACTTACATCCAGATTTTTAAACGTTACCATTCTACCACATTTGCCTTAGGGTTTCTCTTTCTAAGGGGAAAGAAAAAGGATCTGAAGCCCTTTCTATCTCTCCTAACTGCATCTTCTCCACATACCCCCACCCTGCCAGGAAGAAGCCATCACGCATCTGTAAGTAATCCATATAGTTCAGTTCAGTTCAGTTGCTCAGTCGTGTCCGACTCTTTGCGACCCCACGAATCGCAGCACGCCAGGCCTCCCTGTCCATCACCAACTCCCGGAGTTCACTCAGACTCACGTCCATCGAGTCCATGATGCCATCCAGCCATCTCATCCTCGGTCGTCCCCTTCTCTTCCTGCCCCAAATCCCTCCCAGCATCAGAGTCTTCGCCAGTGAGTCAACTCTTCGCATGAGGTGGCCAAAGTACTGGAGTTTCAGCTTTAGCATCATTCCTTCCAAAGAAATCCCTGGGTTGATCTCCTTCAGAATGGACTGGTTGGATCTCCTTGCAGTCCAATGGACTCTCAAGAGTCTTCTCCAATACCACAGTTCAAAAGCATCAATTCTTCAACACTCAGCCTTCTTCACAGTCCAACTCTCACATCCATAGATGACCACAGGAAAAACCATAGCCTTGACTAGATGGACCTTAGTCGGCAAAGTAATGTCTCTGCTTTTGAATATGCTATCTAGGTTGCTCATAACTTTTCTTCCAAGGAGTGAGCGTCTTTTAATTTCATGGCTGCAATCACCATCTGCAGTGATTTTGGAGCCCCCCAAAATAAAGTCTGACACTGTTTCCACTGTTTCCCCATCTATTTCCCATGAAGTGATGGGACGAGATGCCATGATCTTCGTTTTCTGAATGTTGAGCTTTAAGCCAACTTTTTCACTCTCCTCTTTCACTTTCATCAAGAGGCTTTTTAGTTCCTCTTCACTTTCTGCCATAAGGGTGGTGTCATCTGCATATCTGAGGTTATTGATATTTCTCCCGGCAATCTTGATTCCAGCCTGTGTTTCTTCCAGTCCAGCGTTCCTCATGATGTCCTCTGCATATAAGTTAAATAAGCAGGGTGACAATATATAGCCTTGACGTACTCCTTTTTCTATTTGGAACCAGTCTGTTCTTCCATGTCCAGTTCTAACTGTTGCTTCCTGGCCTGCACACAGATTTCTCAAGAGGCAGGTTAGGTGGTTTGGTATTCCCATCTCTTTCAGAATTTTCCACAGTTGATTGTGATCCACACAGTCAAAGGCTTTGGTATAGTCAATAAAGCAGAAAGAGATGTTTTTCTGGAACTCTCTTGCTTTTTCCATGATCCAGCGGATGTTGGCAATTTGATCTCTGGTTCCTCTGCTTTTTCTAAAGCCAGCTTGAACATCAGGAAGTTCTTGGTTCATGTATTGCTGAAGCCTGGCTTGGAGAATTTTGAGCATTCCTTTACTAGCGTGTGAGATGAGTGCAATTGTGCGGTAGTTTGAGCATTCTTTGGGATTGCCTTTCTTTGGGATTGGAATGAAAACTGACCTTTTCCAGTCCTGTGGTCACTGCTGAGTTTTTCAAATTTGCTGGCATATTGAGTGCAGCACTTTGACAGCATCCTCTTCCAGGATTTGAAATAGCTCCACTGGAATTCCATCACCCCCACTAGCTTTGTTCGTAGTGATGCTTTCTAAGGCCCACTTGACTTCACATTCCAGGATGTCTGGCTCTAGGTGAGTGATCACACCATCGTGATTATCTTTGTCATGAAGATCCTTTTTGTACAGTTCTTCTGTGTATTCTTGCCACCTCTTCTTAATATCTTCTGCTTCTGTTAGGTCCCTACCATTTCTGTCCTTTATTGAGCCCATCTTTGCATGAAATGTTCCCTTGGTATCTCTAATTTTCTTGAAGAGATCTCTAGTCTTTCCCATTCTGTTGTTTGCCTCTATTTCTTTGCATGATCGCTGAGGAAGGCTTTCTTATCTCTCCTTGCTATTCTCTGGAACTCTGCATTCAGATGCTTATATCTTTCCTTTTCTCCTTTGCTTTTCGCTTCCTTTCTTTTCACAGCTATTTGTAAGGCCTCCCCAGACAGCCATTTTGCTTTTTTGCATTTCTTTTCCATGGAGATGGTCTTGATCCCTGTCTCCTGTACAATGTCACGAACCTCATTCCATAGTTCATCAGGCACTCTATCTATCAGATCTAGGCCCTTAAATCTATTTCTCACTTCCACTGTATAATCATAAGGGATTTGATTGAGGTCATACCTGAATGGTCTAGCGGTTTTCCCTACTTTCTTCAATCTGAGTCTGAATTTGGTAATAAGGAGTTCATGATCTGAGCCAGTCAGCTCCCGGTCTTGTTTTTGCTGACTGTATAGAGCTTCCCCATCTTTTGCTGCAAAGAATATAATCAATCTGATTTTGGTGTTGACCATCTGGTGATGTTCATGTGTAGAGTCTTCTCTTGTGTTGTTGGAAGCGGGTGTTTGCTATGACCAGTGCATTTTCTTGGCAAAACTCTATTAGTCTTTGCCCTGCTTCATTCCGTATTCCAAGGCCAAGTTTGCCTGTTACTCCAGGTTGTTTCTTGACTTCCTACTTTTGCATTCCAGTCCCATATAATGAAAAGGACATCTTTTTTGGGTGTTAGTTCTAAAAGGTCTTGTAGGTCTTCATAGAACCGTTCAACTTCAGCTTCTTCAGCATTACTGGTTGGGGCATAGACTTGGATAACTGTGATATTGAATGGTTTGTCTTGGAGATGAACAGAGATCATTCTGTCGTTTTTGAGACTGCATCCAAGTACTGCATTTCAGACTCTCTTGTTGACCATGATGGCTACTCCATTTCTTCTGAGGGATTCCTGCCCGCAGTAGTAGATATAATGGTCATCTGAGTTATATCCACCCATTCCAGTCCATTTTAGTTTGCTGATTCCTAGAATGTCGACGTTCACCCTTGCCATCTCCTGTTTGACCACTTCCAATTTGCCTTGATTCATGGACCTGACATTCCAGGTTCCTATGCAATATTGCTCTTTACAGCATCAGACCTTGCTTCTATCACCAGTCACATCCACAGCTGGGGATTGTTTTTGCTTTGGCTCCATCCCTTCATTCTTTCTGGAGTTATTTCTCCTCTGATCTCCAGTAGCATATTGGGCACCTAATGACCTGGGGAGTTCCTCTTTCAGTATCCTATCATCTTGCCTTTTCATACTGTTCATGGGGTTCTCAAGGCAAGAATACTGAAGTGGTTTGCCAGTCCCTTCTCCAGTGGACGACAATCTGTCAGACCTCTCCACCATGACCCACCCATCTTGGGTTGCCCCACGGGCATGGCTTAGTTTCATTGAGTTAGACAAGGCTGTGGTCCTAGTGTGATTAGACTGACTATTTTTCTGTGAGTATGGTTTCAGTGTGTCTGCCCCTGATGCCCTCTCGCAACAGCTACCATCTTACTTGAATTTCTCTTACCTTGGGCATGGGGTATCTTTCATGGCTGCTCCAGCAAAGCACAGCCGCTGCTCCTTACCTTGGATGAGGGGTATCTCCTCCTGCCGCCCTTTCTGACCTTCAATGTGGGATGGTTCCTCTAGGTTGTTTGGTGTTTTCCAACAAAATTTTTACTGATTTAATTGTAGACTCACAGACAGTTGTTAAGAAATAAAACAATTTGCCTAGTTTCCCTTCAGTTCAGTTCAGTCACTCAGTTGTGTCCAACTCTTTGCGACCCCATGAATCGCAGCATGCCAGGCCTCCCTGTCCATCACCAACTCCCGGAGTTCACTCAGACTCACGTCCATCAAGTCGGTGATGCCATCCAGCCATCTCATCCTCTGTCGTCCCCTTCTCCTCCTGCCCCTAATCCCTCCCAGCATCAGAGTCTTTTCCAAAGAGTCAGCTCTTAATTACCATATAGCATCCCAACCAGGTAGCAGTGAAGTGAAAGGGGTTTCCCTGGTGGTTCAGCTCCTGCAATGCGGGAGTCCCCGGTTTGATTCCTGCACCAGGACAATCCCCTGGAGAAGGGACAGGCTGCCCACTCCAGTATTCTTGGGCTTCCCTGGTGGCTCAGCTGGTAAAGAATCCGCCTGCAATGCGGGAGACCTGGGTTTGATCCCTGGGTTGGGAAGATCCCCTGGAGAAGGGAAAGGCTGCCCTCTCCAGCGTTCTGGCCTGGAGAATTCCACGGACTGTGTGGTCCACGGGGTCGCAGAGACTGTCATATGATTCACCCACCCTATGCAGGTTTCCTCTCCCGTCTTCCCACCTTCGTCCACGTTTGCCTGTTGTGTCTTTAAAGGTACACCAGTGGTATGCTATTCACCTCCTTCCGCAATGCACTTTTTCAGCCAGAATGATGTTTCAGAGCCATGTCCACCTCGGCACATACTGTTCTCGTGCATCCATTGTGTGAATACTCTGCAGTTTATCATTCATCCCACACTGATCTCGAAGCAGGCTGGCATCTGTGTTACACACAGTGCTGTGGTGAAGAGTAGATCAGAGGACTAGAAGGCGCATTTCTGAGTCAGAAGACGTCTGCGTTCCAGTTCATTAGACGTTAGCAGCTCGTCCTCCACGGCATCCGCGCCCCCCCCAGCAGTGTGGGAGTATTTCTGTTTCTCTTCATCTCCTGTTCATGAAAGCGTACCTATCTCACTGCTGTTCGAATTTGCATTTCCCTGATGGAAGTGGAGTTCTGATTTAAGCAGAAAAGGAAGTTATTAAAAGTGGATAAAATCTCCAGGAGGGCTGGGAAACCAGGCTCAAAGCTGAGCAGACAGAAGTGTGCGGAGCTGGCCAGGAAAGGGTGGCGAAGACAACGCTGGGCCCCAGATCTCAGAGCTGCACCCCAGCCCCTGATGCTGGTGGAAGCCCCCCGCCCCACCCTCTAGATGTGGGTGCGGGTGCGTGGCTGCTGAGCTTTCACCGTCGCGGAGGCCGCTCTGCCTCAGGACCCCAGCTTCACGTCCGCCTGGCTGGGCGCCGCTGGGACTGAGTCTTTCACCTCCGGGGGTGTCAGGACTCGCAGAGGAAGGAATTCCTCAAACACGGAAAAGCAGGTTCACGTGCGGTATGGCCAAAAAACAGCAGGTGTCAGCAGACCTGACTCAAGAGCGCGGCCGAACCCTTCTGTGTTCATTGGCACTCAGACTTCCTTTTCAGGAAAGGAACAGGCGTATATGTGCCTGTGACTGACTCACCTTGCAGTACAGCAGAGCCCGGCCCAGCGCTGGAAACTAGCTGTTCCTCCCTGTAAGAAGAGAGTGCCGTGGAAGGCAGACACCCAGGGAAGAGGCAGCCGCGTGACGGGTCTGCAAGCCCAGGACCACCGAGGCCTGCGGCAAACGTGGGAAGCTGGGAAAGGCAAGGAGGGCTTCTCGTCCGACGGGTTTCAGAGGGACCGTGACCACCAGCGACGTGATTTCAGACTTCAGGCCTCCGGAACCGCGAGGCAGCACAGCTCTGTGGCTCTGAGAAGTCACACGGACTGTGGCGCTTTGTTAGGGCGGCCCCAGGAAAGGAATACAGGCGGCGGATTAGCTTGACGGATTTAGAACGTCACACCAAACTTGCCTCTCCCTTGGTCGGAGTGCTTTTTAAGTATTGCTGGGTTGGACTTGCTTATAGTTTGTTCTCTTCTATTTTGTTAAGGGCTTCCGCGTTTGTGTTCATGAAGAATGTTATCTGTAGTTTTCTTGTGTTTGTTTGACTTTGGTATTAGAGTGATTTTCTTTTAATGTCTTTGTCTTACATTGGTATCAGACTCTTACAGACAGAGTTTGGGGGGATAGTTTCTTTATGACTACTTTTTAAAGGGAAGTTTAGGTTCACAACAAAATTGAGAGGGAGATGCAGAGAACGCCCTGACAGGCATCACCTTGCACTTTTCATCGGCACCAGTCTCCAGAAAGGCGGGTTTATTACCGAGAACGGATCTGCCCTGGCACATCGTAACCCCTCGAAGTCAGTGGTCTGCCTTAGGGCTCACGCGATGCTCGGTGAGTTTGGATGAATTAGGGAAATGGTCTTGTTTCTTCAGTTTCCATTCGTCTGTTGCTATTATGTTGTTGTTTAGTCGCTAAGTCGTGTCTGACTGTTTTTCGAGTCCACCCGGGCTCTGTCCATAGGATCTCGTGAGCGAGAACACAGGAGTGGGTTCCCATTGCCTTCTCCAGGGGATCTTCCCCACTGAGGAATCCAACTTGTGTCCCCTGCGTTGGCAGGCAGTCTTTACCACTGAGCCGCCAGGGGACCCTTGTTGACACTGTACAGAAATACAGCTGGTCCTTCCCCGGTGGTCCAGTGGCCAAGACTCCATGCTGCCAGTGCAGGGGCCTGGGTTCAATCCCCGGTCAGGGAGCTAGATGCTGCATGCTACATCGAAGAGCTGGAAGGCCGCAACCAACGCTCTCTCGTGCGGCAATGCAGACCCGGCACAGCCAAACCAATGATAAAAAGAAACATTAAGAGGGAGAAAGGCAGTAGATCCCTGTGTGTTGGTGCCGTGTCCTGCATTCCTGGTAAACTCAGTTATTCTCATTCAACTTGGGATTTTGTTTTTAAAATCCCTTAATTTAAAACGCGCTCCCATATGCGCCTTCCTTCCACTCCCTCTGCCTTCCTTCTGCCCACGTCACAGGCGGGGCCTCCAGTCGACGCTGTGTGGGAGAGCGACCGTCTTGCTTCATTGCCAGTCCTGGGGGAGGCTGTTCAGTCTTCCACTTGGTGTATGATGGTGGTGCTAGACTCTCAGAGATGCTCTTTACCAGGGAGAGCTTTCCTTATCGTCCTAGTTTGCAGAGTTATAATTGTGAACGGGTGTTAGATTTTGTCAGAATTTATCTGCATTATTTTTTTCTGCAATTTATACTTTCTGCGTATGAGATACTCATGAGTCTTCTGCTAATATGATGAGTTACACTGATTTTTTAAATAATGAAACCAACACCGCATTCCTGGCATACGCTCTGCTTGCATTAGATTGCTATTATTTTTCCCTTGAGAAGTTTGACAGAATTCACTAGAGAAGCCATATGGACTAGGAGTTTTCTTCACGAAGAAGGTTTTTTCCCTTTTCTTTTTGGCTGCACCTCGAGGCATATGGGATCTTAGTTCCCCGACCAGGGACTGAAACCCAGGCCCCTACACTGGGGGCACGGAGTCTCAACCACTGGACAGCCAGGGAGGCTTCAGTTTTTTCCTTTTTAAATTGCAGAATATACATAACACCAACCATTTTAAAAGCGTATAGTTCAATGGAATTAAGTACCACAAATTTAATGGCTTGAAACAACAAAAATGTCGTCTTACAGATCTGGAGGTCACAAGTCTGAGATAAGGCTCACAGGGTTAAAATCTAGGTGTTGGAACGACTGTTGCCTTTGGAGGTTCCAGTAGAGAACCCCTTCCTTGCATCCTCCCGCTTCTAGAAGCTCCTGGCGTTCCTTGGCTCGTGACTCCATTACTTCAGTCTCTGCCTTTAACATCACGTGGCCTTCTGCCTAGCTCTGACAGTCTTTGACGATTCCTTTTGTGCAGCCCTTTCATAATGACATTGAACCTGCCCTTGTAATTCAGGATAGTCCTTGAGACTTCCTTGGCGGTCCAGTGGCTAAGGCTGCACGCTCCCAACTCAGGGGGCCCAGGTTCCATCCCTGGTCAGGGAACTGGATTCCACATGTCGCAAGTAAGAGTGTGCAGGCAACTGAAGATCCCACGTGCCGTAATGAAGATCAGAGACCCTGCGTACTGCCCTGAAGACCTGGCACAGCCAAAAGAAGTACATTCATCCCATCTCAACATCCTCTGAAGTCTCCACCCTTTATAGCATCAACCCAAAGTCCAGAATCTTATCAAAATCTCATTAGCTCAAAAGTCACAAGACTCATTATTTGAATAATGTAAATTGCTATGGGTGGGACTGAGTGTGAGATTCATCCTGAGGCAAAATTCCTTTACATCTGTGTACTTAGAAAATAAGTGACCTAATCCCCAAATACAATCCTGACAGGAATAGGGTGACAGCTACAGACTTTCTCATTCGAAACGGGAGAAGGAATGGAAAAGGAACTGCAGTCCCAAGCAATTTTGAAATCCGGGTAATTCGTGGCTGGTCCAGTGGCTAATATTCGGTGCTCCCACTGAAGGGGCCTAGGCGCAATCCCTGGTCAGGGACCTGGTCAGACCCCACAGGCACAGCTAAAAAGACCTCGTGGGCAGGAATCCAATTGCCAGTGCAGGAGGCACGGGTTTGATCCCTGGTCTGGGAAGACTCCACAGTGTTGCTGTTCAGTCGTTAAGTCGTGTCCAACTCTTGGCGACCCCAAGGACTGCAGTTTACCAGGCTTCCCTGCCTTTCACTGTCTGTCTCCTGGAGTTTGCTTAATCTCACGTCCTTTGGGGCTGCCTCTTCACATCAGGTGGCCAAAGTATCGGAGCTTCAGCTTCAGTCCTTCCAACGAATAGGCAGGGTGGATTTCCTTTAGGGCTGACGTTTGATCTCCTTGCTGCCTAAGGGACTCTCAAGATTCCACACACGGGGCAGCAACTCAGCCTGGGCGCCACAGTTGCCGAACCCGCGTGCTGCGGCTACTGAAGCTTGTGCGCCCAGAGCCCGGGCTCGGCGGCCAGAGAAGCGCCCAGAGCCCGGGCTCGGCGGCCAGAGAAGCGCCCAGAGCCCGGGCTCGGCGGCGAGAGAAGCCGCCGCAGCGAGAAGCCCACACACCCCACTCGCCGCAACCAGAGAGTCTGCACAAAGCAAGGAAGACCTATGCAGCTGAAAGAATAACTAAGTAAATAATTTAACAGATTAAAAAGATTTTGTGTGTTGAACTCAGACCTGGGGCACCAAGTAAGTAAATAAATAGTAACGTTTTGAAATCCAATGGCGCACACTCAGGTTTCAAGGCCAAGGAATTCTCCTCTGTGGCTTCCTGTTCTGCCCTCTGGGCCCACGGCCCCACCCTCAGTCTTCTTGGCTTTTCATCAAGGGTTAGCACTTGTTCGCAGCTGAGTAGTATTATGGGCTGTTTCCTGCCTGTGGAATTTTGAGGGTCAGGCAGCCTTCTTTCTTGTTTCTTTGTCCCTGTCCGTCCTAGCTGGCAGGATTTCTACTGATAAAACATGCTCAGGAACCTATGGCTCTCCCATGGACGTCACTGGAAAAGGGCTCATCCACAGGTCTTTCCTGGATAAATCCATCTCTATTTTCACTTCGAAGAGACCTAGTCTCTTCCAAGAGCCCTCTGTGTCACCAGATACTGTGACGTTCCGTTCCTTTCTCGGCACTAGAAAAGCGCTGTTCAGCCACAGCCTTGGCTTTCTCTCCAAAGCACAGTTTCCTGATGGTGAGCCTCCTAGGCTATCCACTCCAGTATTCTTGGGCTTCCCTGGTGGCTCAGCTGGTAAAGAATCCGCCTGCAATGTGGGAGACAACCCCTGGGTTGGGAAGATCCCCTGGAGAAGGGAAAGGCTCCCCACTCCAGTATTCTGGCCTGGAGAATTCCACGGACCGTGTAGTCCATGGGGTCGCAAAGAGTCGGACGCGACTGAGTGACTTTCACTTTGCAACCTGGATAAGTTCTTTTCCATATAACCGTGGGACACAGTTCAGCTAAGCTCTGTGTCACTGCAGAACATTAGCCTGTTTTCATCTAGTTTCCAACAATACGTTCCTCATTCCCTCTGAGCCCTTGGCTGAAGTGTCCTTATTGCCACCAACAGTCTGTTTATGACCATTTAAGTACCACCATCTAAGATGATACAGGTTTTCTTTACCACAGTTAGCAGAATGGTTAACATCCATATGCCTACTAACAGTCTATTCAAGGCAACCAAGGTGTCTTCTGCTGTGCTTCTTAAAATTTTTCCAGTCTCTACTCATTACCTAATTCTGAAGTCAGTTCCACATTTGTAGGTGTTCGTCGTAGCAATACCCTGCTTCCCAGCACTCACATTAGTGTTTTGCACTTTTGTTTTCATTGCTGTGTGGCAGTCTATTGCACGACGCCACAGCAATGTGTTCATCCAGTCTGTTGTTAATAGACATTTGGGTTATTTCCAGTTTTCAGCTCTTTGCTTGTGGCTTCTAGGAATGAGCCTTTTTTTGGTGGACATATGCTTTTATTTTTTGTGGGTAAATATCTTGGAGTGGGATTGCCTCAAGGATTATTCCTTTTCCACTCTTGGTCCACTGTGGACAGCCAGCTTCCGTGCTGCTCTGGAGGCTGGTGGGTCAGCCCTTCATTCACCCTGATTTTGTCTAGGAAGTTCAGCTCTGTCTCCCGTGCTTGCTGGGACCTAAGCCTTCCTTTCGCCTTAACCCAAGTTCCTAGGGTCTTATAGCACTTCTGAAAGCTCTGTGAGCTGTTTCCTTCAGTTTTTGTTCATCCCTGTAACTTAAAGTTCCCCCTACGGGGCACTCTCTCTTGCTTTTGAATCCAGCTGTGTAATAAAAAATAGTTTGGGGTAAAATGTTAGCTAGCATTTCTGTTTGGGGAACAGAGCGAATGTACCTCTGCATCGGTTCACACCACCCTGATAGGTCTCTTATTGAACCTCACTAAAACTTGGACCAGGGCAACTTTTTGGAGCATGTTATCTTGATAAATCCATTTTGCATGTGAGAAAACGGAAGCAGGTTAAGTAGCTTGTCCAAGGTCGAATTAGGACAGGGAGTTCCCTGGTGGCCCAGTGGTTACGAATGTGCGCACGCTCAGCTGTGTCTGTCTCTTTGCGATGCCATGGACTGGAGCCCGCCAGGCTCTGTCCGTGGGATTTCCCGGGCAAGAGTGCTGGAGTGGTTGACATTTCCTTCTCCAGGGGATCTTCCTGACCCAGGGATTGGGCCTTAGTCTCTTACGTCTCCCGTGCTGGCAGGCGGGTTCTTTACCACTAGCGCCACTTGGGAGCCCAACTCAGAGAATTCGGGTTCAGTCCCTGGTATTGGAGACGAGATCTCACGCAGCCAAATAAAAACATGGAAACCCCCAAAATAAAGTTTGATTAGGACAGCCAACTTCTTTGAGATATTTAAAGCCTCCTGGGGCTCATGGAGGATGTGAGCAAACCCCTTTACTCCAGGCAGGAATTTTATTTTTTTAATGTTTATTTTCTTAAATGATTATTTGGCTGTGCTGTGAAACATGTGGGATCTCAGTTCTCTGACTACCTTAGTTCCGTCATCAAGGATGGAAACTTGAGTTCCCTGACCAGGGATTAAACCTGCACCCCCGCAATGGAAGCAGAGTGTTAGCTGCTGGACCGCCCCAGGAACTGTAGAATGGATACTGGAGAGGCGCTGCGTGAGTGGGTAACCCAGAGTGTCAGAGGAGGATTTGATTCCATGATTGTCGAAGTATTAAATGAGATGATACTGGTTCGTCAATTAGCGTGGTGTTTGAAACCTAGTATTTTAAAAGAAATTTGGGATGATTGATATTATTAATGAAACTATAATTTTCTGTACCTTTAGAGTTCTTCCTCTTCCCTGTGTTATGGTTCAGAGCCACAGGCAGCTTCCCTACCAGCCTCCCAAAACAAGGGGAGTGTTTATGAGTGGAGCAGAATTTGCGGGTTAGGACATTTGAAGATAAACTGCCAGCTTTATCGCACAGGGGAAGTGCTGCAGGGGCCCTGAGGATGGTCTCTGGCACCAGACGGTGTGGATTTGAACCCCAGATCTTTTATCGACTAGCTGTGGGGTCTTTCCTGGCCAAAATGGAGATAATCATACTACTATCTTCTAGATTTATTGTGAGGAGTCGATGAGCTTCTAAGGAAAAGGCATATGTAAGGGTGCTCAGCACATAATAGGCATGTCCAGCAAATGTTAGCTTGGTTAGTGTGGTTAGCATCTAGTGCTGTGTATCAGGCGTTTCTGGCTGGCTGTCTTCCAGGGGCATAGTAAAATGTTCCAGTTGTGGTTGGGTATAGCCATGACTAGTTGTGGCCAATGAGTCGTGAGTAGAAGCCTTGTGGTGCTTCTGAGCCAGAGCAGTTAGACGCTCTGAGCACTTTCTCTTTGTCAGGAGGACAGGAATCCAGAGTGGTGGCTGCCCGCTCCTCCTGGGTTTCCGAGGGCTGCTGCTGAATACGGCTCCTCTGTTGTTTCTGGCCTGAGACTGGGGATTGTTACTGCAGCGTGATGGAGCCTGCGCTGACAAACACGTGTACGGTTATTAATAACCTCGAGGAAGACATCCTCCTCGAGGCATTCTAGTGACTCTCTGAAAAGGCCTTTAGTAGGACCTGGAGATGCTTGCATCTCTGCAGGGCGACCGGTGAGAGCCCTTCGGCCCCTTTCCACCTGCAGAGTGGGTCCCGGCTTCAGTGTCCTGTGTCCCGAGTTCTGTCAGTTCGCTTATACTGTTCTCGTTTTCCTGAAGGGAAAGTGAAAAAAGTGACTCAGAATACATTAACAGTCTTAAGGTAACTGAATTCATGCCAGTAATCAAAGGGTTTAAAAAAGCAGAGATTCCATTTTCTATTTACCATTTCCTGAATGAAACAGAAATAGCATAGGGATTAGGCTTCTTTGGCGAGGATCTAAAGACATTACAGGCAGACATATTTTGAGGCGTGTTTCCCAAGCATGCTTTCACTGTTAGCGATGTCTGGCAGTGTAGTCCACAGCTCGTAACGGCTGAATTCCTCTCTCCTAGAGGGATTCACAGCCTGTCACAGAGGAAGCAACCATTCATCTCTCCTCCCACAGCACCCATGCTTGTGGTCCTCGGCACACACCGTGCTCTGCGTGGTGTGAGGACCCTGCTGTGTTCTGCTCCTCTGATCAATTCCATCGGAAAATTTGGAAGGTGGGGACCTCTCCTGGTTATCCCTATGTGGGGGTCCCTCACTCTCCTCTCCCATGACAAACAGATGCTGAGCAGACGCTCAAGAAATGTTTGCAAGGATAAAACAGACTTTCAACGTAGAGCAGTGGTTTTCCCCCTAGGCTGCACCTTAGCATCACCCAGGGAGCTTAAAAAAAAAAATCCCGAGTTTGGACCATACCTGAGACCAATTAAATCAGAGCTTCTGAGGGTGGGCTTCAGGCGGGGTATATGTAAGTGCTCCCAGGTGGTTACTGCAGCCTAGGTGTGGACACTGAAGTACAGCAGAGGCTGCCTGACCACGTCAGGGGTGTTCAAGTAAAACAATAAATTCAATATGCTGTTATCTGTGCGGCTTCCCGGGGGGCACTAGTGGTAAAGAACCCATCTGCCAATGTAGGGGATGCAAGACATGTGGGTTCGACCCCTAGGTTGGAAGATCCCCTGGAGGAGGGCACGGTACCCCACTCCAGTATTCTTGCCTGGAGAATCCCACGGACAGAGGAGCCTGCCAGGCTGCAGTCCGTAGGTTCGCAGAGTCAGACACGCCTGAAGCGACTCAGCACGCACGCATGCTGTTAGTCTCGTGTAATGTCTAACTTTATGCCTGTTTAGTGCCTCACAGTTTTCAAGGTGCAGTGAGTGTTTAAGCATTGAATAAGGATCTTTTGGAGGGACACAGATATGTAGCAAATACTTCCAGGAAGTTAGAGAGATGGAGAGAGAGAGAGGGAGCGGGAGACAGAGAATGACAATGTGTGTGTGTGTGCCGGCGCCCTTGGGAGGGGAGAAAGTGCTGAGCACATCACTTGATGCAAAACCAGCTTAAAGGAAGCCTGCGGTGGCGGAAGGAAACAGTATCCCGCTGAGACTTGGGAAAGCGTCTCCATGCTGGTCTCTGGGAGAGGCACACCACTTCCTCAGTTGTGCTGGGGGACAGCATCGTTGTTGGTTGGCTCACAAAGATGTCCGGTGACTGTAGCAAAGAGAACTAGCTCCCCGGGGAGGGGAGTCCTTCCTAGGACCCTGACTGGGGCTCTGGGCTCTTGATTGCTGTTACTGGCTCCCTGGGCGTTAACAGTTGTCCCGGTATTAGCAGGTCCACGGTCCTTACCTTGGGAACAAGGCCCTCCCTAACGGAGCCCCACCAGTCGCTCCAGCTTCCTCTTCGGCCTCCGCTTTTAGCTCCAGGAAGACCACAGCGTTTGCAGCTGTGCGATGTCTCGGGGCCCGTGGGCACCCGCTCCTTCCTCCTGCCGAATTCCTCATTCCTCCGGCCCCAGCTGAGGCTCTCCGCATCCCGGGATCCCTTAACCCGGCCAGGGCCGGGGGAGCGCTCTTGTGCGGCGCTCCCACAGTCTTGTTCTGGAAGTCGGGACACCCGCTCCACTGCGTCCTCCAGATAGGGGAGGGCACCAAATGCACAGGCCCGCCTGGCCTCCAGGGGGCAGTCCGGGGACCTGAGTGAGCGAGGGAACGACTGAACGACCAGGTGGCTAAGGGAGCGGGTGGGCGAGTCGCTGAACGAACGAGCGGATGGACCAGCGGGCGGACGACCGAGGAAGCGGGCGGGCGAGCGGACCAGAAGGTGAGAGAGTAAACGGATGAGTGAGTGAGCGGGGGCCTGAGGGAAGGCAGCTGGGGGCTGACTGGGCGGGCGAGGGGGCGGCGGACGCTGGACGCTGACCGCGCGCCTGGACCGCGCCACCTGCCCTCCGCGTGGCAGCCGAGCCGGGGCGGGGCGGGAAGAGGCGGAGAAGTGGGCGTGGCGACGGCGGGAGTGGGCGTGGCGGACCCGGTGCGTGGGCGTGGCGAGGCCGAGGGCGGGCGGGGCAGGCCCGGGGCGGGCGGGGATAGGCCGGGAGTGGGCGTGGCCAACCCTGGGCGTGGGCGGGGCGAGGCCGGGCCCAGGCCGGCGGGCGCGGAGGAAGTCACGTGGCGAGCGCTCACATGACCGGCGGCGCGATGGACCCGCTGCCCACCGCGCCCGGAGCTGCAGCTGCTGAGGCAGAGGCGGACGAGGAGGCGGACCCGCCAGCGGCAGGTATGGCAGGCGCCGCCCCCAGGCCCCGCGCGGCTCCGGCCAGCGCCCGCTGAGGCCCTGCGGCCTGCGGCTCGCTTCCTGGCCCCGGACTCCCCGCGCCTGCTGGGTCCTCCCCTCTCACGGCCCCTCCCGGTCCACGCCCAGGAGGGCGCGTGGCTCCGCGGCTCAGAACCCCAGCACCTGTCCGGGTTTGCGCCTCTCCGCGCGCTTCTGCCTGCGTCTCCCCGGGACTGTCCGGGTCCCTCGGGGCCGCAGGGCCCGCCCGCCCCGCGCTTCCTGCGTGCCCATCTGCCCTCCGCGTGTCCCTGGACTTGCCGGGCCTTGGCACAGGCTGTGGCGGCTCAGGACTTGGGCGTTTCTTCGGCCAGCCCGCCGTGTTTCTCCGTAAGTGCTTTTCTTAGTGGGTGAGCGTGAACGCTGAGAAGCACGCGGGAGGCTTGGCTTTTCTCGGATGGTACCCCCTCTAGCCTTCCACCTGGAGGATACATGTGGGTGTGAGTTACTGCAGCTTCTTGGTGGTGGCGGCGGCACAAGTTGGAAACTCCGTTTGGAGGGTCTGGAAGGTGTCCCTGAGAAGCTCATGCTTAAAGTGAGCCCTGAAGGGCTGTAAGACGGTTGATTCCTTACGGAGAAAAGGAGATGGGAGTGGAGTGAAGTTGCTGGGAGCTGCGGTGGGGGTGGACAGTGCTCTGGGTTGGCCTGAGTGCCCTGAAGACCCTGGGTGAGTCTGCCTTTAGACACCAGACCCGCCGCTCCCCACCCTTGGCCTTCATTTCACTTGTAGCTTTGTAAGGGGTAGCGTGTGACGGCTCCCGCTCACGGTTAGAACGTTGTGTTCAGGAGGTCACACGTTTGAGCCCAGCGTGGGCCGGTCAGCCAGCCTGTTTCAGGTGCCCACACTGGACTCCTTGTCCAGGTCACTTTTGGAAACATGAGGCGTTTGAGCAGGAACGCTTCTTCCCCTGGGGATGTAAAGCAGTTCAGAGTTGCTGGATGTGGTGGTGGTTCTGGCCTCTATTTGCAGGTGCAAGGACAGCCTGACTGTTTCCTGCAGGACTCACCCACTGGCCGCCATCATGGAGTCAGCCAGCCCCGCTGTCTGAGACTGGCAGCTGGCCTTGTTAGGGGCCGTGGTGATTTTGTTAACATTAGGCGTCCAGTTGAGGGAGGTGGCGTGGTAGAGGAAAAACACACCACCAACCGAAAAAAGCACTTAAAAAAAAAAAAAACTGGGAAAGCTAAAACCCAGAGGTAAGTGGCCTGCCTACAGTGGGCAGTAGTAAGAGGGGGTGTTGTGGTGGGGATGGTGGTTAGATGGGGTGCAATCAGAAAATACGTCTTTGAGAGTGAATTTTATCCAAACACGATATTCACTAGGGAGGAAAGGAGATGGGAGTGGAGTGAAGTTGCTGGGAGCCGGGGTGGGGGTGGACAGTGCTCCGGATTGGCCTGAGTGCCTTTAGACACCAGACCCGCCGCTCCCAGCCCTTGGCCTTTATTTTTCCTTTCTCTTGTAGCTTTGTAAGGGGTAGCGTGTGACGGCTCATGCTCACAGAATGTTGTGTTCAGGAGGTCACACATCTGAGCCCAGCGTGGGCCGGTCAGCCAGCCTGTTTCAGGTGCCTTTGCTCAAGCAAAGGTTGATTTTGACTGTTGAAGGAGCTGTGGCTTGTGGAATTCCATCTTCACTGGTGTTCTGCCCACACAGCCATAGCTCACTATTAGTATTAGCTGTGGGGACCATGGGGGTCTAGGTTTTGTAGTGCCTTTGGGATTGTCGGAAAAAACGATGTTCACTGTGGTTTTCAGGCTTAATGTTTAAAAAAAATTTTTTTTAAGTTAATTTTTTTTTGGCTGCCCTGGGTCTTTGTTGCTGAGAGAGGGCTTGCTCTAGTTGCGTGGAACAGGGGCTGCTCCTCCTTGCCGAGCGTGGGCCTCTCCTTGTGGTGGCTTCTCGTGCGGTGGAGCACAGGCTCTGGGCGCGGAGGCTTCAGCCGTTGCAGCAGGCCGGCTCAGTGGCTGGGGCACACGGACTCCAGTTGCCCCACAGCATGCGGAGTCCCCCCAGACCAGGGATCCAGCCTGTGTTCCCTGCATTGGCAGGCAGGTTCTTATCCCCTGTACTACCAGGGGAGCCCCAAGAATCGTAGCATATTCTAATCCCTGGAAGCTTAAGCAGGGAGTGTTAACTCCCTTCCTAAAAATTTAACTTTCAATTTTACAATATGTAGATAACCGCATTTCCCTTACAAAAAAAAAAAAAAGCAAACACCACTGAGAACAGTGTAGATTGGCACTCACCCCCCTCTTACCAGCCTGGGATGGACCCTCTCATGCTGTTTCTGTGTTTACACTCATGTGCTCAGACAGTGCACGCCTCCTCGCGCCTCCGCGCCTATGTTTCCCTACGGTCGTATATTGGTTTTCTGCTGCTGCTGTAACAAAAATGGCCACACACAAAGTGGCTTAACCAGCAGAAAGTTCTCATTTTACAGTCCAGGAGGTCTGTAGCCAGAACAGGTTTTCCTGAGCTAAAATCTGGCTGTGGGCAGGGCTGCGTTCCATCCTGAGGCCCTGGGGAAGAAGCCGTTTCTTGGTCTTTCCCGCCTCCCAGATGCCTTCCGCATGATAACCCCTTGCCCCAGCTGCCCCAGGCTGCGCCGGCCTGTCCTGTCCTGTCTCTGACTCCTACTTCTGTCCACTTCTTCCACTTCTAAGGGCTCCTCGGGTCACAGTGGGCCCACCTGGTCACCCAGGAGGACTCTCCCAGTTTCAGTGTCGGCTGATCAGCAACCTGAATTGTGTCGGCACCTTGAGTTCCCCTTTACCGTGTGGTCGAGCAGGCTCACAGTTTTCTGGGATTAGGGTGTGGGTCCTTTAGAGGCCATCGGTCTGCTGTGAGGGCTGCCCAAGGTGGCCCATCAGTAGGGAGCCCACTTGCCAGTGCAGGAGATGCAGACGGCTCGGGCTTGATCCCTGGGTCGGGAAGATCCCCTGGGGGAGGACATGGCAGCGACTCCAGTACTCTTGCCTGGGAAATCCCGTGGACAGAGGAATCTGGTGGGCTGTAGTCCATAGGGTTGCAAGAGTTGGACACGACCGAGTGACTGAGCAGGCACTCACATTCTGCCTTAAATGCCCCAAGGAGTGGAATCGCTGGGCCGTAGGGTTACACACGGTTTAAAGAAATCCTCTGTTTTTGGCTGTGCTGCCTTAAACGCCCCGAGGAGTGGGATCGCTGGGCCATAGGGTTGCACACGGTTTAAAGAAATCCTCTGTTTTTGGCTGTGCTGGGTCTTTCTCACTGCCTGGGCTTTCCTCTAGTTGCAGCTGACGAGGGGTCACTCTCTAGTTGTGGTGCGTGGGCCTCTCATTGCGGTGGGCTGCCTTGTTGCGGAGCACAGGCTCTCAGGCACAGCGTTCAGTAGCTGTGGGTCCTGGGCTCTCGAGCACAGCTTAGTTGCTCTGAGCATGTGGGATCTTCCGGGATCAGGGATCAGTCCTGTGTCTCCGGCATCGGCGGGCGGATGCTTTACCACTGAGGCACCGGGGAAGCACAGCTGCACGTTGTTTGTTTTAACAAATGCTGACAAGTTGTCCTCTGTGATAGCTGTTGCCAGTTTATACCTGTGGCAGAATGCATCTTCTCCCTGTAACCTCATCACCATTAAGTGCCATGTTTTTTAAAAAAAAAATTCCTTCAGCATTAGAGAAATTAAGAACCTGTTTTATTTTTGTTTTAATTTCTATTTCTTCAGTTATCAGTGAGGTTAGTTTCTTGTGATGCTTTGATCTTGTGTGACCTTCCTGAACTGACTGTTCTTATCTTTGGCCCATTTTCTTATGGGATTGGTTTTTTTTTTTTTTGCTTTGTTGCTGTTCTTTTTGTATTTTGGTCTTAGGCCTGTTGTGGATTTCATATTAAAATTGTAACCATCAAAATATCTGATTGACTGGAACCCTGTTTTCTGATTGCAACATGAGAGTTTATTTCACGGTCTGTTCAGAGGTTATACAGCTCAGCGATGGTGCCCTGGAGTGCCTAAGAATGAGTGTGATAGGTGGCTGCTTGTCTAACCTGATTTTGGGAATTGCGTCATACTGGATAAGAGTACAGATTACCACTGGGTCCCAGCCCTGCTTTCCTCCAACCCTGCAGACCTAACCCTGTCTTCGCTTCCTTCTTTCCTTCGTCCCTGCGCCTCACAGCTCCTGGGATCTTAGCTCCCTGACCAGGGATTGGACTCTAGACCTTGGCAGTGAACGCACCGTGTCCCCAGCGATCCGTGTCACTTCTCCTGTAGCCCCTCGTGGAATGTACACCGTACCTGCCTCCTGGCCAGGAAGCTCCGAGCGGTTCGTCCTCTCAAGCCTTGGGGGGCCTCCTGGCTCTCGGTGGGGTCATCCCCTGAACTCTGCTTGTCCTCCGAGCGACTCTGCAGCTGGCTGCCGGCCTCTCTGTGTGCCTGCGTGGTCTCCACGCCCTCCCCCCACGCCACCCGCGTGGTCTCCATGCCCCCTGTGCTCCCTCGACCACCCGGATGCCGCTGCTCCGCCTGGATGCATTTGTCAGGCAATTCACTGAGCTGTCGCTAGAGATGTATGCATTTGACGGATTAAATTATACTTTAAAGTACCATCTGCGCTGGGGCAAAAAAATACCTTCCTGTCCTCTCTCCCTCCATCACACACATTTCTGTTGTCAGCTCCTGAGGGACAGAAACCATTACTTTCCTTTATATCCCAGCATCTGCTAATGGAGTCAGGGCTCTGCTGTTGGAATAGAATTACATCTGGTTTTTTGGGTTCTTTGGCGGCATGTAGGATCTTAGTTCCCCAACCAGCGATGGGACCGGGGGCTCCTGCAGGAGACGTCCTGACTCTGCACCGCCAGGAGATTCCCTGGAGCTACACTGTCACCCTAAGCGCTCTTTAGGGTGGCGTCACGTTTTAGTTTGGTAACAATGGTAGCTGTGCGAGTGTTATTTAAATGGGTGTTAATGCTCTTTGAACTGTTTCTCTCTTTCTCTCTGTCTCTCTCTCTCTCTCTCTCTCACACACACACACAATTTGCAAGGTAAAATGTGTCCATCTGAGGAAAGAGGAACTGAATCTCTCCTACGTAGAGCAGATTTTGCCAGAATTTGTGGTTAGCAAGAAAGTGATGTGTTCCGGTAGGGGAATTCTGTTTTGGTTTATTTTTTCCTTCCTGAGAAAAATGCACCAGAAAAAAGAGATGTTTGGCCTGCAGCGTTCAGGCTGATGGGAGAGGCTGGAGTGGTGAGATGCCGGAGAGATGGGAGTGGCCTCCCTGGGGCCTGCAGTGCATGTCAAGACAAGCTGCCCCGGTGATTAGAACCCAGGCCCAGTGAGCAGGCTGGCGGCCTGCACCCTCAGGGATTCAAAGAGTGCACCTCCGACCATGTCACCCTCTGAAGAACGGTAGCGTTTTCATCTTTCATCCTTTGATTGTGTTCGTTGTAGAATAGTTAAGAAATCATAACCAGACTCGAGGTAGAGGTTCCTGGGGAAAGCATCAGTGACGAGATCCAGCCAGTCCATCCTAGAGGAGGTCAGGCCTGAATGTTCACTGGGAGGACTGATGCTGAGGCTGAAGCTCCAGTACTTTGGCCACCTGTTGCAAAGAGCCGACTCACTGGAAAAGACCGTGATGCTGGGAAAGATTGAGGGCAGGAGGAAAAGGGGACGACAGAGGATGAGATGGTGGGATGGCATCACTGACTCAGTTGGCATGAATTTGAGCAAACTCTGGAGACATTGAAGGACAGGGAAGCCTGGCGTGCTGCAGTCCATGGGGTCGCAAAGAGCTGGACACAACTGAACAACTGACCCGCACCAACGATCAGCGTCGAAGCCTCGTGTGGCCGGGGTGGGCGCACCCCGCCGCTGGAGCTGCAGGAGCAGGCTGAGGCTGCCCTTGGCGCTGTTGCCGGCTCGCCTGGCTGTGGGAGGACAATCGTGCCCTTGGGTGTGGGGATGGGTGTATTCAGGGTCCCTCAGCTCTCTTCCCCACTTTGAAGTATGCGTACTAAGCACGTGTGAGGTGAAGATTCATGACTGATGAGTTCCCGGGCAGCTGGTGTAAGGTCTGGAGGCAACTCTGGACGCATCGGGACATACCTTTCCGAGACTCTTTAGCCCGCTTTGTGCTAGTGACGTTCTTGCCTACAAGTCTCATGAGTGAGTCGTAACCGGACCAGTAAGGTTTCATGTGGTGTGTGATTGTGCACTTGAGGAGAAGGTTGTACAAGTAAGGTAACCACAAGTACGAGCGTCGGATTAGAGAGAAATCGCCCGTGAGCCCACAACCGCGGATTTTAGCCTGTTTCCTGCTCCTGTGCGTATGTGTCGGACATTGTTAACCTCAGGCGTGTTTACATCTTGTCTGCTCGGCTCCCTTAGCGTTACTCTGCGCTGCTAAGGAGGTTTCATGCTTTCCTATTTGAGGTCTGCGGGATAGCGAATCAAGGGGCGTGTGTGTATGCTTGTAGAGCACGAAGGTGGTAAAATGTGATCCTTCGCCGGGAGTCAGCATTAAAAACTGTCCTGATGCTTGCTCTTGGTGGACAAAGCCTCTCTCTTGCTAAACTAGTTCCCCAGCCTAGAGGTGACAGCTGCTGTCAGCTACGCGTGTGGAACCACGGTTTAGTAAGCTCCGTTGTTAGACTCTGAGAGCTGGGGCGATGTCCTTAGACGACCTTGGTCGTGTCCTGCTTAGTGACCTCCTGTAAGTGCAAGTTGTGAGTCCCTGTGCCCTCTACCGAGGGTGTTAAAGAGAAGCCAGGGAGGGACACACTTGCCTCCTGTTTCTGTGAAGTTCGCACCACGCAGTCAGACTCTGCTGTGCGGGCTCGCTCACGCAGACGGTGAGGCCGTAGATGAGGGGCGAGGGAGAGACTGTGAGGCGGGGCTGTGGTCCCCTCTGGCCGGAGAAGGGGGGGGCCTGTGCGGGCACAGGATGGGGCTTCCAGGACCCCAGGGCTGTCAGCGTTTTAACCTTCGTGTGTGTTTACTTATTT
Organism: Capra hircus; assembly: GCF_001704415.2. Lineage (NCBI taxonomy): Eukaryota > Metazoa > Chordata > Mammalia > Artiodactyla > Bovidae > Capra > Capra hircus. The sequence continues at coordinate 41,776,384 of NC_030832.1, forward strand.
GGCTGCACCGGCTCTTAGCTGTGCCCTCTGGGGTCCAGTTCCCTCACCAGGGGTGGGACGGGCCCCTGTGCTGGGAGTGCAGAGCCTTAGCCGTGGGCCACCAGGGAAGCCCTCGCAACGCTCTCTTCCGCTTTTGACCTGGACAGGCCCAACCACGTGTGTTGGTGCATAAAGCTGTCCGTAGACATTTCACACGCCTGTGTGTCTGTGTCTGTGTCCCAGGAGACAAGGTTCAGGGAAACCCCAGCGCGTCCCAGATCCTGTGATGGTGAGTGGATCTGCTAATAACGCAGCTTGACAGGCAGAAGTGGGCGCCGGGGGTCTTGCTTGAAAATGGTCTTGTAGGGGTTTTGGCCTCTCAGCTTCCACCCTCTGGTTGATGTTGCAGATGTATTTATAATGAGATGCGTGTTTTGTTGTGTCGACAGCCACCCCCAAAGGAGGACTGTGCAGCTCGTCAGCATGAGATTGCTGGTCCGCTGTTTCCGATGTCTGTGTCTGGTTATACTGGCGCCGGCCCAGCCCGCTGGCAAGCCCAGGTGTCCCGGGGCCCTGGGACCAGCGGGAAGGGGCCGCAGGGCCTCCGGCACCGCGTGTCACGAGGAGGGGTGTCTGGGAATGTTGACTCTGTTGGACGTGCAGAGGCCCTGGGCTGGGACGGAGTCGGGTGGCACTCCTGACTCTGCCCAGTTCATTATCTGTGGAACCGTAATTCCACCTCCTCCTAGCTCCCGAGAAGTTCAGTCCAGGTGGCGGGGTGGGCGGGGCTTCACGCCCAGGGGAGGTCAGCTCTTCAGGCCCCAAGGCCGGTCTGCGCGTGTGCAGGCCCTTATCTCGGGGTGGCTTCCGCCCCCCGCGGGTCCTCGTGGGGGGGACGGTGGAGTCGGGGTCTCTTGGACGTCTCTGCAAGAGGCTCAGGTTTCCCCGTGCGCTGTGGGGGGTGCTGTTCCCGAGAGGGGCTCTGCTGTAGGGAGAGGTATCCCGTCCTCCACCTCCCTGGTCAGGGGACTGGGTGGGGTGTTGTGCAGGGTGGTGGTGCTGCGTGTTCGCAGTGATGGCTAAGGCCTTCCTTGTGCCTGACGCGTGAACTAGCTTAATCCTGCAGTGATGCTGTGCGGTGAGGGGTCTCACCTGCCCCACTTTACAGACGGGGAAACTGAGGCACCCAGGGACTGACTCGCCCGGCAGCTACTGCTGGAGGTGGCCGCGCTGGAGTGCCCTCCGGCAACGCGTGGGGTCTGACCTCACACCGACTCCGCTGTCTGCACCGCGGGCCCCTTACGGAGCCTGTCTGGAGGATCGGCTTCTGACTGAGTAACCACCCCTCCCAGACACAGATGCTTCGGTCCTCAGGGGGTTTTGCTGAGAGGAAGGCGGTTCCAGGGTCCTGTTCTGGTGGAGACCACCCGAGACCCTCGTGAGGTGTGCGGTCTTCTCTTTCCAGAAAGGGAGCGTCCGCCTGCCCAGAGGATTGAGCGGGGACCCAGCCCGGCCCCGCCCCCCGGAAGCCCACGTTCAGCCTGGGGGGCGTTGCAGGGGCTCCGTCCCGGGCGGTGGGTGTGAAAGCTCAGGAAGAGCAGCTCCGGCGCGCGCGGAGCTCGGGCTGGGTCCCTCGCGTTGGCGTTGCTCGGGCGCGTCCTCCAGCTCTGGGGTTTGGGGTGGGCGGGGCTCGGCAGGCGCTCAGCCCTTCCTCGTCTGCAGAACCGGCTCCGCCTTCAGTGCAGGTTTAATCGTGGGGGGAGAACTGACTCAGTATTTCTCTTTCTGTGACATTTTTCACAGTTCCTAGCTTGTCCTGCCAGTTTCCGAGGCGTTCCGTGTTCTGCTTGATTAACCGCTTTCCTAGTCGTCTGCCCCGAAGGCAGCCGGCAGGCAGGGGCCCTGTCTCGCTCCCTGTGATCGATAAATATCTGTTTAAGTGAATTTAACTGTATGTCACTTGGCTTATAACATTGGGTGATTGCTTGGGATTTTATTAGAGGGACTGAGTTCAGCTGCAAATGCAGATTCTCTGTGCCGCGTCTGCTGGAATCCAGAGAGGGAGGCTGCCAGGTATTTTGGAATATATTCACTTTCATGTCCAGAGACCCTAGAAAACCTGAGTCACTGTTAGACGAAACCATCCAGGCCTGGGAGGAGGGTTTTTTTTTTTTTTTTTTTAAAGAACAAAACCAAAACCAGATTGAGTTGAACAGAGATGAGTATTCTTTTTGGAACTTTGAACTTCTGCTTTGTCAGGAATTCCAAGATTTCCCGAGTTAGCTAAAATAGTGGTTTTTTTTTAAGCTCTGGAAAAAGTCCCTGGGCCTCCCCACATGAAAGCATTCCAGAAGGGAGAGGCCTGAGGAGATTTTGATGAACAGAGTCCAGGAGCCCTTCCAGAAGCAGGTTTGTCCGGTTCCTGAAGAAGCAGGGTCCCCGCGGGCGGCAGGCTGCTCTTGCTGGGAGTCGGGTCAGGGGAGACCGCCTGATAGGCGACTCCTTCCAGGCCTGGGCTTCAGTTTTGTGATGTCCTGAGGAAGCAAACAAGCGATTTTCCCTCTCTGTGTGGTTTGGTCCCAGGGAGGAGCTCGCAGCCAGAGAAGCCCGGTTGGCGTGAACATCAGTAGGTCGCGTGCCCTTCCCGAGGGCTGGGGCGGTCTGTGCTCTGGGGGTTCTCAGGGGATTTAGGGCGTCGCGTCGCCGTGGGACCCAGCTCTGGAGGGATCAGCACGCCCTGGCCAGCAGTCCATTTCAGTCTGCGGCTGTGTCTGGGCGCACATCCTGGAAAAACCGGGCACTGTGCTGTATCTTGCACGTATAACCGTATTTTAAAAATTCTTGCCGTCAACCAGTAATGTGCCTGGTGTTGTCCCCGTTTCGGAGATGAGGAAACGGCGCAGAGAGTTGGGCTGCTCGCTCACAGCCGCAGGGGGGTCGGGCGTTTGCATCGAGGTGCCCCGACCACTGGCCCAGGAGTGTGGCGTGCCCCCTGTCCCCTGCGTGTTGTGGGCGTCGAATGAGGCCCCTTGAGCCCCTCACGGAACGTGGGCTCTGGCCCCACGAGTCACCTGGCTCACCCTGACCTCTGGCCGGCCTTGCTGCCGGGGGGCCTCCAGGTCTCACGTCTGTAAAATGAGGTCAGGGTATCTACTTGGAGTGTCTGCAGGGTTAAGGAGACATTACATAAGGACCCAGAAGGTTCAGACACTGGCCATGCCTCCTCAGTGGTGGTCGACTCTGCACACACGCTCCGAGTGACCGTCTTCATCCTGCTTTTGGGTCCATGGGGGGAGGAGGAAGGGGGAAAACACTTAATTGAGGGGTTTCTTGGACTCAGTGGCTGCGACTGCTCCGACGGACCTGCAGCTTCACAGCCGTGTGGGCGCCAGGGAGGTCCCCGGGGCCCTGAGCGTGGCCACGTGGCATTTTTGCGGCGGCCTCCACAGCTCGGCTTCTCTCACTCGTGCCTGCAACCCACCCGGAGGGTTTTGCAGGTGGCTGGTCTTTTCCTTCTTAGCAGACGCCTTCCCTCAGGGTGCGAGCCGTCTGCCTTCCAGGCTCCATCCCGGGCTAGGAGGACACTTAGCCCGTGTTCACAGGACTGCAGAGCAGAGAAGGACCTCCTCAGGCATTTTTGAGGCTTTGCTGGGGTTTGAGTCACACGCCGCGTAACTCGCCCGCTTCAGGGGTGCCGCTCGGTGGTGTTTAGTGTGCCCTGAGAGCGATGCAGCCTTCACCACAGTTGATTCCAGGACGTTCTCATCATCCGGCGCCCGTCAGTAGCTGCCCCCCTTCTCCTCCAAACCCCTCGTCCCCCAGACTGCACAACCACTAGTCTTTCTGCCTCTGTGGGTTTGTCTCCTCTTGCAGTTTCGTATAAATACAGCCATGTATTAATGCTCTGAAGGCCTTAGCGACGGCTCCTTTTGCTCAGCAGTGTTTTCAGAGTTCCTCTGTGCTGTAGCATGGATCGGTATTTCTTTCTATGGCTGAATGGTACTCCGTTGTATGGATAACTCACATTTTTCTTACTCGTGCCCCGGTCCACGGACGGCTGGGCTGTCCCCGTGTTTGGCTGTCGTGACTGGCGCTGATGCCAGCGTCCCTGCGCCCGTCTCTGTGTGGGCCTGCTGTGCCATTTCTCGTGGGCGTCCACCTAGGAGTGGCGTCATCGGCTCACAGCCCGTGTTTGACCTTTTGAGGTTGGCTGCCGGGCTTTCCCGCTGCCGAGCGTGTGGGTTCCAGGTTCCCCACGACCTCGCCAGCCCGTGTTCCTGCCTGCCTTCCGGATTGCAGCCACCCCAGCGGGTGGGGGCCCCAGGGCTGGACCTCTCTTCACGGCCCTGTTGGCCTTTTGTGCGCCTCCTTTGGGGAAACGTCTGTTCAGATCACTTGTGATGTGCCTTAGGCTCAAGTCCCTTATTGGACGCATGGTGTCGTCTGTGTTCTGTGGGTTGTCTTTTCACTTTCTTGATGGACTTTTGCAGCACAGTAGGTTTCGGCTTCTGTTCTTTCGGTTGTTGTTTGGCTGTGCTGTGTGGCTTGCTGAATCTTAGTTCCCCAACCAGAGATAGACCTGGTCCTGGCAGAGAGAGTGCCGCGCCCTTGCCACTGGGCCGCCAGGAAGCCCCAGGAGTTTCTAGTTTTGATGAAGTCCAGTTGGTCTGTTTTCTTTAGCCGGTGCTTCTGGGGTCATATCCAGGAAGGCTTTGTGTGACCTAAGGTCACAGAGATTTGCTTCTGTGCTTTCTGCTGAGAGTTTTGCAGCTTTAGCTCTGGCGTTTGAGGCCGTGGTCCATCTTGGATGAGTTGTGTTTGGCGTGGGGACGGTGCCTGGTGGTGGTCTTGTTTGGAAACGTGCCTGTCCGTCGTCATGCAGAACTTTTGGGGTGTACATGGTGTGTGCCCCTCCTGTGCTGGGCAGGGTCAGGAAGTGAGAGCTCCCTGAGGGGGTTTGTGTGGTGTATGTGGGAAACCTGTGAACCAGGTGGGTTAGGAGGAGCTTGGCCAGGACGCTCAGGCCAGCCCGAGACCTCAAAGACCGGCCTCTCCCGTGGGCACTCGGGGAGCGCTCCCTGGAGAAGCCGCGTCTGTGTCGTGCTTCTGAGGCTGGAGGGGATTCAGTTTGGAAATTCTCAACTAGTAAGTACAGCGGGCTTGGAGGGACCTTAAGAGGTTGCTTGTTTATATTTATATTATGTAAAGCAAAATATAAAAGCTCCTAATGGCTTCCCAGGTGGCTCAGGCGGTGAGCGATCTGCCTGCAATGCTATGGATCGCTGGGTTGGGAGGACCCCCTGGAGAAGGAAGTGGCAGCCCACTCCAGTGTTCTTGCCTGGGGAACCCCGCGGACAGAGGAGCCTGGCGGGCAGTAGTCCATAGGGTCACACAGAGTCAGAGACGACTGACTGAGCGTGCACACACAGAAGCACGTAAGCCTTTGCAGGAAGGTGGAGAGCATCCTTTTCTTGTGGTGTAGGTTGGTTATCCCCAAGGCCACTGGAGCTTTATAGAATCAGGGTTTTTGTCTTATGTTCTTTGGGCAGATGAGTGGATATAACCGCAGGTTGGCAGAGAGGCCGTGGTGGGGGCAGATAGACCAGGGCGAGGATGTCGCTGCTCAGGGCTCTGTGTGGCGTCCTGTGTGAACAGCTCTGCCTCTCGCTGCAGCTCACCAAGGCGGGGTTCCTGCCGCCAGGGAGGCCTGAGTGCACTGGGGGGCGTGGGGTCCTCCCGCCTGGGAGACGCAGCAGGCCCTGGCTGCTCCACGCGGCCTTCTTGCTCCTGGGAGTTCGATTCCTGCTTTGCGTTGACAGATGCTTGCTGGGCACTTACTCTCTGCTGGACACTGTTCCTAATCGCTGGGCTACTAGTTGGGAGCAAAGTGAACAAAAAGGCCTGCTCTCATACGCTTCTGTTCTCGCCGTGGAGGTGGACAGTATTTGGTGGACGAGGCGAGTGGGATGCAGGTGGGAGCTCTGGTTGGGGGGCGGTTAGGGTGCAGCTTGCTGTCACTGAGGAGGACTCATTCAGAGCGACTTGGGACCGAGTTTTCAAGGAGATGGTCTTGGATGGTGGGTTCTGGGCAAGGGGACCCTGGCCACAATGGTGGCAGGCAGGGGCGCCCAGGCCAGTAGGTGTGAGCTGTGTTCTGGGCGGCGCTGGAAGAAGGAGCGGCTGGAGAGAGGGGCCGGGGGGCAGGAGCCTTTCCTGGCTGAAAAAGATGAACGTTCGGGGCGGGCGCTGCTGGAGCTGGGGAAGCTTGCGCTGAGAGCTGTTCTGCTGGTGGGTTGTCATTCTGAGCCTCACTTAGGAAGCTTTTGTTTGTTTTCTTTCTCTAAAATTCATTTTATCGGTTGGTGTATGGCTGTGCTGGGTCTGCGTTGCTGTGTGGATTTCTCTCTGGCTGCGGCGAGCAGGGGCTATGTGCATGGTGGCGCTCGGCTCTCTTGTGGTGGTGTCTCCTCCCCTTGGAGAGCTTGCGCTCTCAGGCCCACAGGCGCGGTAGTTGGGGCCCCCAGGCTTAGTTGTTCCACAGCACGTGAGATCCCCCCGGACTAGGGATCAAACCCATGTCCCCTGCACGGGCAGGTGGATTCTGAACCCCCTGAGCCACCAGGAAAGCCCTTTTTCTTTTTCTCTTCCATGCTGCTAGGAGACACGCACAGACGACTCAGATGACTCTGGTGGCTCTCCGGCAGTGGGGGCGTCTGAAGAGGTGTGTTAGCGATGTCGTGTGGTCCATGTGGGCGGATGAAAGCCACTCGGGGAAGTGTCTGTGAGCAGGAAAAAAATGCAGAATTCTGTAGGAACTGGCTGTAGCAGAGAGAATAAAGAATAGAGTGAAGTGCTTTGTGCACCGCGGTGTTCTTCTCGCTGCCTTTAACAGCAGGGGCAGTTAGCCGAGCAGAGCTGGGCGACTGCTAGTTCTGTCCCTGAGTCACTACGCAGTGTCCGCAGGTAACAGTCTTAATAACTTCAGAGAGTGCAGTTCTGGTTCTGTCCCTGAGTCACTACGCAGTGTCCGCAGGCAACAGTCTTGGTAACTTCAGAGAGTGCAGAACATAAGAGAAGCCAAGATACAGTGGCAGGTGGACTGCGGATGGTAAGAGTCAGGAGCCTTCTGGAACGATGGGCGAAACCGGACGGGAAGGAGGGAGTATGGGCCAGTGTGTGACATGGCCGGAACCCCTGGTGCTGCTGGGAGTGTCCGTTGGCTCAGCCACTTGGACACCTGGGGTTGTTTGCTGGGCTGTGCACACAAAGCCCCAGGAGGCGTAATTTCACTCTTGGGAATGGACGCAGCAGAAACGCACGCGTGTGTCCACCGACACGAGGGCGCTGGCCTGTCCTTGGCAGCGGCGTGTGAAACTGCCCAGGCGCCTGGTGGGCGCAGAGCGAGCGGTGGGCTCTGGCTGATCCATGGCAAGAGGGTGGGCCGTCTGCACCCCACAAGCCACACGGAGGGCCGCACCCAGCAGGTGGAGTGGAAGGAGTCAGAAGCAGAGGGGCTCGCCCCGAGCGTGCTGCAAACCCGGCCGAGCTGGCCTGAGGCTTTAGCGTTCTCTGCCGGGGAGGAGCCGCGCGAGGGGTGTCTGCCCAGGTGCTGCTGCGCCGCTGTGAAAACTGCCTGCACTGAACAGGTGTGGGACGTGCTTCTTCCTGTCAGCACGCCCGGTTTCAGTCTGAAAAGGTTTCCACAGCCATTGGGAAAAGAAAGCAGTTGTGTGTTTACTCTGCGTGATGAAGTACAGGACGTACAGATACTCTCCGGACCCTTACATAGAGAAAATGCACCGCCCTCGCGGAAGTCGTGCCCAGCAACTCTGCGATGGCGGTGACTTCGGAATAGGAAGCGTGGCTGGGAGGATGGTGTGCGTCTGTAACATTTTATTTAATTTTTTTTCAGCAAAGAATATGGCACAATGTCCTCGAGTGAAATTTCGCTGGATACATGAGTTCTGATATTTTCTGTATTTTCATGTTTGTTTGAAGTATTTCTTCACAACAAAAACGTGTGTGTTTAAAAGTTACATGACAATTCCCCTGATGGCTCAAGGGGTAAAGAATTTGTGTGTCATTCGTGCAGGAGACACCTGAGTTTGGGTTTGATCCCTGGGCAGGGAAGATCCCCTGGAGGAGGGCAGGGAAGATCCCCTGGAGGAGGGCATGGCAGCCCACACCAGGGTTCTTGCCTGGAGAAGCCCAGGGACAGAGGAGCCTGGCGGGCTGCAGCCCGTGTGGTCGCCGTCGGACACGGCTGAGCGCGCAGGATGCGGCAGCAGGGCGCCCCGGGAGCGACCCTGTTCACGGTGGTACATGCGTGGCTAGGGATTAGGAGGGCTTCTGCCTTTGCAGCACAGCTGGAAGAGAAGCGTGGCCGTGGACCCTGGGAAACACGCTTAGAGCTTGTGTCCTGTCGCAGCTCTGCACGCGTGGGGCAGGCTGCCCAGTGAGCGGATGGTCACAGACTGCTGGGCTGGAGGGCTCGCTTTATGTTAATATATTGAGATGTTACATAAAATAAGTTACTGAAAGAAAAGCGAACCTGGAATTTAAGGAAATGGAGGCCGCATACAGTTTGTTGGAGCTCCTGAGTTAGGGATAATGAAGAGCCGAGCGGTGACATCACTTTTTGAGGCGAGCAGACCACAGATGGGGCGGGGGGCGGGGGCATTCCTGACGTTCCCTGGCCACAGAGCTGCTGAATTCTCATTTCTGAGGCTGTGGCCATGATAAGGTTGCGGAAACTTCTGCTTCCATTTCCTGAGAACAGTTTGTTAATTTCAGAACAACAGAACAGCTCAGGGTTCCCAAAGGTTGAAGCAGTTTCATGAGTCTGAGAAGGAACATTCAGGTTGAACACGAAAGGTGTCTGCTGACCCCGTTTCATGCTGTTTTGGTGGAAGCGTTGTCGTCTGAAGTGTCCTTCGTTCGGTACCTGGTGACTCGCTCAGGCGAGGTGAGCCTCTGCTTTTTTTAGATGAGCAGTCTGGGCCGGGCCCCGGGTCCGCAGTTCTCCCACTGTGGCCCTGTGACCAGCAGCGTCACCTGGGAAATCGTTAGAAATTCAGACTCCTAGGCCCCAGCCTAGACTCTCGGGGGGCGGGCAGCAATCTGAGTGCTTCCGCGTGTGAAATGAGCATAAGGACAGCTTCAGCCGCTGCTGGGGTGCCTTCAGCTGTCAGTGTGATGCCGTCCGAGCCTAGAGGTTCATCCTGCACAGCGGACGCTGTGCCCGCCGAGCGCCCACGCCCCAGCCCCCGGGAGCCTCAGGAGGGTGGGCTCACACGCCACTTTGTGTCTGGCTTATCTCACTGAGTGTGACCTCCTCCAGGTGCCTCGTGGTGCGGCGGCTCTGGGTGCCGCGTGGTGTGGCGGCTCCAGTAGCTGGTTCCTTCTTCAGGCCGAGCACTGTTCCACCGTGTGGACGGACTGCACTTGGCTGATCATCATCTGTCAGCGGACGCTTGGGTGCCAGGTCGCTTCAGTTGTGTCTGACTCTGCTCCCACCAGGCTCCTGAGCCGTGTCCCGCTGGACCGTGGCTGAGGGAGGCAGAGGAGGTGGAACCCCGAACCCGGAGTCCATCAGAAGACAAGTCCCCCTGCTGCTTAGCAGAGCCGGTGGGGACTTCCTGCCACTGGCTGCCTTTGGGGGCCATGTATGCTGAGGGCCTCTCTGCCTGTGGGGAAACCCCCAGGGAGGCTTAGGTGGTTCTCGAGTGCTCAGAGCCACCCCCCAGAGCCCGTGAAGGGTAGAGGGCAGCAGGCTGGCTGCCCCCCTGACCCCGTGAGAAGCCCTCCCGCTGGTGGCCCCGCGTCCTCAGCGTTTGCTGAGGTCTGCCAGGTAAAGCAGAGGCGTGTGTGGCACAGACCTTGCTGGTCTCCCAGAGCTTTGTGGGAGTCAGGGCCCCGGCTCTTAGCTGCTCACAGGCCCTCGGGGCTGGCCTCTCGGGGTGCCTCCCAGCGGCAGGGTTATTGCCTGAAGGTTCTGGCAGGAGTGTGTTGGGAGGATCGTTGGTCCAGGCGCGTCTGGAGTTTCCTTGCTGTGATTTGTGGCTAAACGACCTGGAGCTTGCTGGGCTTCCTGGGTGGCCTAGTGGTGAAGAGCCTGCCTACAGTGCAGGAGCTGTGGGTTTGATCCGTGGGTCAGAAGGAACCTCTGGAGGAGGGCATGGCGACCCACTCCAGTGTTCCTGCCTGGGGAATCCCATGGGCTGGGAGGCTGGCGGGCTGCTGGTGAGCTGCGGCCCGTAGGGCTGTAAAGCGCTGGACGCGACTGAGCAGGAGTGCCGTCAGGCCTGGGGCGTCCCAGGAGCGCAGGTCTGGGTGGAGTTGGGTCCTCCCCGGTGGCGGTCCCTCGGCGTGCTGCAGGAGGGCGCGCGGTGTAGGTGGCTGGCCTGGGAGTGACCCAGCTCCCGTGTCACCCGGGGGCCAGCAGAGCAAGATGTCCAGTGCGGAGACGGAAGCCACCCACTGTCCTGACGCAGGGCCGGGGAGCCGCTCCCAGGCCCGCAGGCCAAGCGCCTCGGGCTGACACCCGCCCGCTCGGTTGGCTCTTATGAGAACGGAGCGAGACAGCACGGCTCCGACAAGGCTCCCAGAGGCATTCTGGACCCCCCGCCCCCACCCCGAGCGCAGGGCGCCACTCCCAGGAGCTCCTGGTGCGGCGGCGTGCTCGCTCTCGCACAGCCGGCGTCAGGCCCGGGCTCCTGCCGGTGGCTTTTCAAGGTCAGGGCTTCTGCCGCCAGAGGACCCCACGTGGAGCAGTTCTGTGTGGAAGGGTTGGAGTGGGGAGGGTGGGGGACGCTCTTGGAAGGGCCTGTCGGGACGCTGCGGTCCCCAGGGCTCCGACGGTGACGCAGGGCCCAGTGTGGGCCTCTTTGCCGCCTTTTACTGACTATAAACAGAAAGCTCAGAGGCGCTCACTTGCCAGCCACACGCTGGGGACTGGAGGCTGGAATTCAGCCGCTGTCCGTCTGTGGTCACGGCCAGGCTTTGTCCACTGCCGTGCGGCACGGGCCTGGCTGGCCTGTCTGGCCCCCATGGACTGCAGCAGAAAATTTTGAATAGAGACCTCCTGGTGCTCTTTCAATGATCTTTCCCCCCATTAATTTAATTTTCTTTCTTTTCCATTAAATAGGTTTTTTTTTTTTTTTCAGTGTTCCATTTACCTTCCCACGTTGTTTCGGGTATTGTCTGAGCTGTTTCATCTGTGTGGGGGCCGAGTTGGCAGATGGTGCCTCTTCCAGGCATCCGTCTCGTCGTTCAGTCGCTAAGTCACGTCTGACTCTTTGTGACCCCCATGGACTGCAGCGCGCCAGACTTCTCCGTTCTTCGCTGTCTTGGGGAGTTTGCTCAAACTCATGTCCTTCAGCCACCTCAGCTGGTCTTGCGGGGCTGCTTAAACTGGCTGTGGAGGCTCCATTTGAGAAGCGTCCTGCTGGTGAGCTTCGCACGGGCTTCCGGGGGAGACCGGAGTCCTCCTCACGCTGTCTTCAGCGTGTAGTTGTCAGTGACAGCGCGGCCTGTGGGAAGTGATACCTTCCTCTTCTTTTTCGTTCTTAAATATTTTTTCTTACAAAATCTGTCTGTCCTAGTTCAGTAAGTTGATGTTGGGAATCGTGGCTTTCTTGTGATTCAATCTTAAGGAGGGGTTATTCTCGAGGCAGTTGGGAGTAACGTCTGTGATTTAGAATGTCCTTTGAGCTGCTTTTAAATCCTCCAGTGGTCAGAGTTCGGGTTCTTCAGCAGCATATCATCATTCGGTGACCGTTACTGAGCTTCCTTTCTGCCTTGGGACATTGTCTTATTTTAGTCATCAGGAAAATCATGAAGTTTTCTCTGTTAAGCGTGTGTTTGTATCATAGAAAATTTTGAATAGAGACCTCCTGGTGCTCTTTCAATGATCTTTCCCCCCATTAATTTAATTTTCTTTCTTTTCCATTAAATAGGTTTTTTTTTTTTTTTTTTTTTTTCAGTGTTCCATTTACCTTCCCACGTTGTTTCGGGTATTGTACTCTTGGAGGGTTATTTTCTTGGTGATTGCCTTGGGAGCTACAGCTTCTGTGTTTTAGTAGGCTGCCTTGGATCAGCAGTTTGATTCCAGTAACATATAAGCTCTTCTCCCCTCTGTGGTGTCATCGCCGTATGAACTGCTGCTTCTCTTGAGCTGCTGAGTCCTGCCTGACTCTCTGCCACCCCACGGCCTGCAGCACGCCAGGCTCCTCTGTCCTCCGTTAATCCCAGAGTTTGCGCAGATTCATGTCCATTGAGTTGGTGATGCCCTCTAACCGTCTCATCCTCTGCCACCCTCTCCTCCTTGTGCCTTCAGTTTTCCCCAGTCTTACAGATTACATCTGTATAAGTTGTTCCGCATCAAAACAGACTTACAGTTGCAGCTTTTATACAGTTGTCTTTGAAATCAGCCAGGAAAAATATTTGCAAATAAAGAAATATGGGTGCTATCTTTTATGCTTACTGATATGGTTACTGGTATGCCTCGTTAGTTCCCGGGGATTCGTTTCTGTAGGGAAGAGTTGCTGGCGAGGAATCCTGTCAGTTTCAGGTGCTGGGAGTGTCTCACTGTGCCCTTGTTTTTTGCGGGATAGCTGTGCCGGGTGTGGGATTCTTGGCACTGAGACTCTGCTCCCCCATCTCCTTTTGTCTTGCATGGTTTCTGGTGAGGAGTCAGCTGTTGATCTTAAAAAGAATCCCTCGTATTTGGCAAGTCATTTCCCTCCTGGTGTTTTCAAGATTTTCTCTTTGTACACTGTGAACAGTTTATGATTCGTCTAAGTGTGAATCACTTTGAATTTATCCAGGTTGGAAATTTTTGAGTTCTTGGGCATTTAAATCCAATTGAGCCATTATTTATTCAAGCATCTTTTCTAAGCCTTTCTCCTTTTGAGATTCTTGTCGCGATTATGTTGGTATGCTTGGTGTTACCCCTTGGGTCTCTGAAGAGCTGTTAATTTTTCTACACCCTTTTCTCTTTCTGTCCATCTGACTGGAGAAAATTTCAATCGACATGTCTTTCCAACTGCTGATTCTTCCTTCTCTCCACTCAGATCTGCTGTTGAGCTTCTAGTGAATTTTTTATTTCGGTTATTGAACTTTTCAGCTCCAGAATTTTTATCTGTTTCTCTTCTATAATTTCTGGTTTTTTAATATTCCCTGTTAGTGAGGTGGTGTTCTCATACTTCTCCTTAGTCCTTTAGAGGTGGTTCCCTTAGTCCTTTGAACGTATTTAAAACAGCTGACGTAAGGTCTCTAATAGTTCCAGCGTCTGGACTTGCTTCAAGAACAGTTTCTGTCGACTGCGTGTCCCATCTCCTCGCCTCGTGTTTGGCCTTACTTTCCTGTTTCCTTTCATGTCTTAGAAGCTTTTGTTGAAAACTGAACACTTTAAATAACGGCACATCTCTGGAAATCGGTGCTCCTTCCAAGGTGCGGTTGCTCTTTGCTGTGTTTATCTGACAGCTTTTCTGAACTCACTCTGTAGCGTTTCTGGTGTGAGTTTCCTGGGGTTGCCGTAAGAAAGGGCCACAAACCGGGTGGCCTGAGGCAGCGGGACTGTGCTGTCTCACGGTTCTGGAGGCCGGAAGTTGGAGGTCAGGGTGTTGGCCGCGTCTTCTCTGAACCCTGTCGGGGAGGCCCCTTCTCTGCCCGTCTGGCTCCCGGGGGTGGAGCCGGGGGTCCCTGGGTCTGCAGCTGCCCTGCCCGTGTTGCCGCGTGGCCTCCTGGCCGTGTGTAGCCTCTCCCTCTCACAGGAACTCCGGTCATGCCGGGAGAAGGCCCAGCCTGCTCCGCTGTGACCTCATCGTGCCGTCACTCATTATTGCGTCAGTAGGTGTCGTCCGGACGGTCACAAGCCTCGAGTCACTCTCCGGTGTTCTGAGGAAGCAGACTCTGCCGAGTTTTGCCTGCGCCCTCACTGCTTTTGCGGAGGAGAGGGTTTCTGGAGAGCCTGACTCTGCCTTTCTTGCTGATGTCACCTACATTTTACGGGCTCCCCGGTGGCTCAGATGGTAAAGAGTCCGCCTGCAGTGCAGGAGGCCTGGGTGCGATTCCTGGATCGGGAAGAACCCCTGGAGGAGGGAACGGCTTCCCACTCCAGTACTCTGGCGTGGAGAGTCCCACGGACAGAGGAGCCTGGTGGGCCGCAGTCCGTGGGGGCACCGAGGAGTGGGACGCGGCTGGGAGGCCCGCGCACACCCTGCCTCTCTTGCTGCCGCCGCCTCCCCGCCGCCGCCGCCTCCTACACGGGGAGTCTGTGGAGTCGCTGTTTCGCCCCAGCAGTTCGCGCCTTCGAAGCGTGCAGCACGGCGGTCCTTAGTGTGCTCCCCGCCGTGCAGCCGTCACCTCGGGGGGTTCTGGGACCTCATCAGCCCAGCCCCACAGGGCAGCGCGATGCTGCTGCTGCTGCAGCAGGCTTGCCGCTTTGCGTGTTTCGTGTACACGGAGTCGTCGTGCGCGTGGCCTTTCGTGATGGGCTTCTTCTCACTCGCTGTCCACCCTGTGTTCAAGTCTCACCCGTGTTGCAGCGTGAATCTGCGCCTCTCAGTGGCAGGGTAATACTCCTGTCTACATGTCGCGTGCTGAGCAGCTCAGTCGTGTCCGGCTCTTTGCGACCCTGTTACGGACTGTAGCCAGCCAGGCTGCTCTCTGCATGGGATGCTCCAGGCAGGAGTACCAGGCTGGGTGGTTATTCCCTCCTCCCCCGTTGAGGGCCTACACCGCTTTTCTGCACCTGTTCAGCGGATGGGCGCTTGGACTCTTCCTCTGCCGAACAGTGTCGCTGTGCCCGTTGGTCTCCAGGTCTCCGTGTGGACGCGCGTTTTTGTTTGCCCCTAGTGTGTGCCTAGGAGTGGGGTTGCAGGGTCACGTGGTAACTCTGCTTCTAACATTCGGGGGGCTGCAGCCGCTTCTGAGGCAGCGGCGCCGTTTGCAGACCTTGAGCACGCGGGGGGCTCCGCCTGCTCGCCAGCAGTCAGCGCGGGCTTTCCCTTTTAAAATCGGAGGTGACGCAGGGCGTCGTCTCCCTGTAATGGTTCGTGATGCCGAGCCTCTTCTGCGCCTCCTGGCCATTTGTGCGTCTTTGGAGAAATGTCTGTGCAGACCCTTTGCCAGTGTTTGGATTGGGTTCTTTGTGCTTTAACTAAGGTGTGAGAGTTGTTGCTGTTGTGTATTCCAGACCCAGGCCCTTGTCAAACATATTTTTCTCAGGTATTTTCCCCGATGAGAAGATTCTCCCATCGCCGTTTCAGCTTCACGGTTTACTGTTTCCCACACATTCTGTGCTCTGGTTGGAGATCTTGCTTTGTTTCAAGGTGCTGGTTTTCCCTGCTGGAAATACAGTAAATTTCAGTGAAGAGTCACTCAGCAGACGTCCCTTGAGCCCCTGTTGTGTGCCAGGCCCCCGACCCCGTCATGCCCAGACGCAGCTGAGGACAGAGCGAGGGAATCCCTGCTCTCCTGGGTTTCGTCCTGGCTGTGTCTTGATGCCCAGGGCACTTCTAGGGTACTCACGGCCTGATTTCCATCCTCCCTGGGGTTTGGATATTTATAGGTTGTGCCCGGCAGTGGTGGACACTCATAGCGGTTTGCTGTGTGGACGAATTAACGAGCTCAGGGACCCTGTCTTATTCATCACTGTGTTCCCTCGAGCTGGTACTTAAAAAACGCTTGTCGGCTCCTTGAGGATTCTTGTGGTCCCCAAGGAGACTGTGTAAACACAGTTTTAAGGCCATCCAAGTGCTCTTCCTCGGAAAGGGGCTGGGCTCCTGAGATGACTTGGGAGAATGGGTGCCTTCTACAGCTGTGGTCTCCATGCGCTTTTAACCGTTACGGCGCTGGGGATTCATTGTTGAGGACAGCCCCCCATACACATGCTTCACGTACACGCACTCACGTATACACAGTCATGTATGTATGTGCACACATTTACTCACACATACACGTGTACACACAAGCGCACACACACACACACTCCTGTACTCACACGTGCATACACATGCCCACACACAGCCATACGTGCATGTGCACACGCTTACTCACACACACACTTGTACACACGTGTACACACACACTCCTGTATTCACATGTGCGTATACATGCACTCACGCACACAGTCGTCCATGCATTGCATGCATGTACGTGTATACTTAGAAACACCCCCTCATATTCACATGTACACACATATGCATTGTTGCACACACCCATATACACGTGTGCATGTTCATGTATATCCGAACACACATACACACACATACACACCTGCACATGCGCACACTCCTGTATTCGTATGTGCACCACATGTACTCACATACACACACGCACATGTACCCACTCGTGTACACATATACACCCAGACCCCACACGCATCGCATGTGTGTGTGCACGCTTGTACACACATCTGCACACATGAATGTTTTGGAAAGTTGTATGTGTGTGCTGTTCTATGCATGATGCTGCTGCTGCTGTCTCGGTCGTGTCTGACTGCAATCCCAAGGACTGTAGCCCACCAGGCGCTGTCCATGGGATTCTCCAGGCAAGCATTCTGGGGTGGGTGTTCCTCCTCCAGGAGATCTTCCTGACCCGGGGTCGAACCTGCATCTCCTGCGTTGCAGGCAGATTCTTTTCTCCTGAGCCACCAGGGAGCCCCCGTGTGCAGTATCAGTTCAGTTCAGTCCACTTCAGTCGCTCAGTCGTGTCCGACTCTTTGCGACCCCATGAATCGCAGCACGCCAGGCCGCCCTGTTCATCAGCATCTGCCGGAGTTCACTCAGACTCAGGTCCATTGACTCGGTGATGCCATCCAGCCATCTCATCCTCCGTCGTCCCCTTCTCCTCCTGCCCCCCATTCCTCCCAGCATCAGAGTCTTTTCCAATGAGTCAACTCTTCGCATGAGGTGGCCAAAGTACTGGAGTTTCAGCTTTAGCATCATTCCTTCCAAAGAAATCCCAGGGCTGATCTTCAGAATGGACTGGTTGGATCTCCTTGAAGTCCAAGGGACACTCAAAGAGTCTTCTCCAACACCACAGTTCAAAAGCATCAGTATAGAGTAATAAAAAGAGGAAAAGAGAAAATACAAGTGAGTCGCTAACACTGCCTTCCTGCTCACGGTGGATCGTTGCGGCCCTGGGGTCTGCCCTCCCTGGAGAGCCGTCTGCCTTAGAGCACAGGGTCTTGAGCTTTTGCGTGGAGTTCTGAGGCAGGTGGGGGTTCCTGCGTACACATTAAGTCCTTGTTCTCTTTCTTAATGTTTAAAGTCAATTCAAGGCCGCTATCTTTTGAATCCTAAAGTGCTGAGTGATTTCACAGATGGAAATAACCGATCCATTAGTTCTGTATGCGAATGTACGCCGGAGTCTTGTGCTGGCCGAGCCAGTCCTATGGAGCAATCCAGCCGCGCTGCAGAAGGCTGGGAATTCGGAGGAGCACAGTCTGCTCTGCTTGTTTGCAGCAGTGTTTCTTGGAAAAAGACCTTTCCCCCCCGAGGGACACCTTAACCTTTATTCTTTTTTCTTAACTGAAAAGAATGTTTTTCTCTAAAGTTCTAAACTCTTTGTACTAAAAACCAAACTGACCTTTCAGCAGGGTTTCCTTGTTTGTTTGTTGGCAGCGTGTTGGACATAAGACCTCTCTGATTTGTCTCCGCCTGTCCTGTGGACGACACGTGGCTGGCTCCTCGTGTCCCAGGAAGGCGGGGTGTTAGGGCTCAGTGCTTCGGTCTGTGCGAGCAGGAGCCCAGCTCAGCAGACACGCCGGTTTTTACACATCAGGGTGACTGGGTTGGCAAGAAGGCAGGGTGCACTGATTGTGGGCGTGCCTGCTCATGGAGAACTAGGGCCTGTTTCTTTCCTTCTGACCTTCACTTGACCCCGGAGAAAAGGAAAAATCTTGTTTTTCGCATGTAACTTGCAAACATGCCACTCCTGTGCCTCTGCGCGGGTGGAAAACTAGGCCTGCCCTGTCCTGGATGTGGGGGCGTATGTGCTGATTCACAGCCTGCAGCTTTATGAGGGGAGGACGTGGCCCTGAGTGGACGCCCGGCCCGAATGAATGAGCCTGACCTGGGCCAGGACCGGGCTTGGCCGGGTGACGTGGCTGGAGTCCACATGCTGAGCCAGCAGGCGGGGGCGGCGGGTGGCCTCCGGGCGGCCTCCGGGCGGCCTCCGGGCTGAGCCGCGGTGCTCACCTTCTCTCTGCAGACTCGCCAGTGCCCCCGGTCAGCGAGCCCAGGGCCCCGGACGCCGGTCGGATGCAGGTGCCGCCGGGGAACCCGCTGCTGCTGTCGCTGACGCTGCAGGAGCTGCTGGCCAGGGACGCCGTGCAGGTGGAGCTCGTCCCCGAGAAGAAGGGCCTGTTCCTGAAGCACGTGGAGTATGAGGTGTCCAGCCAGGTAACCTGCCGGCCTGGGGGCGGGGGGAGGTGCAGGGAGGACCCCCAGCGCGTGCCCCTGCGTCCTGCTCCGGCTCGCCGCTTCTGCAGGGCGTCCCCGGGCCCTGGGATCCTGCCTCTCGGGACGCGTGGTTGTCCCTGGAGCCCAGATGAGCTGGCCCCGGGCAGCTCTGCGGTGCTGGGCAGTCCCTGGGGAGAAGAGTGTGGACCGCGCACCGCATATCCAGTGCACGGGCGGGACTGGCGTGGGGGGCTCACCCCAGGGGGTGCTGCGTCCCCCGCAGGGGCGCCCCAAGGTCAGAGCGCGTCGGGTGCCGCAATCCTGGCCCCGGTGGCCGTGCGCGGGCTGCCTGGTGGCGCCTTGGTCTTTTGTCCTTTGCCTGTCCGCAGTTCAGGGGGGACGTGTTCTTTCTTCTGGGGATTAAGTCATTGGTGAACTAAGAGCACGTGTGTGTGTGTGGGTGTGTGTGTGTGTGTGTGTGGGGTGTGTGTGTGTGTGTGTGTGTGTGTGTGTGTGGTGGGGGGAGCAGGGGGGATCTTGTAGGGTCAGAGTGGCCCCCCCAGCCGGGTTACAGACTTGGGTCGCAGCCCTGGAGGGCTCAGGCCGGGGGAGCAGGCAGAAAGGCACGTGTACATGTGGGAGCAAGTTCCCCACGGTGGACGGCTGGCGCGTGGAAGTTAAGGATCGCAGCATTTTTGCCTGTGTTTTGAAGCCACGATGAGGGGAGCCTGGAACTAAACTTTGCTCCGACACTGGTCAGCGCCGCTGCCGAGGGAGGCGGCTGAGGTCAGTGAGGGAAGGAGGCCCTCCCTTGTTTAGAGGACAGCGTTGCTGGCGGGCACCACTGCCCCCGGCATCTGTAGCCGCAGTGGGGTTGGAGGCCTCAGTGCCTCCCCTGGGGTCGCATCACCCGTGGGCTGGGCTCCCGCGTGTGCGACACGCTGCCCCACCAGGACAGCGGCCTTGTCTTCAGTCTTGTTGAACGGCCCGTTCCTTAAGTCAGTCGATGACCTCATGGTCAGCAGTTTTAGCAGGAGGCCGATCTGTCCAGGTTGCCTCCTGAAATGTGGGCGAAGGGGTGAGCCTGCTAAGGTTGGGACCTCGGGGCAGGAGGTGGGGACTCACCGGGCTGTGCCTGCTGCTTGCATGCTTGCTGGAGTTGGAGTTGGTACAGACGTGGCGCGAAGCCCAGCAGAGGCGGGCACGCAGCCGCATGGGCTGTGCTGGGTAGCTCACGGCCTGCGGGTCGTCATGGTTCGATCAGTAAGTCCTGTCCAGCTCTTCGCGACCCCATGGACTGCAGCATGCCAGGGTTCCTTGCCCTTCACTGTCTCCTGGAGCTCACTCAGACCCATGTCATCAAGTCGGTGATGCCATCCGACCATCTCATCCTCTGTCGCCCCCTTCTCCCACCTTCAGTATTTCCCAGCATCAGGCTCTTTTCCAATCCGTCGGCTCTTCTCATCAGGTGACCCAAGTATTGGAGCTTCAGCATCAGTTCTTCCGATGAATATTCAGGGTTGATTTCTTTTAGGATTGATGGATTTGATCTCCTTGCAGTTCAAGGGGAGTCTCAAAGTCTTCTCCAGTACCGCAGTTAAAAAACATCAGTTCTTCAGCGCTCAGCCTTCATTATGGTCCAACTCTCACATGCATACATGACCACTGGAAAAACCATAGCTTTGACTATACGGACTTTTGCTGGTGAAGTTATGTCTCTGCTTTTTAATACGCTGTCTAGGTTGGTTGTAGCTTTCCTTCCAAGGAGCAAGTGTCTTTTCATTTCATGGCTGCAGTCACCGTCTGCAGTGATTTTGGAGCGCAAGAAAATAGAATGCGTCACCGCTTCACTTGTCCCCTTCTGTTAAGGGTTCAAAAAGTTGAATGTGTTTTTAGGTTCACAGCAGGATTGAGAGGAGGGAACAGATTTCCCGGGTTCCCCACCCACAGTCAGCACCCCCAGCAGGTGGAGCGTTTGTTACGGCTGGTGAGCCTGCCTGGCCGCCTCCTTGTCACCGCGTCCCCGAGAGTCACCCTCACCGCTGTGCGTCCTCAGGGTGTGGTCTGCTGTTGTCGCTTCTCTGCCCCGAGAGCCCCCTGTGTCGTCCCTCCGTGCTCCACCCCCACCCAACCCCGGGCGCGCCTGGCCTCTCTCTGCCTCTGCAGTTTTGTCTTCCCCGAGCATCCTCTTGTTGGCCTCACACGGCCTGTCGCCGTCTCAGACGTCCTCCACTCTCGGTGACGGTACTGAGCACTCTCGGTAGCGTGCTGGGTGCCTGGGTCTCGCGTGAGTGCGTCCATGCGACCCCCACGAGGCCGCGTGTCCTGTGGAGCCTGCAGGCTTCTCATGGGCGGCTCCTGGTGGAGCCTGTTGGTGGCTTTGTCTGAGTCACGAGTCTCCCGTGTCTCAGGATTGGTGCTCAGCGTCTGAGCTGCTTTTGGGCAGTCGGGTCTCTCAGGAGGCCGCTTGTGTTAGCTCTGTTGGAGAGCTCATGTTGAAGACAGACCTTAAAAGCTGTCCTCACGTGACACCCCCGGATGGGCGATGCTGCTGTGTGGTTGAAAACTCCTGTAAAGAGGCTTGCATCTGACAGAAGACCCAGAGCAATAGGTTAATTAAGTGCGCAGTTAGAGCTGTGCAGTGTTTAAAGGTTGTATCTCCATCCATTGAGGACGTGTGGGATTCCCCCCTTAGGAAAAGGCCTGGTGAGAAACGTAGGGAATTTTCTCATGCTATTTCCCTGGGTCCAGCTTAGTGGCGGGAAGAGCGGGCCGGGGGAGGTGGTGAGGGTGAGGGTGTCTGAGGAGGACTCTGAGCTCTGTGCCCTCTTCCCGCAGCGCTTCAAGTCCTGCGTGTACCGCCGCTACAACGACTTCGTGGTCTTCCACGAGACGCTGCTGCACAAGTTCCCGTACCGCATGGTGCCTGCCCTGCCGCCCAAGAGGATGCTAGGAGGTAACCGCTGGCTGTGCTGTGGCCTGGGGGTCGTGGGCGTGTGGAGACCTCGAAGGCTGGGTCCTGTGCCAAGCCTTTGTGAACGTGTGGCCTCCGCGGGGCTATCCCAATTCAAGTTTCCTCCAGTGATTTAGAATTTTAATACTTCGGCCATGCTGCGTGGCATGTGGGATCTTAGCTCTGACCAGGGATCGAACCCATGCCCCGAAGTGGAAACCTGGGGTCTTAACCACTAGGTTGCCAGTGAGTTTCCCCAAGTGATACTTTAAATACCGTTTTCGTGGAGGAGGAAATGGCAGCCCACTCCAGTGTTCTTCTGGAAAGTTGCATGGATGGAGGAGCCTGGCGGCTACAGTTCACGGGGTCACAGAGCTAGACGTGGCTGAGCCCACCTGCACACAATACGTAATATAAAGTTCATGCTGCTGTGTAAAGCAGAGATCTTTCTCAAAATATTATAATTTAAAAAAAAATGCCGTTTTCATCTGTGGTCAGAGGGAAATACCCTCAGTACGTCATTGTGCGCTTTGACTTTTTTCCCTCCCTCAAAGTGGAGCCGCCTGACCCGCACGGGGGAGTCTGAGCTTGTGAGGGAGTAGAAGTGAGTGGGCAGGAGGCCCAGGCCGGGTGAGCGCGAGTTTAGCGGAGCACACTCGTCCATAGAAACAGAAGGAAGGGGTCGCGGCGGCGTCTGCAGGCCCTGCGGTGAGGGGTCAGACGCTGCTGGCAGACGCTGCTGGCTGAAGCCGGCGGGCTCTGGTTTTCCTCGCAGCTAACCTGGCCCAGGTGTGTCCCTGGGGGCAGGGCGTGGGGTCGGGGGTGCCCGCCTTCTCCCGCAGCCCGAGGTCTGTGGCTGGGGCTGGGGGGCCGTCTGTGCGGGAGGCGCTGGGCCCTGAGCGCCAGCCTGGGGGCCCGTGCCCGGGCCTGCGGTCACCTGTGTCCTGCCCCCAGCCGACAGGGAGTTCATCGAGGCCCGGAGGCGGGCGCTGAAGCGCTTTATCAACCTGGTGGCCCGGCACCCGCCCTTCTCCGAGGACGGGGTCCTCAAGCTCTTCCTGTCCTTCAGCGGCCCCGTGAGTACCCGGGGGGCCTGGGGGGACCCGGGGGACCTGGGGCGCCCGGCTCTCTTTGTCATGTGGTTTCGGTTCGTTCTCTCTGCTTGCTCCCCTGGTTCGGCCCCAACGCGTTCTGTTTCCACGGGGTGGCCATGAGCAGGGCTGTCTCCCCGGTCGCGTGGGAGGCGTTGGGTCGGGCCTGTTGGAGGCCGGGGAGGATCCGTGGCTTCTCGGCAGGCCCCCGAGGTTTGAAGCTGCTCCGCGGGAGGGGGCTCCATGGCTGGGGGTTGGCCAGTGGGCCAGCGGCCCCCGACGTGCATGTATGCGCACTTAGGAAAGGCCAGGGTAGACCCCGTGCTGTCGCAGAGCTGCAGCTGGACGTGTGTCCCGGGCGGTGTGGGCCCTCCGTGCCCGTGACCCTGGGGAGGCATTGGGGCGGCCGCGTCCTCCTCTAGCTGCCGTCGGCCGATCTGGTCCAGCAGGAAGCCGGGCTACAGCCCTGCTCCCGGCGGAGGAGGCGCTACCGTGGTGGCCCTGCGTGCCAGGTCCGAGTCCTTCTCCGGCACCTGCGGTTCCCCGTGGACCCTCTCCTCGTGGGCAGGGGCAGAGGGGGCCCCGCGGAGGACTTCCCGCGCTGGAGTGGACGGCACGGCCGCGGGCCCAGAGCCCCGTAGGCGGATTCCCCGTGTGCCTGACCTCTCGTCTTAGCACACACTCCCCGGAGGCCACAGGGGCCTTTGAGCCTAGAGATCCTGCGGCCTCCTCTCTGGGGTGCTTGTCCATCGGCCCCTTTTGTGGGACCCATTCCAGACGTTCAGGGCACGCTTGCTGTGATCTCCTGCCCCTGAGTGGGGAGGGTGGGTCTTTTGAACCCTGGGGCTGGACTGGCTTCTGTGGAACAGGGATCTTGATTGCAGACGAGGAAAGTGCTGGGAGGTGGGAGCCCCCAGGCCTCCCTGGCTCCGCGTGCTGCTTTGGTGAAGGAGGGTGCTGGGGCAGGCGCCCCGCTCTGAAGTGCCGCACTTCCTGCCCCCGCACACCGCCCCGTGTTGCAGTCTCTGCCTGTGTTTGTCCCGTGGCTCTTCGTGGGAGCTCGTGTGAAAGCTGGGCTTTACCAGGGAGCCCCCCTTCCGCGGGCGGAGCTCGGAGCCAGGGCGCGGGACACCCAGCGCCGTCCTTTCTTTGCCCGTTAGCTCTGCTGGGCTCTGGGCCCGGTCCCGTGGGTCTGCTCTGGGGAGGAGGAGGCTTCAGTGTCTGAGCCGCGTCTGTCTCCAAGCTCCTGCCCCTGGTCCGCGGGCGCATCTCTGTCTTTCTGGAGGGAGGGCTCCTCTCCAGAGCCGCCGTTTGCAGTGCCGTTGCGAAGTCGAGCTTTTCCACCTCTGGAAGACCAGCCACCCCAAACGTCAAGGCCAGCGGGGGAACACGGAGCCGGAGGCAGGAAGAGGCTACGGGAGTTTGCGTTAGGCACGCGGAGACACTGCTGCACAGAGGGCCGGGTCCTGCCCGCCTCTCTGCGGCCGGCTGAGGGTCAGGGGTCTCTCTCTGCCCTCTTGCAGGACGTGCAGAACAAGCTGAGGGAGTCTGCTCAGCGCGTGGGAGACGAGTTCATGAACTGCAAGCTGGCGGCTCGGGCCAAGGTACTCCCGATCCTGATGCTCGCTCTTCCCCAGCGCAGCAGCAGGGTCACAGTTGGGTTTTCCCTGAGCGCCAGACCAGTCTGAGACGTCTCGCGTGTCTTCCTCACTTTACGCTTGTTCCAGTTGATCTGAAGCACAGCGGGTGCCAGGCCCATTATCCAGACGGGGAAGTGGAGGCTCCGTTGGCCAAGGTCCCAGGTGTCTCGGCAGCTGAGCCCACGTGTGACTCAGCCCCCTCTGACCACAGCGCCCGGCCGCAGGCCCTCGCAGCGTGTCCCCAGGCATTCCGTGACTCAGATGGACGTGCGCTTGGTCGTCTGCTCTTTGGAAATAAGGGGATTGATGATTGCACTGGGTTATTTTACTGATGTTTTTCTTTTTTTTTATTTGCACTGGCTTATTTTTATCTTTAGTTCATCTGATCCTTTTCTCAAAAGGGTGAAAGTAGCTATTTGGTAGCTTATCTGGTGATTGTTTCTTAAGCTACTTCTCCAGACATTTCTTCATTTCATTCCCTAAACTTCTTGTTTTCCAAGTGCTGTGTAGTTAACATTAGTTAGTGTTAACGGGTAGTTAATATTACAGTGGGTGATAACTTAGTCTTGGGGAGTAAATGAGGAAGCCCAGGGGCCTTCCTGGTGCGTCATCAGGAAGCTCGCTCATCGTGTCGGGCTTGAGGACTGTTCGATGGCGCGCATGTGGCGCCGGTTTCTGTTTTTGGTTTGGACAGGAGGGGAGGTCCAGGGTGGGTTCCTGGGCTGGCCACTAGGTGACCTGGGTCTGGGGTCTGGGCTTGGTTACCTGCTCGGTGGACGGAGCTGCCTCCTCTCCTGTCGGTC
Source organism: Capra hircus (assembly GCF_001704415.2). NCBI lineage: Eukaryota > Metazoa > Chordata > Mammalia > Artiodactyla > Bovidae > Capra > Capra hircus. The sequence continues at coordinate 41,801,260 of NC_030832.1, forward strand.
ATCTCCTGGACGGCTGTCCCATCTGGTGACAACCGTCCCCACCTCCCACCCCGTCAGGACTTCCTCCCGGCCGACATCCAGACCCAGTTCGCCATGAGCCGCGAGCTGATTCGAAACATCTACAACAGCTTTCACAAGCTCCGTGATCGGGCTGAGCGCATGGTGTCGCGGGCCATCGACAACGCCGCCGACCTTCTCATATTCGGGAAGGAGCTGAGGCAGGTGACCCTGGTCGGCTCCGCAGGGTTCCTTTTGTGGGGAGGGGCCTTAGACTTGGGTGGCAGGCTTGGAGGAGCAAGCACGTTTACTGTGATGACCCTCATTCCGACCCATGCACCCCAGAGAGGGAAGGAAAGGGCTGCGGAGACGGGGCATCATACTCAGAAGAAAGGAAAAGGGTGGGAGTGTGGGCAGAGTGCCGGGTTCTAAGCGTAGGCTCCCTCTCCTCCGCCCCACTCCGTTGTCCGGATCAGACCTGAGAAGAGGTCCGTCTGATCTGGGAGAGGCCGCCGGGGGCTGGTCACGCTCCCACTCCCCTGGAGGAGGGGCCCGGCCTCCAGCCAGAGCTGCCCCCACGCCTCTCCGCGGAACTGACGAACCTCCAGCCTGGGTCTCACCGACGTGGTTCAGATCTCGCTGGGCAGAGGTCCCACCTTTCTCACAGACGCCCTGGGTGCCTGCTCTTTGAGCAACGGGGGTCTCGGTTAGGAGATGTGCAGGGCGCCCCGGGGGGGCGTGGTGTCGGGAAGTGGGCTGTCAGGCTGGCTGCCCGCCCGGCTTCCGGGCTTGTGTGTCTCTTCCCCTGAGTGCCTCCTCTTCCCTCAGTGCTCTGGGGTCTGACACGACCCCGCTCCCCTCCTGGGCCTCACTCAACAGCAGCACATGGGGGTCCCTCAAACAGGCGCTGAAAGGCCTGTCCGTGGAGTTCGCGCTGCTGGCTGACAAGGCCGCACAGCAGGTGAGCGGGCGTGCCCCCGAGGCTTCTGTCCCAAGGACATCCTGTGCCGTGGTGCGCGGAGCGTCTCCTCCTGAGGGGGACGTCAGGGCTCGGAGTCCTGCGTGAGGGCACCGCGGCTCTCCGGTCGGCTCTGCACGTCCCGGTCTGTTCTGGGTGGTTCCCGGGAGAGGTTCACGGCCTTGAGGGCTGCTGATGCTGGGGACACACTGGGTCCTAGCCCCAGAGAGCCGGCTTTGCTGAGACTGTGAGGTCTGCCCTGATCTTGAAGCTGTAACCTTGCGCTTGCCAGGCTGCCCACAGTGCACAGGCAGCTCCCGTGCTGCTGTCCTGGCAGGTGGCATTTGGCCACTTGGTAACTCATCAGAGCAGCCGGGCTCCCAGCACCCCAGAGGCCCCACCCAGGTCTCACCCTGGACGCCCAGGTAACTTCAGGAAACGCTTCTGTTCTGCGGCAGAGTTACTTGCATAATAGAACTCTGCAGAGAATCGTGTTGCTGGGGATTTATTTGCAGTCAGAGGGAAAAGAGGGGTCCATCTGGGTGCTCTTAGGCTATAAAACTGTTAACATGAGTTTCGGGGTGAGAGCGTGCTTCCTGGCTCTTGGGGAAACGGGCTTTAGGCCGCTGGTCGGTGGTTTTAAATGCACTGAAACGCTGTCCGTGTGGAGGCCTCGCTGCCTGGCAGTGGCCCGAAGCTCCTTAGTAGTGAGTCAGCGACGGGAAGATGAGGGGGTTTTCCGGCTCCAGGTGGGCGCTCAGCTGCCCACACGGCTCTGAGTGTTGGAACGGGAAACTAACTGTGTTCCTGGTGTGGAAAGTCCTGGGTTTTCTTTCTCCGTGGTCACCCTGCCCATAGGTTCCCTTTAGAACCTGAGTGCCAGGCGATGTCCCTGTCTCCTGGAGTTGGTGCTGGGCTGGCCCATCTCTGGGTGTGAGAGGGAACCAAGAACGTGGTGTCAGAGGGCTGGCTGGGTATAGACGGAGCACGCTACCGTAGCCTGCTCTGTGCCAGCCCGAGTCTCAGCAGGGACCTTACCCGGCACTGGTCCCCAGCTCTTTCTCTCCACGATTAGAAACAAGAGGGCTGGACCAGATAGAGCTCAGTCTGTAAAACCTATGAACCAAGCTGGGACCAGGCCCTGGCCCACAGCCCCTCTCGGACAGGTTACCTGGGCGGGGTGCTCAGAGCAGGTGGGGGCCCTGACTCCGCTGTTGCCAGGGTCTCCTCTGATCCAGAAGTGGGTGCAGTCTCTGCCCTGAGGAGGGGCGTGTGGCCTCTGGTGGGTGCGGCTTGTAGCTTGCCTCTGAGGTTCTCGGATCCCTCACACGTGCCGTCATGTCTGCACAGACGCAGCATCCCGAACGCTTCTCAGTGCCTTCCCGGGGTTTCTGTGTTGGAGTAAAATTAATACAGGTTTAACTGCACCAAAGGGGACAAGTGCCCGTCAGGACTGTCACCCGTCTGGGCATGTGTCCTGGTTTTATTCTCCCCAGACCAGCTGGGAGACCTGATAACTGTGTCCCAGCCAGACAGGTGAGACTCAAGGCGGGATTTCTTCCGCGGAGACGGCTTTTTCTCAGGGCACACCTGCTGGTGGTTTAGGGTCTTGCCAAGCATGGGGACCAGAGCCGGGACCTGTTTAGGAGCCACCCCCGCCACACACCCGGGGAGGAGCCTCCCTTCTCCCGTGTCCCCTGCCAGTCAGGAGGGCGGGGAACCCGTGTGGCGAGCTGTGTGCTCGGGCGGTGTTGGCCCACCTGACCCGTGTTTTCCAGGGCAAACAGGAGGAGAATGACGTGGTGGAGAAGCTGAACCTCTTCCTGGACTTGCTGCAGTCCTACAAAGTGAGTCTCGCGGCCGTTTGTTCGGGCACAGAGCCTTGAAAACATGCTATGACCTTTCAGGGGCATGGCTCTGGGGTGGGACAGGAGCCTGAGGCCAGGGCTGTGGAGGGTGGACGGGCCTCCTGCACTCCCGCAGGAGGCTCCTGTTCCCACAAGGCCTCTGACCAGGTTATCCTGGGGCCCCATGGAGATGCCAGGGCGTCTGCCTTCGGGAGCCTGTCCCTGAAGGTCTTGCTGCTGGAGGCTCGCCGGCTTTCTGGGGACGGTCAGTTCACGGTGTGCGGTCTGGAGCCGGCCCGGCGCTCATGCGTCCCCGCGGGGCCCTGGCGGTGCTGATTTGCACCGTGAGTCCCTCGCAGCTCGGCCCCGGGCGGCTCACCCGGGCCATCCCTCCCGCGACCACCGAGCGTGAGGAGTGGGGTGCGGGTTCGCTGTCCGAGAGGCGAGGCCCCAGCTGGAGGCTGGAGCCCTGACCGCCCCGCCCCCGCCCCCAGGACCTGTGCGAGAGGCACGAGAAGGGCGTGCTGCACAGGCACCAGCGTGCGCTGCACACGTACAGCCTGATGAAGCGGCAGGTGGTGAGCGCCGCCGCGCAGAGCCGCGAGCCCGAGTCCGTGGAGCAGCTGGAGTCCCGCATCGTGGAGGTGCGTCTCGGCTGGTGTGGGGGCGGGCGGGTGGGGCTGCTGCGTCCTGCCGCCCTCCCCGCCGCCCTGTGGGGGCTCCGCGAGCTGCTGGGACCCGGACGCCTGTGCACCAGTGCCGGCGCTGTGGCCCAGAGGCAGGGCTCGGGCTGGGGTTGGGGGGCGCTCCCAGGCGTGCCGGGCCCGGCGTCAGGGGCTCTCTGCTCTGCAGCAGGAGAGCGTGATCCAGACCATGGAGCTCCGCAACTACTACTCCCTGTACTGCCTGCACCAGGAGACGCAGCTGGTCCACGCGTACCTGCCGCTCACCTCCCACATCCTCGGCGCCTTCGTCAACTCCCAGGTCCAAGGGCACAAGGAGGTGGGTCCCCCACAGCTGCCCGCGCGGGCCGGTGGCCGCCCCCGCTTCCAGAAGCGGCAGCCCAGCTGACCTTGACGAGTGACCTGGGCGGGGCGCCAGGACTTGACACGGCTCTTGCCCGACTCTCCGGTCTCCTGGTAGCCAGGGAGACCCGTGAGGCCGTCCTCGGGGTTGCAGGGATGGGGCGCGGGGCGGGGCACGCAGGGCGCAGAGGAAGGGGTCCCCGGCCTCAGGAGGAGCTCCAGGGAAGGTCAGAGGTGGAGTGCACAGAACCCAGGACGAGAGCAGAGAGGTGGGGTGTCGCTGTGAGGGGCGGGAGGGCCCCCGCCAGCTTCCTGCCCGGGGCCGGGGGTCCATGCCACAAGGGGACCCCGCAGCCTGAGGCAGCCTGGCCCGTGCTGTCTGGAGCAGCTTCTCGGCTTTCTCAGCACCGCGGCGCTCACAGCGGCCGGAGGCCAAAGTCCCTTCCCACCCGTCCTGGTCGCCAGCTCTTGGCTCCAGACAGGCTCCCGGCGGTGGTCCGCGTGCCCTGTGACCGGCGTGGAGCTTCCTTTGCCCATTTCCTGTAGTTCCTGGTGGCCCTGGAGTTCGCTGGGGTGCCCGGGGCACCCTCAGGCAGTTTGGGAACTGCACGTGCGGCTGAGGCAGCAGCAGGACGCTCGGGCGGGGGCGGGGCTGCACGGTGGTTAGACCCCACAGGCGAGTCCGGGCGGCTGGGGGACCGCAGGGCGATGGGCAGAAGGTGGGCAGGGCGCCTGACGCGGCCCTGCGTTTCTCCTCCGGGGGTGACTCAGCCCCCGTCTCCAAACTCGGGGACTGGACACACGGCACGTGCCCCAGGCCACGCTGCTCGCTCTCAGAGCCCCCTCGCCGCTCGGCTCCCCTCTTGCCCGCGCCCACGGCCCTGCCCCTGCAGGCCGCTGCAGGGCCTGGGAGCCACGGTGTGGCCGCCCGGTCTTGCTTTGTTTCTGCGTTCCTTTGGTGGACGTTGTTCTGGCCTCGTTGCAGAGCTGTTAGATGGAGCGGTCCAGCGCTAAAGTTTCTTAAAGTCCCTTACAGGGCGTCCTGTAGGCATCTGTCCATGCGCAGGGGCAGAGGAAGCAGCCCCCGTGGCCCCTGTCGGGGGAACTGCAGGGAGGGGTGGGAAGCCCGCTGCCCGCCCTCCGGCCGCTCTGGGCCCGTGGGCGTGGCTGTGTCTGCGCTCCGTGTCCCCCGGCCGCCCCCCAGCTGGCCTGCCCCTCTCTTCCCGCAGATGAGCAAGGTGTGGAACGATCTGCAGCCCAAGCTCCGCTGCCTCTTCGTGGGACCACACGGCGCCCCGGCCCCCCCGAGGCCCCCCCAGGACGGCCCGTCTGCCCACTAGTGCTGGAGGGCTCGGAGGCAGCTCGGCGCGCTCACTAAAGCTTCTTTTCGAACAGTGTGTCCCTGTTTGATTCCCTTGGTTGGCGCCCGCCCCCACCCCAAGGGCTTGCGCGTCGGGCTGCAGCCCCATGGAGGGGCCGACGACCAGGCCGGGGCTCAGAGGGGCCGAGGGTCCAGGTAGCCGTGGCTCCCCTCCCTCTCGGGGAGCAAGGCCGGGGCTGCGCGGGCTGTCTTGCCCATCCTGACCGTGCTGTGGCGGTCAGCCTGGTGCTAGGAGCCTGTCAATCCCTGGAGCGGTTTCCCCCAGGTTCCCTGAGGAGCAGCCTGGCGGCCCTGGCCTGTGTGTGCCTGCCTCCATGCCCGCATATGTGTGCCCGCCGGGCTGGGCCTGGGGAGACAGAGGGACCGCGGTGTCTGGAGGCTCGGGAGCTGGTGCCTCTGCCATGGGTCTGTCCAGGTTCAGATGGCTGCCGTCCCTTCTCAGGCGGGCCGAGGCTGGCCGTGCAGTGACGTGCGGGCGTGTCTGCTGATCTCTCGTCTTCAGAGCAGCGGGCTCCCCTTCAGCCTCCCTCCCGCTCTCTCCGGCCGGGCGTCTGAGACCAATGGGGTTGTGTCCGCCTGGGGCAGGGTGTTTCTGCTCTGGAACCCGCCTGCCCCCCACCCCTCACGGCTCTCTGCTCGGAGGGGGCTTGGAGCAGGGTGACTGCAGGGGAGGGCTCCTGAGGGTCTCCCAGGAACACGTGCCTGGTTTGGGGGCTGCCCTCCGTCTGAAGTCCGCATGCAGGGTCCGGAGGCTCAGGGACAGGGAGGCGTCCCTGACGAGCTGACACACGTCTGGTCCAGGACACACTGTGTCCTACCTGGGCCTGGGCCCGCCACACCTGGGCCCTGCCAGTGCCCCCAGAGCAGCCTCGGGGGTGCGGGCAGGCGACTGCCCCCCTGGCCTGAGCCCCCCACAGTGGACACGTGTGCCGGGGCATTCCGTGCCATCTGTCCCTCTGGGCTGTCGTCTGCATTTTGATCTCTGTGGAAACAGGCGCCCCCCACCCTGAGGCTCTGTGCTGCCCCACAGGCCAGCCCCCAGGCGCCGTGTCCACTGGAGTCATGGAGCGTGACCACAGGCCTCTGCCGTCCCTGCCCCATGGTGGAGGCCCCGCCCCAGGGCCCACGGTGGGAGCTGAGGGGCCAGCGGCACAGGTCGGGGGGAGCGTCTCCCCACACGGGGCACCAGGGCGAGTTCTGGCAGCAAAGACTTGAGATGCTGTTCCGGGGTGACTCCTTCTGGAGGACTGGCCCCCACGTGGACTCCAGGAGCACACATTCTTTAGGGGCTGCGGGGGTGGGGTTGGGGGTGCTTTCTAGCCCGCGTCCTCCTGACCCCAGGAGAGGCGGCGTCGGGAGGCTGGGGGGTGAGGGGGGCAGGCTGTGTCCCCCTGCCAGCAGCTGGGCACGGAGGCGCCTTTTCTCTGGAGCCCCGCCCCCTCCCCCGGGCTGCTGCTGGATGCAGGCTTTCTGGTCAGTGTTTGCTGCGGGAGAGGCTGCTCCCAGCTCGGGGTCCCCACACCCTCTGCATCCTTCCTGGTGCCCAGGCTTCCCTCGCCCCCGGGGAGACCTGGCCAGTCCTGCAAAAGGACGCCGGCTCTGTGGCCTCGGCGGGAGCCCACAGCCCTCCCCGGCCGCCGCGGGCTATGCCTTCAGGCCACGTCCCTGCAGCCTGTGTCTGGCGGGCTCAGTGTAACTCAGCCACAGCCTAGTCGCTGGGCGAAGCCGCGGAAGGGGGACGGAGACGGGGCCGGGGCGCGGGCCTTGGGGGCGCAGGCCGGGTGCGGCTGCCGGAATTCAGGGCGGCCCTGCACCTGAGGCCTCCTCTCTTGCTTTCTGCGAGTTGGTTTATGTATAAAGCACTTTACGAGGCTGCAGGAATCAATGACCGCCCCATCCAATTAACTGGAATTGTTTACAAATGAGTTACATTCTGAGATTTTTATCAGTGAACTTATGGGAACAACGATCATTAAACTATTTATAAAAGCTGTGTCAGGCCGTGAGTCTGTGTGTGATAGGTGGATGACCTCCCGTGCCCCCCAGGGGTCTGAAGCCAGGACGGGAGCAGCCGGTGTTGGGGGCGGGAGGGCGGCCAGCTGATGGCAGATGAGACGAGGTGTGAGCCCTGGGCACTGACCGCCGCTGTTTCCCCTTACCTGCGGGGGGAGGGGAGGAGATGGCCCCTGGCACACCTCGGGACCCCGCACACATCCACGCGGCCTCCCGTGTCGGCCAGCCCCTCGCCTTTGGGCCTGTGTCTCTGCCCATCCCTGTCCGGTGATGCAGGTCACAGCCCGGCACGTCTGGCGGCTTCCCGGGGACAGGCTGGGCAGGTCACGGGGAGGCCTGAGGGGAAGTGTTGGGAAAGCTTCATCTGCTCTTCCATTCAGTCATGCTCCAGATGAGGCCCCAGTGGCGGGGGGCCCGAGGCCTCAGGGGCGGGGGGCTGAGGCCAGGGCGGGGGGCCCGAGGCCAGGGCGCGGCCAGGCAGGGCTCTCGGGGTCCAAGGGGCAGGCCGGCTCTGCCCTAGATGGCGTCCACCTCACGGAGTGTGTAGTCCAGGATGGTGTCCTGCCCCTGGAACCTGAAGTAGCCTCGGAACTTCTTTCTCTGAAGCAGCAGCGGGAACCAGTAGCTGTCGTCTGGCCACATGTCCGCGAAGGGGATCTGGTCCAGCCGGAACCACTGCGGGCGCATCTCTGCCGGGGATGAAGAGGCAGAATCACCGACGCTAGCCCGGGTCTCAGCCTGACTTTCTGCGAGGGGTTCACTGAGTTACTGTGTGCAAGGAGACTGGCATCCTTTGTTATTTCATCCAGGCGACTGGACTCCTTATTTTACAGGAGAGGAGGGAGGCTCAGGCCCTGGTGTATTTCCGCGCCTGCCCTTGGGAGGGGAGAGGCCAGGGGCCGCCCAAGCCGGCCCTTCACTGCCTGCCTCTCCCGGCCTGGACACTCACCGTCGCTCTCCACGGGCGTGCCCTGGACACTGTCTGTGCAGAAGACGTGCACGTCCATCAGCTCGGGGTCACCCACAAACTCAAACGTGATCTGGCCCACCTTGTGCAGTGCGTCCACGGTCAGACCGCTTTCTTCCTGCAGCTCTCTGCGGACAGACGGGTGGAAAGGAGGTGACAGTTAAGGTGTCTGTGTCCACGTGGAATCAGAGAATGGAGCTGGGTGGACGGAGGAGAGGATTGCACGTGTGTGGTCAAGGGGTCGGGTGTGGGGCGCCCAGATGTGACCCCCGCCCCCAGCTGAGCACCCGGGCGTGCCGAGTGGCAGCCCCAGCCTGGCCCCGCGTGGCCACTCGGTGGTTCCACGGGGTGAGGGGGCCCGCACTAGAGCCGGGAGCCCCCACAGGCCCGCTCGGCTCCCCATGCAGCCGGCGGGCCCTGAGCCGAAGCCTGCCTGCCCAAAGGGTCCCGCTCTGGCCCGCCCTGCTTGGAGCTCCGCATCAGGCTGCACGTTCCTCTCGCCTCCTTCCCAGAGGAGGGGTGGTTTTACCTTTTCGCCGAGGAGACACCCCTGCCCTCCCGCTGAGACCAGCCGGCTCTCGTGGCTCCTCTGAACTTGATCACAGGGGTGGGCTTTGGGCCGTCCTCGCTGTGTTATCCTTCTCGGGACCCCTTTCTCTCCCTGCCCCCCACCTTGCTGGGGGGAAGGGCCAGGGGGCATCGCCACACCTGAGCTCACAAGCCAGCTGATTCACGAGAGGAGACAAGGGTGCCCCCGAAACACGAGTGCCTGTTTCATACTCCCCCAGGCCGTGTACGCGCTGTAGGCAGTTTAGCAAACACACACGGCCTGGTCCGCCAGCAAGAACCCCTGTGGCCATGGAGTCTTCCCTTCGGGCCTTTCTCCTTCGTGCACCCCTTGGCAAATTGCGACACAGCACCGAGCCTGGGACCGGTGCTGCTCACGACGCTGAGCAACGTCTTGCACCTGCAGGAACTCAGCCAGCGTCTCTGCCGCTGTGCATCAGAGGATAAACACCCCACTGGTGCATCGCGAAACCTTGCTGAGAGCACCCTCAGGCACGCCCTCTGCCGCCAGCCCTCCCCAAGCCTGCTTCTCGGCATCTGGGACAGCGCTTTCTGGAGGGTCTGCTGTGGGCTCTGGGGGCTCACAAGCCCTGCAGCCGTGAAGCTCAGCACCTGTGTCTCCTGTGAGCGACTCTCACTTCCCCACTGCTCTGAATTTATTTCTGTGGCTGTAAAACCGTTCTAATTATGTCTGACCTTTTAGAGCTGTAGGTTAAAAAAAGATCTGTTTAAGCTCTGATCTCGGAGTTCTGTTAGGAACACAGTGCATAATTAACTTCCTGTGCCCACGACTAGGAGGCAGGGAAACCGCTGTGTCCATTAAAGACGCACTGGGTTAAACGGTCGCCTTCCTGAGCCGAGACTCTGCCCTAACCTCCCTGTGAGGCCGGGAGAGGAACTGGGTCCACCTGCTGCCGTTGAGTGTGGCTGAGTGACGTCTCAAGAGCCGGAAGCTATTCACTGCGATGATCAATCAAAATTAGACACTACCTAAAAAATGAGTGTTTTTGCTAGTGGGGTGCAAATGGCTCCCCAATTAGACGTAATAGATGCACTCAGTGGGGCTCCCCACCTCCAGCAGCAGGCTGGCGGAGCTCATTTTTAAAACTGTCACTGACTGATTCACTGTTTTGACTCATTTGGGTTCATCTTCCCTGAGTCCGTGGCGGGCTATCAGTCATCTCCTCGGTGTCAGAGCCAGGGCTCCGTTTCAGGCCTGGATAATCAGGCAGCCGGAGATGACACTGTTCCAGCTCTGCTAACGTGTCTGATCGCATCTCTGGGATGCTCCCCAGACGGCAGGCGGGGAACAGGACGAGTGACATGTTAAACCCCCGGTGGGAGCGGGGCGCTGGGGCGGGACCCTGCCGATCGGAGCCTGCTGCGGAGCCTGGGGGCCCGCCTGCTGTTCCTCCTCCGGCCCGGCCTGCGGGAGGTCTCAACACCACACTCTGCTAGTCACCAGCTGTGGGAACACTGGCCAGGCTGGCGGGCCTGCTCCACACCCAGAGCCCGAACCTGGCTGCGAGGCGCCGCCGGTCCCCAACTGCCAGCAACCCTCCCCCAGGGGGAGAATGCATCTTCCTTGGGGCTCAGGTGGCCCCCAAGTGTGTCCTGCACACAAGACAGAGCCAGCCCCACAGGCCACCTAAGTCTGCAGGTGAGTGAGGAGCACACGTTAACCCTGAAGTGGTGCCCACCCTGGGACCCCGAAGGGCAGGGCACCAGACGCCAAGGCTGCCGAGACCTCGCTCGTCAGAGCAGGGCAGCCAGGGAACGGGGCCTGAGGAGCAGCTACACGCGTGTGCTAGGAAAGAAGCCAGAGCCGCCCTAGGGGCCGGGGGCTGACAGCAGGGTTGGGCGCACGGCGGTGCGGCCTCGTGGGGCCGATCTCAGCCTGTGCTCGGGCATGGGAACGTGCCACCCGTCCTGCCTCCCACCTGCAGGGGCTCCGCAGTCCTTTGTCAAGGGTGTCCTGACGCAGGGGGCAAGGATGGGAAGGGGGAGTTGGGCCAGACAGTGTGGACACAGTGGACACAGGGTGATCCCCACGAGCCTGAGGGGCAAGAAGGCAAAGAGGCTAAAGTCTGGAGGGCCGTGTGATCTCCGGCACTGCTGTGTCTCTGGGCTTCAGGTCTTTCCCACGTGAATGTAGCTGGTGTCGAGGAAGAGACTGTGAGTGAAAGGCCCCAGATACGCTTGTCATCAGCTCCCCTGAACCAATGAAGAAGCTGAGTGACTGGCCAACCCCTTGGCTAGAAAGAGGAAGCCATGACTTTTCCACCCAAACCACCACCGCATGGCAGCAAGCCAAGGTGTACCCAGCCTGGACCATGTGCCAGGCCCTGTTCAGTCCTTACGTTTATTTTCTCACTAAATCCTCACAACAATCCTAAGAGGTAGCTGTGGTGGTGGTTTAGTTGCCAAGTTGTGTATGACTCTTGTGGCCCCGTGAGCTGTGGCCCGCCAGGCTCCTCTGTCCGTGGGACTCTCCAGGCAAGAACACTGGAGTGGGCTGCCATTTCCCTCTCCAGGGGCCCTTCCCGACCCGGGGATGGAATTCAGGTTTCCTGAATCGTAGGTAGCTTCTCTGCTGACTGAGCGCCAGGGAAGCTAAGAGGTAGCATATACTGTCATTATCCCCACCATGCAGATGCAGAAATTGAGGCTCCAGGATTCAGCCTGTGCTCCAGGGCACGTGGCTCTGAGTGGTCGGAGGCCTGGCTCTACAGCTTGAATCCTTGCCCCCTGTGCAAGCTGGCTCTGCAGTCAGGCCTGCCCCTCCCCTCACCTCTTGGCCCCGTCTTCGACGGTCTCTCCTTCTTGACTTTGCCCCCGAAGCCGCGTTTCTTCATGCCCAGGAGGACTCGCTGTAGAGCCTTGAGGCGCACACGGTGCCCTTGGGTTCTGTGAGGAAGGCAAGGGGCTGAGTCAGCTTGGTTTGGGTGTGGACGGGGTGTGGGTGGAAGCCTGAGCATTTTGGGGGCCAGGGGCCAGGTGGACTGGAAACGCACGCTGGAGAGCAGGGAGAGGCCCTGCCCGACGTGGCAGATTTTCCGGGTTAGATGGAGACCTGGCCCACGGCCCAGCGGCGGCAGCCCTGGACCCTTTGCTTGCTGGGCTGATGCAGGTCAGGCAATGGCCAGGTTGTCCCTGCCTCTCTCCTTAGCGCAGGGCTGTTCTTGCCCCTGTGTCCACCTCTGAGCCCACCTGGCATGAAATGAACCATGCTTTTACCCAATGGTTCTTGCGTCTGGCTTTTGCTCTTGGCCTTTTCATTATGGGGCCTTCTGGCTACTGGGTTCCAGTTTCTGCCTCTCTGCAGTAGCAGACCCCCAGATTCCCAGGAAATGTACGGCTCTGACGCTGGAGAGCCCCCAGCGAGGCCTGGCCAGCTCTCCTGCTGGGACGGGTGTTCACATTCTGCTCACAAACATTGCTGCTCCGGGACCTGGTGCTCGGCCTGTAACACCACTCCTGCCCGAATGCTTGTGTGTGAAGGCCCTGCAGGGCATGTCTGGTCACTGCTGGAGACATGATGGAGGCCCAGGACCGTGCTCCCTGCCCATCCATCCTCATCCCGGTCTGGGGCCCACACTGAATGAGATGCAGGGCTCGGGACCAAGGATGCTCCAGGGAAGTCACGGTGTCCGAGAATAGGGACCGAGGCCTGGGTCCCTGTGCTGGCCAGCAGCTCCTGCACAAGCGGGTCTCTGGGTCCAACCTCTCTTTAACATGCGGACTTTGTGATGTTGCTGACCTGTAAAGGCGCAAAGCCCTGACTTCCTAAATTAATTAGGAATCTCTGCTGTCAGTTATTAGGCACCGATCATATACTTTCCAAAACGTATCCCAGTTAACAGACCCAACGACCCTGTGAGCTGAGACGTGGCTTCTCCGCTTTCGGCCAAGCAGACAGACGCTCAGAAAAGCGAAGTCTGACAGAAAGTCAAACACCAGAGCCAGTACCGAACCCTGGGTCCGCCTGCTGTTGAAGTACAGTTGGCCACAGCTCTTGGCACTACGGTCAGGCGGGTCCGCAGAGAGCCCACTTGACGTCAGGGGCCGGGCGGCCCCCTTTCTCAGCAGAGTGGCCTCTGAACGGGATCACCGGTCCACTGCGGCCCGTGACCAGGGTTTAAAGAGACTGCACCCGTCGGGTGCCAGGCTCGGGCTCCCGTATCTGGCCGTCCGTGAACGGCCGCCAGCTGCCTTTCGGCGGGACCCAGGCCCATCTCCGGCGGCCGCACCCCCTGCTCACCTGTGACCTCGCCCCCGGACTCACCCAGGCCTCGGCACTGCGCGCGCCTTTCGAACCCACGCGCCGCTTCCGGGGGCGTGGCCTCGGGCCGGAAGTGAGGCCGGCGCTTCCGGTGGCGGCTGGCGGAGCGGTTCCGTGCGCATGGCGGGGTGAGCGGGGAGGCGGCTGAGGCGGGAGGGCGGTGCGCGCGGCGGCTGGCCTCAGTGGGGATTAATGGAGCACCTACCGCACGTGTGCGGGAGGCGGAGTGGCCAGACGGCGGCCCCGTTTTTCGGGTCCGAAAAGGGGCTGGTCCTGGCCCGGAAAGGGGACGGGCAGCCCCCGCGACGTGACGAGCGGAGGCCTGCCGAGAGCGGACCGGCCAAGGCTCCGAGGAGCGACGGCGGGCGGAGGGCTGCGGAGGCCGTTAGGGAGAGGAGGCGCGCTGCTGCTGGAGGTGCGTGTCGCCCGCAGAGCACCGCAGGCCTGGAGCCTGTGTCTCGCAAACCAGAGCCCCGTGTGGCCGGCCGCTGGTCGTGGGGGCGCTGGCGGTCAGCTGCCCGCATCGGCTGGACCCGGGTCCGCTGCCCGCTGCAGTCCTCGGCGCCCAGGACCGCTGTGCCCTCTTTCCAGTGACGCCTTTCGCCTTTTGAAGGCAGCAGTTCAAGAGATTGTCTCCAGATCTTTGTCAACATGTTTTTGCCTGGGAGCCATGGGACTAATAATAGTTTTTTGTTTTCTTTTTGTCAGAAGAAAAGAATGTAGATACTTTGTAGGGTGGTTCTGAGAGTTAAAGAGATAACCCATAGATAACCCATGGCAGTCGATAAAAGCCCCACTTTCCAAAGAGGCTTGAAAACTGCCCTTCTAAGTTAATACACAGGGTAAGTTCAGTTTTATCAAGAAATGTGACAGGTTGGTCAGACCTTGTGCTGCCTGCCAAAGCGGTGGAGGTAAGTAAGGCAAAGGACCTGTCCTCGTGTGTGTGTGTGTGTGTGTGTGTGGTGTGTTTAAATGTCTTAAAGCCCAATGAAAATTTGTATCCTGTGAGAAGGAATGTTCCTTTCATGAAGGTTATCAATATTTTCAACCAGTATTGGGAAAACTTTGGTTGACACAAAGCGACTAGCATTACTCTCTGAGATTGTCTTCTGAAGAAAACTTCAGGAGAGAAAAGCATCTCTGACCACAGAGGAGAGGCCTGCTGGATTAGTTTGCTCAGGCTCCTGTAACCAAGCACCCCAGGATGGGTGGCTGAGAGAGCAGAGATTTACTGGCTCGGTGCCTGCAGTCTGGAAAATGGAAATCAAGTTGTCAGCAGGATTAGTCTCTGAAGCCTCTCCTTGACTTACAGACGGCCGTCTTCTCCCTGTGTCTTCCCGTGGTCTTTGTCCTGTGTGTGTCTGCGTCTTGATTGCTTCTAAGGACACCAGTGTTGGATAGAGCCCACCCGTTCACCCTTTAAGGCAGTGGTTAGAGAACCTGCCTGCTAGTGCAGGAGACATAAGAAATGAGAGTCCAGTCCCTGGGTAGGGAAGATCCCCTGGAGACGGAAATGGCAACACACTCCAGGACGCCTGCCTGGAGATTCCCATGGACAGAGGAGCCTGACAGGCTACAGTCCATAGGGCTGCAGAGAGTTAGACACGACTAAGGTGTCTTAGCACACACACACAGGGCTTTACCTTAATTACCTCATTAAAGACCAGTCACATCTTGAGGTACTGGGGGTTAGGAGTTTACCATGTAGACTTTGGGCTTCCTATGTGGTGCTAGCGGTAAAGAGTCCACCTGCCAATGCTGGAGATATGAGACAGGGTTGGATCTCTGGGTTGGGAAGAGCCCCTGGAGAAGGAAATGGCCACCCACTCCAGTATTCCTGCCTGGAGAGTTCCGTGGACAGAGGAGCCTGGCGGGCTGCAGGCCACGGGGTCTCGGAGCCGGATGACTGATCACACCTGCAGACCCGGGGGACGTGGTTCGGCCCAACGCCTTTGCGGCGGTAGCCTTGCCAAGTCGCCTCTCCCGCTGGGGCCGTAGTGACCCAGCTCTAAAAATGTGCGGGTTGAGCCTGGGGCCCCCCTGGCCTATGTGGTGCCAACCTGCTTGCTCCCTTTTCCTCACCAGGTCCTTGAAACTGGTGTGGGCTTCCCTTCAGCGTCAAAGGTTCCACACCGCTGGGAGTCGCTACAAGAGCCGGACTGGCGCTGAGCACCTGTGGCTGACGCGGCATTTGAGGGACCCGTTCGTGAAAGCTGCGAAGGTGGAAAGTTACCGATGTCGAAGCGCCTTCAAGCTCCTGGAAATGAATGAGAGGCACCAGATCCTACGGCCCGGCCTCCGGGTGTTAGACTGTGGGGCTGCTCCTGGCGCGTGGAGCCAGGTGGCCGTGCAGAGAGTCAATGCTGCGGGCACAGGTGGGGCCTCCACATTGTCTCGGGCCTTCCGACCACTGTGGTTGAGACGCAGGCCGGCCGCCCTCTTCAGGGCACGCGGCAGCCAGGCTGCTTTGAGAAAGCACGTGCTTCTGCGTGCTGCTTTAGTAGGAATGACACAAGCCAAACACTGGCATGTTCAGAATGAAAGAGGGAGGTAGGAAGGGGGAAGGAAGGTGAAGGTCACCTGCGACCACAGCACAGAAGCGCGTAGGCAGACGTGGTGGGCGTCCTGGGCCTCTGCTGCTGATGCCTGGCCTCAGCAACGAGCTCAGACGGCCGTCTGTAAGTCAGGTCCCTTTCCTCAGCAAAGAAAGCGCTCTGCAGTTTCCTCCCTTGACATCCTCCTTGGCAGGACAACGGAATCAGCCTGGGGTTTCCTGGAGTTGCTCCTGGGGCTGCCCAGGCAGCCCTCGTGGCTCTGGACGCTCCACTTTGGCCCAACTTGAGAGACTTAGTGCTTATCTCTTATAATATTTGGGGGTTTTAACTAAGATCATATATATAAAAAGTTGCCTCTGACTGATAGATCAACCGACTACCCATACAAAGTAGAAAATGACGCCATCCATTTAAACAGCTGCATACTATCCCAGATAATGGTTATACTGTTGGTATTTAGCCAGTTTCCTCATCATGGGCATGAAGATTGCCTTTGAGTCTTTTGTAGGTGAGCGGTGCTAAGGTAACAATCCTTACCACTTGCATTTCCTACTGTAACTTCTGAGGGGACCACCTGTATTGGCAGGTTACAGAAATCTCTCCCATACACCTTAGAATGGGTGTGTGTGCCCATCTTCCTGATGAGAAAATTGAGATCTACAGGAGTTTCAGTGACCTGCTGAACCAGGCATGCCACCCCCTGGGTTTTGTCATCAGTCTCTTTAATCTGGGTAGGATGCCTTAAGGGGGTTTCAGTTCATTTCAGTCCGGTCGCTCAGTCGTGTCCGACTCTTTGCGACCCCATGAATCGCAGCACGCCAGGCCTCCCTGTCCATTACCATCTCCCGGAGTTCACTCAGACTCACGTCCATCGAGTCTGTGATGCCATCCAGCCATCTCATCCTCGGTCGTCCCCTTCTCCTCCTGCCCCCAATCCCTCCCAGCATCAGAGTCTTTTCCAGTGAGTCAACTCTTCTCATGAGGTGGCCAAAGTACTGGAGCTTCAGCTTTAGCATCATTCCTTCCAAAGAAATCCCAGGGCTGATCTTCAGAATGGACTGGTTGGATCTCCTTGCAGTCCAAGGGACTCTCAAGAGTCTTCTCCAATACCACAGTTCAAACGCCATCAGTTCTTCGGTGCTCAGCCTTCTTCACAGTCCAACTCTCACATCTATACATGACCACAGGAAAAACCAAAGCCTTGACTAGACGGACCTTAGTCGGCAAAGTAATGTCTCTGCTTTTGAATATGCTATCTAGGTTGCTCATAACTTTTCTTCCAAGGAGTAAGCGTCTTTTAATTTCATGGCTGCAATCACCATCTGCAGTGATTTTGGAGCCCCCAAAATAAAGTCTGACACTGTTTCCACTGTTTCTTCATCTATTTCCCATGAAGTGATGGGACCAGATGCCATGATCTTCGTTTTCTGAATGTTGAGCTTTAAGCCAACTTTTTCACTCTCACTTTCATCAAGAGGCTTTTTAGTTCCTCTTCACTTTCTGCCATAAGGGTGGTGTCATCTGCATATCTGAGGTTATTGATATTTCTCCCGGCAATCTTGATTCCAGCTTGTGTTTCTTCCAGTCCAGTGTTTCTCATGATGTACTCTGCATATAAGTGAAATAAGCAGGGTGACAATATACAGCCTTGACGTACTCCTTTTCCTATTTGGAACCAGTCTGCTGTTCCATGTCCAGTTCTAACTGCTGCTTCCTGACCTGCATATAGGTTTCTCAAGAGGCAGGTTAGGTGGTCTGGTATTCCCATCTCTTTCAGAATTTTCCACAGTTGATTGTGATCCACACAGTCAAAGGCTTTGGCATAGTCAATAAAGCAGAAAGAGATGTTTTTCTGGAACTCTCTTGCTTTTTCCATGATCCAGCGGATGTTGGCAATTTGATCTCTGGTTCCTCTGCTTTTTCTAAAACCAGCTTGAACATCAGGAAGTTCACGGTTCACGTATTGCTGAAGCCTGACTTGGAGAATTTTGAGCATTACTTTACTAGGATGTGAGATGAGTGCAATTGTGCGGTAGTTTGAGCATTCTTTGGCATTGCCTTTCTTTGGAATTGGAATGAAAACACCTTTTCCAGTTCTGTGGCCACTGCTGAGTTTTCCAAATTTGTTGGCATATTGAGTGCAGCACTGTCACAGCATCATCTTCCAGGATTTGAAATAGCTCCACTGGAATTCCATCACCCCCACTAGCTTTGTTTGTAGTGATGCTTTCTAAGGCCCACTTGACTTCACATTCCAGGATGTCTGGCTCTAGATTAGTGATCACACCATCATGATTATCTTGGTCGTGAAGATCTTTTTTGTACAGTTCTGTGTATTCTTGCCACCTCTTCTTAATATCTTCTGCTTCTGTTAGGTCCCTACCATTTCTGTCCTTTATCGAGCCCATCTTTGCATGAAATGTTCCCTTGGGATCTCTAATTTTCTTGAAGAGATCTCTAGTTCTTTCCCATTCTGTTGTTTTCCTCTATTTCTTTGCATTGCTCGCTGAAGAAGGCTTTCTTATCTCTTCTTGCTATTCTTTGGAACTCTGCATTCAGATGCTTATATCTTTCCTTTTCTCCTTTGCTTTTTGCCTCTCTTCTTTTCATAGCTATTTATAAGGCCTCCTGAGACAGCCATTTTGCTTGTTTGCATTTCTTTTCCATGGGGATGGTCTTGATCCCTGTCTCCTGTACAGTGTCACGAACCTCATTCCATAGTTCATCAGGCACTCTATCTATCAGATCTAGGCCCTTAAATATATTTCTCACTTCTACTGTATAATCATAAGGGATTTGATTGAGGTCATACCTGAATGGTCTAGTGGTTTTCCCTATTTTCTTCAATTTGCGTCTGAATTTGGTAATAAGGATCTCATGATCTGAGCCACAGTCAGCTCCTGGTCTTGTTTTTGTTGACTGTATAGAGCTTCTCCATCTTTGGCTGCAAAGAATATAATCAATCTGATTATGGTGTTGACTATCTGGTGATGTCCACATGTAGAGTCTTTGTGTTGTTGGAAGAGGGTGTTTGCTATGACCAGTGCATTTTCTCGGCAAAACTCTTATTAGTCTTTGTCCTGCTTCATTCCGCATTCCAAACCCAAATTTGCCTGTTACTCCAGGTGTTTCTTGACTTCCTACTTTTGCATTCCAGTCCCATATAATGAAAAGGACATTTTTTGGGGGTGTTAGTTCTAAAAGGTCTTGTAGGTCTTCATAGAACCGTTCAACTTCAGCTTCTTCAGCGTTACTGGTTGGGGCATAGACTTGGATAACTGTGATATTGAATGGTTTGCCTGGGAGACGAACAGAGATCATTCTGTTGTTTTTGAGATTGCACCCAAGTACTGCATTTCGGACTCTTCTATTGACCATGATGGCTACTCCATTTCTTCTGAGGGATTCCTGCCCGCAGTAGTAGATACAATGGTCACCTGAGTTAAGTTCACCCATTCCAGTCCATTTTAGTTCGCTGACTCCCAGAATGTCGACGTTCACCCTTGCCATCTCCTGTTTGACCACTTCCAATTTGCCTTGATTCATGGACCTGACATTCCAGGTTCCTATGCAATATTGTTCTTTACAGCATCGGATCTTGCTTCTATCACCCGTCACATCCACAGCTGGGGATTGTTTTTGCTTTGGCTCCATCCCTTTGTTCTTTCTTTTCATTATTTCTCCACTGATCTCCAGTAGCATATTGGGCACCTACTGACCTGGGGAGTTCCTCTTTTGGTATGCTATCATTTTGCCTTTTCATACAAGGGGGTTTAGAACAGTTTAAAAACATTTCTTACAAGCTCAGTAAATGTTTATTGTTCAAGTGAAGGAATCTGTCAAAAACTTCAGTTCCCTTTCCCACCACTGAGTCTATCCACAGACTTCCTAACGACTGATGTTAGAGGTTCCTGTCCCCCTAATTGCTCTTCAGGAAAAGCAGGAAAACAGCTAAGTTTAACCTGTAGGAAGAGGTGGGAGAAGCAGAGACTGTGTACATAAAATGGCCTGGGTTCTTTTACTCCCAAAAGAAGTTGCAAAAATGCAACCAAAGCCATTTGCTTTTAGAAGGCACTTCCTGGGGCTACAGTACATGGGACGTTAAAGGACCAAGCACAAGTGTGTAAAGTGGGAGGAGAGCTGTCCCACTCTCGGGCTGAAAGCAGAGTTTTCGCCTTTGAAAAATGAGGCGCCCTGCGGAATAGCTGGACTTCTCATCTTTAGATAAAGATCAAATACCTGCCCCTCCCCTGCAGGGCAGCCTCTTTACTAAGCTGAGCGAGCTCTGAGTCTGTGACGGTTCCTTTGTGGACCCACCCTGGTGTGTAAGTGGCTGGGAGGGGCTTCGGGAGGTGGAGGCCAGGGCAGGGCCTGGTGGGCAGGAAATCCCCTTTCGGATGAGCTGGAACAGCCGTTTGTGCTTCACAGCTGGTGTCACTCAGGCGTGGGCCGGGCATCAGTTTTCTGCCTGTGTAGCGTCTGTCCACTTTCCCTGTTTCTTGGCTTCTTCCTAATAGTTTCTACGTTGAAGGGAACTGGAGTAAACTGCAGAATGGATTTGTTGGTTTAATCCGGAGGCACTTTGTATAATAATGTGTCCTTCTCTGTTTCAGTGTATCAAAAAGACTCCTCAGAGTTAAAAACTCTTTTAACGGAGAGCTTGGCTCAGAGAGTGAAATGGAGTCAGAGGTGGAGTATCAAGGCCAGGGTGTGGCCCCAGGTCTGCCTGTCCCCTGGGACAGTCAGGTTGCCTCTCCCAGCCTCAGTTTCCTCCGATGTAGAGGGAAGACCACCACTCCCCGCCTGCCACATGTTTTTCTAGGAGGAAAACCCTGTGTCCCCACTTTTGCACATTAGTTATTTTTCTCGGTCCTGACTTTTACATATATATGTATGTGTATGTATATATATACATATTTTTTTTTGTTTGTGTTTTTCCTGTAGTCTGTGCCACGCAGGATCTTACCCCCCACCTAGGGGTCGAATCTGTGCCCCTGCATTTGAAGCACTCACTCATCCGACCGCTAGAGAAAGTCCCCTTTCTCTCTGTTTTGTTATTTCGTTACATTTACTTTTTGTGGGATGCTTTTGCGGTGTCCGTGAGTAAGTACCTCCGCCATTTCTTCCTTAGACCCCAGTGCTCCTGTTGGCTTTGTGCTTGGGGTAGATCTTCTCCACATATTCCCCCTGGAAGGAGCAACGTTTCTGTGCCCTGCTGATGTGACTGACCCTAGAACCTTCCGGAAAATCCAAGAGCTGCTTCCTGGTGGGAGAGCAGATGTGATCCTGAGTGACATGGCACCCAACGCCACGGGGATCCGCAGCCTCGACCACGACAGGCTCATTAGCTTGTGCTTGTCCCTTCTGGACATGGTTCCAGAGGTCCTGCACCCCAGGGGGACTTTCCTCTGTAAAACCTGGGCTGGAAGTCAGAGTCATCGGTTACGGAAGAGACTGACTGAGGAATTTCAGAACATAAGGACTGTAAAGCCCGAGGCCAGCAGGAAAGAGTCGTCAGAGGTGTACCTCCTGGCCACACAGTACCGGGGGAAGCCTGGCGGTCTGTGAAGGCCTGAACGCCTGTTCCGCTGTTCCGGCTCTTCACTGCAGATGCAGCTTGAGCTCTGTCCTGAAGCGTGTCTGGGGAGATTCGAGCTGGATCTAGGATGCAGCATGCAGAGCACACGGGGGACCTGTTTTTAAGACAAAACTCTAGTCACTGTTCACAATATATGACTATATGTGATTAAAAAACACGATCGCTGTAATACGATTTGTGAAGAGGAGTTACCATGAGAAAGAGACAAGGATGAAGACTGGGATGCATAAAAACACTGAGGCCGAGAAACAGACACCTTTACGGAATTTTCTCACCACGGTTAGTACGTTACAGAGGAACTGGCTTCCACCATCGCCGCAAAACCATCCCCAGGTTTCCAGGTGTTCTTTTGGATATACAGTGTAATGTGGAAAAATCTGAAGCTGCAGTCTGGGGATTTGTTTCCATCTCTGTGGTGAATGATCCGGAAATACTTCAAGCAGTGAGAGCTCCTTAGGGAAGACATTTGCTATGAATTATGGATGGGGGGCGGGCAGTGTGAAACTGGGAATGTTTCTATAACACGCCAGGCTCCAGAGACTTAAAGGTAATAACCAAAGTAAGCAGACATATGGTGTCTACTTCCTTTTACTCTCTTCCAGGATTTCCATCCTTAAAATTGATTTCTTTGAAACCATTTTCTGGAGGATTGGTCATCCCTTGAGTATATTGACTGTTATGATGATTAAATCTTGCCTATTGAAAACAAATGCGCACCCTAAGAAGCTGGGAGTTGTTTTTATTTGGCAGATAAAACTGGGGACTTAAACCTGGGACACAGTATCTCAGGTAACTCTGAGGGACTGCCCCAAAGAGGTAGAGGAGGAGCTGGAGTATATAGGAATTTTTGGAACAAAGACCAGGTACTTGTAACATCAAAAGATGTCTGGTTAATAAAAAACTAGATGTCTCCAAGAATTCAGTGCTTTCCTGCGTGTGGAAAGACGCAGGAGTCTTAGGCTCATTAAAAGCATTCCTTTGATGCGACCTCAGCTCCCTGGGCCCGGTGTCCTGTGCTTTCTCACCCTGAGTCTCCAGGGCGCACTGTTGGGGTTGGAGGTGGGGTGGTGTGGGGTGACAGCGGCTGCAGAGTGTGATGATTTGGTGGCCGGCATTACATTTTGGGGCTTCCCTAGTGGCTCAGACCGTAAAGAATCTGCCTGCAATGCAGGAGACCCACGTTCAATCCCTGAGTTGGGAAGATTCCCTGGAGAAGGGGACGGCTACTCACTCCAATATTCTTGCCTGGAGAATCCCATGGACAGAGGAAGGTGGCCGACTACAGCCTGTGGGGTCACAGTGAGACATGACTGAGCAACTGATCTGTTTTCACCCTGAGCTCGTAATTATGAGTGGCTGGTGGCGGCAACATTATTTACTGATACGGCAGGCAGCATTTTTAGTTCACACATCCCAAGGATAGCTGGGGTAAGAAATGGGGTCTTAGGGTAGTCCAGATCCCGGAAGTAGTCTGCAGGCCGGTCTTATAAAATTTTTTTCGTCTTTTCACTGCCCCGTGTCCTACCTCCGGCACCACATTCTTTGCTTCCGCATCCTTTTTCCTTCTGGCGACACAAATTCATGGTTTTAGTCTCTAGAAATTCGGTGCAGATCCTCCGGCGCTTCGCCAGGTTTGTTGAGGAGCAAGAAGGGACTTGAGAGACCCGTTAGTAGATGCAGGCTGCAGAGATTCCAGGAAGGACCTGCTGGCTGTGAGCTGACCGCGCTCCGCCCTTGCTCTCTGGAGAACGGGACCCAGACGACGGCTCCGCACCCCAACAGCTCTCAGGGCGCTAGGAGGATAGCTTAGCAGCAGCATAGTATTTCCTGTTTTTATTTTCTTTTTTTTTCCAGAGAAAAGTAAAAACGCATTCATTAATTCAAGCAAACACCGTAGTGGCAAAAGCTGCAGACTAGTCAGGACTGCAGGAAAGTTTGGCCCCAGGAGGCCACCGTTGGGCGGTGCTATTCCACACAAGACTGCGAGACGGCCGTCCAGTGGAAGCCTGGCCTGCGGCGCACAGGGGCACCGAGGTAGTCCCGCGGGCCGGCCTTTGGTTCCGAGCGTTCTGCGAGCCGCGGCATCCCGGGCGCGGGACGGAGACTGAGCCCTCGGCCTCCGTCAGGGCGCGGGCCCGGAGCTTCACGGCCAGTCCCGCCCCGGTCTCGCGAGAGCGCGAGCGCACGTCTCGCGATACGCGGGCTCGGGCGTGATAGAGGGAGATCCGAGCCGCGGCGGCGACGGCTGCAGGGAGGCTGAGGCGCTGAGGTGACCGGCCGGGGTTCCGGGCGGGCGCCCAGCAGAGCCGGGGGCGGGCGCCCAGCAGAGCCGACGGGAGTCGGGCAGGGAAGAGGCGGGGGCCGCCCGCCGGGCCTCCCCGGGGGCTGCGAGCCGGAGCCCTCGGCGTTCCCGCTTCCTTCTCTGAGACCCGGGCCGCCGGGCTTCTACCGGCGCACCCACTGGCCGCTGGGCCCGCCTCTGCTCTCCGTGCTCTGTCCTCTGAGCCTGGGCGTCCAGTGCGGGCCCCCCCCAGACTTCCTGCCCGAGAGGAGCTGGAGCGGCCGGGGCGGAGGCGGCCTCGGAGGAGAGGGGCTTCGGCGAGGCGCCCGCGTCTCACCGGCCCAGGACGGCGCGGTGCAGACAGAGGGGCTCTTCCTCGGTTCCTTGCGGGTGGACCGCACCGTCGCCTGCACCCCTGCGCCTGAGCGGCCAGCGTGGGGTGCCACTACTTCATTTCCCACCTGGGGACCCCGGCGGGAGGATGGGAAGCGCCTTGCCCAGAGTCGCACTCGTGGCGGGTGGTGGGGCGGGCACTTGGATTTCCTCTCTCTAAGTTGGGAGAAAGCAGGCGGAGGAGCGGTGACCTCGGCAGACCAGCGAAAGTGCCCCGGGGCGCTGTGAAGTGGTGCTGCGCGTGGTGAGGGCCCTTGTGTCTGTAGGTTCCCTCAGGACGTGGAGGGCACTAGAGAGTCAGGGTGCTCTGCACTCCAGCTCGGGGTTTCATCCAGAGCAGCTGACATCCAGAGGTGAGGCTTCTGGAAGACCTGAGTCTCTTGGGTACAGAGGATGGATTTGAGCTGCCGCCGTTTCCCTTGCCTTACGGAGTGGCTTGGTTCCAGGCAGGTGAAGATGCATGTGGTCTTTTCATTCTTGTGTATAAGGTGCATCAGCTCTTAAAGGGGTTGCTGTCTTGAGAAGAGGGTATATTGGCTAAATTTCCCATCACGGGATGAAAAGTATTAGTTCAGTTCAGTCGCTCAGTGATGTCTGACTCTTTGCAACCCATGGACTGCAGGGCGCCAGGTCTCCCTGTCCATCACCAACTCCGGGAAAGTGTTATGGCCCCGGTCAAACGGAGTGATTCGCCCTCTGGAGCAGAGTGCTGCTGCCTGGCTCCACGTGGGCCGTGTCTCTCTGTCAGGCTCACAGCACTCGAGTGCCCCTCCCTGGTCTCTCTGCCAGTTCATTTTCCGTGGGTATGAAGGAGAGGTAGAGAGAAGAGCTGTGTTGCACAAGAGTGGAAAGGACAGCCTCCAGAAAACGGGCTCTGCGTGCACGAGGCCAGTTGTTCAGTTGCTAAGTCATGCCTGACTGCGACTTCATGGACTAGACACCAGGCTCCTCTGTCCATGGGATTTCCCATGCGAGAATACTGGAGTGGGTTGTGATTCCCTCCACCAGGGGGTCTTCCTGACCCAGGGATCAAATTCGGGTCTGCTGCAATGGCAGGTGGGTTCTTTACCACTGAGCCACCAGGGAATCCCAGTGCACAAGGTCAAGGTTCTTGTTAAATGGGAAATTCAGAATCAAACCAAGATTCTTCACTTTTTTGGAGGTGGAGAGTAGGTTGAGGCCAGGTGCTTTCCATCTGATACTTCGGGGCCATCGGCGAGAGCTGGCTGCTTGCCTCGGAGGCGCACGCTGTGCACCTGGGGGGGTTCGCACCTGTTGGCTGTTCAGTGCGCTGGGCCACTCCCACTCTTGCTGACTGGTAGACTGCCTGGGGCGAGGCTGGGATTAGCACCGGTGTGGGGATGCAGGTTCTTCGCTGCTGCTTGTCCTCAGCCTTCACACCTTGGCCTGTAGAGCATGGTCGACCTTAGAGCCAGGCAGACCCACGTTCCCATCTCAGTTCTGTGACTCTGGAAGCCTCACCTCTAAGATGGTATTCAAGAAGACCTAATTCATCTGCTCCTTCTGAGGGTCGTGATGCCGTCTGTGAGCTTAGAAGCAGAGTGACAGGTAAACTGTGTGGCGATAGCTGTGCCATCTGCGTTTGGAGCCTTCTCTTGGGCCCTGCAATCCTCCCAGCCTTGAGAAGTGGGGCCCTCAGTTTTCAGATGAGGAGACGGGCCCCACCGGCCTTGGTGCTTGCTAGCGGCGGGCGCCTTCCTCTGTGGTGCCTGGCTGAAAGCGGTAGAGGCGTCGTGGTCAGCCTGTAGTTGGCGTTGCCGTGGGTGTCGTCCTTGCTGCCACTGTTGGGTGCTTTGTTCCTGGTTCCCGGAAGCTAGGCTTTCTGTGAGTGTGTATGTGGGAGGCGTGCCACCTGACTGCTGAACACCTCATGCTAAGTTGCTTCAGTCGTGTCCGACTCTGTGCGACCCCATAGGCGGCAGCCCACCAGGCTCCCCTGTCCCTGGGATTCTCCAGGCGAGAACGCTGGAGTGGGCTGCCATTGCCTTCTCCGGAACACCTCATGGTGGGAGCCATCTGTGTGTCCTGGTCAGCACTCTGATAGTCAGCAGCTTGGTGGCATGTTGTCTTTTTATGCCTCCATTTCCTCTCTGAGAAACTGGAGGTAAAGGCTCCTAGTTAACTCCCAAGGATGTGGTTACAGATGCTGGAATATTTTAAGGATTCTGAGAGAGCATTAGCGGAGTGGGGCTGCCCAAAGGTACCCTCTGACCAGGCAGCTGGCAGTGGTGATGGCCCATCAGAAGGCTCCCTGTGACCCTTCCCTTGTTTTCTTCCAGGAGGGAAATAATCATGGAAGACCTAGGGGAGAACACCACCGTCCTGTCCACCCTGAGGTCTTTGAACAATTTCATCTCCCAGCGAGTGGAGGGAGGATCTGGACTGGATGTCCCCACCCCTGCCCAAGGCTCTCTGCAGGCGCAGTACCAACAGAGCGTGCAGGTGAGCGGTGCGTGCTGGGGCAGGGGCCTCCGGGCGGACGCCTGTCCCCAGGTAGGACTGGGTCGGGTTCTGGGTAGTTGAGGCAGGTCCGTGTTTTCTCAGCCTGGAGGCCAGCTGGCCAGCTTCCGCATCTCCAACATGGGTATTCATATTTTGGAGGATAGCTAGAGGTCATGGTCTGGCCCTGAGATGTCCTGACTCAAAAGCCTGAGATAACAGCACCGCAAAGTGGGCCTGGTGTTTAGTATTGCACTCCCACTGTGAGCTCACAGACACTAGAGATAGGATTGGAAAGCCAGCTCATTTAATTGAGGAACAAAATCCTAAACTGCCTGGGATTGTGACCGCTGGAATGGTGCAGCCAGCTGCTGGCTTCCTTGATGGTATAACACATAGGAAGGCTGTGTTGTCAGGATAGGTTCTTGGTCAGCTGGGCAGGAAGGGCAGGGCAATGAGAGAGGGCAGGGCAGTGAGAGAGGGCAGGGCAATGAGAGGGCAGGGCAGTGAGAGAGGGCAGGGCAGTGAGAGAGGGCAGGGCAGGAGATGGTCTCAGGCTAGGGAGGCCATCTGCACAGCTTGGCTTCGGTCTGCCATGGGGTCAGCTTCACACTTTTGCTTTGATTATCGTCTCATCTCACTTTATTTCAAGTGCTCGGCAGTGCTCAGTGCACATGTCTGTAAAGGCTCAGGTCTCCTGAAGGACTTTAGGTTCTGGTGCGCCGTGGGGTCAGTGCTCGGTGGGGCGGGGATCGTGGGGTCCACACAGGGAGGGAGTGTGGTGTCGAGCCTTGGCCCGGCCCCTGCCCCTCCGTAGGGGCTGCGTCAGGCGGTCCCTGGCTTCTTTGCTTGAGCCCCTTGTCCTGTCCACACCGGCCGTGCCGCTGCCGCCTTTCTGCCGGTGACTGCCCCGGGGCCCTGTGTCAGATGAGCCAGGAGTTTCTGTTGCTCTGGGAGCCCTGATGAGCCCATGTCTGGTGTGGCACGACAGAGGCTGTGTGTGTGTACGCGTTCACTGGCTGAACAGGTGAATTACTTACTCTGTGTTTGTTGGTGAGCTAAGTTGCTCACTGCCCCTTTTTGGCATGGACTGTTCTTTATTCTGAAATTAGGTCATTTGTATTTGTTTTTGGTGTTAAAACACCTTTTTTGAAATCGTGGTGGAAATAGATTGTAGTTTTTTTTTTTTTCTTCCCCCCCTTGGGTTTTGCTCACTGGCAAAATATGAAGTTGGCAACTTTGGTCTAAAACAGTGTTATGGCTTTGTTGACGCGGCTCTCTGGGAGCTTTTGGCCTGTTGGAACTAGAGTCTGGGGTTTCCGAGGTCCCAGTTCCCACTCAGCTCTGACCCGAACGGCTTCCCCAGGTGGGAGGTCAGTAAACGGGAGCTGTAGCCAGAGTGAGCTGATTAGAGCCGTGGGGCGCAGGACCTGCCTGGAACCCTGACCCCAGACGTGTCCTGTCTCAGGAGTCCAGTCAGCGGTCCCTCTCTCTCCTGCCCGCCTGGCAGGTGAGGGGACAGAGCAGCTGCAGGTCTGGGAGTCTGAAACAGAGCAGGGTCTTGTCTGCTAGTCCCCGGCCCGGCTTCACGGTGAAGCTCAGTTTCTGGGCTGTGTGTCACTGTTGGCTTTCCTTCAAATGCTTCTCCTTCCACTGCTCCAGGAAGGTGTGGCCAATGGATCTGTGTCTCTGGGACGCCTGCGTGGCACCTTTGCACCTGGGCCTTAGCTTCAGACTCAGAGTGAGACGAGATGACTGAGTGTGATGGAGGGTTGAGTTAGGAACTCTCAAATGTCAGCAGGTGGGAGTTGAAATGAGAGAATACATCACAGGGGTAAAGAAAGGGTGGGCTTTAGCTCCCAAAGGAAGTTGGGGGAGGGTGGAAAAGATGTCTCCTCTCCACCCGGGATTTCACACCTGTGGCGTGACTGACACTTTGGGGGGTAACTTTTTGTTTTACAGGACTTTCCTCTGCCTTGTGGGATGTTTGGCAGCATCCGTGGCCTCTCCCCACCAGGTGCCGGCAGCAAACGCAGACTGTCGCCCCTTCTGGGGATGATCGGCAGTGTCTCCAGACACGGCCACATGTCCCTGGTTAGAATGAGACACGTGCTTCTTGAACGTTAATGTGCGCATGAATCGCCTGAAGATGCCTTTAAAAGGAAGATCCTGATTCGGCATCGGTGGCGCGGCCTCAGAGTCTGTATTTCTGTTAGGTGCCCCAGAGATGCTGTGTTGCTAGACTGCAGGCCGATCTTAGAATGGCTGGGCTCTAGCCCGCCTGCAGACAAGGCCCCGGCGGCCGGTGATTCTGTGGTGCTGTTGGCTGTGTCTCCTGAGGCCCTTCAGCGCTTCCATCCCCCTTATTTACTCACCTGTGAGAGGAAGGCTTCGATGGACCCCAGACTGCCAGGCCCCGGCAGCTTCTCCCACCGAATCAAACACTGAGGAGGAGCTGAGGCCGTGGTGTTCTGCAGTGAGACGGAATAGCTCCAACCAGCTGACCTTCAGGTGGGAGGGTGCCTGGGTGGGCCTGACCCAGTCAGCTGAATATTTTAAATCTGGGTCCAGAGATCAGACAGAAGTCAGAGAGGCAGGCAGGAAAAGGGTTCCCCGCGTGCGAGGTTCTCTCTTGTCGGCTTTGGGGTGGAAAGGCCCTCGTGGCCGGGAATGTGGACAGCCTCTGGGCGCCGACAGCCGCTCGGGTCTGCCAGCCCACAGGAAAGAGGAGGAGGCTCCCGAGTTACGGAGAGCACAGCTGCCGACGTGTGGACCTCAGCCTGTGGGTCGTTTTCCCTGGGCAGAGAGGCTGGCCGTGTGTGCCCAGCCGTCTGATCCACGGAACTGGTAGCCAGTTTATGGATGTCCAAGCTGCTGCGTTGGTGGTAGTTTGTTAAACAGCACAGAAGATGACCAAGCCAGCACACGGCCACCTGAAAACACACTTCCCTCTTCTGTCCTTTGTCCCTTTCCCTTGCTGCTCCTGGCTCTCGTCTCCCACCTGGGGGCCTGGTGCTCCTCCTTCCCCAGGGCTGAGTGAGGGCCTTGCGGGGAGCGGGGGCTCAGTGAGGAAGTGGTGAGCCCCCCGCCTCGCTCGAGTGAGGCACAGCTGCTGAGGATCCGTCTTTCCTTTGCATGGACCTGGTCAGTTGGAGGAGCGAGCAGAGCAGATCCGGTCTAAGTCTCACCTCATCCAGGTGGAGCGGGAGAAGATGCAGATGGAGCTGAGTCACAAGAGGGCTCGCGTGGAGCTGGAGCGGGCAGCCAGCACCAGCGCCAGGAACTACGAGGTGGGTTCAGCCGGGTCTGCTCCAGGCCTGCCTGACCGTGGGAAGTAAGAGCCCCTCGGCTGGAGCCCAGGTGCTCCCTGCCTTCCTGGCCACCCGAGGCTGCAGGTCGGCTCTCGGGTGTGTCCTGGGTCCCTAGCAAAGGCAACACGAAGGGCTGGCTGCCGAGCCTTGTGTGCCTGAGGAGATGCTGGTGGGCACTCTCTGCTGGACGCCTGGTTGCCCTCTCTGCTAGAATTGGGATACAGGTCTGGCAGGAATGCCAGGTGGCCTGAGGGTGGCAGGAGAGTCACCAGCTTGCATAAGAGCCTGAGGCCCATGCTGGGTCTTGCACACCTGGTCACCAGGTCTTGGGGGCTGCCTTGTGCTGGCCTTGGCTTCCCTGCCACCCCTACCCCCTACCCCGCCTTCCCCCCGTTACCCAGAGGAGATGCCAGGTTTTTTACTCAGTGCATAAATTCCATGCTTTCTTTGCTTTGATAACAGCACTTGACCGGGGTTTACAATAAGTGCAAGCGTGGCGCCAGTACCCACCCTCAGGGAAAGCACGGGGCCAGAGGCTTTCTGGTCCAGTGCTCTACCTGAATCTTGGTGGCATTTCCCAGGTCTGGGGACCTGCCTAGACTGTCGGGGGTGCACTTGGGACTGGCAGCCGGGGTAGAGGTGCCCCGTCCGCTCTGTGATGTGCTGGGCGGGTCCTGCGCAGCCGCAGCCCCGGCTCCTGCGTCGTGGCGGGTCCCCTGGCTTCAGGGCCTCCCCGTTGTGGTCTGGGTGGGAGCTTCTGCGGCTTGGCTTTCTGAGGTCAGAGGTCGGCAGAGCGTCGGGCTCCATGTAACCAGGACTTGGTGCCTTTGCCCCTGGGACTCTGGCTCCCGCTGTGTGGCCCCTTAGCCTCTTGGGCTAAGGGTGAGTGCTGGCCGACACTGGGACCTCTGGGCCTCCGGGGACCGTCAGAGTGAGGAGTCTGAGTTCTGCATCAGCCTTTCGGGGCGAGCCGCATGGCCTGGCGGGACCAGTGCAGGGTGGCTCTGGGGCTTTGTGGGAGCCGAGGCCCAGGGTCAGGTGCTCCTGTCTGCGGGCTCCTGCCCGTGCCGCCTGTTGCTGCCTGGCCCCCCGCTCTCTGGGGGCAGCCGGCTGGTCGCGACGGTAGCCTGTGTGTGATCAGGAGGCTGCTGGGCTCCAGGCTCAGAAGCTTCTTCCCAGGGTGGAGTCTGAGTGAGATCTCTGTGCTCCATCCCCTCCCATGCACAGCGGTCAGTGACGGGGGTGGTGCGTGCCACGTGCCCTCCCGGGGGGCCGCTGTGAGGCATGTCTGCGTGCTGCGGGGCGTGCGCTCGCCTTGGAGGGGTCCCGGCTCCAGCCCTGGGGCGGCTGCGGACTTGACAGCCGGCCTCCTGGGTTCAGCTCTGCTTGGCTCTGCTCTGGGTCTCAGTGCTGTCCTGAGGGTGGAGCTGGGGGCCTGCCTGCGCAGGCTCCCCTCACCAGGCCCATCCTTCTTGGCAGCGCGAGATGGACCGCAACCAGGAGCTCCTGACGCGCATTCGGCAGCTTCAGGAGCGGCAGGCAGAGGCAGAGGAGAAGATGAAGGAGCAGCTTGAGCGGCACAAGCTGTGCCAGCAGAGCCTGGACGCGGCCGGCAGGAAGCTGCGGGAGAAGGAGGACGGCCTGGCCGAGGCCGGGGAGGTGAGGGGCCGCGGCGGAGGCGCCGCTTCTCGGGAAGAGTGGAGCGGTCCCGCCCCCAGTTGTGGCTGCAGACTAGTGTCCCTTGTTGATTCTGCTCTGCCTGCATTTTTTGCAGAGGTGTGATCATAGTAAAAACACTAATTTTCCATTCTGTGGTTTTCAGTTAATAAGTTGAATGCTTTTTTAGTCTTTGTAATTATGATTTTTAGTGGTTGATTAATCCATTTTCAGTCACCTTCAGGGGTTCTTTTTATACACACACATCTTGGTACAGATACACGTGGGGCGCATAGCTTCGCGCGCGTCCCCGTTTTGTCTCTGCGGAATGGCTCCATTTGGACAGAGCCCAGGGGTTTGTGGGATAGTGTTACATGACCGCTAGCCACGGGGCTCCTCCTGGCCTTTGCTGCCTGTTGCCCTGCTCCGTCAGCGGATGTTGCCGAGGGCTCTGCTTTCCCTGTAGCCGCCCCTGTTACGGGTGGAAATACTTGTCCCCCCTCCCCAGAAGATGTAAGTAGCTGCCTCTGGATTTCCATGTCTTTGATTATTAGCATCTGAGAATCTCTGTGGAGCCAGAACATGGATGAACTGGAGTCCTGTCTCCACCAGCTGAAGGCTGGATGCATTTTAGAACCAGGGCCCGAACGTTGCTGGTGGTGCAGCTGGGACTGCCGGCCTTTCCTGCCCCTCCCACGAGCCGCTCAAGGTCACAGGTGCCATGAGAGACCGGAGGAGACGCTGCCGAGGGGCCTGGGGTCACTGGTGCTCTGCCTCCGCATAGGTTTCTCTGCTTGGTAGATCTGGGGAGCGGGCTCCAGCTTATTCTGCCTTGGCCACGCTGGAGAGCCTGTTACGGTTGTCCCTACACCTGTCCTCTGATGTGGATGCTGGCGGAGGGGCGCTGTGATGGCCTCGAGGCAAGCCCGCCCCTGCCCCGGTGTGTGCCTCCCTGTGCCCCTTGCAGGCGGGGGCGGGGCCGGGGCCGGGGTGTCCTGCACGTGGCTTCGTGACGGGCAGAGGCTGCAGAGCGGGCGGCGCTGGGCCCTGGCAGGGCGCAGGCGGTGGCGCGTGGGGACGGAGCCTGCTGCTCTCACTTCTCACTCCCTTGGAGAAGCGCCTCCGTCCCCGGTCTGAATCCAGGGCTGTAGACCCCCCGCTCACCCCGCCGGCCCACTGTGTTTCCTTGTCACGGTGCCTGGTGTAGACGCTTGCGCTCTGAGGTCATCTTGCTGACGGCCGGGCTTCCCCTCAGCTTTGTCCTGCGTGGGGCGGGTGTCTGATTGCAGCATTCAGCACTGCGCCTGTCTGTTTAATTCAGGAAGAGTTGTCAAAGGGTATATTTATTGTCACACAGATTCAGTACGTTCATTCTTTTTTGAGTCCCAGTTTCATTGTTGTAGTAAAGGGATCCATGCAGGATGTTAGGAGGGCAGGCCCCAGCCCCTGGCCCTGCCGTCAGCCTCTGCGGGGCCTGTGGGGGGCCGTGTGGGTGCACTTGCGCTGCCCTGGCTGGGCGGGTGAGGCCTGCCGTGGCCGCCGTGCCGTGGCCGCCGTGCCTGCTCGGCGCCCCTGCAGATGTTGCTCATGTGCCGAGTTTGCCAGTCCGCCCTCTTGCCCCCAGCCTGTAGGTTGCCGACTGGCCCTCAGGCTGACGGGGTGAGGTTTCCCTTGTTATCTTAGAGTGGTGCGCCTGCGGGCTGGCTCTCCTGTTGGAGGTGTGGCCTCTTGCCTAAGGACAGCCACACTGGAGCTCCATCACCAGAAGGTTGTCCGGGGAGGCTGTGGTCCGTGCCCGTGTCTGCTTGGTGGGCTCACTGTCCCGGGGCTGGGCCGTGGGCCAGCCCGACGCTGCCTTCCTCAGCGACCGCGTCTGGCCTGGGCACGCGTCAGGCTCTGGCGGCCGCTCCCGTTCGTCCTGAGGACAGCCTCCGCCCCTGCTCCTGTGTTCTTGGCGGGCGCCTGGCTGCTTCCCAGGTGGCATCTCCTGCAGAGCTGGGATGGGGCAGTTGGAGAAGGAACGCGGGCTGAGAGTGAGAGCAGGTGTGGAGGGGGCTGTGCGGCGCTGCCGAGGACCGGGGCTGCGTGCATGCGGCGGGAGGGCTGATGGAGCAGGTGTGGGGCCGCCCAGTGCGGTTGCGCCTTTCGTGGCCAGCAGCGTCCTCATGCCTGAGCCCGTCTGTCATCGTGGCTTGGCTCGAGGGGTGGTCATGGGCTCTGAAGGAGGAGCTGGCTCTGTCCGGGCCCTCCGGAGCGGGCTGGATGGGGGCCGGCTCTTGGGCGAGCGTGGGCCCCTGAGTCTCCGTGTGAGAGGCTCCCCTCCGTGCCTGTGCCGGAGACGAGGGTGAGTGGCTTGCGTCTCGCTTTCAGACCATCACCGCGTTACAGGGGAGGCTCTCGGACCTGCAGTGGGACGTGATGAACCGGGAGATGCAGGTGGAGCGCCTGGAGTCTGAGAAGCAGGAGCTGAAGGAGCAGCTGGCCCTGCAGCACCAGTGAGTGGGGGGTGGCAGGGCTGCCGACTGCCGGGGCAGGCGTCTTTCCCCGCCGTGCCGGGCGAGCCTGGCCATCTGTCCTCCTGGACGCCTTCGGCCTGAAGCCTGCTGGGGCGGGCACTGAGCGGGACATCCATTTGTTATCTGGGCGCAAGAGCCAGGCTCGCTGTCCTGTGTGTGGCCTCCGTGGCCTGAGCGCCCAGTGCCCACGAGTGTCACGTGCACTGAAGCTCGGGGCCCGCGGGCACCCTGCATGTGCTGCCCTCCCCGTCCACAGGCTGGGGGGGGGCGCCCTGAGACCTCGAAGCTGGGACAGCAAGTGCTGAACAGAGCTCTGTTTCACATGTTCCGAGAGCAAGAAGCGGGAACAGTCTTTTCTTCCCTCTTCTTTGCGGGGTGCCTGGTTGGCGGGAGTTTCCAGAGAAGGTATTAGGTTTGAGCTGGGTTTTGAAGGCTGTGTGGGACATGCCTGGGGCTGGGGGGATGTGGGTGGGAAAGGACGTTTTGGGGGAGGGAGCCTTCTGCACAAAGGCATGGCAGTGTGGCCAGGCTCACCTGGAGGCGCGGTGGAGACACGCTCTCCTGCAGCTGGCGGCCTCTGCCTTACCAGGTGCTGTCTTGGCGGTCTGGCTGCTTGGTAGATCGTGGACGTGCAGTCCTGAGTGGGCCCTGGGCTTCGGCTGTGCCTGGGCCAGCAGCAGCTTCTGTTGTGAGAACTGTGGGGAGAAAAGAGAACCTTGGGAAGAGAACTCGCAGGTGGTCTAGACTTAACCACCTGCCCTGAGATTCAGGCCACAGAGGCCTGGACCCTTGGGCCTCCTTGCAGCAGGGAGTGTGTGGGAATGTGTGCACATTTGTGTGTGAGTGTGCACGTGTCTCTGCTGGAGAGCTCTGTGAGCGAGGGCAGTTGCTGGCTTCACCCCCTGCCTGTTTTTGCATGTGTTCACTCTTCTCTCAATAGGAAATGGCAGGAAGCTAACCAGAAGGTTCAGGAGCTCCAGGCCAGCCAGGAAGTGCGGGCAGACCAGGAGCAGAGGATCAAGGTGAGCGGCTCGTGTCTGGTGGGCTTCACGGTGCTGGCTCAGCCCCCTGTGACCCCTGGGGCATGCTCCCTGGCATCCAGGGAAGTTAGCTGCCTGCGTCTAGCGCAGCTGTCCACACTTGCTGGTCATCTCCTTGTGCCCCAGGCCCCGTGCCAGGTGCTGGGGTGTGACAGAAAGTAGAGGCTGTGCTGCTCCCAGGAAGCTCACACTCTTTGCGTGAAGATCGGAATCAGGCACACAGAGTATAGAGTAAATGTGTGGTGCTTCAAGTACCGGGACTGCTGTGATGACCGAGCAGGACTCGCGGGGGGAAACGGCCTGCCCCGGGTGGCGTGGCCTGCTCGGGCGGACTCTGCAGTTCAGGCCGTGCTGCCTCACTGCAGGGGGGCCTGGGGGCAGCTGGGGACACCCGCTCCCTGTGGCGCCATGTGCTGCCCCCAGAGCCACGTTCCCTCTGCTCTCCCTCCTCCGGCATTGCTGGCCCCACGCTGCCCCCCAGCGCCACCCCGTCAGGGTCAGGCCTCCTGGGCTCTCGCCTGGCCTTCGCGTGCTGTCCTCGGCAGCCGCGGGGCCTACCCATCTCCCCCCCGGGTCTGCACGGCTTCATGCTGCCCGATGCGTCTCCCTGCCCCGTCTGCCCACCCGCAGCGCTCGGCGGCTCCCCAGCATTGGCCTGCTGCTTGGCTGACGCCTGTCTTCCTGCAGAGACCTTGTCTCCTCCGGGTTGCTCTGCTCTCGCTGCTTGGGCCAGTACCTGGCGCAGAGCTGGCCGCTTAGTGTTGGCTGAACGGCTGCCTGGTTTAGTCCTGGGCCCATGTTCTTAACCTGCTCTGTGACCTGTCTTGGAGTTTCGCTGGCTCACCATGCAGCCTGGGGACTCCACGCAGGAAAGGAGGGCCGTGTTGTGTAAGGAGTCAGTTGTTACGCTGCCCCACGGGGACAGCGAGCAGAGCCGTGCGGAAGGCTGGGTCTCTCCACCACGGGGTCAGCAGGTAGAGGCATGCGGAAGGCTGGGGGTCTCCACCACAGGGACAGTGAGCAGAGCTATGCGGAAGGCTGGGGGTCTCCACCACGGGGTCAGCAGGCAGAGCCGTACGGAAGGCTGGGTCTGTCCACCATGGGGTCAGCAGGCAGAGCCGTGCGGAAGGGTGGGTGTCTTCACCATGGGGTCAGTGAGCAGAGCCGTATGGAAGGCTGGGTCTCTCCACCACGGGGTCAGCAGGCAGAGCCGTACGGAAGGCTGGGTGTCTCCACAGAGGCTTTGCTATGCGTCCTTATGCCAAGTGTGTGCCAGGCTCCTGCCCCATGGGCAGCGCTGCACGTGACTGGTGGGGGCTGTGGCCCTGGAGGCCGTCGAGGGCCTGGGAGTGCTTGGCGTCCGTGACCGTCTCCCTCCTCTCTGTCTCCCACCTCCATCAGGATTTGGAGCAAAAGCTGTCCCTGCAGGAGCAGGACGCTGCAATCGTGAAGAACATGAGGTCTGAGCTGGCGCGGCTGCCGACGATGGAGAGGGAGCTGCGGCAGCTGCGGGAAGAGAACGCCTGCCTGCGGTGAGGGGCCGGGGATGTGTGCCTGTGTGTGCACACCTGTACACGCACACGCACACACGTAAACATGTGCATGCAGCCTTCCGGGGTCAGGGCCTCTGCACTCGTCCCTGGGGTGTGTGGCTGTCTGAATGACTCTGCTTCTGGCTCTGCCAGGGAGACGCGGGACACCAACGGCCTGCTGCGGGAGGAGCTGGAGGGCCTGCAGCGCAGGCTGGGGCGGCAGGAGAAGCTGCAGGAGACGCTGGTGGACCTCGAGCTGGAGAAGGAGGTGAGCCAGCTGGTCTCTGTGGGGTCCTCCACTTGCTGAGGGGACCCTCCATGCCAGCTGACCCGCGGATGGTGGCTGTGGGGCTCACATGGTGGGTCGAATGGTGGCCCCTGTAGTCAGCCCCGTCCTGACCCCCAGAACTGTGGAAAAAGGGAACCTCTAAGGGTACTGAGCACTAGCCTTCGGTTGGAGGTGCCCCTGGGGCTCCCGCTGGCCCCGGGTGGACCAGTGTGCTCACAGGTCCTGGCGGGTGTAGGAGCGCGTAGAGGAGGCCAGAGCTGTGTGGAGTGACGAGGACGTGCTCTGCTGCTCTTGGTGGCGTGGAAGATGGAGGGGCCGTGAGTCAGGGAACTTGGGGCCTTCCAGTGGCTAGAGCGTCCTGTGGAGTGTGGTCCTCTGAGCTCTGAGTCCAGCCCAGGGAGGTCCTCGCTGGGCTGCTCGCCTGCGGGCTCAGGACAGCAGACGTGTGCCCTCAGCTACTGGGTGCATGGCGGGTGGGGTCAGCAGCCCTCGGAGCCCTTAACCAGCTGCTGAGTGGGAGGGCGCAGAGGACTCTCTGGTGCCCGGGACAGACGTTGTTCCCCCGCAAAAGGAGCAGACTCCCGTGCGGAGATTGCTCTCCTGGCTCTGCTGCTGGGACTCACTGTGGGCATTCTGTGGGACCTTGTGGACATGCCGAAGCACCCGAGTCCTCCTGGGCAGACCAGTGCGAGGCCTCCAGGCCCAGGGTCCTCTGTCCTACCGCACTGGGTACCTGTGGTTACACTCAGTCACCTCCCTCTCTGGTTTGCCTGGCATAAGCTGTGGCACCGCTTCTCAGGACGTCCAGTCTGGTCAGCCTACCTCCAGCAGCTCCCACCAGCCGGGGCATCCTGGGGCCAGAGCACGCGTCCTCTCAGACACTTGCTTGTGTGGAAACAGCCTGAAGAAGCAGTTCTGGAGACAAGTAGTTTTACTTTGGACGTAGGCTCTTTTAAAGTTGGTTGAGCTCCTTTGTGGGGAGTCACACTGCCTGGTTTCAGACCCTTCTGCGTGTGCGCGCTGGCCGTGTGGCCCTGGGAGGTCACCTAACTTCTCTGCCCACCTGTGTGATGAGGAGCGTGTGTCTCCCTGTAGGGCTGTGAGGGTTGAATACGTTCATGTAAAGGGCTTGAACAAGTGGTAAGTGTTGACTGAGCGTCAGCTGTAGTCATAGGATTATTAACCAGGCTCTCGCCCGGCATGTGAGAGGGCTCAGGACATGCTCCAGCGGCTGCATGAGTGCATGGAGCATCACTGTGCTCGGCCCAGGAGGAGCTCGGCAGAGGCAGGTGGCCTGGAAAGGGGGCGAGACTTTGTGTGACATGTGGGTCAGTGTGCCGCAGCTGTGGGAATCCTGGGCATGAGACCCCGCGTTCAGGCCGAGTGGGGGCGTGTCCTCCTGTTCTTCCCAGCAGCCACGGCCCCAGCCATGAAGAATTGCTGCTTTTGAACTGTGGTGTTGGAGAAGACTCTTGAAAGTCCCTTGAACTGCAAGGAGATCCAACCAGTCCATCCTAAAGAAAGTCAACCTTGAATATTCATTGGAAGGATTGATGCTGAAGCTGAAACTCCAATACTTTGGCCACCTGATGCAAAGAACTGATTTATTGGAAAAGACCCTGATGCAGGGAAAGATCGAAGGCAGGAGAAGGGGATGACAGAGGATGAGATGGTTGGATGGCATCACGGACGTGATGGACATGAGTTGAGCAAGCTCCAGGAGTTGGTGACGGGAAGCCTGGTGTGCCGCATTCCTTGGGGTTGCAGAGTCGGACACGACTGAGCAGCTGAGCTGGTGACCCCAGCCTGCTCTGTGTGTGTTCTGGGGGTGGGATTGGGGCTGAGCGTCCTGAGGAGCACCGGAAAGACGGGAGGCAGTGGGGGCCAGGGTCTGCAGTGCCTGGGGCCTGCTTCCTGGGGTGCAGGCTGTTACTACAGGCCCGTCTGTGAGGCTCTCTCGGCCCCCAGCCCACAGTCCTAGCCTGCGGGGAGCCTCCCCAGTTACGTGCGGCGTGAGTGACGTGCTGAACACTCAGTGTGGCTTCAGCAGTTGAGAAGCAGCCTGGAAGCATGGTGCGTTTTGGAGATGAGGGCAGGCAGTTGTGGAGGACCGGGGCTGTGATGTCACCGTGATCATCCGTTTCCTGTGACGCTGTCCTGTCTGGGTCGAGTGTGCGTGGGGGGGAGGGGGTGACATGCTGTGGGGGGACAGCGGGCCCGTGTGTCCCTGGGTGGAGACGCTGGTACAGAGCTCTGAGGGGTCTCCCTCCCTGTCTTTTCAGAGGATCTTGACGAAGCTGCAGAGCTGGGAGAGGCTGGACCAGACCACTGGCTTGAGCATCAGGTAGGCAGAGGGTGCCAGGCCCGCAGTCGCCGCCTTCTCACGGGTGGCACCCTTGGCGAGCGAGCCTGCATCCCAGGTCCCTCTGGCAGCAGCCCTGCCTG
Organism: Capra hircus; assembly: GCF_001704415.2. Classification (NCBI taxonomy): domain Eukaryota; kingdom Metazoa; phylum Chordata; class Mammalia; order Artiodactyla; family Bovidae; genus Capra; species Capra hircus. The sequence goes on from NC_030832.1 coordinate 41,840,374, forward strand.
CGGCTGCGGAGGCTCAAAGGGATGGAGCTGGGCAGCTCTCCTTGCCAAGGACGCTCTCAAGGGCCAGCAGGTACTGCCCCAGGAGCGTGAGCTTTCTTAAAGGACTGTTTTTGTTTATACTGAGGAGGTAGATGTTTTGTTGAGGAGAAGTAATTTCTTTTAGGTGGTTATAACAGTTGAAATACGCTGAGTCCTTAGGGGTGGAACAGGGAAGCGGTAACAGTGGGTAGTTTGCCATCAGGCCTCTGCAGCAGCCTTAGCGAGTCTGTGGAGCTGACCTCACAGGTGAGCGGGATCTTCCACCCCACTGCCGCCTGGCTTCCTGGGGCCCCCGCCCCTTCTGGGGTTGCTCTGCCGCTGGCCCTCAGCCCCTGGGCCCCTTCTCGGCTCACACAGACCGACTCTGCCTGGGCGCAGAGCTGGGAGGTTGATGGTTCAGGATCAGTCCTTGGCTCCCGGGTCCTGTGGCGGTTAAGGAGCCTTCTGTTCGTCTGCTTGTGTGAGCTGAAGACAGGCTCTTCTCTGTGCTTCTCATGCCGCTCTTGGAAACTGCTCCAAGGCTGCGAGGGGCCGTCCTCTGGTTGCACCCTCTGACTGCTGCCCCAGGCCTGCCAGTCCCCCCGCGCTGTGGGCTCCAGGTGCTTGTCGCTTGAAAATGCCCTGTTGTCTTCTCTCTGCCTCGCTGAGTCTTAGAGGACAGGCCGGGCTGCCATTCTCGCCTGGCCTCCACCTGCAGAGCCGGGCTCACGTGGGCTGGCCCAGTGGGGCCTCTCGCCTGCAGTGTCTCCTGCTCTCTGGGCTCATGCGCTTCCTGCCCGCTCCCAGGGAGGCTCCCGTCAGAGGAGGGAGCTCGTGGCTGCTTTCTCGCGCCCTCTTGTGCCTGTGATGCCAGCTGCTGCGGCGTTTGAGCGCCTGACCCTGTTAAGCTGTGTCTGCTCATCTGTCTGACCCCCCTTGTCGTGGGGTCTCTATGCCTTAGTTTCCACATCTATAAATGGAAGAGTTTTCTGGAACGTGGGCTTCTCACCACAGGGTCATGCTCTTCAGAATCTGACAAAACTTGTTATCTCCCCAAAAGCACAGATTTGCGAGTGGGTGTGTGTAGACGTGAGATTCTGCAGGCTGGTCCAGGGACCCACGTCTCCCAAGCATGGTCAGCTAGCTCTGGTGGTAGACGCTGGAGTCCGGCATTTAGTGCTGGTAGCAGCAGTTTGAGGGCCTGGGAGGCACTTTGGGTCTTTCGGTCAAAGCATGGCCACAGTGTTGATCCTCTGGGGCCTGTCGCGACCCCGGGCTCCGGCTGCTTACTGGCCAGTCTCCTGGGGCTTCTGAGAGCTGCCACCACTAGGCGGCACCCCCTCGGCGAGCCTGGCTCCCTGCAGCCTTGGGGCCTGCGCCTGCAGCTCCCGCCAGCCCACGCTGCTGTCAGCTCGCCTCTGCAAGACGCTCTCAGCCCCGGAGTCCGAGCTTCTGGTGCTTCAGGCCGCGTGTCCTCCACGCGGGCTCTGCTCTGGACGGGCTGTGGCTTCTCTCAGGCTCTCAGCGGGCTCTGTGGCCTCGCAGAGGTTAGGACCTGTGAAGGGTCCACCCAGCGTGACATTGGCCACCTGCTTCCTGTTTTGAGACTTGTTAAATCCCGAGGACCCAGAGATAATGACTGGGAGAAGCAGCGTGGGCTGGTGGGCAACCAGTGCAAACCTGTTGGGAAGTCTGTCGAGCCGAGTGTCCGTGTCCGCTCGGCTAGCTTGTCCCCCCTTGGCCTTGTCTGACCCCTGTCTCCAGCACACGGGTCATGTGAGTCGGGGGCAGGTTGGCCTCAGGACTTGAAGGGTGTGAGGGAATGCCGTGCATGGGGGAGGCAGGGCCTGGGCACTTGGGCGTGTCGGGGTGAGCAGGGCGGGCGCCTCTGGTGTCTGGAGGGCCTTGTCCCAGGGCCTTGGGGTTGGACGGAGGGAGTGAAGGTGGTGAAGGTCTGTGAGGCACTGAGCGTCTTTCCTCAGGAGTGTGGTCTGGCTGGTGATTTGAAGGCGCTGAACAGGGACGCCCTGTGAAGTGTCTGTGATGTCCTCAGGGGTACGTTTAACGACCTGTGTTTACGGGATCTGTGCGCTGGAAACTGCAAGATATGGCTGGGAACGTAAACCGGGAGCAGGGTCAGTCAGGGCAGACAGGCACCGTCGTACTCGGTATTGTGGAGCTGATTCATAGGTTCCGCGCAGTCCCACTCAGTCCCAGGAGGCTTTTCTGGAGAAATTGACAAGCTGATTCTAAAATTTCTACAGAAATGGAAAGGACCTGGAATGGCTGTCAGGCTTTGGAAGAAGAATGTGTCAGCGGGCTTCCAGAGGCTGACTGCAGGCTCCCTGTGAGCAGCGCTAATCAGGAAGGTTGGTCATAGTGTGGAGTAAATCAATGGGGCAGAATAGTCCAGATACTCAGAGTCCGTTGATCTCGGTCAAAGGTGGCAAGATGGCTCAGGGGGAGAGAGCCTTCGAGCAGATGGTGCTGCCAGCAGGGAGTCTGCAGACATGGGCGCCTCGTAGTGGCCACTGAAGAGTGCAGCGGGCACGGACGCAGGGCAGAGACACTCCTGGAAGCAGGGGTTTGGTGAGAGTCCTTAGGACACAACAAGCAAGACATACATGGAGAAAAATTGATGTTAGACAATTAAAATTAAAAACTTTTGCTTTCAAAAAACACTGTTAAGGAAAAAAGGCAAAACGTAGAGTATGACAAAATTTTGCAATATGTGTGTCTGACTGAGGACTTGTGTCCAAAACGCAGAGTAAAATGCTTTCAAATTGATAAGATAACCATGATAGAAAAGTGGGTGAAAGGCTTTGGACAGATAACTTTGAGAAGATGTGTGGCGAATAAAGATGTGAAAACCGCTTGATGTTGTCAGCACGGAGCACTCGCTCAGGTCCCAGGAAACCCACTCCCACCCGGGGACGGTGCGGCCAGCAGGCGCTGGCCTGGCCCGGGGTCAGCAGCGGACGGGGTGCTGTGTACAGCCTTCACTCTGGGCACAAGCTCATTTCTTGAGTTTGTCTAAGGCTGATGGGCAGCTGGGACTAGCCCAGGCTCTTCCAGTTTGTCTGGGTCCTGGGGACTTGGAGCGAGTGCTGCAGGAGTGTTGCCGTGGAAGCTAGGTGTGGGCCGCAGAAGGCCAGTTCAGTCCAGTTCAGTTGCTCAGTCATATCCGACTCTTTGCGACCCCATGAATCGCAGCACGCCAGGCCGCCCTGTCCATCACCAACTCCTGGAGTTTACCCAAACCCACATCCATTGAATTGGTGATGCCATCCAGCCATCTCATCCTCTGTCGTCCCCTTCTCCTCCTGCCCCCAATCCCTCCCAGCATCAGAGTCTTTTCCAATGAGTCAACCTTCTCATGAGGTGGCTGAAGTACTGGAGTTTCAGCTTTAGCATCATTCCTTCCAAAGAAATTCCAGGGTTGATCTCCTGAATGGACTGGTTGGATCTCCTTGCAGTCCAAGGGACTCTCAAGAGTCTTCTCCAACACCACAGTTCAAACGCATCAATTCTTCGGCGTTCAGCCTTCTTCAGTCCAACTCTCACATCCATACATGACCACAGGAAAAACCATAGCCTTGGCTAGATGGACCTTTGTTGGCAAAGTAATGTCTCTGCTTTTGAATATGCTGTCTAGGTTGGTCATAATTTTCCTTCCAAGAAGTAAGCGTCTTTTAATTTCATGGCTGCAGTCACCATCTGCAGTGATTTTGGGGCCCCCCAAAATAAAGTCTGACACTGTTTCTACTGTCTCCCCATCTTTTTGCCATGCATTGATGGAACCAGATGCCATGATCTTCGTTTTCTGAATGTTGAGCTTTAAGCCAACTTTTTCACTCTCCTCTTTCACTTTCATTAAGAGGCTTTTTAGTTCCTCTTCACTTTCTGCCATAAGGGTGGTATCATCTGCATATCTGAGGTTATTGATATTTCTCCAGCAATCTTGATTCCAGCTTGTGCTTCCTCCAGCCCAGCGTTTCTCATGATGTCCTCTGCATATAAGTTGAATAAGCAGAGTGACAATATACAGCCTTGATGTACTCCTTTTCCAATTTGGAACCAGTCTGTTGTTCCATGTCCAGTTCTAACTGTTACTTCCTGACCTGCATATAGGTTTCTCAAGAGGCAGGTCAGGTGGTCTGGTATTCCCATCTCTTTCAGAATTTTCCACAACTTATTGTGATCCACACAGTCAAAGGCTTTGGCATAGTCAATAAAGCAGAAAGAGATGTTTTTCTGGAACTCTCTTGCTTTTTCCATGATCCAGCAGATGTTGGCAATTTGATCTCTGGTTCCTCTGCCTTTTCTAAAACCAGTTTGAACATCTGGAAGTTCATGGTTCACGTATTGCTGAAGCCTGGCTTGGAGAATTTTGAGCATGACGTTATTAGCGTGTGAGATGAGTGCAATTGTGCGGTAGTTTGAGCATTCTTTGGGATTGCCTTTCTTTGGGATTGGAATGAAAATTGACCTTTTCCGGTCCTGTGGCCACTGCTGAGTTTTCCAAATTTGCTGGCATATTGAGTGCAGCACCTTCACAGCATCATCTTCCAGGATTTGAAACAGCTCCACTGGAATTCCATCACCTCCACTAGCTTTGTTTGTAGTGATGCTTTCTAAGGCCCACTTGACTTCATATTCCAGGATGTCTGGCTCTAGGTGAGTGATCACACCATTGTGATTATCTTTGTCGTGAAGATCCTTTTTGTACAGTTCTTCTGGGTATTCTTGTCACCTCTTCTTAATATCTTCTGTTTCTGTTAGGTCCATACCATTTCTGTCCTTTATCGAGTCCATCTTTGCATGAAATGTTCCCTTGATATCTCTAATTTTCTTGAAGAGATCTCTAGTCTTTCCCATTCTGTTGTTTGCCTCTATTTCTTTGCACTGATCACTGAGGAAGGCTTTCTTATCTCTCCTTGCTCTTCTTTGGAACTCTGCATTCAGATGCTTATATCTTTCCTTTTCTCCTTTGCTTTTCGCTTCTCTTGTTTTCACAGCTATTTGTAAGGCCTCCCCAGACAGCCATTTTGCTTTTTTCATTTCTTTCCCATGGGGATGGTCCTGATCCCTGTCTCCTGTACAATGTCACGAACCTCCGTCCATAGTTCATCAGGGACTCTATCTATCAGATTTAGGTCCTTAAATCTATTTCTCACTTCCATTGTATAATCATAAGATATTTGATTGAGGTCATACCTGAATGGTCTAGCGGTTTTCCCTACTTTCTTCAGTTTAAGTCTGAATTTGGTAATAAGGAATTCATGACCTGAGCCAGTCAGCTCCCGGTCTTGTTTTTGCTGACTGTATAGAGCTTCTCCATCTTTGGCTGCAAAGAATATAACCAGTCTGATTTCAGTGTTGACCATCTGGTGATGTCCATGTGTAGAGTCTTCTCTTGTGTTGTTGGAAGAGGGTGTTTTCTATGACCAGTGCGTTCTCTTGGCAAAACTCTTATTAGCCTTGGCCCTGCTTCATTCCGTACTCCAAGGCCAAATTTGCCTGTTACTCCAAGTGTTTCTTGACTTCTTACTTTTGTATTCCAGTCCCCAATAATGAAAAGGACATCTCTTTTGGGTGTTAGTTCTAGAAGGTCTTGGAGGTCTTCATAGAACCGCTCAGCTTCACTAGCTTCACGTGGTCCTCACCCCTGCCCGGCGGCCCTCCAGGCTTGCCCTGTGGGCTGTCTGGGGCCGCATTTGGTGCCCTAGTTGGTCCCAGGGCTGCCACTCTCAGAGCAGGATTGAGGGCTGCCCCCAGGGCGGGGCTGCTGGCTGATACGGCTCTCACCCTCGTCCGTCTTTCTGGGCAGAAGCTGGTAAATTCCTATGCAATTTTCTAGAAATGCTGTGTGTACGTATGAGCTTGTTTTTCTTCCAGTTTTATTTCAATATCATCAACAAACAACACCATACAAGTTTAAGGCGCACAGCATAATGGTTGGGCTCATCCATCTCATGGAGTGATTACTATGGTGAGTTCAGTGGGCGCAGAGTGTAAAAATAGGGAGCAGTGTTTTCTCTGTCGTGTGAGCGCCTCGTGTGTCCCCTGCCCCCTCCCAGGAGGCGCTCGCTCGGCTCTGTCTCCCCGCAGGCTCGCTGTTCTCAGTGAGCTTCCCCGGTGCCCCTGCCCCGCACAGCTCGCAGCTCGGCCTCCTGCGTTGTCAGGCCCCGCGGCGTCCATGGTGCCGGTGGCTCTGATTGACTCGGATCCCCTGCTGATGGCCATCAGGGTGTTTCCAGTGGGGTTGTTTTCCCACCAGTAAGCAGTGTTATTTTGGTTGGACAAACTCTTAGCAGTAGCTTTTTACCCTAAAAGACACCTGTGTTTGACCGAATTGCCCTCCAAGTGTGTACCTGACCTTTCTGTCACAGCATGAGCGCGTTGTCGGTCGCCTGGGGCAGTGTGTGTTCAAAGGCTCTAACAGAGATGGAGAGTGCAGTCACTGCGGAGGGGAGGGGAGTGCAGCGGCCGGGCCTTTAGAAGCATCTCGGCAGCTCCTCCTGTGGGGGATGCTCACCGATTAGGCACTGAACGCCTGTTGAGCCCCTCTGCCGCCAAACCTCTCATTTCATAAAGGAAACAGCTTGCTTGTGGCCAGGGAGCTGCTGTGCGTCGGCTCCGTCTCCACCCTTTTGTGCCTGAGTCTGGCCCGGTTTCAGTCAGGCTGGGAGGGTGCACAGCCTGCCAGTGTGAGCACAGGTGTGATGGTGTGGCCGGCACAGGGCTGCTGGCACCAGGGACACAGAAGGGCGGGCGGGGTTGTTGGCTCTGAAGCCTGGCAGCTGTGGCCCCAAAACTGCTGACCCATCATCTGGAGCGAAGCTGGGAGCTGACAAGTGCTGATCTGGACGTTTCCCAGAAGCATTTGTAGGCTGGCCAGGTGACAAGGCCTGGGTACCGTTCCCCTGATGTGTGAGGCCAATTAGGAGGACGGCACAAGGCATGCATAATCTCCTCCTAAGAACGGATCCTACTGACCAGCTTGGACACTGTTATTACCCTGGTGGCTGTGTTCCCGATTTCTCATTGCCTGGGTGCTGGGCTGATCAATACAGGAAGTGCTGTGGGCGCCTGGGGAGGCGGCTGGGTTGTCGGCGTCTCAGTTGTTTTAATTGGTCTTGGTGTGGCTTTCTTTAGAAGTTGGAGAGAAGATGGAAGGGGAAAGCTTAGGCCTTTTGGGCGTTTGTGAGCTGGGCCCTTCGGGTCCTGCAAGCTGATGCCTCCTTTGTCTCGGCCGAGTTCCTATTCATTCTTGGCTCATTCATTCTCTCACGTGCTCCCAGCTGTTCTCAGGAACCCTAGGTCTGCAGTGGGGCATTGAGCCATGCTTGATTCGCCCTCAGGCCTGTGCGTCTATGAGGCGTTAGCTCCCAGGCCCCTACAGCCCCAGCTGTGGGCTTCCTCTCCCAGGGGTGCAGGCAGAGTCCGGGGGCTTCGGAACTGATCCCAGAGATTCACCTGCCTGCGGAGGCCGACAGCAGCTGTTCCCGGGGGTTTACTCGCTGTGGGTGCCGAGTCCTCAGCCTCTTTCAGCCTTGGAAGTTGTGTCTTCTGTTCTGGTCGTCCTCAGGCTTCAGACTTGTGACCCAGGAGCCTCTGCCTTTAGAGCCTCTGTGCCCAGATCCAAGGCGCGTTTCATGAACGCTTGGTGACGAGTGAGGGCATCGCGACAGCTTTGCTTGGCAGATCTGTGCCTTGCTGTGACTTGGGCAGGGCACCCTTTGGCGCTTGGCTGCTGTGGCAGAGTCCTGGTGCTGTGCACAGTATGCCCGGCAGGAACCAGAAGACCAGAGTGGCAGGGAGCGTCCTGACAGCGTGCATTCTCTCAGCTGCAGCCCTGTGGGGGCCTCCCGCTCCCTGCCGAGGGCTTCACGTGTGAGTTGGCAGCGTCGTGGCCCAGCCTCTGCCTGCTGGACTTGTGCAGCAAGGTGTGGACAGACCCTGACAGGTTCGCTCAGCCCCAGCGGGAAAGAAACTGCTTTCTTCCCATGGGGTCTGGGCCGCCGGGAAGCTCTGATGGAGACCCAGCTGGGCACGGCCCTGTCTCCCCGGCTCTGGGCTTTGCAGCACTGTAGGGAACATGGTGGAGGAGCGGGCTCCAGAAGCAGCTCTTCCTGGGGGCATCCCTGTGTGTGCTCCCCCAGGCCGAGCAGCAGCCTGTGCTCGGGCAACAAGCGGACCTGTGCTCTCTGCTGCTCACTTGGCTCTCGAAGCACTCCCATCTTTGCACATACGGCTCTTCTACTTCTGTGCCCCCTTTTAAATTCACGTGAAGCGACAGTCTAAAGCCAGGCAGTGAAAGGGTTTAGACCAGGTCAGGCTGCACTGGATTCCCAGGGGCTTGCTCTGGGGGGTGCGGAGGCAGCTGTGCTGTCCCAGGGGCTCGGACCTGGCAGAGGCTTGCTGAGAGCCAGTCGTGCCCGCGGGCCTCCTGGGGCTGTGGGAGGACCCAGGCCCCTCCCTGGTGGGTGCCAGTGTCCCTGGGCAGAGTGGGGGTGTCCTGAGAGGTCAGAACGTGAGGAGGGCCTGGGGGCTGCACACTCCGTCTGGGGCATCCCCGAGGGCCTACCCCCTTAGAAAGCCACCGCGGCCTTCGCAAGGCCAGTGTCTTGGGCAGGGCAGGGCGGGCGGGCGGGGCGGGGGAGCTTCTGGGACAGTGGGATGTATTTCAGTCAGCGTGTACATCTGGGCTTTCCCCGAGAACCTTGGCTGTCAGCACTGAGGCTGTGAGGAGAGGCCTGTGCGGTTGTCCAGGGCTTCCTGGGGGTCAGCTGCAGGCAGCCACGGGCCTCGTCGACCTTTCCCACGGCCGCTGTTGTTTGTGTCAGAAGCTCGAACTCTCCTCCCGTGCAGCTCCGCTTCAGTTTCCTGAGTCCAGGGTCAGTCAGTGCCCCAGCCTTCCCCGCCTGGAGCCCGGTGCCCCTTTCCCACGGGTGGCTGGCCGCCTGGGGACCTGGCTCAGATTCTCCAAGACCGGCTGGAGGCCAGGGATGGGCGCAAGGAGTGACCTGGCCTTTTTCAGCGGTGAGGGATCCAGTTGGCGGCTCTTGGGCCTCTGCAGCAGGCAGGCTTTGAGGCAGGGCCCTTGCCCCTGAGTTGCATGCAGAGAACAGGTTCACGACCGTAGGAGGGACGTGAAACGGTCGCTTAAACAGGAGGCCGCTGAGCCCAGGGCTGCTGGGCGGCGGTGGCTGGGCCTGTGTGCTGGCTCTCCCCCAGCGCTGCTCCCTCCTCACCGTCCTGCAGGCTCCCGAGCTCCCTGCCGGCTCCCGAGCTCCCTGCCGTCAGGAGCTCTGCTCGTGGTTGGGCTGAGGCCATGCCCCGGGAGCTCTGACACGCCGCCTGGGCCCCGCCCGGTGACTGGGCCAGCCTCAGCAGCAGGCAGGCTCTGGCTGCCGCCTTGGGTGAGCTGCCTGAGGGGACTGTCCCTTGGCAGATGGGCGTGTCCCGGGGAAGAGAAGGGAGATTGAGCGACAGGAAGTGTCCCTGGCGCAGGTGCTGCTGGGGAGTCGGGGCTGGAGCAGGGAGCACCCTCTGGAGCTGGAGTCGCTGCCCTGAGTCTCCCAGTGGCGGGACCACAAGGTCCTTCCCTGGCCTGTCTTGGGTGTGCCCGGGGTGGTGGGTGGTGGTTGTCCTGAGTGGGCGGCCCTCCCTGGGGACCCTCGACCCTGGGCAGGGCTCTGGTCCCGGCTTCTGCCCTGTGTCTTGTGGGGGTTGCTGCTGTGGAGGCTGTGTCTCCAGAGGCCTCGGGAGCTTGCTGTCCCCTTCAGTGGGGGACATCTGCCCTAAGGCGCTTGGTGTCCCTGGGCCTGTCAGGCACACCTGTGTCGGCCCCCTCCTGGCCCGGGCTGGCCCTTGGGCTGACCGTCTGTCCTCATTCCTCCATCCCAGGGAGCTGGGGGTGTGGCCGGCATGGGGGGCAGTGGGCAGCCCTCCGGGTGCGGCTGGCTGTGATGTGATGGCCCATGCCTATAGCGGGGACGTGGGGCCTTGCTCTTCACGGTGCCGTGACCAGGGCATCCGAGAAGGAATAGCTGTGCCTTCCTTCCCTTCTTGGCTCCTGAGACGGTCACCAGGGAAGCAGCCCCAGGCAGGACGCTGGGCAGCCCCTTGGCTTGGGGGGCCGCGAGGGAGACCTGGCTCCCCGCCCCAGCTCCTGGGGCCGCCGAGGGCCGGCGTCTGCAGACTGGCGCAGTACCTTGGGGGAGCTGGGCTCTCGCCCCGGGACTGGGCCTGGGCTCCCGCTCTAGGGTTTGGCAGGAGGTGGCTGCCAAGCACAGGTGGCAGGGTGTCTGTCTTGGGCCCTTCCCTGGCCCGGGGCTGGGGCTGTGGCCCACGGTTTGTGTCCGGCACTCCAGACTCTCCGTGAGCGTTTCCCCCACTGAAGACCATGTGCTCCAGACCTCAGCGCTGTGGCGGGCCTTTGGAAGGTGTTTCCGTATTGTGCTTTTGGGGATGCCAAGTGTTTGGGGTGCAGGGTGGCCAGCTCCTGGCCTGGGCCTCGGGGTCTAAGAGCAGGCTGTCACTCAAGCAGTGATGGGGCTCGCCTGGAGGGTGGGCTTGGCTGTCAGACGGTGGCGCGCTCAGCTGGTGGGGGTGGGGGCACTCTGAGGAGAGAGCAGCAGGGCCGTGCTGCCTTGGCACAGACCCCGGTGCCCCCGGGGCTCGGGGAGAGAGGGCACAGATGTGCCTGGCAGGCTTCCTTCCTGTTCTGTCTTCACCCTGACTCGGGTGCAGAAGATGCCAGAGAGACTTGGGAGATACCACCCCCGCCTCGCTGGCACCTGTGGGGAGCTGCGTGGAGCGCATGCTACCCTCCTGCGGGGTGTCTTCCCTCTCCAGCCCGACAAAGAACTCAGGTCGGCTTCCTGAGCTCACAGAGGTGTTCCTGTGTGTGGACCTGTCAGTAGAGGCTGCGATTGGCAGGTCTGAGTGATGCCTGGGCCCCGTCACCTGCCCCAGGCGGCTGCTTGGCTGGCCTGGAGCCCCTGGCGGTGCCTGGGAGGTTCTCCATGGCCCTGCATCTGAGGATGGGAGGCTCAGTGTGTGGCTTACGCTGGCGCTGAGGCTGCAGGGGTCCTCACAGGCACCCTCGCTGCTGCGTGCTGACCCCGGCCTCATGGCGCTGTGACCGTGGGTGTTGGGGCCTCTGCGTGCCCTAAGTGCAGCGCAGGCCAGCGCGCCCCCCGCATGGAGGCCGTCGGGGCGAGAGGGGCCTGGGCCAGGGTGCTGCTGAGTCCGGCAGGGCTGGCTTTCAGACGGTCCTCTCTCACGAGGCTTTATCCGAGACACGCAGGGGAGGGACTCCAGTGGAGGAAAGCAGGCTGCTGACAGTTTAAAATTGTTCCTGGACACGCAGAACTAATCTTAAGCCTGGAAAACACCCCACAGGAAACAGGGAGACCCAGCCTGGCGCTGGCCTGAAGTTGGCATTGAGGGCTGTTTGGGAGGGGCTGATGGGGCCGGCTAGGGAGGTGGGACATCGTGTGTCCCTGGTGGGGCCAGCGTCCTGTTGGGGGGCGTTCAGGTCAAGTTCTGAGGGGAAATGTGTGCTGCAGAGCGAGTGAGTGGAAATGGAGTTGGGGCGGAGGGCCGAGCGAAACCAGAGAGTAGGCCCTGGGGCCGGGAGGGTCCCCGCTGCCAGGTGGGCCCTGGACGAGTTTGGAGGTTTCTCCGATAAAGCTTGTTGGGAGTTGCTGTCAACTTCTTGCCTTCACCCTGCCCTGACCTCCCAGCCCCTGCAGCAGAGCTTGACCCATCCCATGTCCCTGACCTACGTGTGGCATCCCCGGGGGTGTGGGGAGAGTGCAACCCAGTCCCCTCTGCCTCGTCAGTGAGGGGAGCCCCCTGCACACACGTGAGAGCCCTGAGCCCACGCGGGTCCTGCGGGGAGCCTTCGGGACCAGGCTGGGCTGAGGGGAGTGCAGGGTGGGCACCGTGGGGGTCTCTGATGAAAACTCCCTTTCCTGCAAGGCTCCAAGGAGCTGGAGCTGAACGAAGGAGACCCCGAAATAGCACCTCTGCTCCGCCCGCTTTGTCCTCAGCGACCTGGGGGCAGGTGTCCAGCTGACCCGAGGGGCAAGCAGAGCCCTGGGCGCCCAGTCCCTGAGGGGGCGGCTTCTGGGGGCCAGTGCCTCCCGCTCGCCTCAGGGGGCTGCTGGCAGCTGCCGCCTGAGGTGCTTCGTTTGGTTGAGACCCTGAGGCTTCTGTGGGGAGGGGAGGGGCCCGAGCCGCTGCTCCCGGCTCCCAAGAGGCAGCGGGTGGGCTCCGTCTGAGCAAGGCCTGCCCAGCCTCGAAGCTGTCTCCCTTCCTTCCCGACCCGGGGCTGTGGCTGAAGGAGCCGGCTTGTGAGCAGCCTCAGGTCTATTAGAGCTGATACGGGGCGCCCCCGGCCTGCTCCGGGAAGCCGCATGTGCAGCTGCGTACCAGCCAGAGTCAGGGCCGCTCAGGAGTCTCTCGTCTCAGGCAGTTGCAGCGTGGGTGCGTGGGGTGGAAGGGGTCGCATCCTGAAGGGTTTGGGTCACGCCGTGGGGTTTGGGCTTCCTCCTACCGTGGACAGGTGGGCCTCTCTCCTCCCTGCTGTCATCACGAGAGGCCTGGGTCCTTGGCTGGGCCCCGCCTGGCGGAGGTCTCGGCCGCTGTCTGAGGCACTGCAGGCTCCCAAGCCCCGCGGCGCCAGGAGGGCGCAGGTGTTCCCACTGGATCAGGGTGTCCTGTAGGGTTTGCTGGGACGTCTACCCCCAGGCAGAGGATTATGTTAGTCTTGTGGTGGTGGACAGTTAAGGGGGCGGCTCTCCTGCCTGGAGGTCTTGGAACTCATGAAGGTGTCTCCTGGTCAAGGCCAGTTTCTCTCCATCCGTCCTTCTGCTTTCCCTTCGGGTTGGTGCCCGTCCTCCTGAGCCGTCCGTCATCTGCTGAGAGAGTGGCGACTCTGGGGAGAGGCGCGCACGTGTTCCTTGCTCACACTCTAAGTTGCGGACCTGCTGTTTGCTGGACGTTGCGGATCTGAGTCACACTCTGCAGCTCTGTGCTCATGCGACAGACAGAGGCTTGTAACAGCAACACTGGCGGGGGGCCTCTGGGCCCGGCGAGTTGAAGCTGGGTCTGTGTAGAGAATGCGAGACAGTGGCATTTTCAGGGAGCATTCAGCTGAGCAGGAGACGAACTTCAGCTGCAGCTTTGCTGCACTTGAGTGCTGCGGTGGGCAGAAGGCCAGACGTCTCTCTGGTCTGGAAGTTGGAGGCTGACTGGAGGCCCCGAAGCTTGTCTGTCTGAAGGTGGTCTCCTCTCTGAAGGGGGTCTTCAGAGCAGGGCCCCACCCGTGCTGGCAGCGGCTCATCTGAGGAGAGCTGCGGGGGGCTGTCCACGCCCGTGCACGCGGGTCCTGCTCGCCCGCCACCCGGCGCCGTGGACGAGGCGGCTGCTGCTCCGTCCGCTCGGCAGAGGAGGGGCCGGACGACGCGAGGGCTCCCTGGCCAGGGTCGCGCAGTGTCTGTGGCGCCTTTGTGGGGCCGCTTGGCTGGGCCTGGCCTGGCGGGGGAGCTCTGCCCTGCATGACCTCGGTCCATCTGGCTGGCCACATGGTGCCTGCAGCTGGAGCCTGTGCCTTTGTGAGCCTGCCCGCCTGCTGCTGGCGCTCAGACTTCTGCTGGGGAGCTGCCCACCCGTTTGGCCCAGGCAGCGCTCAGCCCACAGCGGGCAGGAAGCCCACGGCTGATAGCCGCTCTTTCAGACCTGAAGGCTCCCAGTGCACTGGGGCTCGGAGGTCCTGCCGGCCTGAGAGCTGGGTTGGGGGGGTGGTGTCCGACTTCTGCCTTTGTTCAGGCTGACCCCTCTGGGCTGCGGGGTGAAGGAAGACGGCGGTCGCTCGGAAGGGGAACGGTTAACTTCTGAGGCCACAACACAGTCCTGTCTTGCTCAGGAAGATGGCTGAGGTAGAAGGGTGGCCGTTTTTATTACATGCAAACGACTCTTCAGTTTTGTGGAACCAGACGGCCCTCCCACGGCGAGGCCGGAAGGCTTTTCCCTCGTCTGGTCTCTTCTGAGTGCTGTGGTTTGCTTCTCGAGGGTTTGTGGGTCTGTGTGGAGCGTTCAGACAGCGTCCAGCTCCCACTTGCCCTTCCCGTTCTGAGTTGCTAGGCGCCTCCTGCGTTGCGCTTGCTTGGGCTGGGCAAGTTGGGTGTTGGGTCTGGAGGGGGCGCCTGTCATCAGAGCTCGTCTTCTGTCTCCTCTTGCGCGGGCGCCTCTCTTCATGGCGCATTGCTTCACTGCGCGTTGCAGACACTGCACCTTTACTGACTGAAGGTCTGTGGAAACGCTGTGTCTAGCGCCATCTATCCAACAGCGTTGCGTTCTCATGGAGGCGAGCGCACTGTGGTTTCTCGTGTGGCAGGCCACGCAGCACAGTGTGTCCATGGCTCACACTCACGGGAGCAAGGAGCTCGCAGGGCTTGTTCTTGCAGCTCTCACCTCGCCGTAGCTACCGGAGCGAGAGCCAGTCTCCCCAGGCCTGCCCGCGGGAGGGTCAGGCTTTTCCTGCTAGGCTTAGTTGGGAAGAGAGTCACTGGAAGCTGCTGCTGGTGTTTCCCTCAGTTGGGGCATTTTTATTATTTACTAGAGGCGACCCGCTCCAGTACTCTTGCCTGGAAAATCCTGTGGGCAGAGGAGCCTGGAAGGCTGCAGTCCATGGGGTCACTAGGAGTCGGATGTGACTGAGCAACTTCACTTTCACTTTTCACTTTCACGCATTGGAGAAGGAAATGGCAACCCACTCCAGTGTTCTTGCCTGGAGGATCCCAGGGACGGGGGAGCCTGGTGGGCTGCCATCTGTGCGGTTGCTCAGAGTCGGACACGGCTGAAGCGGCAACTTAGCAGTTAGAGCTTGGTTGCAGCGCCGGAGATGTCCCCTAGGGGTCACTACTAAGTTATCAAAGCGTGAGTCTTCAGATGCAGACTCGGTAGCAGAATGCACTTTCTCGTCTTATCCAGTTAGACGACTACAGTTCTCACAGTTATACGGTCAGGACCTGTGATGGTGGATTTATAGCAGTGGTTGGCAATGTTTTTTTCCTGTAAAGAGCCAGGTAGTAGACATGGAAGGCTTTGTGGTCCATGAAGTCTCTGTAGTAAGTGTTTAGCTCTGTCTTTGCGACACAGGATAGGGTGGCCAGCCCTCCCGTTTGGCCCGGGATGTGGGACTCTTCATGCTTGAACTAGGGTGGTCCTGGACAAAACAGAACTCTCAGTTATCCAGCGGGAAAGCTGCCGCGTGGTGTGTGAGTGAGTGGGTGTGGCCACGTTCTAGGAGAGCTTCATTGTTTAAAAGAGATGGCGGCGGGGTCTGCCTGGAGGCCACAGTGGGCTGAGCCCTGCCTTAAGGTCCAGGCCGGGCCATTTGGTCTAAAGAACCGACCCAGAGCCCTGCCCACTGCTCTCCCTGCAGCTTGTTTCCCTCGTGGCTCTCTGCTCGTGCAGGGCATGGCATAGCTTTCTCCTCTTTTCTGGTTTGGGAGAGTCTGGCTGCAGATGTGGCCTTGTTCCGGGCGGTTATTGAAAGTGGGCCTGGTGCAGGTTCGGGCGCCTGCGTCTCAGGGGCAGCACCTGCCCTGCCGGCGTCTGGCGCTGGGCCCGAGCTCCCGCTCAGGGTGGGAGATGCCAGCAGGACGGGCTCCTCCAGGTCAGAGCCCTGGAGCAGTTCACTCTCAGGGCCTGCGGCGGGGCGCGGGGCCCTCCTTTCTGTCTGCCCTCTTCCTGGTAGCCGAGTTCCCAGCAGATGCTTGTTGGGCAGGTGGGTGGGGCAGATGCCCAACTGGAGAGGTCGCGGAGACCGCTGAGCGCCATCCCTGCTCCGGCACTGAGCTCAGTGTTGCCTTGTTTTGGGGGCTGAGGGGGCTCGGCCTTGCCTGGCCCGGGGTGGGGAAGCCGTCCTGTCAGGCTTGGACTGGGTGTCCCCTGTCTCACTCCTCGGTGGCTGGGCGGGTGAGCGTGCTGGGTCGGACCTGGGGTCCAGCTTCGGGAGGGAAAGGACAGACTCAGGGCCCGCAGTGGCATCCAGGGCTCTCTGTCCCCGCCTTCCTAGGCCCCCCTGGGCCCGGACCCTGACCGTGGAGCAGGCCGCCGCTCCGTCTGTCTGTCCGGACGGGAACGAGTTGCTTTTGCTTCCATCAAGAGCATGAACAGGGCTCCGGGTACTTCCGTTTACTGACAACCCTTGCCAAATTAATTTTATTTAATTATCTCCCAGGGCTAAGCTTGAATACATTTTGTGTTAAATTCACAGTTTTCCTTTTTCTAAACGAAATGGACTTAATATCCTTGTTAAAATCTGATTAAAACTAAAATTGAGTTTTTTGAAGTCTGATTATTCCATGAAATGGAATTTTTAAACCTAATTACGGATGGATTTGCATATACTTCTCAGCGCCATTGAAAAGAAAGTTGAAATAAATTTATTAATGACATCCTTTCTGTCGTTTCCTTGGGGCATGACGTGAGTGTCGGAACAGAGGTAGGTGGGGGGAAAGCCACCTTTCCTCCCCCCGTTCCTCAGGAGGGATTTGTCTGCAGCTTTATTCCTTGGAGAGTCAGTTCCCAGTGACTGTGCACTCCGCCTCATTTCCATTCCACCCTTTGCTAATCTACCAGCTTCATAGTTGATAGCCTTTCTGCGGCTTCTGGATTCAAAGCTCTTATCTTGGAGGAGGAGTGTGGGAGGAGGGGATAATGATTGTAGTCTCAGGGGGTCCCCCTTTCAGCCCCAAATATGGATTTATAATTAATAAGCTGCCTTCATCCTAATTCTGTGTTACAGGGGTGTTATTAATAAAAGTGAGAATAAACTTGGTCTCTGGCCACCTGGAGGTGGGTGCGGGGTCTCCAGAGGGCCACTCCTCATCCTTGGAGAGACCGCCTTCTGGGGGGACAGTTTCCCGTGCGACGTCTGGAGCCGCGCCGCCCGCCTCTGTGGACTTTCCAGCGACTGTGTGGCTGGCAGACCCCCGTCCTGCTCCTCAGGCGCTCCGCCCACGAGGGAGACCGCCGCTTGTGCTCCCTCGAGCTCTTGCCCTTCCCCCCGTTAGTGGTCCACGCCTCGTGGGTACCGGGAAGGTGACTGCGTGCGCGGCCCTGTGACGGGGCAGAAGGCGTGAGCCAGGGTGACTGAGCCGCTGCTGGGTCAGTCCTGCTGTACCCCAGCTGACGACCACCCTGCAAGGATGCGTGTCCAGGTCTTTAAGAGAAACTGAGAACATGGATTTTTAAAAGCACCACCTGGGCCCGCGGAGCCGTATTTGAAGGTGACACGTGTGCGGCTTGGTTAGGGAGCACGGGCGGCCTACGTCTCAGCCACACCGTCTGCCAGCCTCCCGCAGCGCCCATCCTCACCACGCCCGCCTCTCTGGCCCCGTACGTGTCCTGGGCCCTCCTGCCCCCAGGCTCTCGCACTTGCTGGGGCCTCTGGGAACAGTCTTCAGTCTTGTCTCTGTGTCTGAATTACAGTCAAGCCCCGGGGGTTGGAGGGCACGTTTCTCACTGATTCCGAGTTGAGCAGGAGGCCCAGGCTGGACAGGATAGGGAGGGCTGGAGGAAGGTCCAGGCTTTTTAAAGAACATTTGTTTCATTTTTTGCTCTGCTTCCTAGTGGGAGAACTTGTCTTGTAGGCGCTTTGTGAATGAATCTGTGAGGAGCGGAGGCTTGGGGCTGTGCGCTCTGTCTTGGTGATGGGCTGGGGTGGAAGGGCTTCTGTGTGGGGCTGCGGTGGAGCCTGGTGAGCACCAGGATCACACTTGCTGCTCTGCTTTCAGCTTGACCTCTTAGAAACCGCCTCAGGTCATCATGGAGAGGGGGGCAGTCTGTGGAGGAGACGATTACAGGCTGTCTCTGGTGGAGCCGCTTCCTTGGCTGAGCGCCTCATCTGCAGGATGGAGCTGATTCTGCCCGCCTCCTGGGGTCTTGGGGGAGATGGGAGGTGATGGAGACGCGGTAGTGACCCGTTGCCGTGCGGCAGACTCCGCCCCAAGACCTTGGTGTCTCGGGTCTCCACGGGTCATGAATCTGTAGGACTCTGGATCTCTCACGAGGCCACACGCACCTCAAGGCTCCAGTGCAAGGCTCCGCTCCTCACTCACTCGCACGTGGGCGGGACTCAGGGCCTGGTGGCTGTCGGCCTGAGGCCTCCTGTCCGCTGCCGCGGGGGCCCTCCCCGGCGCGTCCCTCAGCAGGACTGTGTGGCCGCTGGCCTGGCCTGATCGGGGCGGAGCGGGCAGCCGTGCTTCGTGCCCTGGCCACAGAGGAGCTGCCCCACTTTAGCCAGGCTCACGTCACCAGAAGCAAGTCCGTCAGTCCAGTCCACGCTGGGGGAGACGGCTGCAGAGGGTGAGTTCCAGGAGGTGGGGATCTGGGGAGCCACGTCCGAAGCTGCCTCCCACTGCATGCTTATTTGGAGGGCCGAGTTAGAAAGGGACTATACTATCGGCTAAAAGGAGCAATTTTAGTTGTGATGGCACAGAAAAATCTGTGTGTTTATAGAAAGCGATTTTACACGTTTTACCCTAAAATTCTGAATTGGAGTGTTTAATGTGTGCACTCTGAAGCTTGGGAGAGTTTTACTGTGGCCCCTGACAGTCTCTGGGCTGTTGCCCCTGACAGTCTCTGGGCTGTTTCCCCAGGGACGGTCATGGAACCGCGACAAGCCGCTGCAGAGGCCCCGGCAAGGCCTGGACCCCCGCGCTCCGCCTCGTGAGGGGCGGCTGGCGGCGCAGGTCTCGCCTTTCCATCTGCTCCATCGCGCGCGCTCGCCGCCAGCCGTCCCGCGTGCGTGCTTTCCGGCCCCGCCGCGCGCGCTGACTCCCCAGTGCGGATTCGAGCAGGAGTGACGAGGCCGGAGCCACGCCTGGTGGCCGGTCTTCGAGGGGGAGCCTTCGGCTTTTGGTCATCGAGTGTGATGTTGGTTTTAGGTTCTTGGGATGCTGCTTCTCAGGGTAAGGAGGTTTTATTTTATTCGTTGCTGAAAGTTTTTGCTTTAAAATTATGACTGGGTTTTGAATATCATCAGATGCTTTTTCGCCTCTGTTGGGATGAGGAGGAGGGCTTTATTCGGCGTTCTGTGATGTAGTTAGTGTATCAGTTGACGTTCTTCCAGTGCGTAACCAACCTTGCATTCCAGGGATAAAGCCCCCCTCATTGACAGTGGTATATTATTCTTTTGATATGCTAGTATTTCATTAAGTTTCTTTGCTCCTCTGTTCTTGAGGAGTATTGCTTTATAGTTTTCTTGTAATATCTTAATCTGGTTTTGACATCAGGGTAATTTTGGCTTCGTGAAATCAGTTGGTAAGGATGTCCTCTTTTCTTAGAAGAGTTTATATATAATAGTCATTATTTCCTAATTAAATGTTTGATGGGATTTACCAGTGAAGCCATCTCTGGGCCTCTACTTCTCTTTGTAGCAAGGTTTTTACTGCAAACGTCGTTTCTTTAGTGGGTGTAGACTGTCCTGTTAACTGTTGTTTCCAGGGTGAGCCCCCTCCTTCCCCTCCTCCCTCCCTGTGCCGTTTCACACTCTCCAGCAGCACACAGGAGCTCCAGTTTCTTCCCAGCAGCTTCTTCTCTGTTGGTGTGTCTTGCTAACAGACGTTTCCATGGACGTGCAGGTGTCCCCACTGTGGTTCTGGTCTCCATGTCCCTCAGGATAGTCAGCGGCGAGCATCTTTTCAGGGGCTTCTCGGCCGTGTGTCTGTGTGTCTTTGGAGACATGTCTGTTCACGTCCTAAGCCACTTTTTAAATCGCGTTGTTTTCTTGATGTTGGTTTGTGAGGATTCTGGATGCATTCTGGGTATTAACTCGGCCCTCACCAGCTGTGTCTGTTCTCGCCAGTCTGTGGGCTGCCGTTTCACTCCCTCGAGAGTGTTCTTTGCACAGAAGGTTCTGGTTGAAGCCTGGCTCACCCGTTCTGCCACTTGCTGTCTGTGTTCTTGGTGTCACAGCCGAGAAATCGTCGCCTAATCGAGTGTCGGGAGAGGCTCCCCCGTGCCGCCGTCTACGAGCTGTGTGGTTTTAGCTCCTTGGGCTGCTTCCAGTTTGTTCCTGTATGCGGTCTTAGGTGAGGGTCCAGATGCCGTCTCAGTCTTCCTGGCATTTGTTGGAAACTGCTCTCCCCCTCATTCAGTAGTTTTGGCTCTCTGGTCAGAAGTCGTCTGGCCGTGTGTGCCAGGGTCCGTTTCTGGTCTTTCTGTTCTGGTCCACTGGTTTACTTTCTGCCTTTTTGCCAGGACCACTCTGTTTTGGTTACTGTGGCTTTGTAATAAGTTTTGAAATCAGCAAATATGAGTCTCCAACTTGATCTCTTTTTTTTTTTTCAAGATTGTTTTGGCTAATCTGGATCCCTTGAGATTTTTACGAATTTTAGGTTGGAGTTTTATTCCTCTGCAGAAGTGTGATTGGGGTTTGAAAGGGATTGCATGGACTCTAGTTGTTTTCTTTGAAGTGAGAAACTTAAATCAACTAATTTTTGAGAAGATGGCTACCAAATACTCGAGTTTGAGTAATTGTTGTTTGCTATTCATTTTTTTCATGTAAAATATTTTTTCCGCCTTAAAAAGTGGATCTTAAATCATGGTGCTATTCAGTATAGACTTTTATTTATTTTTTAAAAAATTATTAGAAAACTAGCCTTTGTTCTTGTCTGTGCTGGGTGTCTGTTGCCTCGTGGGCTTGTCCCCAGCTATGGCGAGAGGGGCCCAGCCTCTGGGCACGGAGCCCGGGCCCTCACTGGGGGCTTCTCCTGCTGTGGAGCCCGGGCCCTCACTGGGGGCTTCTCCTGCTGTGGAGCCCGGGCCCTCACTGGGGGCTTCTCCTGCTGTGGAGCCCGGGCCCTCACTGGGGGCTTCTCCTGCTGTGGAGCCCGGGCCCTCACTGGGGGCTTCTCCTGCTGTGGAGCCCGGGCCCTCACTGGGGGCTTCTCCTGCTGTGGAGCCCGGGCCCTCACTGGGGGCTTCCTTGTTATGGAGCCCGGGCCCTCACTGGGGGCTTCTCCTGCTGTGGAGCCCGGGCCCTCACTGGGGGCTCTTGTTATGGAGCCGGCTCACTGGGGGCTTCTCCTGCTGTGGAGCCCAGGCCCTCACTGGGGGCTTCCTTGTTATGGAGCCCGGGCCCTCACTGGGGGCTTCTCCTGCTGTGGAGCCCAGGCCCTCACTGGGGGCTTCCTTGTTATGGAGCCCGGGCCCTCACTGGGGGCTTCTCCTGCTGTGGAGCCCGGGCCCTCACTGGGGGCTTCCTTGTTATGGAGCCCGGGCCCTCACTGGGGGCTTCTCTTGTGGAGCCCGGGCCCTCACTGGGGGCTTCCTTGTTATGGAGCCCGGGCCCTCACTGGGGGCTTCTCCTGCTGTGGAGCCTGGGCCCTCACTGGGGGCTTCTCCTGCTGTGGAGCCCAGGCCCTCACTGGGGGCTTCTCCTGCTGTGGAGCCCGGGCCCTCACTGGGGGCTTCCTTGTTATGGAGCCCGGGCCCTCACTGGGGGCTTCTCCTGCTGTGGAGCCCGGGCCCTCACTGGGGGCTTCCTCTGCTGTGGAGCCCGGGCCCTCACTGGGGGGCTTCTCCTGCTGTGGAGCCCGGGCCCTCACTGGGGGGCTTCTCCTGCTGTGGAGCCCGGGCCCTCACTGGGGGCTTCCTTGTTGTGGAGCCCGGGCCCTCACTGGGGGGCTTCTCCTGCTGTGGAGCCCGGGCTCTAGGGCTCTTGGACTTCCGTAGTTGGAGCGCGTGGGCTCAGAAGGCGCTGCTCACGGGCTCCAGAGCACAGTCTCAGCAGTCGTGCCGCACAGACCCGGTGGCTCCGTGGCGCGTGGGATCTTCCTAGATCAGGAATCGAACCCACGCTTCCTGTGTTGGCTGGTGGGACTCTCCACCACGGAGCTACAAGGGAAGCCCAGGATAGGCCATTTGAGACGGCAGGGCTGCCTCCTCCGAATCTGCGCTGCTGCCCTAGTCTCCCAGGCTCTCGGCACTCTTCCCACCTGGGACCTGGGTCTCCCAAGTGCTGCCCCCTGGCCGTGGGCTTGCTGAGAGAGAGTGGCGGCCTCGTGGTAGCGGAGATCCCTGCCAGTGGTGGGAGGGCACATTCTTGCCTTTATCCAGATTAGGACAGGAGTCCCCCCCAGTCCCACCAGCTTCCTGGGATTAAAGGTGGGCTCTGCTCCCCAGAAATCTGAAAGCTGATGGCTTCCGAGAATACCTGTGTATTGCTACATCTCGCTCACTTCCTTTGACAGTGGCATTCAGTGTGGCCTTAAAAACAGGAAAAATTTTTTCAATTCCTTTAAAAATGTTTAATTGAGGATAATAATACAGTGAAAGGATTGACCTTAAGTTTTGAAATTGTGTCACCTGTCAGCCAGCCCCTCAGTGAAGGTCACGGAGTTTCTATAGGCTCAGAGATGTTCCTGTCTCTTCCCGTCGACTCCTACCCCAGGGACACCACTGCTCACGGCTCCGTGACTGTAGGCTGGCTCTGTCCGTCCTTCAGTTGTGGACGAATGCAGCAGCCAGCGCGTGTGTCGCTTAATTGCTGTCTGGTTCTGCCTGGGGCTCCTGGGGCTGCGATGAGGCTGAGGCAGCAGAGGCTGGGGGCTGCCTGGTCCCTCGATAAGGCTCAGAGCGAGCCCCTCCAGCACCCCTCTCCTTCACCCCGTACGCCGCCTGACTCTCGTGTCCGAGGCCCAGCCTCGCCCTTCTGCTCGGTGCTGGAAGCGGAGGCTGCGTGGCCTGTCCCTCTGTGCATGGCCAGACTGTCTGCAGGTGCTGGCTGCTGTGCACGAAGCTGCTGTGCACACTCACAGCCGGGTCCGTGCACACCTGTGCTGCCACTTCTCTTGGGTCGGTTCCTGAGAGCACACGAGTACACCAGATGTCTTCCAGCATGGCTGTATGAGTTTACTTGCCTGTCCACGTCATATGGGAGTTCCTGTTGCATCATAGCTTCACCAAACTTGAGCTGTTTAAAAAGAAATTGTGGTTATTCCAGTGGGTGTGATGTGGTCTCTCCCCCAGACCCCCGGACTGGGGAGGAAGAAGGACCTGTGTGCAGGTGGTGCGGCTTCACATCCGGGGGGCTGGGGGACACACGGTTCCTGGAGATGTTGGCGGAGCTGCGGAGCCAGGATCAGGGTGGGGGGCCTCCGCCCTGGCTGCGAGCAGTCTAACGGCAGTGGTGACCGCAGGGAGGCTGGGGCCCAGGGCTTCGGCCACCTCTACGCCTTTGTTTTCGGCGCCACAGAAACAACACAGCCTCCTCCTCGGTCCCGTCACTCTTATTACACACTCACCAGACCTTTCACGGTAGGAAATTATCAGTAATAAGTTAACCGTAGCCGCTAAGTCTCAGTGGTGCTGGTCGACTTTGATGAAATCCATTTATCAAGCTTTGTCTTTTATGGGTGGTGGTTTCTGTGCTTTAAGGAGTCTTCTCACATTTCATGGTTGGAAACGAACTTTCCTATGTTTTCTTCTAGAATCTTTCTGTTTTAATTCTTTATGTACTGGCGTCTGGTTCCTGTCATGTGAAGCCTGAGACTGGAGTCGAGGTTCCCCTTCCCCTGCTTTTGTCCACCGTCAGGGGCTTATTCGGTAAAGTTGCTCCTCTCCCTTGGAACTGCTTTGTTTTTCTCAGGTAAATTTGGTGTCTATGTGGCCTTCTGATGTTGACACATGACTATCTTCATGCCAGTACTATGCTTTCTCGATTGCTGTGTGTTTATAGTAAGTCTTAAGTAAGGTACTGCAAGTCGCCTAAATTTTCCTTTTGTTAACATTAAGCTCGTAAAGGTTCTTTTGCTTTTCTATATACGTTTTATAAATAGGTCATCAATATCTGCCAGAAAGCCCTGTTGTGATGTGTGTTGATTTTTGCATTGAGTTTATAGGTCAGTTTGGAGGGGATTGGCGTCTTAAGGGCTTCTCACTTCATGGTGTCTATGCCCCTTTCATCCTCACAGCAATAGTTTGTAGTTTTAAACATAGTAGTCTTGTTGGTTATATTTATCTAGCCATCTAGAGGTGTTACATATTTTATTTAACTCAGGAATTAGTGAAGGGCTAGTAAGCTGGTCCAAAGGAGATTTCAAAGTGCCATGTATTTGTCATCAAAGAGGGACCACTTAGATCTTTAGATGCCAGTGTGGGGGAGCTGTCGGCCTCCACCGGGCAGTAAGCCTCGGTGTTCCCCAGGCTGGAGCTGGCGTCTCTGTGAACGCGAGTTGTCTGCGTCTCTGTTGAGCCTCGGTGTTCCCCAGGCTGGAGCTGGCGTCTCTGTGAACGCGAGTTGTCTGCGTCTCTGTTGAGCCTCGGTGTTCCCCAGGCTGGAGCTGGCGTCTCCGTGAGTGTGGGCTGTCTGCGTCTCTGCTGGCTTTCTCCTGTGCTTGTGTGTTCAGCCGCGTCTGACTCTGTGTGAGCCCGTGGGCTGTATCCCGCCAGGCGCCTCTGTCCATGGGATTCTCCAGGCAAGAAGACTAGGGTAGGTTGCCATTTTCTCTTCCAGAGGTTCTTCCCAACCCGGGGATTGAACCCACATCTCCTTCATTGGCAGGTGGATTCTTTACCACTGAGCCACCTGGAAACCCCTTTTTTCTACTCACTAACTTGTAAAATAGCTCAAAGGTTAGGAGACAGAGGTACTTCATAGGTAGCTAGATAGGGCACCAAGTTGTCTTTTTCTGCCCATTCAAGGTTTTCCCTCGCCGCCTTCTTGATTATAACAATCTCGAAGCTTATTCTTGACTGTAAAACATGGATGGTCCCGATAGGTCTGACCCAGCTGCTGACGTGTGTGCAGTAGGCCTGTTAGTATCGGGGGCTGCTCATCTCTGGAGGCCCCGCGTGGGCTGGGGGCCGGACATGGTTTCCTGCGGCCCTGTGCGCCCACAGGCGGTCTGGCGCCGGGGCCGGGGGGCACACACACCTCCTTGTGCGCCTCCCGCCTCGAGTCCTCGGGTGCCCCCTCCCCTGAGGGGCTGCCTCACACTCTGGGCTCACGTGGCCCTGTCCTGTGTCACCCCGGCCACGCACCTGTGCGTCCCCCTCTTCGGCAGGCTCCAGCATGGCCCCCGCTGAGTGTGCCTGCGGTCCTCACTGGTGGCAGCTCTGCCCTGCTCCCAGCGGCTCTGCGGGGTCCCCTTTCTGTCGGCGCCCTCGTCACGGGCCACGACGGTGGACCTGTGGCCCTGTGGAAGGCCCCTGGCTCGGCCCCCACCGGCTGGTCCTGCTGACCTCTCTCCCGGCTTGGTGTGGACGTGCCTGTGATGACACAGGCTGGCCTGCCACGGCACCCTGAGCTTGCTGCCTGCGGCCCTGTTCTGAGCTCATGGCTCAAGTTGTGTTTGGGGCTATTATCCAGCTTTCTTTTTTAATGTTTAAAGCATCCAAAAGATCAACTTTTCCAGAGAGTGAGGGAACAGGGAGAGAAAATTATGGCATTTGTTTGAAAGGTTCTAAGCTCTTTTTTTAGCTCAGACAGTTCAAAGAGCGCCTCTTGTTAATCAGAGGAATGTTCCAGCGTCCCTGGGGTGGTCACACGGGCTTAATTGGAGCCCAGGCTGCTTTGAAGTCCTTTTAATCCTGCCTGAGTCGGGAGGGAGGATTCGAAGGCAGCAACTGTAAAACTGAAGTCTCTTCATTTTATTTACATGCGTCTGGGGAGCCGTGTAATTCACTTCCCTGAAGCAGTTCGGCCGAGTTGCTGCCAGTGGATGGCCGGGTGAAACCGGACCTGCGTGTGCTGCCGCGGGGGGCCAGCTCCAGGACCTTCTTGACCACAGAGCAGCCAGCCGCTGATAGACCCGGAGGTGGCCACGGGCTCGCCTTCGCCACGCGTGTCAGCCACACGAGCCATAGCCCTGTGTCTGCGGGTCCCGGCTGGCTGCAGGGGCCCCGTCCTCTCCGTCCTCAGGGTGGGGTGCACAGCCAGGCTCTCAGTCCTCCCCCTTCTCCCGCCCCTCCTCGCCCATCCCCAAGCGGTTTTATGGACTCTGATGGTCATTGAGCAGGTGCTGGCTTCATTTTGTATTACCTGGAGATTGGTGGGTATTGTCTGTTCCGGATGGTTGGTGAAGTTTTGGGGGGGGTCCGGGGGTTGGGCCTTGTCCTGGAGGGCTTCACCACCAGCAGAGACGAGAGCCCTGAAGGGGTCCAGCCGGCTTCCCAGGTGCCTGCTGAGGCCCCTGCAGGGACCACAGGTCGTCCCTGCTTTGTGTCCGGGGAGGAGCAGAAGTGGACGTGGACAGGGCCTCTAGAGCAGGGCCCCTGCCCTCTGCACTCTGGGCTCTCCTTATTAATTGGCACTTTTGGAGCTGTGCCCGGAGACGGTCAGAGCCTCCTCATGTCTGCTCTGGAGTGAGGCCGGGAATAGCTAGATGTTCTCGCGACATGTCGCGTGTTTCTGCATCGGTCTGTGCTACAATAACTGAAGCAGAGGTGGAAATGTTAATTCATGTGAATCTTACTCTCAGTGGATTCACACTGGGCACCAGTAGCTGCCACTTTGCTTTCTGATTGGACACAGGCGCCGTTTTGCCTCTGTGCTCTGTATGCCAGTAATTCGTCGTAGCACGATGCTCTTCCACGTGAAGCCCTTCACGTGCAGCATTCTCAGGACAGCCGCACGTGGCGGATACGATCATTGCAGTCATCTTCCTGAAGCGGGTCCTGAGGTTTGGAGAGGTGAGTGACTGTCAGAGGTCACATAGCTAGGAGTGGATGGAGCTGGGATCTGAGGCATTAGCTGCTTGCTGTGGCCTCTCTGGGTTTTGGTGGTTTGTGGAATCTGTGTTTTGCACTTGGTCTCCCGTCTATGCTGTGTCTGATTCTTTCAGAAAGTAGGGTAGCAGCTCTTGGAAGGGCGCTGCACCTAAGTGCCTCTCCTGAAACTGGCCAGCACCCCTCATCTTTCTCTGAAATGTCCTGATAGACTTCTGCAGCACAGCAGATGCTTGGGATGTAGGCTAATTTTTTTTTAAAAGACATTTTAAAGGGCACTATCCACAGACAGAAATGTCTTTAAAGAGTAGATGCAGCCTCCTCCGGACGCCCCTCAGGTTAAGAGCCCCACCCCATCCCTCTCCCACCTCCAGAGCCAGCCCCGTGTTCGTGTTCGTCCTGGCAGGATGCCCAGGGGCCGCGGGCCCCTGAGTGGTGCTGGGCTCTCCGAGATGAGCCTGCTTCTCTGCCAGTTCCCCATGTTATTGTAATCACACAGTTTAATTAAATACTGTAAGAGTCTGGTGGAAAATGTGTGAAGAGCAGTGTTTTTGTGAAAGCAAAGTTGAATGTTTCGGAAAGTCTCAAAGGAAGATTGCTAAAAAGATGCTGTTGAGTAAAGTGAATCGACTATAGAAAGCTAAGAGAAAAGCTATAAGATTTAGGAAGATGGCTGAAATCATGAATTATGATTTGTGGTTTATAAAAAAATATAACATGAAACTTCAGTTTAGTGGACCCATATTTGAAGAAAAAGTTTGCAGCTTGGAGAATGATTTTGTACATGTAATATTTTAAATTAAAATGTTTGAGATACGGATATTGATTACCTGATTTTGCCAACTTTTGGGAACAGTGGCCAGGCTTGATTACTTCGGATGGGAAGTTTTTTATTAATATATTTTTGCCAGACTTACAATGCAAATTATTCTTATTGTTATACTTAGCTAAACATCATTTAAAAATGATATATGATAATGTCATTATAAGTGGTTATAAGTTTCTAATGCCTTAATTCATCACGAAATAATTATTTTCTCTTTTGAAAAATTTTGTATAATGTCTGATTCTAAAGTATAAGTTTGTAATGCTAAGTTTTAGAAAAGTTACTTTCCAAATAGGTATTATATTTGGTTGGTATGTATTAGACCTTTTTAATCTACTTTATAGAGGGACTATAATTTATTTAACTAGTAACACTAAACTGACCCAGTGCTCTGAGTTCCAGCTCTGGTAGAGCTGAGTTGGATAGTTATTGGTCTGCAAAGGCGGACTGCCTTTTTCATTCCTTCAGCTCACATTTATTGAAGGCCCGAGGTTGAGGGCTGTTGGCAGGAGTGTGGGAGTGCCGTCAGCGGACGAGGCCTGGGGCTGGGAGAGTAGCTCGGGTGAGGGCCCACGGAACGTGGGCTTCGGGGGCTGCAAGTACAGTGGTTGGTCTTGCAGGCCTCCCTGTGACTGGGGAGACAGGACCAGCGTGGTCTCCAGCATGGTGACCTGGAGTTGGGAAGGCCTGTAGATGCGCGGTGACCTGGAGCAGCCCGGGCCTCTCGTCCCCGCAGGCAGGCAGGGCGGCTGCTGGGCAGAGAGCCTGGTCTCGTGTGGAAACGGCCGTTGGTCGTGGAGGTGGGCTGCGGCCTGATGAGGGCCCCTGCGCTGGGTGCACCACGCGGGCCTTTAGACGGGTGCCCTTTGGGTGTGTGCCTGAGCCCGCGTCTGTTCTGGGCCACCTCTCGGGGAAAGAGTGACTTGCTCTCCGTCCATCTGGGCACAGCAGCCCGAGAAGCAGTCCGATGGCCGCCGTCCACCACGTGGCCGGGATGGCGGGGACCGGCCCCGGGCTTGGTGCTGAGAGACCGATGGCCTTCTTCCCCTAAAGGTTGGTTCCTGTGGCCTCAGAATGGCCAGTGGTCACCGGCTTCCTTCTCTGGAGTCGCCAGCACCCCGCGTGGCCTCAGGGCCGAGTGCCGCTTCTCCCGGCCTGGCTGTGCGCCAGGCTTCGCCTGTCTTCGGTGATGTGAATCCTCCCCAGCCTCCCTACGTGCTGCTGCCGCCGCCAAGTCGCTTCAGTCCTGTCCAACTCTGTGCAACCCCATGGGCAGCAGCCCACCAGGCTCCTCTGTCCATGGGATTCTCCAGGCAAGAATACTGGAGCGGGTTGCCATTGCCTCCTCCCTCCCTACATGACTGGGTCAGATTATCAAAACGCCCTGGCTCCCCAGGACGTCCCGCGGCTTTGCAGCCGTGACGCCTTGCTCCGTTTGGGCTTCCGCACCAATTCCGCACCAAGCATCTCTCCGTGATGCGTCCTGTCCCGCTTGCGCCGGTTTTCCGCAGAAGCCCGCCTGGGGGGCGTCCACCCCGCCTGGGCGGGCCCTCTCTGACAGGGCCCCGAGCCGCTCTCTGCACTGTGGCTCTGTGTCCTGCGGGCTTCTCTTCTGGAAAGTAACACCTTGGAGGAGAGCTTGAGGTTTCTTGCTTGTTAATTAGTTTTCCGGTTGTTGCTGTTTGATTCATTTTAGAAATGGGAGTCCTCTGGATCTCGTGTCTTTCAGACCCACTGAGACAGCACTGTGAGCTTCATCGAGAGTCCTGGCATCTGCTGTCAGGAGCCTCAGAATAGCTCTGCTGGAGCTGGAGTGCCTCTGCCTCAAGGATGAACCGCTGGGCCCCACTCCCCCGGCTCCTGTTCTGCTCGCAGCTGAGCTCGAGCCAAAACTCAGCTGCAGATGGAACAGAGACTTTCCCCCTTCAAAGCCCACCAGTTAGAGTTAAAAGGCTCTGCAGCTGAACCCAGAGTCTGAGCAGCAGATGCCACAGCCTGGACTGCAGTTAGGATTGCCGCTCTCCTGTCGTCTGAGTCGGCGGATCCCAGGGCCCTCTGAAGGCCTCCGCTTTCCAGCTTTTGAAGCGGGAGTTTGGGGGTGGCTGGCTCTTCCTGCTGAGTACGCCTGTGCTCTTTCGGGCTGCGATGGCACTTGGCCTGACTCCTGCTGGTTACAGGCACATAGCCAATCCCCAGGGCACCCTCGGGGGGCAGCTTCAAGTACTCTAGGTTAGGAGGCTCTGGAAAATCAACACTCCTCGTGCCAGCTGGGGGCACTTTGGCCTCTGGCCTCTGATTTGATGTGTGTTGAAGGCTGCAGTGGTTTAATAATCCTTGATTCAATGGCCCTTCAGGAACCTCCCTCCGGCCGCACTTGGTGCTCCTGAGGGGCAGATGGTGGCAGCGTCCCCAGGTGGGCCCCTCTGCTGTGTCCCCAGGCGCCGGGCTCCTGCTGTGCCAAGCCTCCCCGGAGGAGCCCTGTCTCTCGTGAGCACCTCTGCTTGTCCGGCTGGCCGTTGCCAGTGGCACTGCTGCATGGGCAGCGAGTGTGGGGCTTTTTCTGTAGTTTTTATTTGTACTTATGCATATAATACATAAATGCTCATCAAAAGAATTCAAATAAGGCACCTGAAGTTTAAGCTCCCTTTGATTCCAACCGCCCCTCTCGGCCCTGGCCTGGCTCGGTTGTGCTCTGTGAACACGCGTGCACATCGGTGCCCTCGGCCCTGGCCTGGCTCGGTTGTGCTCTGTGAACACGCGTGCACATCGGTGCCTTTCCTTGGTTTGGATGCGTCTGAGGTGGACACTCTGCCCTCAAGCCCTTTCTGTGCGTGCCTGCGGCCTGCTGGCTCGGGCTCCCCGAGGAGGGGCAGGCGCCCTTGGGGAGCGCGGGGTCTTGGCCTGCCTCCTGCTTGCAGCGCTGGCTGAGGCCCTGCCTGCGGGCCGGGTGCTCACTAGGGTCTGAACAAACGAACGCCCCTCCCTGAGGCCCAGAAATCGGTGTCACCGCCTCCTGCCCTGCCCCTCCCCCTTGCCGTGTGGCCCACTCAGAGGATGCTGTTCCTCCTCCTCTCTGCTCCGTGCTCGGCCCTGCAGAGCTTGGAGAGCCAGCACGGGGGGAGGCACTGGCGATCGTGACACACTGATTGTGTCTGCTTGCCCTCCGCCCGGGTCAGGGCTCAGGGGCCTGGGCCTTGGGGTGGGCACACAGCTCCTTGGCCCCCCGACGCCTGACTTGGTGAACAGGAGTGGGGCCAGAGCGCGTGCACTGGTCCAGGCCCTCACAAGATGCTGTCATGGGATGTCCCTGTGGCGCGGGGCTGTGATGGCTGAGGGCTCTCTGGAACGGCCCGAAGATGCTTTGTAAGTGATGTGCGGGCTCACCTGACGGGGCTGGCCACTGGCTCTGGACGATGGCACTGTGCCTGGGGCTGGGGCTTGGCCGGAGGCTGCCTGCGGTGTCTGCCCTGGCCTTGGGCCGTGCGAGGGCCTGGCCCCCGCACAGCCTCCCCGCAGCACGCTCTCAGTGGGGACAGCCCTGCCTTCTCGGATCGAGGGGGAGGAGTGGTATGGGGGGGTAGAAGAAAGCCAGCTGCCTGCTCAGTTTATCCAGATATGGATCCAGTCCCCTTGATGGTTTGTTGAAGTAGCTGCTCAAATGTTCCAGCGAATTTGGTGTCTGATAGCTGCCATGAGGCTCAGCTGGAGGGTGTGGGCCTCAGCTGCCCGACGGGCGTGGCCGTGTGTGGGTGGCCCCAGGCTGCGGGCGTCCAGGAAGGTGCAGGTGCCCGAGCCGTCAGCGGGAGTAGAGCATTTCTGAGGGAGAGCACCTGAAGTTCATCTTCCTCTTCATTTGACCGTTCCCAATTTCCCCTCATTATTAAGTGGTTACATTTCAAAGTATCTTTACTTCAAAGGAGAATGGCGAGCCTTGGTTGAGAGCCAGCTTTCTGTGTCCCTCTAGTTCCTGGCTTTGTGGGGCTTGTTTGGTTGCTCCCCAGCTTCCCGGCAGATTTCTGCCTGGAGGACATTGCAGACAGCTTGCCTGCGCTGAGAGAATACCGCCCGCTCAGCTCACGAGGCCCCCAGAGGGTGTGTGGCCGTCTGTCTGACAGACGCTTCTCCTCGGGCCCAGAGGGCCTGGTGGCCTCGTAAAGGCAGGCACGCGCAGTTGTTTCGTTGGCGTTGAACAGGTTTTCCGTTGATTTAATGAGTTTGCACCCTTCTTTGACTAACATGGGAAAATAGAAGACGACTTCAGCCTCTTTAAATGCTAAGAAAGAAATCTCTGGGCTTGAAAGGGTTTGCTTGTGTTGCTTGCTTGCTTACTTACTACCCAAGGTCAGAAGACGTGAGGAAGCTCTGAGCAGAATGGGGATCTGGCATTCAAGGCTGGCTCAACCCTCCCCTCTTCGGTTTCAGCTTTTCACATGTCTCCTGCTGGTGAGCATTTCTTCAGTGTGTTTTCTCATCCACAGAGCTGGCTTGCATTTAGGGCAGAGTAAGGGTAGCAATCTCGGCATCCTGCCTCTTGGTTCTTCCCGCATCAAGGCCGTGTCCTCACAAAATGTGCAGGAAAGGGCGTTTTTTTCTGGCGGCCGGGGAGGGTCTGCAGGAGGCGGTGTGAAAAGGGAGAGTGCCTGGCCTTCCCTGCCTGGGGGTGTTGAGCACAAAGGCCCATGTAGGGGTGGCCGTGGGCTCTGCTCCGTGCCGGGGCTGCGGTGGGCTTTCAGGACATACTGCCAGCACGCAGGGGCCTTAGGCCTCACGCGCTAGTGCTGGCAGACCCAGGAGGCCTGGCTGGCCACAGGGGAGGTGGTCCCGGGCAGCCCCGTGATGAGGTGAGCAGAGGCCTGGGGGCTGCTTGGAGGAAGTGGCAGCTGTCCTGAGGCCTCTCCTGTGAGGATGAGAGAGGCCTGGGGAGGCTGAGGGGGGCGCTCTGCAGGCCCAGGGTCAACCGTCACGGATATTCGGGGAGCGGATGGGTTGGCGTGTCCAGGCAGCAGAGGAAAGTCCAGCGGGAGGCGGAGAGGCGCCCCAGGCCTGGTGGCTCGGGGCCTGTGGGCTCTGGACATGAGGCGCAGCGCAGCAGGTTTCTGTGAGCGGTCCCCGGGCAGGCGGGACTGCAGGGGCAACTTCAGCAGGAGTGGGGAGGCTGGAGAGTGCTTCCGGGCGGGTGCTGTGCTGGCTCTGGGGGCTGGGAAGGGGCCTGTGCGCACTGAGCAGCCGCCCCTGTGGGGCCTGGGCTTGAGCCCCGGGCCTGCGCTCACCTCCGTGTGGCGCCTGATTCCAGTTTTGATTTGTGTTTCTCTAAGAATTAGTGATGCTGAGCATCTTTCTTTTTTTAACGCCATGTTAGCTCCATGCAGGGGTCAGGAGTCTTTGCTCTCCACTTCACGTTCCATCATCTCTGTCTCTCGTCTCCCTTCCTCTTTGAAGACACTAAAACACACACACGTTTTCTGACACTGATGTGCAGTTAATGTAGTGTTGCTGTTTCAGGGCTGTGCTGACAGGGTGCCGCCCGGGGGTTCAGTTACCTGCTTCTGTCCTTTTTCAGATTCTTTCCCGTTCTAGGTTGTTACAAGGTGCCGAGTACAGTCACCGCTGCGGTCCGGCAGGTCCTGCTGCTGATCTGTGTTATTCACGGTACTGTGGACCCATTGGCCTCCCTGGTGGCTCAGACGGTAAAGCGTCTGCCTGCAGTGCAGGAGACCCAGCTTTGATCCCTGGCTTGGGAAGATTCCTTGGAGAAGGAAATGGCAACCCACTCCAGTATTCTTGCCTGGAAAATTGCGTGGGTGGAGGAGCCTGGCGGGCTGCAGTCCATGGGGTCGCAAAGAGCTGGACACGACCGAGCTGCTTCCCTCCCCTTCCCTTCCCGTGTCCATTAGCCCCGGGCGCACCCCTCTCTCCCCTCCGCCCTTTGGTCGTCATAGGTTTTTTTTGTATGTCTGCAGGTCTGTTTCTCTCTTGTAAATAAGTACGTTTCTGTCATTTGTTAATTTAATTTTAAAGGTTTATTTTATTTACTTTTATTTTTTGGTTGTACTGGGTCTTTGTTGCTGTGTGTAGGCTTCATCTGGTTGCTGTGAGTGGGGGTGCTCTCTGGGTGTGGTGGTGAGCTTCCCACTCCTGGTCGTGGTAGCGGGCGTCTCACTGGTGTGGCTTCTCTTGCTGTGAAGCACAGGCTTAGGCGCGTGGGCTTCAGTCTTGCAGCTCACGGGCTTTCGGGTGCTGGCTCAGTAGTTGTGGCACACCAGCCCAGTTGCTCCGTGGCAGGTGGGATCCTCTGGGACCAGGGATCAGACTGGTGTCCCTTGCACTTCAAAGCAGACTCTTAAATCACTGGACCACCAGGGAATCCTCTATCCTTATTTCTAGATTCCACATATAGTGACATCATACAGTATTCATCTTTCTGTGTCTGATTCCTGGCTGTCGTGAATACGCTACAGTGACCCGCTGGGGTGTGTGGAACTTTTCAAATTAAGAGTTTTCTCTAACCCCAGTCCCAGGAGCAGGATTTCAGAATCGTATGGCAGCTCTAGTTTAGATTTTTTGAGAAACCTCCCACCGTTGTCCACAGTGGCTGCATGAGTTTGCATTTCCACCAGCAGTGTGAAGGGTTCCCTTCTCTCCACACCCTCTCCAGGCTTTGTTATTTATAGACTTGTTGATAATGGCTGTTCTTACTGATGTGAGGTGGGGCCCGAGTACAGTTTTGATTTGCGTTTCTCTAAGAATTGGTGGTGTCGAGCCTCTTTCACGTGCTTGTTGGGTGTCTGAATGTCAGAGACGTTTTGTGCCTGCTCTCCTGAGCCAGGTGTTGAGCTGGAGGCGTGGGTTCAGGTTGAGGCTCAGCGCTGTGGAGAGGGGGTGACCTTGGAGCCCGCCGTCACTGTCTTTCCGTCGTTTCCCCATCTGTGAAATGGAACCAGTGAGCAACGGGGCTGCCGCGAGCAGTGGCCTGATCGTCCCCCTGGAGGAGTTTGGACACTGGAGGCTCCGTCCCGTGGCGCCTGCTGTGCCCCTGCCGCCGTCCGCACGCGTGGCGTCTGAGAGGAGGGAGGAAGCCAGCGTGGCAGGCGCTCTTCCTCCTCACTTCACGTCCTCCGCATGGCAGTGATGCGAAGTACCGACTTGGTTTTTACAGGCGAGGGCTGGCACACATGACGTCCCCAGTGTCACGTGGCCGGCAGCCGGCTGTGCTGTGAGCCCACACCCGCTGTCCGGAGGCCTCGCAGGCCCTGACTCGTCCGGCTCCGAGGTCCGTCAGGGGCTTGCCTGGCACTGGGCCGGCCCCTAGGGTCAGAGCCCTGTCCCCTGCAAGCACACCCTGCTGACCCTGTGTGTTCTTGTCCCCCCAGGACGCCAGAGGACCTGTCTAGGCTCATTGTGGAGCTGCAGCAGCGTGAGCTGGCCCTGAAGGACAGGAATAGCTCCATCACCAGCAGGTAGGCCTGGCGGCCGCGCTTGTCTAACAACATACTTGCTGTGGAGAGGGCTTGCGGGTGAGTGCACCCCCGGCTTCGTGGAGCGGGGCAGGCACTGTGGGTGTGCGGTTTCCCTCGTCCCGCCCCGCCACACCGAGGCCCGCTGAGGCAGTGGCGGGCATGCTGTCTTCCGGACACTGTGGCCCATCAGCCTGGGGGCCCTGGGGCAGCTCCTGGAGCTCCAGGGTCTGGGTTGAAGGCCGCATTCCCTGCCAGGAGCATTTGCGTCCTTGTGGCTGCCTGGGCTCTGAGTGGTCCTGGAACCCAGGCTGAAGCCTCTGGCGCTTGTGTGTGCGGAGACTCGGGCCCTCAGGGAAGGCACCCGTAGCAGCATAGCCGGGCCACTCGTGTGTCCTGCGCCCGGGGGTCCAGGGCAGGCAGCTCTGCCTCCTGTAGGACCGGGGCCTCCTCCACGCCTGGGGGTGCGGTGTGTCCTGCGCCTGCTCTCACTCAGATGCCTACTGGTGTCCCGGGGTTCAGTTCAGCTCTGCCGTGGCCCCCCGGGCCAGCCGGGCCCCATGGGTGAGGCTCGGTCCTACAAGGTGCGCCTGCGCGTCCATCTGACCGGGAGTGCAGGGTCCTCCCCACCTCTGATCAGGTGCTGGCATGATGGCCAGACCTCAGGAAAGCTCTCTGTCTTGGATCACGGGTTTACTGTGAAGCGTGCAGCCGGGTCAGCTGGACGGGAAGGGATGCCCCAGGCTTGTGTGGGGCAGGGGGCAGGGCTGCCCTCCCACTGCTGCCTCGTGTCCGCCGCCTCGGAGGCCCCCCTTCAGGGTTTCTGCGAGTTTCCTGCTTGGTTAAGTCTCGGCCGTTGGTGACTTCCTGGGTCTCCAGCCCACTCCCCTCCCTGAGGGTGGGGGGGCAGGTGGAACTTCCCGCCTCTCTTCCCGGCGTTGGTTCCTCTGGCACCCCCCACCCACTCCCCTGGCCCAGCCCCACGCCGCCCAGGGGTCTGGCCGAAGGGACACTCACGTCATTCACTGTTCAGGAAATTGCAGGGCTTTGCAGAGCTCTGTGCCGGGAAAGGGGAGCACGCCCATGTGCTGGCCTGCTCCTCCTGAGCCACGCCTGGGCCTGCCCACTGCTGTCCGCCTCCCTCCTCTGGGGCCCAGGCAGGCTTCTCTAACGTGCAGGGTGGCTGCCCACATCCTGGGTGTCGAGTCAGAGGCAGGAGAGGCCTCTTCCCTTTTGGAACAAGGAAACCTCTCCTAGGACCCCCACTGCTGGAAGACTCCCCCGAGTCACTCTCCCCACCCCAGACCAGGTGCCCACGGAGGATGGGGTTCCCACTTAGAGGAACTAGCGGGAACTAGTTGGTTCCCACTTAGAGTCACTGGAAAGTGGACCACTGCGTGAGGTCAGCCCCTCCGGTGAGTGAAGGGCTCAGCGGGTGGCTGAAAGGATGGTGACCAAGCGGGACCTTGGAGGCTCACCCTTGCCCTGACGGGCTGGTGGGAGGGGGTCTGTGAGGTTGACCTGTGGGCCATGGCCAGCCCCCGCAGCCTCACCCCCGGTGAAGACTGCGTGTTAATAGTTTATTAATAATCAGAGGAAGGCTTTCTTATTTGGGGGGCTGATGTCACTTTGAAAATTGCTTTTAGAAGCACCTGGTTATGTTGGACATAATCACATCAATTTAGTTTAAAAACCTCAAATGATAAAGATTGCCTTTTGCTTTCAAAGTTGCTGTCAGATGAAACGGGCATTAAAAGTAATTTGAAATTAAAGCTTTAACATTTTTCCAGGTGATCCTCTTCATTTTACTTTGAGTTTGAAACAGAATGAGCTATTAGAGGAAAGGAAACTTGTCTGGATCTTTCTCCCGCCAAACTGTGAGGTGCTTTCTAAAGTTACCTGCTTGAGCAGCAGCGGGAAGGTCAGCCTCTCAGAGCTGTGAGTGTAGCTCTGGTCTGTGGTTCTAGATGGTGAGTCGGTTGGCCCGTCTCTTCTGTGGGGTGGGTTTAGAAATGGACTCGCATTACAGGGAGCGGTCCATCACAGCGGGGAGGTGGTCTGGGGGATTGGGGGCCCCTCGTCCACCTCTCAGGACCTTTGGGTTCCCTCTGGGAGCCAGTGCAGCCGCCCTAGGAGCAAGGGCATCTCAAGCCTCCTGAGGAAGCACTTCACCTCTTCGGCAGGGCGGCCAACCTGCCTGACAGGTCCCGGGAGTGGAGGGGAGGGGAAGTGTGGCAGCCACGCGGACGGGCGGTCTTGGCCGTGCGCCCGTCTCGGGAGTGTGTCTTGTGTGCGGGCACGGAGCACTGTCCCCTTCCTCCCAGGGAGGCCCCCCTCGTCCAGTGACAGAAAGCATGGGAGGAGCCAGGGGTTGCCTGAGCGCCTCAGGCCCTGGGAGCAGGTGAGGTTCTGACCCCATCTGTTGATGGTGGAGTCATGTGCAGGCCCCTGTAGGGAGGTGCCAGGCTGGGGTCCTGTGTCCTCGGGGCCCTGGCCACGTAGAACGGAGGGCTGTGGGCACACCGGCGCTGCTGCGCTGGGTGTGTTCCTGTGGAGGCCAGGAGACCTCACGAGGTGGGAGGGGCTGATGTCACTCCCCCGAGTCTTTGAAGGCAGCTGGGCAGAATCCAGGTTAGACCAGGAGCGGTGCCTTGGCAGGAGAGCGGAAGTTGGACTCGCACTACAGGGAGCGGTCCACCACAGCGGGGAGGTGGTCTGGGGGATTGGGGGCCCCTCATCCACCTCTCAGGACCTTTGGGTTCCCTCTGGGAGCCAGTGCAGCCGCCCTAGGAGCAAGGGCGCGCTCTGGCTGGAGGCTCTGGGGGCTCTTTTGAGGATGAGGCGAGATGGTGGGAGGAGCCTCGGCGTCAGCCACGCTCGGGAAACAGGTGGTTTGCGGGTGGCGCCGGGAAGTCCTCCGTGGCCTTGAGTTGCAGCCGACGTCCTGCTGGGCGACCTTGGGGGGAGCTGCTGCTGGCGGGCCTTTCTGTGAGCAGGGTGCCCTGGCCCGGTGGGCGGGTCTCCGCTTCCCACACCGTGGTCCTCCTGGGACAGACAGCCCCAGAGGCGCTGTTGGCGCCGGTAAGAGCGGCCTGTCGGTGCCCCCTTTGGACTGGGGTTTAATTGCAGCCCAAGGAGCCTTGCCTTTCACCCGTGGCTACCCGGTGCTGGTCCTGGTCCCTATGGGGCCGTGCTGAGGGTGCAGGCTTTCTCTGTGCAGGGGTGGCGGGCTCATGGTGTCTCCCCTGAGCCCTGCATGATGGTGCTGTCTCTGTCCCCCAGCAGAGTGCTGAGCCCCGTGTCAGACGGCTAGGAAGCCATGGAGGCAGGGTTTGCATCCTGGTCTGCGCGTCCTGGAGCTCCATGTCATTATTTGAGGCTAGAGCCAGGACCTGGAGAGGGGCTGGGTGTGGCTGCAGAGAACCCTTTGTCATGCGCTGCTCTGCGCAGTGGAGCCATGCGTCATGGGCCTGCAGGAGTGATGTGTCTGGCCAGGCCCTTGGTGCAGATCTGGAGAACCTGCTGTGGGAGCGGGTGAGGGGAAGCTGAGCAGCCTCGGGGGCTCTGCCCGCCACGCACTGTGCGTGCCTGCTGAGTCCGGCTCTGTGAGGCGCTGGTCCCTCTGTTCACTCCGCCTGTTCACACCCGACGCACGCTCCAGCTCTGGGCTGCTCTGATGGCTGCAGTTTGTTCTGAAGATCAGTCTTCCCCGCTCTGGGCTATACATGTCTCAGAAGAGCCCTGGGCATCAAGCTGTTAGCGTTTGAGGAGCCCGGCAGCGCCAGGGGCTTCCCAGGTGGCGCTCGTGGTAAAGACCCCGCTTACCGACGCAGGAGACGTAGCAGACGCAGGTGCAGTCCCTGGGTAGGAAGATCCCCTGGAGAAGGGCGTGGCACCCCACTCCAGTGTTCTTACCTGGGAAATCTCATGGACGGAGGAGCCTGGCGGGCTACAGTCCATGGGATCGCAGTCGGACACGACTGAAGCAACTTAGCACGCAGCGCCCGGAGCCCTGGGGAAATCGTGACTTCAGGGTAGCGCAGGGCAGGCAGTGGTGAGTTTCCCAGCAGGCAGATTAGGAGTGAGCAGGTATATCTTTTGTGTGTGTGTGTTGAGCAGGTATATCTTTTGTGTGTGTGTGTGTGTTGAGCAGGTATATCTTTTGTGTGTGTGTGTGTTGAGCAGGTATATCTTCTGTGTGTGTAGGTATATCTTGTGTGTGTGTGTGTGTGTTGAGCAGGTATAGCTTGTGTGTGTGTGTGTGTGTGTGTGTGTGTGTGTGTGTGTGTGTGTGGCGGGGTGGGGAGGGGCCAGACAGAGGCTTGCACACGTGGGCACACCTGAAAGATGGTGCCGTGTTTGCTGTGGGCCCACTGTGGCAGGTGAGACAGGAAGACAGGGTGGGGTTTTGGTAAGAGCTTGTGGACGTGGTCTTGCTTCTCATGTCGCCGGAGAACTTGGCAGAACAGCAGGTGAAGGCGGCGGGAGCCGGAGATGCAGCTTTGGACGCTGAGGTCTGTTAGAAAAGTGTGCGCGGCAAGGAGAGGGCGGTTGGCCTGCGGGCTGTAGCCAGGGTAGCGTCTAGACCGGGGCGCCCCTTCCAGGTGGGTGAGGATGCGACGCCACCACAGCCTGCGGCTGACCAGGCGGCCTGAGACGCCAGAGCGCCGCTCTGCGGTCCTCCTCACCCTGGACATGGGCGTCTGTGGGGCAGGCGGGCGCGAGCCGGCTCCGTCCCCCCTGGCGCCCTCGCCTGGGATGCGCCCCTGCCCGCGCCTCTGCCCCCGCCCCCGCCCCCAGGTGTCCCAGGCCGCCGCCCCCTCCCTGCCGGGCTCCTGCCTGCATGGTTCCTGTTGCCTCTGCCTGAGACGGCACTGTGCCCGCCTGCCCTCACCACG
Organism: Capra hircus; assembly: GCF_001704415.2. Taxonomy (NCBI): domain Eukaryota; kingdom Metazoa; phylum Chordata; class Mammalia; order Artiodactyla; family Bovidae; genus Capra; species Capra hircus. The sequence goes on from NC_030832.1 coordinate 41,880,330, forward strand.
CTCCCCACGTGCTCCCTGGGCCCTCTGGTTGAGCTGAGGGAATGGATGAGTGGTCCGGCTGAGCGCATGGGGGTGTGCCAGGCAGGCAGAGTGAGGCCTGTGGCGTGGGAGCCTCTGCTCTGCCTGTCCCGGGGCACCAGGCCGGACGTCAGGCTGGCAGGAGCCCAGGGCAGGCTCTGCACGGGTCAGCTGGCCCCTGACCGTGCCTTCCTGCCGGGCAGCCAGGGAGCCTTCGAGGGGCCAGGCTCCGCCTTGCCCCTCTGTGCTCCGCCGTCATGCGTGGTTCCCCAGCCCCATGGACCGGCCCCGACCCGGCGACCTCCCTCGACCGGAGGTGGGGCGCTGTGGTGCTGCTGCAGGCCCCGGACAGCCCGCCTCAGCTTCCTGCCGGGATGGCTGTGTGCGCCCTCAGGGCACCCTCCCGACCCTCTGTCCCCACTGGAGGGGGCAGGGCTGGGCAGGAAGGGCATGGGAGCCCCAGGCCGTTGGGGGGTGTGCCCCTGTCCCATGCGGGAGCTGCCGGAAGACGTGCTGGCCCTCCCCGCCAGCTCTCCTGCTCGTCCTGGCCATCACCATCTCTGCAGCGGTGGCCCCGGGGTTCTCAGTGATGGAGACGGACGCTTGCCTGTCTGCTCAGCTCTTGTTGCCACGTGACCTGATGGCCTTTGGCAGGAGGTGTGGAACCAGAGGCGTCTGACAGCTGGTCTCCACGTGTTCTTCCTGGTGGTCCTGCGTGTGTGGGCTCCATGGCCCTGTGAGGCGCTGGCCGTGGGCTCGACGGCAGGAGAGCAGGAGGCTCCCGCTCAGGCCGCGTGCCCTCGGCTGGTCGCTCGCGGGGCCCCGGGGCCCAGGCGCGCTTGGAGGTGCGGGCAGCCGTCCTCTGGTAGCTGCCCCGGCTCCGCGTCATCTCGGGTGATGTTTTCTTGGTTTTTGTTGTTTTCCACAATTCTGGCTGGATCTAACGAGGGGAGAGCTGCTCTAAACTGTTTCCTGGCCTAGTTGGCAGCCAGAAGGTGACAAACAGATCTCTCCTGGCTGTCTGCTCACGCCCTCGTCCCTTTATTCCTCAGACCTCCCTCCTTGCTTGGGACTCGGGGCAGGAAGGGTCGCCGCCGTGCAGTGGGGGTGTGGCCTGAGGGTCTGCGCCCGCCTGCAGTGCCGTGTTTGGACGTGAGGTGGTGCCTGCAGCCCTCTGAGCCACTTGCTCTGACTCTCCTCAGAACCTCCTCGGAGGCCTCCCCGGAGGGAGGGCTATTCCAGGCTATAAATTCTGCGGCCAATTAGAGAGGATGGGCACGCGCGGGAGGGCGGGGCCTGGGGGCTCCTCGGGTGAGGGCCCTCTGCAGGTGCATCCTGGGAGCGGGGTCTGTGTCCTCTCCTTGAGCGGTGGATTCCGGGCCTCCAGCTGCTTCCCCATCAGTGTGGGCGCGGCCTTTGGGGTGGGGCGTGGAGGCGAGGCCCCGCGCCGTCCCCTTAGGGTGGGCATGGACCTCCAGTGCTGATGGCTGTTCTGGCTTAGCTCCGAGCCTCAGGAGCCGCTGTCACTTTCTAGACTGTGGCCGCCTGACTTCTGTCCCTGAGACCAAGCCCCACCACCCTGAGGGATAACCCAGTCCATCCAGGGTCCTGGTGGTGCCAGGCGTGCAAGGGACCCGACTGGCAGCGCCAGTGGTCTTGCCCAGGCTCGTGTGAGGGCGAGGCAGGGGCTGTGTGTGGAAGCCCGTGGCTGCAGTTGGCGCTTGGGTAGCGCGATCCCCGAGGCTCCCCTGGCGCTGGCCGTGGCGGCTCCTCCGCTACCTGGTCTCTGTGGGGTCAGCGCTGGGTGCCCAGCTCTTCTCCAGGTCAGTGAGAACAGAGGCCGCGCGCTGGGCTCCCGCAGGCTCAGGCTCGGCATGTCTGCGGGGGCCGCCGTGCTCTATGTTCCCTGCAGGCGCCTGTGGAGCCGAAGCTGCTGGTCCAGGGACCACACTTGGAGCAGCAACAGCTCGTCCCCCCAGGTTCCTGTCGCACAGAGAGAGGCCTGCTCACCACTTTCCCGTCAGCGTCTTCCGAGAAGTCCCCTAAAGCCCCGTGAGCTCCCTGGAGGGAGGGAGGCTCTGTTCTGTTAGGGGTCGTCAGCCTCTTGCTTTTGGGGCGCTCACTTCCTGTGGACACACACAGGGGTGCTACCGCCCTGGGGCTGTGGCCCACGGAGACCCTGGCATCGCTGGCTGAGGACTGTGGCCAACCCTCAGGCCCTCTGCTCCATGCATGGACCTGAAGGTTCTGGGCCTGGGGTGGGCCTGTGGCGAGTCTGCTCAGCATGGCTGGTAGTCAGATGCCCTGCCTCTGACCCTGGAGGGGGCCCTGCACTCACGTCCCAAGGGTGACCCTGTCCTCATGGGCTCTCTGGCCCTGCGTGGCGTGGAGGACGTGGCTCTCACTGGGACGCCCCAGTGAGCAGTCTGAGCTTGCGCCGGCAGAGACTCTAGGTTTGGTCCGTGGCTTCGGAGGGGAGAGGGCAGAGCAGGGGGCCGGGAGGCAGTGGGGGTGGCCCGAGGGGCAGGACCTGCTGGCGGAGGTGCTCCTGGGATGAGGCTGCGCGCCGCCCCCCGCGAGCAGAGGCTGGGCCCCGCGTCCTCGCCTCAGCCAGTCTGTGTCATCTTCTCAGCAAGATGAGGCGCTAATACTTCACACCCAGACTGTTTTCTTGCAGGCTTTGCATTTCCATATTTAAACGCCATTTACATATTCATGGGCCTTTTAAATAAGTTTTTATTGTTAAAGAGATGTGGAAGTGGATAAAATGTGAAACTCCCCCTTTTATTCAAGCACTGGAAAAAATGCTCATCCCCGAATCGACATCCGTTTGAGTGGTGAGTTCTGTGACGGTGGCTGTGGGAGGATCGCCGCGGGGGCAGCGTGTGCCCGGACATGCCTCCCCATCCCGCGGAGGCGGATCCTGCGCCCGGGGGCTCACCTGAGCGCTGACGGCCTCACCGGCTTCTCTCGGGGGTCAGGATGTTTGGTGTGGACGTGGCCAGGCCTCTCCCCACAGTGTCCCAGGCGGGCTCTGGTGGACGGATCTGGGCTGTTCCTGAGTGTGCGATGGACCCTCCCCTGCCACTGCCCCCTGCCCACTGTCAGAAGTGCTTGTGCCTGGCTCCATCGTGGCCACGCCTTCGAGGCAGCTGGGTGTGGGGAGAGTGCCCGGCCCTGGGGAGGGTGTGGCCTTCGGCTGTTCTGCTGCCCCCGGGTGCGGCGCGGGGCCGGGAGGGCCAGCTGTGCCAGGGCCTCTGCGGGGGGAGCGACGCTGCCCTCCTCTTTGGTCACTGAGGATGTGTGAGGGGCTGGCCTGCGGCCGGCTGGACAGTCTTCCCGTTTCTTCACGTCGGGCCACTAGTGAGGTTGGGCGCGCCTTTGCTTCCTGTGTGTGGGTGACGGGGAGCCAGCTGGAGACCCCAAGCACTGACCAGGATGGGGAGCCCTCGAAGGGCACCTGAAGGGGCCGGTGGGGTCTGACCTCAAGCCAGGCGCGGCTCCTGGGAGTGGCCAGGTGCTTCGGGGCTGCAGCCGCGTGGCTTGGTGCGTGTAGAGGAGCCTCTGGAGGGCTCTCCAGAGCCGCAGCCTGGACAGTCCTCGGGGGCCCCGGCCACTAAGGCTTGTTTAGACCCAGTCGCAGACCTTCACCTGAAATCGCATCATCTCAGAGAGGCCTTTCTAAGTGGAAACAAAGTCAGAGTTGCAGGTTATGGTCTGTTTTATCTTTGTGAGCTTGTGGCCACAAGATCGCGACCTGAAGGCCGCCTCCCCGCACTAGAAACCCGCGGCATCGCCCGCTCTCTTGGCTTTCTTGGAGACAGACCGAGTGACAGTCACTTGGTGAGGGCTCTGCTGGGAGCCCACGCGTGAGCTGAGGTGCCGTCAGCTTCCGTCAGCCTGGCCAAGTGGACGCCTGGCCTCCGGAGACCAGGGTGTCGGAGGCGTGGCTCCCCAGCTGCGGGTGTTGCCTCTCTCCACGTGGGGACCTCATGCGGCATGGACTGGGGTGTCCCCGGCTGGACTTCTTGTGGCTGCTGGGGCTCACAGGACGTGTCCTGAGCCACCGCCCAGCCTCCGGGACTGTTTGAACGACAGCTTCTTCCCGTGCGCCTGTTCTTTGCCCCTCACTGGTGCACACTCAGGGCTGTGGGCCGTCGCCAGAGGCAGGTGCCTCCAGAGACCGGAGGCAGGCCTGGCCGGAGGGCCAGGCTGCACTTCCAGGCCAGGTACCTGACTCTGTGGGCCAAGGGGCATTGGCCCCATTGGCTGAAGGCAGAGGGGACCCCTGGGCACACCTCCCTTGGACCGCAGGCCCGGGACGCGGAGGAGGGGAAGCTGTCCTGTGTGCAGGCCTGGCAGAGGGCAGCGGGGCTGCGACCGCAGAAAAGTGAGGGGACGGTCCGCAGCCAGGCTCAGCCAGCGGGCAGGTGGCCCAGGGATCCCTAATCTACCTTGTGACGGTTCTGTTAGAGGACAGGCCTGGCTCAGAGCCTCAAGTAAGAAACGCCGCCTGGCAAGCCCCTGCGGTTGAAGAGGCGCTGGGGCCGCCTCCACCCTGGGGAGGCGGGCGGGGCCCTCTGTGCTGGCCCCTCCACAGGTGCGCTGGAGCCTGGGTTCCCACAAGCGCGTGGATGAGCCCAAGTGTGCAGTCCTCGAGTGTTGCTCCCGTCGGGTGAGGAGACGGTGAAGAGACCCTGCGGTTGGCCCCTGACTCTCGGTGCTTCGGAGCCTCCGCTTCCGTGTCTCACTGGAAGGGGTTCGGGGTGGCCAGCCGGGGCCGTCTGCGGAGGTCGAAGGTGGGGCCCTCGGGCCTGAGGCTCGGGTTTTCTGTGCCCCTTGACTTCTGTGCAGGAGGGGTCTCGGCGTCTCTCTGACGCTGCTCTCGTCTCCTGACACTTTGTGTGAACTCTGGGAGCCCTGAGCCGCAGAACTTCCTACTCAGCCGTGACGCCCTGCTGGCGTTGGCTCGTTTGGAAGAACAAGCCCGGGAGAGCGCACGCTGGTTCTCACTGTGCAGTGCGGCACAGCTGCTCTCCGGCGCGCCAGGAAGTCCCGGGCACTCCCCTCCCTCACTCGGCAAACCTCTGCAGGCTGGTCCTCTGGCTCCCGGCGGCCGCGGGGCCCCCCCTCTCGCCTGAGGGACATGGGGCAGAGATGGGGTGGAGCGTGGGGAGGGGGCTGCTTTCTAAGGATGCGGGCATTTTATCACATTCCTCCACCTGAAATTCAAGGATACCAGCCATTAAGTGTCTGAGAAGCTTTCCCCAATTGTGGTGCTTCCCAGAAAGGGGTGTTGCTGTCTCAGAGCATAGCCAGTCTTGTGGTGTGGCAGGGTGGCAGGGTGGCAGGGTGGCAGGAGTGTGTCTCAGGTCCTCAGCAGCAGAGCTGGTTTTCCTTCCAGCTGTTCTTTTTTTTCGCTTTACAGTATCGCACTGGTTTTGCCATACACCAACGTGAATCCGCCACAGGTGTACACGTGTTCCCCATCCTGAACCCCCTCCCACCTCCCCCTTCCAGCTGTTCTTGTTCCCGATGGTCAGTGTGGGAGGCCGCCCTGCTCCAGGTTGCTTCCCACCTGATTCCTGGTCACGTTAAGAACTGGGGCCCTTGGAGCACAGGGCGGGCCGCCATGTGCCTGGAGGGCATAGGACTCGGGGGTCCAGGCGTAGCCCTTAGCGAGAGAGGACATGGCCTCCCCAGAGCTCCTACAGTTGCTGGGCTCACTCAGTGGTGGCGGCTGCTGTCTAAGCGGCAGAGTTTTACTTATCCTGTGGTGGACAGAGAGGCTGATTTCTTGTCAGATATTTCCATCTTTCATCCAAGTGAGAAACTAGAGGCTTTCTTGCCAAGGTTTAGGAACAAGTCAAGGATGTCCAATCTAACTTCATACTGGAAATCCTGGCTAATGCAGTAAGACCAGAAATAGGAAATAAAGTGTGCACAGTGGGAGGAGGGATGAAATAAAACTGTTTGCAGATGATATGATTGTTTATATAGGAATCCCAGAGACTCAAGCAAAAAGCTCTTAGAACTAATAAGCGATTGTAGCAGGGTTGCAGGCCATAGGTTAATATAGTTAAGTCAATGAACAGTTAGTTTGAAACTTAAAACATTATGTCACTTATATTAGCACCCAAACAGACAGATTCTAAAGTAAAAACCAAACAGACTTCTTGTGCAAGGTCTAATGAGGAAAATCATAGACTTCTGAAGAGAGACGCCAAAGGTCTGAAGCAGAGACGCTCCATGTTCATGGACAGGAAGACTCGATCTTGTCATCTTGTCAGTTCTTCTGAGCATGATGTGTGTACTGAGTACAGTGCTAATCAAAACATGGGCAGACCGACTCTAAAGTTCGTGTGAAGACCAAGAGCCCGGGAAGAGGCAGTACAGCATCGAAGGAGAAGAACAAGGTTGAAGGACTGGCCTTCCTGGCCTTCCTGCCCTTCCTGCCCTCCCAGACCCCGCAGGCCCCCCAGGCCTCCAGACCCCGCAGACCCCCCAGACCTCCCAGACCCCGCAGGCCTCCCAGACCCCCCAGGCCTCCTAGACCCCCCAGGCCTCCCAGACCCCCCAGGCCTCCCAGAACTCCCAGACCCCCAGGCCTCCCAGACCCCCCCCAGGCCTCCCAGGACCTCCCAGACCCCGCAGGCCTCCCAGACCCCCAGCCCCCAGGCTCCCCAGACCTCCCAGACCTCCCAGACCTCCCAGACCCCGCAGGCCTCCCAGACCCCCCAGGCCTCCCAGACCCCCAGCCCCAGGCCCCCCAGGCCTCCCAGAACCCCCAGACCCCGCAGCTCCCCAGACCTCCCAGACCCCCCAGGCCTCCCAGACCCCCCAGGACCTCCCAGACCCCGCCAGGCCTCCCAGACCCCCCAGGCCCCCAGGCCTCCCAGACCCCAGGCTCCCAGGCCTCCCAGACCCCAGACCCCGCAGGCCTCCCAGACCCCCAGAACTCCTAGGCCCAGCCCCCAGGCCTCCCAGACCCTGCAGGCTCCCCAGGCCTCCCAGACCCCGCAGGCCTCCCAGACCCCCCAGAACTCCTAGGCCCCCCAGACCCCCCAGGCCTCCCAGGCTCCCCAGCCCTCCCAGACCACCCCAGACCGCAGAAACCGGGGCAGTGCAGTGCTGCGGGGGGAGCAGGCAGCCAGCTGTGGGGCAGAGTGAGGCCCCGGGAGCGCCTGGGGAGAGGCGGCGCTTTGGAGAGAGAGCGGAGGCAGTCATTTCAGTGAAGGTGCTGGGGCCGCCACACGTCCGCGCTCGGCAGGCACGTGGGTCTGATGCAGACCTCTCACTCTCACACTGATCAGCTCAGAATGCACTGCAGACCTAAGTGTGACACGCAGAGCCGCGGCTGCCGTGCAAGATGGGGGAGTGGGTGTAGCTGACTCTCAGCTGGGCAGTGACTTCCCAAAAGCAGTGTCAGAGCCACAGTCTGTGAAGGAAAAGTTGGTGAGCAGGACCTCGCTAAAACCATGAAGTTCAGCCCCATGAAGGATGCTGTTCAGAGAATGAAGAGACAAGCCGCAGGCGGGGGGAAGGCACAGCGGGCCCTCGAGCAGCGGCGGAGCTGCCCGCGTGACTCCGAGTTGCGTCCTAGGGCCCAGCCAGCAGCAGGCCGAGGACTTCTCTGGCTTGTACTGCCGAGAATTCCCGCGTGCGAGTGGAGCTGTGCAGTTCAGACCTGCGCTGTCCAGGGGTCTCCTCTATTTGCAAAACCTGTGTATGCTAAAGGACTGGCATCCAGAATATAAAAGGAACTCTTAAAATCCAAAAGTAAAAGCCAACCCAGTTAAAAAATGAGCAAAAGATCTGAACAGACACCTCACCAAAGAAGACAAACAGAGGCAGATAAGCATATGAGAGGTTCCCACATTGGGTCATCAGGGAGAGACAGATTAGAACAACAGCGAGATACCAGCACAGCCCTGTTAGGATGGGCAGGGCTGGGCACATGGGTGACAGGGCCCCATCGCCACCGGGGGCAACGCCCAGCGCTCCCGGGGGTGCGGGGCGACAGGGCCCCATTGCCGCCGGGAGTGAGCGTGGTGCAGTCGCTCTGGAAGGCCGCGTGGTGTTTCTTAGAGAAGTGCGCGTGCTCCCCTGAGCTCCAGGACTCAGGGTCCTCGGTATTTACCGAGGAGATGTGAAAACTTAGGTCCACGTGAAAACCTGCACACAGGTGTTTCTGTCAGCTTCTTTGATAAATGCCAGAACATAGGCGCAGCCAAGACGTCCTTCAGTAAGTGAATGGGTAGCCTGACACATCCAGAGAGTAGAGAGAAGAGCGCTAGGCCGTGAGAAGACGCGGCGGAACCGTAAATGCACGTTGTTAAGTGGGAGACGCCGACGTGGAGCGGCACACAGGGCCCGGCTCCAAGCGCCCGGCGGTCGGGGGACGGCAGGGGCGCGGGGTTACCGGGGCTTGCCCGGGGAGTGGAGGGCTGGAGAAGTTTTTGGCACAGTGAAACTCCTCTGCATGACCCAGGAATGGGGCTACATAACATCGTGTATTTCTCTGAACCTGTTGAACATGCAGCCCGACAGCTGAACCCTAATGGACACGTAGTAGTGAGTCCGCTCACTGCGTAGCCGGCGCCGTGCGCTGCAGTGGGTGTTAGGGGAGAGTGGGTGGGAGGCTGCAAACCAAAACTGCTTTAAAAATAATGGCTTAATTACAGCAAAGCAAGACAGATGGGCCTAGAGAAGGAGCTGTCCTGGCGTCCGGGTCTTGAGGCAAGCACGGACAGCTTGTCCTGGTGCCTGGGGGCGTAGGGGAGGCTCCGCAGAGTCGGGGGGCGTGGGCCCCCCTTCGCGCCGTGGCAGCCGTTCCAGGTGGCGCGTTGGGTGCAGCCAGGCGCCTCAGCCTGTGCCGGCGGGGGTGTTGGGCCCGCGTGACTGCCAGCTGCTGTCTGTGGACGCAGACCCGCTGGGCCAGGGCGCAGGGGTGGGTGCGGCTGCCACACCATGCTGGGCTTCTGGCCTGGTGTGCCGCAGCCGCTGGGACCCAGGGCGGGGCGCTGGGGTCATGAGGGAGAGAGGCTGGGACGAGGGGTGGGGCAGGGACACACCCGAGCTGCTGGGGCGTCTCCTAGACCAAAGCCCAGGGTCCCGCCGGTGCCAGCAGGGTATGCCAGGCCCCCTTTGTGAGCGTGAGCTGGGAGACCCTGGCGGGGCTGCCCGTGCCAAGCAGGCCCCACTGGAACGGGGCTCAGCGGGGAGGAGAAATGGAACTTCGAATTTCGAATCGGGTCAGATGCCTTCAGTTTAAGATCTTGACTGTCCCTTCTCTGTTCCTGTTGGAGAGCCGAGGCTGTTTAGTGTTCTCTCACCTCTGTGCTTGCTAATTTTATTGTCTTTCCATATTTTCTCGCTGTAAATGTAACAGATTCTATTATGTATAAGCCGTTTTTAATATTGCCTCTCATAAAGCCGGAGGGACGAGGGGCACCATGCCTTGGCAGCCTCAGAGTGCACGCCTGCCCTTCCATTCTCAAGCCTCTGGGTCAGTCCTCCGTGGAGCCTTCCGGACATGGCCTTTGCCCGGCCTCCCAAGGGAGGGGGCGGGAAGGACAAGGTCCTCTCCTGGGTGCCGTCTTCATTGCAGGTGCCCCCCGGGCGGGGCTCGGGTCTCTCAGCTCTGTTCGCCTGCCCCTCCCGCGTGAGGCTGGAAGAGGATTCTGGCTCGGAGCTGCCTAGGTCTCCAGCTGTCTCCGCCTGGGACTCGGGGTGCCCAGGAGGGTGTCCTGGGCCTCTGAGGGCAATACGCAGTCTGAGGGGGTGCCATCCAGGAAAGCTGCTCTGGAGAGGGCGTTTTGGAGCAATTTTGTGATCTGTTTAAATATCCATGACCTTTTGGGTAATTACTCTGTAATGTATCTTATCGTTAATTGTAAAATACCTTCACAAGTGCCTTTCCAGCCAGTTAACCCCGTCCTCCGAGACTGAGCTGTGTTTCACACGTGACTGGCCCTCGAGGCACCTGCAGCTCCTGAGGCCTCGGTCCTCCCGGCCGTGTCCCGCCCTCTCTGTGACGGCCTGGACTTGGCAGGCAGGAGGGACACAGGAGGGGCACGGGGCAGCCAGGCCATGTGCTGCCCGGGCGTGTGGAGTGCGTGGGTGCCGCTGCGCCCTGGGAGGAGGTCAGTAGAGGGCTGGGCCCGCGGTGCCGGGAGCGAGCCTGGCAGGACAAGATGCTGCACCTGCGTCTCCCGTGGAGCCTCCTGACTCGCCGCTCGCCCGCTCCTCAGAGACGCTGGTGCGTGTGCTTGCTGGCGGGGGAACAGCTCCTCCTCCCCCAGACGTCCCGCCTGCAGGTGGAGCTCACTTCTTCACTGTGGATGCCCTGGGGTGGGGCGCGGGCGTCTCAGCTCCGTCGGCTGCGTAGCCTTCTGTGATGGGCGGACCGCAGAGAGCCTGCGTGGCCCTCAGGAGGCCGGCACGGTGGAAGGAAGTCACTACGAGGTGGAGGTGCCCTGGGCCCCCGTGGCCTGCTCTTCTGTCTGAAACCCTGGGCGCGGCCTCGTGGTGAAGGCGTCCCTGCTCTCCTCTGCTGGCCCGGGGGCCCTGGGAGGTGGAGCCCGAGGCACCAGGGTGCCCGCCTCTCTGCTCCTCTGACGTCGGTGGCTGCACACAGGACCCTGGGGAGGCTGCAGGCCCCTGCGGGCTCTCAGGAAGCGGGGAGCTCCGTTTGCTTCTCCTGCTGTGAGCCGCTGGTCCTGTGGTCTGCTGTGTGGTCGCCTCCTGCCCCGGGGGCGCGTGTCTGCCCGCCTGTCCGTGTGCAGATGGCACCTCTGGGGCTGTGGGGTGACTCTGCTTTTCTCTGCGTTTCTTCTCGCCCGGGGTTTCCTGTGACTTCCCCTTGCGAAACCAGATTTCCTTGGCATCCTTGTCATCGGCGGATCATGGTGGGGAGGGATGTTACCAGACAGGAGTGGGTCTCGATAAGTGCCTCCCGGAACCCCCCAGACACAGCTCTCACCCCTACAGAGCAAGCGCTGGACCTTCCCACCCCTGGGGAAGCACGCTCCAGACCCCGAGGGCGGAGCGGCCCTGCTCCTGCCGGCCTCCTGTGTGTCCTTGCCCTCTCCGCCTGGCTGGGCTGGGGTCCCCACCGGCTCGCTGCTCCTGAAGGGGTCCTGCAGGCCTGCCCTGGAGCTGAGTTCCCTCTGGCTCTGAGCTAGAAAGATGGTCAGAATGCTGCCTGCCCTGGGTCCCCGTTGACTCCGCGGGGCCTGCCCCGTCCGTCTCCCTGGCGCCGGCAGGGGCAGCAGCTGTGGCCTTTGCTCTGCGGGGGTGGGGGTCAGTTCCAGCAGCGCTTTTCCCTCCCCTGCGACCCCACATGCCCTTTGCAGCCCCGAGAGGGTGGTGTGCCGCCCCCCGCTGGCCGCTGGGGTTTCCTCCTGCTTCCCGTGGACTCGCGTCCGTGGGGAGAGAAGTGGGGACAAAGGCAGGCAGAGCAGCTGCCTCCTGCTGGGGCCACGGAGGACGGCCCTCGCGCTCCCCGGCCAGCAGAGCGAGGTGGCCGTCGGGCGCCTGCGGGCGAGTGGGGTGGTCCTGGAGCTCCAGGGAAGCGGGGGCTCCGCGCCAGCAGGCAGCCTGGCCGGTGGCCCGGGGCGTTCATCGGAGTGACTGCCGGGGCCCCTGTGGGCCACTGACCTGGGACGGCGGAGGCTTGGGGCCAAGCCCTCGGCCTCCCTGTGACTGTGCGGTCTCCTTCTTAACCCTGGAGGTTAATTGTGTCTGCTGTCTCCAGCGAGCCCCGTGTCCCATGCCACCCGAGAGGCCGCCCGCCTGCGCTAAGGACTCTTGATTAAACAGCTCCTGTCGGAGAGGTCATCCAGAGCTGCTTCTGACTGTCACCCTCTCGAAACGGCTGCTCGAATTTTGGCTTCAAGAGTACTCCTGAGGAGCGACTGCCCTGTGAGAGCCGAGTGCCCAGGTCCCGGCTGGCGGCATCCCTCACGCCCCGGCCCTGGGGGGGCGGCATCACGTCCCGGACTGTCCCCTGGGCTGCTCAGCCGTGGAGCCGCGGTGCCCAGGTGGAGTGGTGAGGGGAGGTGGCAGGCCTCCTGCTGCAGGGGCTGCTGAGCCAGTGGGCGACACGTGCCGTCTAGCCCCAGAGAGCCGAAGCCATCCGTCACCAGAGAACTGTGGAGGATGTATGCAGGGCGGAGCCATCGTCTGGCTTCAGGAAACCTGATTGACTTGGAAACAGTCTGGGGGACCCTTCCGCAGCGCCCGGAGCTCTCCGTGGAAAGGAGCCAGCTCCTTGGTTCAAGCCAGACGCTGAATTTACTGTGAATTGAAGTGGCCTCAGCACATTCTTGTAGCTAATGAATGGGATTAAAATGCATCGTATTTGTTGGGCGCCCTCGTGTGTCAGGACCTTGACTGGCGTTGCCGTGGTGGCCCCCGCAGTGCCAGGAGCTGGACCCATCCGTCCTAAGGCTTTGGGGGAGGCTGAGAGCCGAGGCCGGGGCCAGTGCTGGGAGGTCCAGGACAGAGCCGAGGCTGTCTGTCCCCCCGTCCGGCTGCCCCGTCCAACACTCTCAGGCCCAGCGAGGCCTCAAGGGCGGTGGGGCTGGTGGGCACCCAGCACCCTTCAGTCTTAGCTGACCCCACTGGGCAGTTTTCTGGGTCCAGCTCTGAGGGAATTCATCCCCGAGAGCCATGGTGACTGGTGGGTTGTCCAGGCGTCTCCCCGAAGTGCTGCAGGCGTGGCAGCCGGGTGCCTCTCCCAGCCGCCTGCGTCCTCCTGAGCGGGCCCACTTCACCTGCGCACCCCCAACCCTGCCTCCCTGCTCCCGGCGCTGTCGTGAGGGGCACGCCCGACTCTTGTGACCCCATGGGCTTTAGCCTCCAGCTGCTTCTGTCCGTGGGATTCTCCAGGCAATAATACTGATGTGGGTTGTCATTTCCTCTTCACAAATGATGCCCTCCTGTCGGGGAGACCCTGAAGCCGGGGTTCAGGGTCCTGGCCGCAGTCGTGCTCTCTTCGCTGGACACGTGGCCTTCGGGCTGCTCTGTGAGGCCTGCAGCGTTCCTCATGCGGACTGCTTTACTACAGAGCCTCCGTTTCAGTTGGCTTTTCATTCGAGAGGCCCTGTTAGATGTACGGTAACACCATTTATCAGCTGATTTGCCCAACCTTGTGGAGCTGGGGTTATTTATTTTGAGGTCTGTGGTTTCTAACGAAGCCCCCGCGAAGGCGGGCAGTGTGCTTGTTGCCCCGCCTGGCAGGGCACTCAGGTGTCCGCGTGGGGCTGACAGCGTGCTAAACGCTACCCTTGGGCCGTCACCACGTCCTCGGTGGCGTGACTCACTGAAGCTGGGTTTAAGAGCAGAGACTGGTAGCAGCAGGCGGTCCTCAGAAGTCATCCTGGGCCTTCTGGCTCGGGGCTTTCGGAGGAGAGGGTGCCTGGCGTGGCCTTGCGCTGGACGCCTGGCCAGGCCCACGTGCGCGCGGCGGCGGCGATGGCTCCGCGCTGCCGCTCACACTGCCCTCCCCCTCTTCCTGACCCAGCCTTGGGACTACGCTGCCCTAGGACCCGCCAGGGCCAGCGCCTGTGCCCCATCCTGCGTGTCCTCGCCCCGCTCCACGCGTGTGTCGGTGCCTGAGTCTTCATTGTTTTCAAATGTGAGATTTGAAGCTGCCTGTTTCTTGATCCACTTTTGTGTCTAGTCATTTGAATATTTGGATCAGTGAACTGGGGGCTTCTGAGTTGCTTCTCGCAGGAACTTTGGGTCAGTTGTTGCTGTTCAGTGGTTAAGTCTGAACTTTTTCTTCTCAGTCTTCAGAGTTTGCTCAAACTCGTGTCCATTGAGTCGGTGACGCCATCCGACCATGTCATCCTCTGTTGTCCCCTTCTCCTGCCTTCAGTCTTTCCCGGCATCAGGGTCTTTTCCAGTGAGTCAGTTCTTCCCATCAGGTGGCCAAAGGATTGGAGCTTCAGCATCGTCCTTCCGGGAAATATTCAGGGCTGATCTCCTGTAGGATGGGCTGGCTGGATCTCCTTGCGGCCCACGGGACTCTCGAGAGTCTTCTCCACACCGCAGTCTGAAAGCATCAGTTCTTCGGCACTCAGCCTAAAGCTCCAGTACTTGGGCTGCCTGATGCCAAGAGCCAGCTCATTGGAAAGACCCTGATGCTGGGAGGGATTGGGGGCAGGAGGAGAAGGGGCGGCAGAGGACGAGATGGCTGGATGGCATCACTGACTCGATGGACGTGAATTAAAGCAAACTCCAGGAGATAGGAAGGACAGGAAAGCCCGGCGTGCTGCAGTCCATGGGGTTGCAAAGAGTCGGATGTGACTTAGTGGCTGAATAGCAACAGCCTTTATGGTCCTGCTCTCACATCCATATATGACCCCTGGAAAAACCATAGCTTTGACTAGATGGACCTTTGTCGGCAGTGTCCCTGCTTTTCAATATGCTGTCTAGGTCGGTCGTAGGTGTTCTTTCAAGGAGCAAGTGTCTTTTAATTTCATGGCTGCAGTCACCATCTGCAGTGATTTGTGGGTCCAAGAAAATAAAGACAGCCACTGTTTCCACTGTTTCCCTGTCTATTTGCCATGAAGTGATGGGACCAGATGCCATGATCTTAGTTTTTTGAATGCTCAGTTTTAAGCCAACTTTTCCACTCTCCTCTTTCACTTTCATCAAGAGGCTCTTTGAGACAGGCAAGGTGGTCTGGTATTTCCATCTCTTTCAGAATTCTCCAGTTTGTTGTGATCCACATAGTCAAAGGCTTCAGCGTAGTCACTGAAGCTGAAGTCAGTTTTTTTGGAATGCTCTTGCTTTTTCTATGAAACCCTCCTTCTTGTCCACTCTCACTTTAATCATTTCGCTGCACCTCTGCAGCTCCAGGGGCCTGCGTGGAGGCTCTGAACCCCACTTCACAGATGAGAGGCTGAGGGAGTGACTTGGCCGCAGTCCACACAGAAGTCCGGTAGAACTGCCTGGGTCTCCTGTGCCCGGCCAGCCTCTGTCCCCAGGCAGGAGTGGTGCTAGGCAGGAAGTAGCTCAGGAGCGTCGTCCCTTCTTATCTGTCTGTAGGAGCACCTGTGTCAGCAGGGAGAGGGACAGCGGCCAGGGCTAATTGGCTGCTTCCAGAAGCCGAATGCTGGCTTGCTTTTGAATAGATGCTCTGAGCTAGCTTTTCAGGTCATCTGTTTTATTGAGATTTTAAGGCTGGACAAATGTCAGGACTCTCTTGATAAAATCTCCTTAGTTTATTTCAAGAGCTGCCAGGAAGATCCTGGGAACCATTGGATAGAAACCAGGGCAGAAGCTCGAGCCGGTGTCAGCAGTGTCTGGGCCTCATGTTGCTCTGCCTGCCTCCTGAGGAAGCCTCTCTCCCATCTGGGTGCACAGCTGACCCCGGTTCCTGTGTGGGCGCCTCTGAGCCCCACAGCTGTCTTTTCCCAGTTAGAAACCCTGTCCCTTGGATGGGTTTGTCACCAGCTCAGTTAACCAGACCCGTCCCTGGCTCCCGTGGATGGGTGAGAACTCATAAATATACAGAGGCTGTTTTAAACTCTGTGTCGAAATCCTGTCCTGGAAATACAGGCCCCCAGCTGCTTTGAGGAAGGCCCTGCCATTGGTGACCCCTGGTGCCAGTGGGCGGGTGGCCGCGGGGGGACAGGCAGGCTGTGGTGCGTCGCCCTCCCCAGCAGCCACCTTGGGTTAGGAGGGCCTGAGCCCAGGCTGCCTGCAGTGTGCCTGGTGCTCACGGCCCTGGGTCTTGCCTGGGCACTGAGGCAGCCCTGGGTGGGGACCTGGGAGTGGCCCCAGCTCCTTCCGAGGTGTCACGGCTCCCGTTCCGCTCGCCTGGGCCCAGCTCTGCAGCGTCCGAATTGGGGCAGCGTGGACCTCCAGCTGCTCCCGGTGCTGTCTGTTTGTGGACTGGGTGGCTGGGCTGGGTGCAGGCTGCACCCCAGGGCCCCCTGGCTCTCAGAGCTGGAGCTGAGCTGCACCCGCCCCCGCCTCCCAAAGTGGTGAGCACAGCTCCTGGTGGTCAGTGCCGGTCCGTGTCTTAATGGAGGGCCAGGCAGGGGCGCTGGCTCTCTTGAAGAAACCTAGACGCTTTGCCAGAGAAACAGGGTGCTGACCAGCTGTTGGCTTATTTACTCGTCTCTGGGCGTGAATGGTAAACAGCTCTGCCTCTCGGCTCAGCGGGAACAGATGGGAGCCTTTGCCTGATTGATCCCTTACCTGCGGGGCCTCACGGCTGGGGGGAGCCGATCGATTCGGCGCCTCCTGCCAAGCCTGCTCTGAAATGGGCTTAGTTGCCTCCAGCCCTGCTCCCCAGCACCGAGTGCCCCACGAGTCTTGGTTGGAGACGCCGCAGCACTCAGGCTGCTCTTCCCTGGGACTGAAGTCTCTCCCCAGGGTGTGTCCTTGAAGCAGCCAGGCTCCTGCCAGCCTAGGAGACCCTGGGACGGCCAGGGGCTTCAGTGGCGTCCTCCTGGTTGCGGCGGGTGACCAGCTGTGCTGACCCGGTGAACACAGGACGGCTTCCCTGCTCACCGTTGGGAGGCTAGTGCTGGCTTCAGTCACAGACGCGGCCCCGGTGTCCCCGCGTCACTTGCTGTCAGGCTCTCCCGCTGGCCAGGTTCCTGCTGGTGCCCCGGAGCCTCTGCGGGGAGGTTACTGATTTCATTCCGACCCTCAGGCTGGCGCCATCCCCTGCTTCCCTGGGGCTGCTGTCCACACACGAGGACGCGAGTCCTGGCGTCCGCCTTGTTTTCTCTGCTTCCCCGTGCCCAGGGCGGGATGAACTCCATTCCACGAGAGCCAGAGGAAGCACCAAAGGGCCGGTTCCCCGTCAGGGAGGAGAGCTGGAGACGGCACCGTGCAGGGGCCATCCACCGGGCCAGCCTGCGCTTCGCCGGTGTGGATCTGGAGCCTGTGCAGCCGAGTGAGAGGCCTGCCCGCCCTGCCCTGTACCGGCCGTGACTGGCAGGCACCCCATCTGTGCACAGGGGCTCATGAGGCCTACACTGACCAGCCAGGGCCCCCCGGCTCCAGGACGGGTGCCGCCCCCGGCCCCCCAGGGAGGCGCCCCTGTGTTAGGAGCGGCCGTCAGCAGCTGCCTGTCAGCAGTGCCCTGGCCCGGCCGCCCTCGCCGCTGCCCCCGTGACGCCCCGAGTGCTGGGTGTGTGCATCCATCCAGGCCCTGGCTGTGCGCTCACACGTGTTTGTGAGCATGTCCTGGTGCCAAGGAGGCCGCCCCTGGGCTGAGCTCAGCCCTGCTCTCCGCGGGGCCCCTGGGCTGGTGCTGCACCAGCCTGGGGGCGTGTCCGCATCCGCCCTGGGGTGTCACAGGGTGGCCCCTCTGGGCCCCCGACACTGCGGGGTGGCGTCGAGCCCGAACTCCTCCTCTCTCTCCCCCTGCACACGCTCGCCTCTCCTCACATGTGCTCCTTGGAATGGTGAGCCAGAATAATTATAATGTTTTCTGTGTGAAAAAAACTCTTCTCTTTGTGTGTTGGGGAAACAGCGATGCAAGACACAGCTCCTGGTGTTAAGGCAGCTTCTGAGAGCTGTCCTGTCAGAGGCTCAGAGAGCTCCCGCCTCACGGAGGAGGACTGGGCACCCCGGGGTCTCCCAGGCCTGACAGGCTTCAGCGGGGCTGGGGGGAAGGTAGGGGTTTTGACCGGACCTCTGCTTCATTACAGGGCGTGTCATCTGGAGTAATGTTTCGGGTGGGTCGTTGGGGCGGGGGCAGCCAGTGGAGAGAAGCGGCCGCTGGCTGGAAGGAAGTGGTTCTGGGGATGGGCAGCGGGCAGAGAGCAGGGGCTCCTGTGTGTCTGGGTTTGAGCCCGTGTGGCTGGAGGTACCTTTCGTCAAGAGAGCAGGGGAGGAGACCAGGAGTGCCCAGATGCTTGGACTTCACTGGACGTGTGGGTCATGGAGTCTGTGGCCTCCAGGAGAGGCCTGCGGGGAATGGGGTCATCCAGGCTGGCTTGGACCCAGGCATACAGAGTGACCCAGGCTCCTCCCTGGGTGTCAGCTGTGGTGCCTGGAGGTGATGCTGGGAGGGGCGTGGAGCAGGGGCAGCGCCGGGGGAGGCTCTGTTCCTGAGTGTTGGGGTCCCGGGCACCCCAGCAGGAAGTGCTGGGAGCCCCTTGGAGGGGCGTCTTCCAGCTCGGCCTCAGCTGAAGTGCAGGTGTGCCAGGATGGCCCTGCCTGGGGTTCCGCCGTGTCAGGAGGGGTGGGTGGAGGCGGGTGGCATCCCCCCACAGAGGAGTGGGGAGGGGCAGGTGTGCAGGGGGTGGGGCAGGCCGTGGACCGCCAGGCAGAAGGGCCCTGCCTGGCTGAGCGCCCCCTGCCCGTGGTGCGCGCTGGCTGACCCTGGGCTGTGCGGGGTTCGTAGAGCAGCACGGCCGGCTGGGGGCGCGTCCCGGGGGCACGTCGCCGAGGTGAGTGCTCGAGGAGTCTGGCGTCCGCAGCAAGGACTCCCCACCCCGGTCTGCACAGGGACGCAGGAAGCGAGGAAACATGCGCCTGGGAGATGCTCTTGCTGCTGAAAATAAGCCGCGACCCCCACGGCGGCAGAACGCCGGGCGGGCCCTCTGCAGTCTCCCTGTAACCTGCGGAGTCGCTGCGGGCTCGAAGGCCATATGGCCAGCGACAGCGCTGCTCTGGGGGAGGGCCGTCCACTGGGCTGGCTCCAGGGGCCAGGGGTACACCGTGCACTGCCCAGCCAGGCCTCCTGGGCGATGGGGCCTGGGCAGGGCCCAGGCTGCAGGCGGTGACTGTGTCTGTGGTGCTGGCTGGGAGAGGGACCCCCGGGAGTGCTGAGGGCTGTGTGCAGTCCCCGGGTCCACCCCGTGACTCAGGTGCCGCGTGCACACACGAGTTCGTGTGTGTGCACCCCGACACGCCCGCTGTGTCTGGGCTGATGGTCCGTGGTGCACACGCAGAGGGAGGTGTCTACATGCAGGCCAGACTGGGGCCTGTGCATGGCTCTCGGTGCTGGCTCCACCCCCAGGGCCGGGAGCCCGGACAGGCGGAGGCCGCCCAGAGGCCCCCGGTGCCCAGGGAGCCCAGACAGGCGGTGCCCGGGGCCCTCGGGCACGGCGGGCGGCCTTCAGGGCCCCATGCAGCCCGCCGAGCCCCGCGCCCTGCGCCCCCGCAGTGCTGCCTGCAGAAGCTCGCGGGCGGGCAGCGAGGAGGCCCCGCCCCTTCGCGCTCCCCTGGGGCTTCGCCGGTTTCCCAGGCCAGGCCCCCACGCTGTCAGCGAGCCGCGCCTCCTGGCTTCTGGCGTCAGGACGGCTTGCCCTTCTCCGGTCTTTGACGCCCTCGGCTCTCCTGAAGAGCCCTGGCCCGGTGCTGTCGGGCGCCCCGAGGCCAGGCTGTGAGCGGTTCTTGTTCACCGCCAGGCTGGGCTGCGGAAGCGCAGAGCTGGTGCGGTAGCGTCTCAGGTGTGTGGCTGGGTGCTCGGCATCGGCGTGCTCAGACGTGGGTGCCGCCGGCCTTGGTCACCGGCTCCCCCAGTGAAGGCCGGGTGTCCCGTTCCGACTGAGACATGTCCTGGGGTGCCTCCCGCGACCGTGCGGGCACCTCACATCCTCCCGACTTTGCCCGCTGCTCTGAAGCACGCGCTGCCAGGCCGTCTGCAGCCTGCATCACTGTGGCGGTTTCCCAGCTCCCTCGTCTCTTCTGCGTCTGTCCCTCGGGCTTCTCAGAGGAGGGCCTGCCCCTCCTCCCGCCTGTCTGTCTGGGCTGTCGCTTGGAGTGGCCGTGCGTGCTGGTTTGCCTGCTCGGGTGGTCCAAGCCTTGGGCTGTGGTGGTCTTCCGAGCTGGCTCTGGTGCCCTTCTCGTTTGCCGCCCTCCTGCTTTGAGCGCTGTTCCTCTCTCTGAACTCACGTTTCCCTGCCCGTCACAGAGTCGCCCACTTTCCCAGGGAGCCCCGGCTCCTGCTGGGACGGTCCTAGCCTCCTGTGGGCCGTTTTTCCTGTGATACTGAGGGACTCGGCTGTGCTCACGGCCCGCTGCCTGCTTGTTCAGCCTGTGGACGCAGGCTCTGCTCAGCCGCCCACCGAGGCTGCGCCAAGCGGGGTGCGTCTGTCCACAGACCCTGTCAGCGCACTGCCCCCCCAGGCCACCGCCCGCCCACCCCACTGCCCACGGACTCGTCTCCGGACGCTGGCCCCGCAGCAGGCGTGCGCTCCTGCCGACCCGCTCTGCGCGGCCTCCCAGGCCTGTGCGGAGCCCTCCCTCTGTTGGCTGGCCATCCCCGCTCTCCTCGCCCCCAGCCTGCTGGGCCTTCTCTTGGGTCTCTGCACTGGACGGACACGCTGCACTCGGGGGCTGCTCCTGCACCGGAGCAGCTGCCTCGCTGAGGGCCCAGTCCTGAGGGCTGTCCTTCCATGGGTGGCGGGCGGGGTTGAGGCTGGAAGTGGGCGGTTTGCAGAGGACGTGGGCAGCGGGGTCCTGACAGCTACCCGTCTTGACTGGGCTCAACGTCTCACTGGCTCTCCTGACCGTGGGCAAGGGATGGGCCTGCCCGACCTGTCCTTGTCTTTAGGGGGGTCACCCCTCCCACCTCTAGTCAAGCCCAGATGGGGAGGGTGGCACCCAGGGGGCCCAGTGAGGGCCACAGGTGGGGTCGGTGCCTGAGGAAGCTGGAGAGCAATGGGCTGCCCTGGAGTCGGCTGGCTGGACAGCGCCCCGGCCTCCCAGGACTATCTGTTGTCCCCGCCAGTCCAGGCCGGCCACACTCGAGGCCTTCTCTCAAGTGGACCTCAGGGCCCCGCCAGCGTCCTCCTGGAAACGGGCAGAACAGCTGCAAAGCCAGGCTCAGACGTCAGGACCCGGAGGCCACTTGGCAGGGCGGCCGTGTGCTGTGTTCACAAGCTGTCCTCTCAGCATCAGGAGAGGCGCGGTGGCCCTGCAGTCCATGCCAACTGCATCCCGGCCTTTCGTGGGGTCACCACCACGTCTGAAACCACACGCCAGGCAGGGGTCAGGGTGAGGACCCTCCCCTCCCGCTCCCACCAATGCCCAAAGGGGCGGGAGACAGCAGGCAGGCCTGGGAAGACCCTCTGCTCAGAAACAGGACCTGGGGCCATGGGCAGCGTTACCCTCACTTCCAGGAAGGCTCTGTCCCTGCTCCCTCTGGGACACCCCATCCCCAGCGACTCTGTGGAGCACTCAGGGTGCTCCGGGGCCACCCGGTGGCCAGCGCAGCCCTCTCCCTACTCCCCCCCAAGGAGACTGCAGGGCTGCAGTCTTGGCCCCTCACCCAGAGCCGGCAGCCCCAGGGAGGATTCCCAGAGCCCCCCAGCAGTTCCATTGGGCCAGGCTGGGGTGTCACAGAAGTGGGATCCCCGAAGGTCTGAGTCCCTGGGGTCACCGGGGATGCCTGTTTGTGGCGGCATCTGCTGGCGGTTCGGTCAGGGAGCTCACCTCCTGCAGGATGGACGCAGCTCACGGCAGCTGGGCCGGTCACACGGCGGGGTCCTGTCCCTCCCTGGCCCGCAGAGGTAGAGCGGGGGGTGTGCGGCCAGGATGGTGGAGCTGCGTCTGGCCCACGGCCAGGGGCAGTGCAGTGTCCCGTGCACCGCAGCCGGCTGGCTGGCTGCAGGAGAACCTGGGGCCCAGGCCTCAGGTCTGTGCGGGGCCGGCTGCCAAGACCCCCTGGCAGGGCTCGTGGTCAGGGCGGCCCCTGACGGCCTCTGGACACCCAGCCCCAGGAGGCGCGCCTGCTGGCGCTGGGCCCGTGGTTCCCGTCGGTGCCTCAGGTCACCACTGACGCTGCCCCATGTCCTCCACGAGGCCCTCCACGAGCCGGCCGGCGCCCAGGGCTCACACAGAGGCCCCAGGGGCCACCGCCCAGGGTGGGGGCTGCCCAGGGCAGTAAAGCGCCCCCGCTGTGACCTGACAGGCCAAGGCCGCCGTGGGCGGAAGC
The DNA here is from genome assembly GCF_001704415.2 of Capra hircus. NCBI lineage: Eukaryota > Metazoa > Chordata > Mammalia > Artiodactyla > Bovidae > Capra > Capra hircus. The sequence continues at coordinate 41,902,270 of NC_030832.1, forward strand.
TGCCTCTCAGTGCCTCCCAGCGGCGGAGCCCACGGCCAGGCGAGAGCTCATAGCTGAGCCTGGGGGTGGGTGGCAGGGGCGGGCGGCAAGGCCAGGCGGGCACAGGACCACAGTGGGTGGAGGCCACCACGCCCCGGGGGGAAGCCCCACCCCAGCCCCCAGCCAACTGGCCCCAGGCCTCAGCCTTCCGCCTGCGGACCCCACCCCAGACCTGCCCCAGGACCCAGCCCCTCGTGCACCAGGCCCCTGCTCAACCCGGGGCCACTTCCTGGCCCCAACAGGACTCACTCCGCCGGCGCAGATCGAGACTCTAGGCTCTGTCTTGGGGTCCGAGCCCCAGCTGGGCAGGCAACCCCAATCCCCGGCCCCCAGCCCGGCTGTAGCAGTACCCTGCTCTGGGGTGTGTCTGCAGCCCGGCAGTGCGCTCGCTCCCGCCCCAACATGGCGCTGTAGCCGTGGACACCTGGGACCTGTGCTTGTCGGTGGCACGATAGAGGGCAGTGGTGACGTGGCGCAGCGCACGTGGGCTCTGCAAGCGGGGCCGGGGCCCCTCCAGGCTGGAGGCCTCCAGGCCCTCCACCTCCAACCCTGCCTCCCTGGCTCCTCTCTCGCCACTCCCAGACACTACTAGGGCTTGTGGAGAGCCGATCCCCGCAAGCTGTTCTGGGGCCGAGCCGGGCACAGCCAGGAGGCAGGCGGCCGCTGGGCCCCTCCTCACACCAGGGCACTGCCTCTGCCCCTAGAGCCGCCCGCCTGGCTCTGGGCCCCGACCCGGCCTCTGGGCAGTGCGGGCAGCCTGCTCGGAGTCCCCTCCTCCGAGCTCAGCAGGGGAGGCACCCTGGGCCTCCACTTGTCCCCCAGGCCCCTGGCCCCGAGCGCCCCTCTCAGCGGGTGCCCGGCCTGAGTGCGCCCATGGCTGAGGCAGCCGGACAGCCGCCACCCGGGCAGCAGGCCCTGCTCCCGCCAACAGCGTGCGCTGGGCGGGGTCCCGGGTCCGCCCCAGCTCACCCACCGCACAGGGCACATCCCCACGTGGCAGGCGGTGTCCCAGGACCCCCAGCCTCTGACTCCAGACCCACCAGGAACAAAGCCAGTGTCCTGCCTGCCCACCTTGGGGGGAGGTGGGTCGTTCTGCCACTAGGCCCCAAGGGAACCAGGCTGAGGCCTGGCAGTGGCCTGATGGGTGCAGAGTCGAGGGAGTGGAGGCTCAGGGAGCGGACGGCCCACCTTCGTGTGTGTGTGTGTGTTGCGTACACGTACGCAAACACAGGGTAAGCTTGTGTGTGTGTGTGTGTACATTACGCACACAGGTAGCTGTGTGCGTGTGTGTGTATACACGTACGCACACACAGGGTAAGCGTGTGTGTGTGTGTGTGTCCATGTACGCACACACGGGGTAAGCTTGTGTGTGTGTATACACATACGCACACACGGGGTAAGCTTGTCCACCCACTGGTCAGAAGCATGGCTCTCCACGCTGGCCCGTCTGGCTGCTGACCAAAACCTGAACCCCGAGGACCATGGCCACTGCCCCCTGCACCCCCACTGGCCCCTTCCTGCCTCTGCTGTTGGTGGAGCCCCATTTCCCATGAGTCTGCATACCACCTCCCCAGCCCAGGACCCGGGGTCACCCACTGCTCCTGGAGCGGAAGTGCTGCAGGATGCCAGTCAGGGCCCCGGGGCAGCTGGGCATCTGGAGGGCGGGGTGCCAGGCTCCGGGCAGACCACAGCCCGGTCCTCTCTGCTTCTACCAGCCAGCTGCCATGCCCACCTGGGCTAAGGCTCCTGAGACCCACAGACCACCTGTGGGCCTGCCAGCTCCCTCCCCTGCTGGGAGCTCTGGCCACAGACGTAGGACAGATGGTCACCGTGCTCCGTGGTGAGCTCCAGGTGCTCCGTGGCGAGCTCCAGGTGCTCCGGGAGCACAGCAAGAGAGCACTTTGGGGCCACGACCCCGGCAGAACCACTCCCCCAATACCTGGCCCCTCCAAGGCCCCGCTCCGCCCATGGACTCAGGGGCAGTGAGCTTGGCAGGGCGGGCTTAGGCCTTGAGCAGAAGTCCCGCCCCCAGGGCGCGTTGCTCGTTCACGCCACCGACGCCCGTGGTCTCCCCTGGTGGGAGCCCAGAGGCCAAGGGTCCGCACCAGAGCCCGCTGTTGGCCTGCGGGGGCCTGAGGAAACACTGACACGGGCTGGGACTGAGCCCCTCGGGACAAAGGCTCCGGGCAGCCTGTGCCCTCGGCAGGCCTGCCGCCCCCACCCCGCTGCCCCTGTGGGCCGCAGCCTGTGCCAGTCAGGTGGAGGTGTCCCGCCCGCCTGGGGGTCGACCCCTAGTGCAGCGACCCTGAGCCCCCGCCGTTGAGGGCTGAGAAGTCCTCCTGATGGAAGGTCTGTGCCGCCCTTGCAAGTGTGGAGACACCCCCTACACGTGACCCAAGGTCAGAAAGTGGGGACCAGACCTTGAGGGTGCCACAGGGGTCCCAGCCCCTCAGCTCCTCCCAGGGGTGATGGGCCTCTCCTGGAGGAGAGGATAGCTGGACTTCCCCTGGGGTGGCCAGTGAGAAGCAGTGGGCGAAGGACTGGGCTGGCAGGCCTGCGGGGAGATGGGGCCCAGCCCACCCTGGGGGCAGCCCCTCACCATGCCTCACACGGTTGGGGCCACGCTCATCTACAGGACTGAACACCTGCCCACCGGAATTCAGGCAGAGAGGGGCAGTGAGCGGGGGCTCACAGTGGAGGTGGGCTCGCCGCAGGTGTGGGGGGAGGAGGCTGCATCCGACTCCTCTGCACAGGTCTGGGTGCTTGGCCCACTCCTCCCTGAACTCCTGGGTCCTGCCCCCCGCCCCGCCCCGCCCGGCGCTGCTCACGCCCAGGGCGAAGGCTCCTGCGGGTGCTGAGGCCCCACCAGACCGCCTGCTTCTAGGGGACCTCACCACTGAACCTCACCTTCGTCGCTGTTCAGTCCTGGGAGTTAGTCCGTGCTCATCACAGAGACTGCGTGTCAGACAGCGGCGGTCTCCCCAGTTCTGCCCGGTTCCTCTGGCCCCCCGACTCTACCTGCTTCGCCCCAGGTCCCCTGAAGGGCCCACTTGTCCTGCACACAGAGCCCAGAGCCCTCGTCAGAGCTACGCCCCCACGCCCCATCCCCAGCATCCTTCCCCATGGCGGAGCCGAGCCACTGCACGCCCTCCCGCCGTCCCCACTCTCACCAGCCGCCCCCGGCTTCAGGACTGAGCTCCACCCTGGCTTGCCCTGAGCTCCCCAGGCAGGGCTGGGCGTCCCCTGCATCCTCCTCTCCATGCTCAGGGGCAGCTCAGGGACCCTCGCTTCCTCACCCGCATGGGCAGCTGCAGAAGTCAGGACGGGGCAGGCGCCAGCGCCGACCCGGGTCCCCCGCTCACCCCTCGGGCTCGTCGCTCTTCAGGGGCGGAGGCAGCTGGGTGAGGGGCTGGAGGTGCTCAGCGCACGCCAGGTGCCCTGGACCGCTCATTCTCCCCCTGCAGCCTCAGCCGAGTACAGCGCTCACCGCGCAGTCCTGCCCAGCCGCCAGGCTGCCCTCGAGCCACTGGGCCCCCTCGGTGGCACCTCCCAGCGGCACGGGCAAGGGGCCGCGCCACCCCACACGCCTCCGGCTGCCAGGCTGCAGGCAGGCAGCTGTGTGCTGGGCCGGCCGGTAGCGGGAAGGTGCAGGGAGACGCCACTGGCCGAGCCGCCCTGCCTCCCTTGCCCCTGGGTGGCAGTCCAGCACCCTGCCCAGCCTGGGGCAGGCTGCTGTCCTCGCATCCGGTCTCTGAGAAGCCCGGCCCAGGTGGAAGTATGCGCAGCTGGAGCCCCCAGCCCCGGCCCACGCCCACCCCCTCTCACGAACCTCCCCGCCAGCTGTGCCCTGGCCACGAGGAGACAGACGGGCCCGCTTGGGCGCGGCTCAGACGCCGTGGGCTCTGTGGCGGTTGACACAGCACGAGTGTGGGTGTGTCCGGGCACTTTACAGAGTCCTTCAGCGCGGTGAATTTCACTTGGGGCAGAAGAAACCCGAGGCCAGAACCACTGTCTGCACCCAGGGTGGAGACGTGCGCCCTCTGCTGTGTGGATGACTGACCTCAGGGGTGTGCCCCAGGGTCAGCGATATTCAGAGCGACTCACCCGGGGTGTGGCAGCAGAAGTAAGCGCCTCCTCGGGCCCTATTAGCAGCGGCAGCACGTCACAGGGAAGGGGTGAGCCCTGACCCACGGGGCCCCCACGGCCCGCTCGATGCTGAGGCCTGGCTCCCGGCCAGGGGCGTCGGGGCGTGGACGATGGGGGAGCGGCTGGTCTCCATCGCTGCAGGCCAGTCACTTTCCCACTGGAAAGGGTACTAGAGGCAGTGTTGTCAGGGGACCGGAGAGGGCAGGCTCTGGAACTGGATGGACTTCACAGTCAGCCAGTGGGAGCCTGTGACAGAAGGCTTTGCTCTGACCCACAGAAATCCCTGTTGATTTGAGAGGCCAGAGTGGACTCTCAGCCGGGAAAAGTGTGGCCTCGTGACCCCTCTGCCCTTCCGTCCGTGGGCTTCGGCGGCTCGGCGGCCTTGGGGCTGGGCTCGGCTCCCAGCTGTCCCCTTGGTCATGGCCTCGGCCGCACTCCGTGAAGCAGCGGGGCGGTTACTGTCGCTGACTGCAAGGCTTCCTGTGTGTGCAGGAAGGACCCAGACGGATTCAAAGGAGTAATTCGCATATCCTCTAAGATACGAATCTTAATTCCTAAATTACATATTTAGCAGATGGTCCAAAATAGCACTTGTAATGGCAACATTCAATTAGTGAGTTTAAAAAATGTATATTATTGCAACACGCTCCATGGGTTTTATTTAGAGGTTTCTAAATATAGCATCATAAAAACATCGAAGTGTTTCCAACTGTTTAGCCCCACACTGCTGCAGCGAGCTCTGGACTCCCGTGTCACCCTGGAGGTGCATGCAGAGAAGACCCGAGTGGCTCCTGGGGGTGGGGCCAGCAGAGACGCTGTCAGGCTGTGCCCAGGGCCCATCGTCCCCTGCCTCCCGAGGCTGGGAGTTCTGACACGCTCAGTCCAGGGAAGTCCATTTCTGAGCGTCCTTGCTGGGCTTGGGCCTGAATCCACACTTTGTTCTTGTTGCGTATGTGCTCGTAAAACCAGTTTCTGTGCCTGAGTCTGGGTCTGCCTCCGGTGGCCTTGTGGGCAGCTTCAGTCAGTGAGTTCAGTCGCTCAGTTGTGTCCGACTCCTTGCGACCCCATGAACCGTAGCACGCCAGGCCTCCCTGTCCATCACCAATTCCTGGAGTTCACCCAAATGTCCATCGAGTCAGTGATGCCATCCAGCCATCTCATCCTCTGTTGTCCCCTTCTCCTCCCACCTTCAGTCTTTCCCAGCATCAGGGTCTTTTCCAGTGAGTCAGCTCTTCGCATCAGGTGGCCAAAGTATTGGAGCTTCAGCTTCAACATCAATTCCTCCAATGAACACCCAGGACTCATCTCCTTTAGAAGGGACTGGTTGGATCTCCTTGCAGTCCAAGGGACTCTCAAGAGTCTTCTCCAACATCACAGTTCAAAAGCATCAATTCTTCAGCACTCAGCCTTCATTATAGTCCAGCTCTCACATCCATACATAACCACTGGAAAAACCATAGCTCAGGTATTACCCATGTGAACAGAGGGGGAAGCAGGTGTGGGGAGCCTACACCTCTGTCATCTGAGGGCCAGTTCAGGAACAGAGGCGGTACGTCCTGCCTCCACGGGTTCTGTCACGGTGGCCTGTGTGACCGTGGGGGCCCTGGAGCCAGGCCTGAACCCGTGGGACCCGGACGGTGCCGCTGCATGTGGGGTTCCCAGCCGAGGGGTGGGCGTCGGCGGGGGGCCGCCTGCCTGGCTGGTCCTGGTGGTCCTGCGCCGTTGCGTGCTGTGGGTATGCACTCACATGCGCATGCATGCACTGCTGAAGGAGCGCGGTTCGATTGGTTCCTGGGGTCCATGCCAGCCACTTCTGGCTGCAGCACCTGCCTGCGTCTCTGCCTGGGGAGGAAGCCTTGAGGCTGAGCAGTGGCCCCGTGGGCTGCCTTCCTCATTTCCGCTCTGCACAGAGGACAGTTTCTCCACAACTCTGGAGGGAGGGAGGAGCCAGAGCAGCCCCCACACCCCACGACCCCGGGACCCGTGACAGGCAGGCCTTCCTGGCGAGCAAGTGTTTACTGAGGCCGGCTTTGTTCAGACCCTTTCGGGGCTCTGTATGTTTCCACAAAGAGCTTTTTAAACCTAAACACAGATGTTCATTTGAAAATGAAAAATCAAATTAAGCGGAACCAGCCTTTGAAAGTTAATGCCCTATAGCAAGTGAAACAAAGGGAGAGAAACTGTGTTGTAAATTTCACTTAAATAACTTTATTTTAAATAAAGTTTTAAACTAAAAAAGTGTCATTTGCAAGCCGCTCATCTTCCTCTCTGTCCTCCAATGGAACATCTGTGCTTATTCTGACGTGATGAATGGCAGGAATTGAACTGACGCTGCTGGAGGGCTCTTTATACCATAATTGCACCTCGTTCATTCCTGAGACACAATGCAGGCATGAAACGCCAATTAAGCCTCCATGTTAATGAGACGGTGCCTGAACAGTAGGTTATATTATAGCGGACACAACCCACCACTGCCCTCCCCAACACCTCCCCGGAACTGGTGTGATATAACTGCCGACTTTCTTCTGTTTTAATAGAAGTGTTAAACATAATGAAAATCTCCATGTTTCTCTTTAATTTCAAAATGATCCATTTTGGGGTTTTTCGGTCAGCAAGTTTTAAAATAGTTTTTCTCTGAGCACCTGCTTGGGCACCGTGTCCCGTTTGCAGCAGGTGAGTCAGACAGGGGGTCCTCCTGGAGGGTGTGTGTGCTGCAGGGCCGGGTGGACGCGGCCCAGAGACAGCAAGTCCAGGCCTCCCCACCCCTATTTCCTTCCGTCGGTCAGCTGTTCGCAGCAGGCGACTGGGGTGGACTTGGGTTGAGAGCCTTGGGGGCAGAACGCTGGGTGGTTCTAGCAAGGCTGGTGCCTCAGTGTGCTCACCTGTCCCGCGGGGACAGCGGCACCTTCTCTGGTGGTTTGAGTGTGAAGAAACGAGACCCGGGCCGTTTCCGACGCTGAAATCTTGAAGCCTTGTGAAATCTTGTGCTTTTCACCTAAGCCAGATCCCAGGTGAACTCCAGCTTCATCCTGAGGATGAGAGTTGTTTGGTTTTCCGCCGCCTTAAACACATTTATCCTGTGACGGGGCGTGCTGCCTGCGCCCTGGGCCGCTGTCCAGCGAGGTGGGCCCGGCGCCTGCCTTCGGGCCTGCGGTCCTGCGGGGAGGAGCCGAGCGGTGGCGGGACAGGCCGTGCGCGTGGACAGTGCAAGGGGAGGGGCCCGAGGAGGGCCTCGGAGCGGCAGGCCCCGCGAGCAGGGCTGGTGGGTGAGAGAGCGGCTGGCGTTGCGGCCCTGAGTCGGAGGCTGGGGGAGGCTGCAGGGTCCATGCGTGCTGCCAGCCAGACTGAAGGCGGGGCTGTCTGTGACCGTGGTCGCCACGTACGGACGAAAGGAGCAGGGCGGTGTGGTTTCACCTGCGAGCTCAGAGGGTGCGCCTGGAGGACCAGTGTGGCCACGGTTCCGGCGAGGGGCTGCGCGTGTGTGTGTGTGTGGGGGGAGGGGCTTCGTGTGTGTGTATGTGGAAGGGGCTGAGTGTGTGTGTGTGTGTGTGGAAGGGGCTGAGCGTGTGTGGGAGGGGCTCCGTGAGTGTGCGGGAGGGGCTCTGTGTGTGTGGGAGGGGCTGAGCGTGTGTGGGAGGGGCTCCGTGAGTGTGCGGGAGGGGCTCCGTGTGTGTGGGAGGGGCTGAGCGTGTGTGGGAGGGGCCGCGTGTGTGGGGGAGGGGCTGCGTGTGTCTGTGGGGGAGGGGCTGAGTGTGGGAGGGGCTGCGTGTGGGGGAGGGGCTCCGTGTGAGTGAGGGGCTGCGTGTGTGTGGGGGGAGAGGCGTGTGTGTGTGGGAAGAGCTCCGTGTGGGGGGGAGGGGCTCCATGTGGGGGGGAGGGGCCGCGTGTGTGTGGGAGGGACGTGTGTGTGTGGGAGGGACGTGTGTGTGTGGGAAGAGCTGTGTGTGGGGGAGGGCCTGCGTGTGTGTGGGAGGGGCTGTGTGTGTGTGGGAAGAGCTGCGTGTGTGTGGGAGGGGCTGCGTGTGTGTGTGTGTGTGGGGCCGCGTGTGTGGGGGAGAGGCTGCATGGGGGGAGGGGCTGAGTGTGGGAGGGGCTGCATGTGTGTGGGAGGGATGTGTGTGTGTATGTGTGGGACGGGCTGCGTGTGTGGGTGGGAGGGATGTTGTGTGTGGGAAGAGGCTGCGTGTGTGTGGGGGAGGGGCTCTGGGGGGGAGGGGCCGCGTGTGGGGCGGAGGGGCTGAGTGTGTGGGAGGGGCCGGCGCCTGTGTGCGTGTGGGGAGGGACCGCGCGCAGTGTGTGTGTGTGTGTGTGTGTGTGGTAGGGGCCGCGTGTTTGTGCGTGTGGGAGGGGCTGCGTGTGTGTGTATGGGGTGGAAGGGCTGCACGTGTGTGGGAGGGGCTCCGTGTGTGTGTGGGAGGGGCCGCCCGTGTGTGTGTGTGTGTGTGTGTGTGTGTGTGAGGGCTGCGTGTGTGGGAGGGGCTGCGTGTGTGTGTGAGGGGCATGTTTGTGTGTGTGGGAGGGGCTGCGTGTGCGTGTGTGTGTGTGGGGCTGTGTGTGTGGGAGGGGCCGCGTGTGGGGGGAGGGGCTGTGTGTGTGGGAGGGGCCGCGCCTGTGTGTGTGTGTGTGGGGAGGGGCCGCGTGTGTGTGTGTGTGTGTGGGGGGGAGGGCTGCGTGTATGGGAGGGGCTGAGTGTGTGTGGGAGGGGCATGTTTGCGTGGGAGGGGCCGCGTGTGTGGGGAGGGGCTGTGTGTGTATGAGGGGCCGCGCGTGTGTGCGTGTGGGAGGGACCGTGTGTGTGTGTGTGTGTGTGTGAGGGGCCGCGTATGGGAGGGGCCGCGTGTGCATGTGGGAGGGACCGTGTGTGTGTGTGTGTGTGAGGGGCCGCGTATGGGAGGGGCCGCGTGTGCATGTGGGAGGGACCGTGTGTGTGTGTGTGTGTGTGAGGGGCCGCGTATGGGAGGGGCCGCGTGTGTGTGTGTGGGAGGGGCTCCGTGTTTCTGTGTGTGGGAGGGGCTGTGCGCGTGGGAGGGGCTGCGTGTGGCGGGAGGGGCTGTGTGGGAGGGGCCACGTGTGTGGGAGGGACCGCACATGTGTGTGGGGGGAGGGGCTGCGTGTGTGTGTGTGAGGGGCCGCGTGTGTATGGGAGGGGGTGTGCGGTCTGGAGGGGTGGGGCCTGGGAGGCGCTGAAGGGCCCGCCCCTCCTGGCTGCTGCTCAGCTCCCGCGCTGTCCTGGCCCGGCGCTGCTCCGCTGTGGCCTGGCCGCCCGCGCTCGCCCTGCAGAGAGGTCTCCCGGCAGCGGGAGCCGCCTGCAGGGGTGAAGAGGAGGCTGCCAGGCGTGGGGCGGGGGGTACCGTGCGTGGCGTGGCCGTGTTCACCTCCCGGCAGCTCCCTGTGGGACCCCCGCGAGAACTCGCCTCCCTCCTCACTGGCGCTCTTCAGCTGATGAAAGTGGGGGAGCGGGCAGGTTCATCCCGAGTCCCCCGGGGTCATGTGAGCGGGTCTCCACGGGGCTCTGCAACGGGGGTGCGCCCCGGCGGGCCCTTCTGCGGGGCTGGGGGCTGACTCAGTCTGCGGCCGAATCGGAGCTGGGCCGTGACCTAGCGTCCCGCGCGGTCCGGGTCTATGCTGGCAGCGTGGGAAAGTCGCCATGGCGCTGTCAGAGGGTGGCTCGTTCTCATCCAGCTCCGACTGAAGTCCTGGAGCTGCAGGCAGGCGCTTCCCACTCCCAGACCAGGCAGCATGCCGCTGGGCAGGCGTCTCTGAGTGTGCCTGGGCACCAGCATGGAGGGCTGGGGCCCAGGAGGTGGTAGGGGATTCTCCTTCCTCAGCAGAAACAGTGTGTGCTTCCGCAGCGCTTAAACTAGGTCTGAGCAGAACGCTTGGCAGGTGATCTGGGGCCGAGTTCTTGAGGGTTAAAGGCAGGTGTGTGAAGATGCGAGCGCTGCGCCAGAGGGGCGAGCCCGCCGCGTGGGGACCACGTGAGGCAGAGGGCAGGGGGACGCGTGTTTGCTGGGAGCCAGTTGTAGGGCTCGTAGGTGGGGGCCTGGGGCGGTCTTGTACTCACCTTGGACATTGATCTGGCTGCAGTGTGAGCTGCTGGCCGCTGGGGAGCTGAGGGCAGGACCCACCAGCTCCGGCAGGGCTCCCAGGAGAGGCAGGACTTGGTCCTCAGGGGGACACGCTGTGTGTGTTTCAGTGTTTGCAGGAGAGGGATCGCTTCTCCTCCCCGCCAGGAAGAGTCCTCAGCCGCTGGGGCTTAGCGGGGTGGGTGGTGATCTTGTGGTGTGCACCACAGCAGGAAGGGGCTGGCGAGAGGCCTGCGTGGGGACTGGGATGGTGGTTTACGTCCCGGCCAGGTCAGACGCTCTTTTGCTGGGGAATCATGGTGGGATGCGGCAGCTTCAGCCTCCCCAGAATGGGCTTTGGGGGGTCAGAATGAGGCAGTTGGTTTTCAGATTAAGAATTTCAGTTCAGTTCGGTCATTCAGTTATGTCCAACTCTTTGTGACCCCATGGACTGCAGCCGGCCCAGGCCTCTCTGTCCATCACCAGCTCTGGAGTTCACTCAGAATCACGTCCATCGAGTCGGTGATGCCATCCAACCCTCTCATCCTCTGTCGTCCCTTTCTCCTCCTGCCCTCAATCTTTCCCAGCATCAGAGTCTTTTCAGATGAGTCAGTTCTTCACCTCAGGTGGCCAAAGTGTTGGAGTTTCAGCTTCAACATCAGTCCTTCCAGTGGATATTCAGGACTGATTTCCTTTAGGAGGGACTGGTTGGATCCAAGACTTTCTCAAGAGTCTTCTCCAACACCACAGTTCAAAAGCATCAGTTCTTCAGTGCTCAGCTTTCTTTATGGTCCAATTCTCATATCCATACATGACCACTGGAAAAACCATAGCCTTGACTAGACAGACCTTTGTTGACAAAGTAATGTCTGTCTTCTTTTGAATACGCTATCTAGGTTGATCATAACTTTCCTTCCAAGGAGTAAGCGTCTTTTAATTTCATGGCTGCAGTCACCATCTGCAGTGACTTTGGAGCCCCAAAAATAAAGTCTGTCACTGTTTCCACTGTTTCCCCATCTATTTGCCATGGAGTGATGGGACCAGATGCCATGATCTTCGTTTTCTGAATGTTGAGCTTTAAGCCAGCTTTTTCACTCTCCTCTTTCACTTTCATCAAGAGGCTCTTTAGTTCTCGCTTTCTGCCATAAGGGTGGTGTCATCTGCATATCTGAGGTTACTGATATTTCTCCCGGCAATCTAGATTCCAGCTTGTGCTTCCTCCAGCCCAGCGTTTCTCATGATGTCCTCTGCATATAAGTTAAATAAGCAGGGTGACAATATACAGCCTCAACGTAGTCCTTTTCCTCTTTGGAACCAGTCTGTTGTTCCATGTCCAGTTCTAACTGTTGCTTCCTGACCTGCATACAGGTTTCTCCAGAGAGTGTACAAAGGAGCACACTCGTCGAGCAGAGAGAGCTGCCTTGTGGGGAGACGTCTCCGTAAAGCTCGGTGCTGCTGCTGTGGCGACCTTCCTCCTGCCAGCAGCAGCCCGTCTCCAAGGGGAGTGCGGGGTCAGTGCAGCCACGCATGCGAGCCCAGGCTGCCCTGGAGCTGTCGGTGCTGGCTGACTGTTAGAGGACCAGGCCGGCGCAGGGCCTGCCCACGAGGCCCTGCCGGCTTGTTGTCACCTCGGAGGCTCTATCGGGACCCGCCTGCCGAGCAGCTGGGGTGGAATGGGACGCGGTGCTCCAAGCAGCCTCAGGCCTGCTCACCTTGACTGCCCGTGCCCACACGCTGGCCGCAGTGTGTCTGCTGGGGGCTCAGAGTGCGGAGCCTGGTGGACAGGCCCGGTCACAGCGGCTCGCTGGCTGGTGGCCTCAGTGACAGGGGCGCGTGTGCATTCCTCCTGTGCCTGTGGTGGTGGAGCGCCTCCGGGGTGGAGACGGGGATGGCCGCCCGTGGGGGCAGGCGGGCTGGTGAGGGTCGCGCACGTGGTCTGCTCACAGTCCCTGTCGTTGGGGGGAGACAAGGATTAGGCATGGTCTCTGACGAGAGGGGCACGGGTTTCGGAGCGCGGGAGACAGGAGCTGAGGACAAGTTGGCAGCACGGCCCCTTCTCTGCTGATGGGGAAGCAGTTAATTAGGCAATTTTCTCTTTCTCTGACATGTGCAATTGAGACGCCGCTAGTAACTGAGTCGCTCCATAAATGATAAGGTTTTAACACCGATGTCAACCTGTTGGGCGTGTCTGGAGCGTGAAGGTGAACTTGAGGGTGAGCCGCCTGTGAGCCCAGACCGGCCCTCCCGGGATCCCGGCGGCCGTGCTGGGGGCGGGTCCCTGGGCCGTTCTTGTCCTGCCTGAACCCCTCCAGGGCCGGAAGGATGGCGGAAGGTGGCAGTGAAACCAGAACCGGTTGCCAGGGTGAGGGTGTGACCCAGGGCTGCTGTCCGGGTCTCGGACTCTGGGTGGGAGCCAGCGTCAGGACCACGGACAGCGCCCGGGTCCCACTGTGCTGTGGGCGGGCAGCTGCCCAGCCTTGCCCTCTGCCGGGCAGGCCTGAGCAGGCCCCTACCATTGTCGGGTCCAGGTGGCACTGTCACCACCCCCGGGGAAGCAGGGTTTCATTCTCAGATGCGCCTGGTGTGACGTTGTTTTGAATCTCTTGTTCCTGTCTTAAAAGCTGGAATGCAAAAGGCTGCTTCTTTCCCATCAGGTTGCAGAAGCAGACAGGAGGCCAGCGGTCCGTGCGTGTGTGGAGGAGGGCTAGAGGGCTGTCCTCGGCCCGGACCCCCGCCCGCCTTGGGGCTGGAAGCTGCTCGGGCTCTTGCTGAGCCTGGGGACCCCGGGGTTCGCTGAATCTGCAGCAGCTGCACGCCCTGCCCTGCGTCCCAGCTGGCGACGGGTCGTACCTGGATGCCCGTGCCCCCCAACTGGCCCAGCTGTCGTGTGGCAGAAGGGGAGTGGGGGCCCGCCTTCGGGGAGCCTGCGGCGCCAGGCCCCTTGCTGCCTCCACCCGGGCCCCCTCCCTCCCCCGCGTGCTTGTTCTTAGGCCTCGTCGGCTTCCCGGGGGCTCCGTGGGGGGAGTGGCCCATTTCATTGGGGTGTTTGTTTGGCCTCTGCTGGTCTGCAGAGGTCGCTCTGTCAGCGCCGGCAGCTCACGGCTGCGGATCCTCAGCAGGAAGTGACAGCCTAGCAGGAGGCCTCGGACCGTGTGGGGAGGAGTTTCGAAGGGACTTGGATCTCCTGGTTCAAGTTTGTGGGGCTTTGATGTCTCCAGCCTGACATGTTCCTCCCGTCCACAGGGCCTGCCTGGCCTCTGGGTGCCAGGCTGTTACTCCAGTGAGGAGGAGTAGCTGTCTGTCTTCCAAATCTAAAACGAGATTTTGCTTTTTAAATAAGGAGGAAAAAAGTGCTTGAACATTTACAGCTGGGAGATAGCAGAGATTAGAAATGTTACTTATCTCTGCAGCACAAAAGCAGGCAAACGAGAGAGGAGTCCATCGCCATTGAATACTGATGGTGCCCAGGTGGCCCGAGTCACCCCGGGGAGCCCCCGCGCTGGGCCAGCAGCGGCCGAGGGGAGGCCATGTCCCTTGGGGGGTAGGTGACCGCAGCTGCGGCCGGGTGCCTGCCGAGCCTTCGAGGGCAGAGGGCAGCACCCTGCGGGTGGAGCTCTCGTCACCCCTCCCTCTGCCGGCTGCCCTGGCCCGCGTGCCCGCCCTCACTGCCCATGCGGCGTCGTTGGGAGCTCCTGACGGCTGGGCTCCCGTCCTCCGCCCCTGCCCAGGGCTCTGCTGCGTGCCCCAGACTGTGGTCCTCCCGAGGGTGGGCCTCCTCTGTGCTGCTTGGTCCCGAGCTGTGGTCACCAAGACGGGACGTGCCCGCGTGCGCACACACGCACAGCTCCCTGAGCGCCATGGGAAGGCCTCACGTCCTCTGCTGGGCGCAGGCCTCAGCCTCCCCTCTCGGGGCCCAGTCAGGGAGGCACCGAGCCTTCCTGTTCTCTGCTGGCCTTCACCCCCAGGCAGAGGCCACGGTGCGTGCTGTGCCGAGTGTCTGCACAGCCCACGAGGTCACGCCAGAGCCTCGCAGCACAGACAGGGTGGTGTCTGCAGGGACGGGGAGCATTCCTGACTTGGCTTTTGGACCCGAGAGACAGAGCCCTGTGGGACGAGGCATCCTTCGCAAGCAGCTGGACCTGCCTCCTCTCGGCAGAGAGACAGACGCAGGCCTCCTGCTCTCCTCCAGAACAGCGCTACGTGCCCAGCCCGGCCCCTGCGGGTCTGCTGTGCCCATTGGCAGAAGCACTGGTGGCTGAAGGAGACCAGACCGCACGCGGGGACCCGTCCTGTCCTCCGTGGGAGCCCAGGTTTTGGCCGCCGGGACAGCCTTCTGGTCTGCTCCCTTGGAGGCTGATCCTTACAGTCCTTCCTTGCGCGGGGCCTGGGGCCTGCCCGCGACACTGGGCTCCTCACCGTCCGCTTGGCTGACAGTTTCGTGGCCTCGGAGACAGTGGTACACAGTCAGACCCCTGCTGATCTCGGGGGGCTAGGTCCCCGAGACCCTCACAGGGGACCCTGTCTGCCTGTCCCAGCTCTGCCGGTTCTCCCAGACCCCTCCCACCGACGCGCCCTCCTCCTCCTCGCAGGACCACAGTCCCCCGGGGGGACCCTGCCCCGCCCGCCTCTGTCTCAGCTGTGTGCTGCTGCTCCCGGGCACCCCGCTCTGAGAGTCACGCGTGTTGTGTGTGGTTGCCGGTGGCTCACCGTGGGGCTGTGATGTTCCGTTTGGGAAATGCTGGAGTTCTGTACACCATTCTGCTGTTGGCCATTCAGGATGCTCCAGTCTGGGCCTGTGTGAGCCGGGCGGCTGCGGCCGCTCTTGCGCATCCCTCTGGTGAACGTCTGTGCCGGCTTTTCCCACGTGGCACTTGGCTTTGTGCTGGTTCCGTTGGTACCATTTGTCTCCAGGTTCTGTCCCCGTCTCTGGGTGCCTCAGTGGTGACCTGACATTCCCAGGGGATCCAGGTCCCCACGAGCCTCGCGGGGACGGGCGGCACGCCTTTGTGTGATTGGCTTGCTGACCTGCATGAGGGGGAGGCCAGAGGCGCGGCCCTCGGGAGCCCCTCTCCCCATGGCCGGACGTGCATGCCCCCTCCCTGACAGGAGGGCAGGGGGCGGCGGAGGAGATGTCAGCATTTTATTCAGTTAACTTTAAAAAGGGCTTTGGTTTCAGAGGAACACGTCTTCATTACAGTGTTTGACAGGGTAGCAGAGAAGACGAGAACAGGTGAGCAGGACGGCCTCCCACCATCCCCGGCCCGAAAGCCGCCGCACGCTGCCTCACATTCTTCCTGACGTCGACGTGTGTGCAGAAGGCATGCTTTCCTGATGCACCTTTAGGGGAAATTTACACTGTTCATACTGTTTGGTTTGGGTCTTCCTGTGTTGCTTAAACTTTTGTGAACTTTTTCCATGTTAGGTATTCTTTTAAAACGTAACCTTTGGGCTGTAGGCTGCTTCTTTATGAACACTTTATTTAGCCAAGCTCTCAACCGATACCTATTTTCATCCTTGTGTTCCTTATTCTAAATAATACTCTGGTTAACATCAGTTCAGTTCAGTCGCTCAGTCATGTCCGACTCTTTGCAACCCCATGAATCACAGCACGCCAGGCCTCCCTGTCCATCACCAACTCCCGGAGTTTACTCAGACTCATGTCCATCGAGTCTGTGATGCCATCCAGCCATCTCATCCTCTGTTGTCCCCTTCTCCTCCTGCCCCGAATCCCTCCCAGCATCAGAGTCTTTTCCAATGAGTCAACTCTTCCTATGAGGTGGCCAAAGTACTGGAGCTTCAGCCTTAGCATCATTCCTTCCAAAGAACACCCAGGACTGATCTCCTTCAGAATGGACTGGTGGCATCTCCTTGCAGTCCAAGGGACTCTCAAGAGTCTTCTCCAACACCACAGTTCAAAAGCATCAATTCTTCGGCGCTCAGCCTTCTTCACAGTCCAACTCTCACATGCATACATGACCACAGGAAAAACCATAGCCTTGACTAGACGGACCTTAGTTGGCAAAGTAATGTCTCTGCTTTTGAATATGCTATCTAGGTTGGTCATAACTTTTCTTCCAAGGAGTAAGCGTCTTTTAATTTCATGGCTGCAGTCACCATCTGCAGTGATTTTGGAATCCCCCAAAATAAAGTCTGACACTGTTTCCCCATCTGTTTCCCATGAAGTGATGGGATTGGATGCCATGATCTTTGTTTTCTGAATGTTGAGCTTTAAGCCAACTTTTTCACTCTCCTCATTCACTTTCATCAAGAGGCTTTTTAGT
The DNA here is from genome assembly GCF_001704415.2 of Capra hircus. NCBI lineage: Eukaryota > Metazoa > Chordata > Mammalia > Artiodactyla > Bovidae > Capra > Capra hircus. The sequence goes on from NC_030832.1 coordinate 41,918,801, forward strand.
TCCTCTTCACTTTCTGCCATAAGGGTGGTGTCATCTGCATATCTGAGGTTATTGATACTTCTCCCGGCAATCTTGATTCCAGCTTGTGTTTCTTCCAGTCCAGCGTTTCTCATGAGGTCCTCTGCATATAAGTTAAATAAGCAGGGTGATGATATACAGCCTTCACGTACTCCTTTTCCTATTTGGAACCAGTCTGTTGTTCCATGTCCAGTTCTAACTGTTGCTTCCTGGCCTGCATATAGGTTCCCAAGAGACAGGTCGGGTGGTCTGGTATTCCCATCTCTTTCAGAATTTTCCAGTTTATTGTGATCCACACAGTCAAAGGCTTTGGCATAGTCAATAAAGCAGAAATAGATGTTTTTCTGGAACTCTCTTGCTTTTTCCATGATCCAGCGGATGTTGGCAATTTGATCTCTGGTTCCTCTGCCTTTTCTAAAACCAGCTTGAGCATCAGGGAGTCCACGGTTCACATATTGCTGAAGCCTGGCTTGGAGAATTTTGAGCATTACTTTACTAGCGTGTGAGATGAGTGCAATTGTGCGGTAGTTTGAGCATTCTTTGGCATTGCCTTTCTTTGGGATTGGAATGAAAACTGACCTTTTCCAGTCTTGTGGCCACTGCTGAGTTTTCCAAATTTGCTGGCAAATTTGCACACTTTCACAGCATCATCTTTCGGGATTTGAAATAGCTTTACTGGAATTCCATCACCTCCACTAACATTCCAGGATGTCTGGCTCTAGATGAGTGATCACACCATCATGATTATCCGGGTCGTGAAGATCCTTTTTGTACAGTTCTGTGTATTCTTGCCACCTCTTCTTAATATCTTCTGCTTCTGTTAGGTCCATACCATTTCTGTCTTTTATTGAGCCCATGTTTGCATGAAATGTTCCCTTGGTATCTCTAATTTTCTTGAAGAGATCTCTAGTCTTTCCCATTCTGTTGTTTTCCTCTATTTCTTTGCATTGATTGCTGAGGAAGGCTTTCTTATCTCTTCTTGCTATTCTCTGGAACTCTGCATTCAGTTGCTTACATCTTTCCTTTTCTCCTTTGCTTTTCGCTTCTCTTCTTTTTACAGCTGTTTGTAAGGCCTCCCCAGAGAGCCATTTTGCTTGTTTGCATTTCTTTTCCATGGGGATGGTCTTGATCCCTGTCTCCTGTACAATGTCACAAACCTCATTCCATAGTTCATCAGGCACTCTATCAATCAGATCTAGGCCCTTAAATCTATTTCTCACTTCCATGGTATAATCATAAGGGATTTGATTGAGGTCATACCTGAATGGTCTAGCGGTTTTCCCTACTTTCTTCAATTTCAGCCTGAATTTGGTAATAAGGAGTTCATGATCTGAGCCGTAGTCAGCTCCTGTTTTTGTTGACTATATAGAGCTTCTCCATCTTTGGCTGCAAAGAATATGATCAATCTGATTTCGGTGTTGACCATCTGGTGATGTGCATGTGTAGAGTCTTCTCTTGTGTTGTTGGCAGAGGGTGTTTGCTATGGCTAGTGCATTTTCTTGGCAAAACTCTTATTAGTCTTTGCCCTGCTTCATTCCGCATTCCAAGGCCAAATTTGCCTGTTACTCCAGGTGTTTCTTGACTTCCTACTTTTGGATTCCAGTCCCCTATAATGAAAAGGACATCTGGTTAACATACATGTCCCCAAATCCATTTGCATTTCTTATTATTCTTAGGAGAAATACTTAGAAGCAGTACTGTTTAGAAAAATACGCACATTATAGAAGCCAACCAGTTTTGAACATTTATCTTGGGCCAGCTGCCTCTATGTACACATTATCTGGCTTAACACTTATAAAGGCTCTTTGATCTTGTAGGAAAAAATATTGGAGAAAATCTGTGTGATCTTAGGCTTGACAATAATTTTTTTTAGATATAACACCAAAAGCACAGTTCATAAAGGCAAAGACTTGGTAAGCTTGCCTCAGCCTGTGCAGCAGGCCTGCTCGTCACGCAGGAGGGTCTGAAGGCAGCAGGCGCTGGGCCGGCCGCAGGCTCAGTGCCCCCGGGAGGAGGGCCCTGCACAGCCCAGGCCTGGCCTTTCAGTCTCGTTCGGTGACTGTCAGGAGAAAACTTCTGTTGCTGTCTGAGTAGGACCTTCCCGACGGGCCCGTGATGTGCACTGCAGTGCCGACCCCTCAGGGTCCAGCTCGGACAGTAGCTACAATCCGTCCGGTCTGGAGAAGTGGAGCCCTGGGCCCTCAGCCCCGTCAGCACCCCCACCAGACGGAGGAGACTACCGTTCAGCCCTCTCATCAGACAGGAGTGCTCTCGGTTAGGGTTCGGGCTCCTGGTTACCTGTGCCGTCAACATCCACAACGCAACACAGCCACGGCCACAGGGCCCGAAGCCATAGCCGCTCGGGTGGATCTTGGGAACGTCGAGGAAGGGTGCTGAGCAGCGGCCGTGCCCGTCTGCCCGTGGCGCTTTCCCCTGCAGAGCGGCCCCGCCCCTAACCCCAGCCGTGCTGACGCGGTGCCTTTGTCCCCGGCCCGTCCTGTCCTGTTTGGGCGGGGCCCTGCCTGACCGCCGCGAGAAAGCTAGGAGCCTGCACGTCCGTGGCGGACTCGCGCGCTCGCGTCTCGCGCGCCCGAGGCGCGGGATGCCGCCCGCGCATCTTGCTGAGAAGCTGCCGGTTCCCGTCCCCCGGCCCCGGAGGGACCCGGCGCTCGCGGCCCCCGGCGTTCGGGGTTGTCAGCCTCCCAGCCGGTGCCCAGTGCTTCCCTGCGGTCTCCCCGTGTGTTTCTCTATCGACAGACCACGCTGAGCACTGTTTTCTGCGCTTGCTGGCCGTTCAGATCGTGGCTTTTGTGAAGGGCTCTCAGTGTCCCTGTTAATGACATATTTTTCTGTGTATTTGATCATAATCTTTTAAACATTTGGCCTGCCTTTTTAAAAATTAATTTTTTAGAGAGCTTTACTAGCTTAAGGAAATCAGCCCTTTGCCGGACACTGGTTTCCCAGCGTGCCGTTTCCTTTGTATCTGGCTATACGGCTCTTCTTCCGCGTGCTCGTTTCCAGTTCTTTTCCAGCTGAACCCACCAGCCTTTTCCTCTAGTGCTTCCGTGTTGTTTCTGTATGAGTGTGGAAGAGTCTCTGTTTCCTAAGTCATCAAAAAAGGTTCCCGTATTGTCCTCTTTCACGATTTTGTTTTATGTCTAAAACCTTTCATCCACTGAGCCTGTCTTTTGATAGGAGCTATGAAGTGAGGGTTCACTTTGTTTTCTCCAGAGAGCTTCCCAGCTGTCCTAATGGGTTTCGTAAATAACAGGGCTCCCTCTCAGCCCTTTTCCTGCGTGGACTGGAGCCCGCGTTAGCCTCTGCAGTCGCGTTGCGCTGTTTTGACAGGCGAGGACCACCGCCGCTGTACCTATTGTAGCTGCACGCTGAGTTTCATCATCCAGGTGCCCGCTCCTTTTCTTTATATTTTTTTACATATTTACCCAGAGCTGGACGGTCGACCCCGAGCCTGGGCCACAGGACCCCTCTCCTTGGAGAGCAGAGAGCAGCCCTAGGCTGACCGGGCAGCGGGCAGGCCGGCTCCCTCACCTCCTTTCCTTGGCTTCATTGCGTGCAGGCTGAGAGGCGCTCCAAGGGGCAGGCCCGAAGGCACGGTGGCCCCGCTCGTCCCTGTGCCCCTTCTCCCCGGGGCCGTTCCCGGCGGACAGGCCTGTCCATGCAGGGACGCCGTGCTGGGAGCGGTGGGTGCAGCATGTCGGAAACAGGATGCTGGGGTGCCTCCCTCGGCCCTCGAAGGGCACCCATCCACCCTGGGGAGCCGGGGGTGCCCCCTGCGGTGCCCCCGGTGGCACTCAGCGGTGTCCCTCTCTCTGCCGTCCACAGACCGCCTGGCCGGCCCTGGGCCCCCTCCAGTGCCCCCACCCGCCCACCCCTGCAGCTGCCTGAGGTGTGCCAGGGTGCCTCTGCCCTCAGCTGCAGGGCGCGTCCCGGCCTGCGCACCCCACCCCGGGCGATGGGCCCCCAGCTCACGTCCCTCTCCTCTGGACTCAGTCTGGGAAGGTCCAGGTGGGCTTCCGGGAGGGCGGGTCTGGTCCAGCCTGCCTGGAGCTGGGGTGCGGTTGGGCTCTTCTTTCTGTAAAATGCTTCCTAAGCACTTGGCGTTATTACCATTTAAATGGGACTCTTTCTGCTGCTGTGATGCAGTTTGGGCTCGGGCGAGCCAGGCTCCTTGCTCGCTTGGTGGTACAGCTTTGGGATGCTAATCTCAGACAGATGGCCGCTTTGAAATCCACTTCCTCTGGAGAGTTTGTGTGGAGAGAAGCGGTCTTTGTCCCCAGGCTGCTTCCTCGTCTTGCTGAGTGCTGTTTGCCTTTGGGGTTGCTGAGCAGGGCGGTGGCTCCCCCTGAAAGGCTGCAGGGCTCAGCACAGGGAGGGGCTCCTGGAGAAGCGGGTGACTCACGGCTTCCAGGGGCGGCTCTTCCTCAGCACTTGCGGGACGCCCACAGGGTAAGCCGGGTGGCGCCCGCCTCATCCCCTCCCAGGAATGCAGGAAAGAAGTCCTGCCTGTCGCCACTCCTGCTGCGTCTCGGGGGGGGGGGGCACGTGCACAAGCCCCCCCCCACCCCCCCACGGGCCTCCGGGTCTTTACTTCGCTCTCTCCGCCCTCCACCCACCCCACCCCCCACCCCGCCCCAGCGGCCCTAAAGGTGGATCCTCTTTCCGAGTCAAACTTTCCTAGGAAATCAGAGTGTAGCGCAGAGGTCACAGGGCTGAGTGCTTCTCAGTGGGGCCAGCCTGCCCTGAGGAGGGACTGCTCCCTGGGTTGTCTGGAGCGCGGCTTATTTCCTCCACGCCCCTGGAGGTCCTGGGTGCAGGTATGCGGCGGTTCCTCTGTGTACCTCCTCTCCGTGAGCTTGTGTGAGAGGCTCACGAGGTAGGGCTGTCTGTCCCGGTTTGTAGGCGAGGGCATCTAGGCACGGACACAGTTGTAAGACAGCCCACTCGATGGCAGAGCACACGTTCTTCTCAGGGGCACAGGGAACGCTGCCCAGGACCGAGCGTGTGTCAGGACACGAAGTGTGCTTTATGCAGAATGCTCGGCACCACGCAGAGTGTGTCCTTCTGCCCCAGTGGACTGAGGCTAGAAATCAGTTTAAAAAAGGAAACTCGGAAATTCATTGCTGCTGCTAAGTCACTTCAGTCGTGTCTGGCTCTGTGCAACCCCATAGACGACAGCCCACCAGGCTCCCCAGTCCTTGGAATTCTCCAGGCAAGAACACTGGAGTGGGTTGCCATTTCCTTCTCCAGTGCAAGACAGTGAAAAGTGAAAGTGAAGTCGCTCAGTCGTGTCCAGTCCTCAGTGACCCCATGGACTGCAGCCCACCAGGCTCCTCCGCCCATGGGATTTTCCAGGCAAGGACGCTGGAGTGGGTGCCGCTGCCTTCTCCCTGGAAAATTCACAAAAGGCAGGAATTAAAGAACGTGTTTCTTAATAACCAGTCAGTCAAAGAAGAAGTTACAGGGCAAGTTAGAAAATACTTGGTAAGGAACCAGAATCAAAAAGCAGCAGACCAGGGCAGGAGTGCAGCTGAGGCGGTGCCCCGAGGGAGGCGCACAGCTGCGAACCCCGCACCGCCACCGGGGGACCCGAAGTCAGACTGCCTTCAGAAGCCGGAAACGGAGAAGCCAGCGAAACAGACCCAAAGCAGCCAAGGAAGGAAGCAGTGAAGAGACAGTAAGACAGAGACCGCAGGGGAGACCGCAAGCAGGAAGCTGGTTATTGGAAAAGATGAGTAAGACCGACCGACTTGTGGCTGGAGTGCCCGAGCGAACGTGAGAGGCGTCTCTTGTTGATGAGACTGGAAGCGGGAGTGACCGTAAGTGGACACGAGGAGCCGTGCGAGGCAGCGTGGAGCTCCTCTGGGCGGCAGGGGCAGCGTCCCAGAAAGGCGGCGAGCACCGAGACTGACTCAGCAGCACCGGGGATCTGAACAGACCGTGGTAATTAACAAGCAAAGGGTGTCCAGCAAAGCTCCACTGGTGAGTCTACCTTACATTTATAGAAGTGACTAACACCAAAAAATAGAAGAGGAGGGGTCTCTTTCTAATGCATTTTATGGTGCCGAGACAGCTTCAGAAGAATACATTTTGGACCCCTGCCTCAAACTGAGTGCAAGACCTAACTCAAATGGATCGGAGACCCAGATGCAAGAGCTAAAGCTATAAAGCTCCTAGAAGAACGCTGGTGGCGTAAATTTCTGTGGCCTTGGGTCAGGTGAGAACGGTTTCTTGAATACCAAGCAAAAACATACACAAATGTCTTCATACAAAAGCAAAAAAAAAAAAAGAGTAAAATCGTCTTTATTGAAATAAAATTAAATTCATCAAAGGGCACCATCAAGAAACTAAAAAAAGTCAACCCGTGTAAGAAAGGAAATGTTTGCCAAGTATCTGATAACGGTCTGGTGTCTAGAATATATGAAGACTTCTCACAACTCAGCCATCAAGGAAACAGTCTGATTAAAAGCATGGGTTAAGTACTTGAATAGACATTCCTCCAAAGGAGGTAAATGAACGTCCCATAAGGACGTGAAGAGCTGCTCAGTGTCAGTAATCACTAGAGGAATGGGCCCGAACCCCGGACATGTCACCTCTCGCCCCAGAGGGCGGCTCCTTTCAAACAACGGGAAGCGGGTGTTGGCGAGGAGGGGGAGAGGCCGCACCCTTCGGCACCGCTGCTGGGATGGGAATCGTGGTGTGGGGCGGCTGGGGCAGCTGTTCACACACCCGCGTGCACAGTCGTCTGAGCTGGAGGCTGCCCAGCGTCCATGCAGGCTGAGTGGGTAGCTGAGCCATGGTCCGTCCAACAAGGAGGTGGAGCAGGGCTGCGTGGTGATGTGCGATGGACCTTGAAACCAAGATGCTCGTTGGAAGAAGCCAGTCAGAGAGGGCCCTGAGGTGTACGAGTCCAGGAAGACGGTGTCCCCAATCAGCAGACTCACGGTGGGGCGGTGGTGGGGAGCAGGGTGGAGGGTGACGAAGAGCTTCTGCAGTCGATGCTGATGCTGGTCCATCACTCGGGCGTGTCCGGCTCTGCGACCCCTCGGGCTGCAGCACGCCAGGCTCCTCTGTCCTCACTGTCTCCCGGAGCTTGTTCAAACTCATGTCCGTAGAGTCGGTGACACCATCCAAACATCCTGGCCCCTTCTCCTCCTGCCTTCAGTCTTTCCCGGCATCAGGGTGTTTTCCAGTAAGTCAGCTCTTCGCATCAGGGGGCCAAAGTATTAGAGCTTCAGCATCAGTCCTTCCGATGAATATTCAGGGCCCATTTCCTTTAGGTTGGACTGGTTGGATCTCCTTGCAGTCCAGGGGACTCTCAAGAGCCTTCTCCAACACCATAGTTCAAAAGCATCAATTCTTTGGTGCTCAGCTGTCTTTATGGTCCAGCTCTCACGTTGCAAATATACTAAAACTACTGAATTGTTCACATTGAAATGGTGTGATGGTAGATTTTATGTAAATTTTGTCTAAAAAATGAATTCTTCAAAAAATGGTTTTGTAACATTAATGCCTGAGAACCTTGTGAGGCTCATTGAGAAGGTGCCCCTAAAGTAACCTTGCCTCCTTCAGTGACTCGGTGGGTGGTGGCTGGGGGCCCTGGCGCGTGGTGCAGCGGGCCCTCTGGCCTGGCCGCCTGGTGGGCGTTGACGGCCAGTCTGAGCCCCTCGGGGAGGGCCTGGGCCACCCCCTGGGGCTCCCGCAGGCCCCTTCCCTCTGCAAGCCAGGCTGTCAATCGCCGTCTCTGCCCGCAGCCTGCCACTTGAGCAATTTGCTGTAAAAAGGCCATTTCAAAGAAAGGCGTCTTTGCGTCACAAGGTCTCAGCGTCTGATCCGTGGGGCCGTGTTCACGAAGGACCCAGGGCCATGCGGGGCCGGCATGGGGGCCACCTGGGGTGGTGGCGGGTGTCCCTGGGAAGCAGGCGCTTCTTCAGTGCTCTGTGGGCGGAACAGGGCTGGGCCTGTGAGCCCCGAGGCAGCGCGGGCCTGGAGCGGCGGGCAGAGGGGCTGAGGCTGTGCGTGGCCTGTGCCGTGAGTGAGGGGCCCGGGCGGCCCACGCCCCACAGCTCGTCCTAGGGCACCGGGTGCACACAGAGCTGGCCACCGTGGCCTTCTCTTCTGCATCGATGGGGACTCACAGGAGGCGCTCCGTTTGCCGTGACTGGTGGCCTGTGTGAGCAGGGACCCAAGGCTGCGAGCATGTGCTGGTGGCCGTGATCAGCGTGGGGTCTGGACACAGAGACCTCATGACTGGCCTCCAGAGCCCGCGTGCCTGGGGACTGCGGTGGGGTGCATGCGTGGAGCCAGCAGCCGGCGCCTGCTCCCAGGCCGTGCGTGTGTGTTTTCGATGATGGCTCTGGTGGCCTCCAGTGTCACCTGGGGCCTGACGACGGGGAGCTGGCGGGGTTGCTGTGCGGACATTCACAGATGACAGGGAGCCGGGGGGCCGTGGGGGGCAGACGTTCACAGACGACAGGGAGCTGGCAGGGCTTCATTGCAGACATTCACAGACAACGGGGCGGGGGGGGCGGGGGCGGGGGTGCTGTTCAGACGTTCACAGTCGACGGGGGCGGGGCGGGGCGCGCCGGCTTGTGTGGGGCCCCAGGGCGCCTCCTCCTTGGTGCCTGGAGGTGGGTCCACGTGGTGGTCGGGCTCCGCTCTGGAGGCCTCCGTGGCGGGTGAGGCTCCTTCTCTCCTCCAGGAGTTTCAGGAAGTTCAGTAAGTGTTCACAGTCATGCCAGGCCTTCGCTTTTCTCCGCCTTCTATTCACACGCCTAGGCTTGTTCTCTGAGTTATCCACTGGCAACCTTCGGCCGGCGTCTCCTGAATGTCGTTGAATTATCGCAGCTGCTCAGTTCCTCCCTGCCCACCCTGCCCAGCGCCGCTCACTCCAGACTCCCTGCGGGGTGGAGGGTCACCAGTGAAAACGGAGTCGCTGCGTGGATGTCCCTGAAGTGTCTTTTCCCCCGTGTTGGTCTGAGTGGAGAACTAGACCTTGCCTGTAGGGGGACTCCTGGTAGAGTCACTCAGTGGGTGAGCGGCAGCCCACCCACTCCTGACCCTGACCTGGGGACCCACCCACTCCTGACCCTGACAGCCCACCCACTCCTGACCCTGACCTGGCGGCCCACCCACTCCTGACCGTGACCTGGGGACCCACCCACTCCTGACCCTGACCTGGGGACCCACCCACTCCTGACCCTGACCTGGCGGCCCACCCACTCCTGACCCTGACCTGGGGACCCACCCACTCCTGACCCTGGTGGCCCACCCACTCCTGACCCTGACCTGGGGACCCTCCCACTCCTGACCCTGACCTGGGGACCCACCCACTCCTGACCCTGACCTGGGGACCAACCCACTCCTGACCCTGGCGGCCCACCCACTCCTGACCCTGACCTGGGGACCCACCCACTCCTGACCCTGACGGCCCACCCACTCCTGACCCTGACCTGGTGGCCCACCCACTCCTGACCCTGACCTGGGGACCCACCCACTCCTGACCCTGACGGCCCACCCACTCCTGACCCTGACCTGGCGGCCCACCCACTCCTGACCCTGACCTGGGGACCCACCCACTCCTGACCCTGACCTGGGGACCCACCCACTCCTGACCCTGACCCTGGCGGCCCACCCACTCCTGACCCTGACCCTGGCGGCCCACCCACTCCTGACCCTGACCCTGGCGGCCCACCCACTCCTGACCCTGACGCCCCACCCACTGCTGACCCTGACCCCACGCTGTGCACTCCCGGGCCCAGGCCCCCGGGGGCCCCTGCGGCCCGCTGCCCCGTGTAGGCGGGTGGGCCCCAGCCTCTGCTGGAGTCTTCGTGGCTCTCCTGTCGCCTTTCTGGAGCCCCGGGTGGTGCTTCCTCTACGGCAAACTGGTCTTCTCAGCGGGGAGGCACCCCTCACCACCGCACCTGCTTGCACTCTGCCCTCTTCAGACGTGGCACTCGCCCCGGGCCTCTGGGTGACACCTCATCCAGGGGCAGCCCGGGCCTTGGCTGGGGCTCGCTGCCTTCCCACTCGTGGGGCCGCAGCCTTCCTTGTCACTGGATAAGCTGTGGGGCATTCCCACAGCCCTGCAGCAGGACGCAGGGAGCCCGAGGCCGCGTCTAAGGCGATCGCAAGGGTTACGCAGAAGGTCGGAAGCAGAGCGCGCGCCGTGTGTCAGGGAGTCCATCCGTCTCTGAACAAAGTGCGTTTCTTCTGAGGAATCTCGAGGGGTGAACAGTGTCCCTGGGTCCCCTCATGCAACGCGCAGGTGGTGGGGGCAGGGCGGACCCCCCCCGCCCCCCGCCCCAGGACCACGCAGCCCCAGCCGCCGCTGCCCCCCCGCCGGCTGCCCCAACCCAGACCCACTAGGCGCTTTTTCCCCTGGGCCCCAGGCGGCATCTGCAAGGTGAGGTCAGGAGTCCTGCCCCAAGGCGTGGTCTTGGGGGCTCTCGGGCCCCGTCCTGTGGGTGAGCGGAGGGGTGCTCCTGCTTCCCCGACCAGGCCTGCCGTGGAAAGGCCGCTTCTGTCTTCGTCGGCTCTTCAAGGGCAAGAGGAACTGAGCGGCACTGGCCTTTCTCCAGGCGCGTGTCAGCCCCGGGCCCCGTGCCTGGGGCGGACGCGCAATTGGCAGGCGAGCGGCTCTGTGGGCACAGCAGGGCTGGGCGGGCGCCTCCCTGGGGCCAGTGAGGGAGCGCCTGGCAGCTTTTCGAGCCTGACTTCTCCCGTCCTCCCGTCCTTCCAGCCCGGGGGGCGCCCCGCAGGTGCTGATCAGGCGGAGACTAGAGGGAGTGTGGCCGCGCCTGCTCCTCCCCGGGAGCCCTGCGGGCCACGGCCGCACGCCTGGTGGACGCAGTGGACGCCAGCCTCCCGGGAAGGCTTCTGGCCGGCGGGTTGTCAGGACAGCAGCGTCTGGGGAGAATGAACGGGTGTACCGGGCTGTGTTGCCCAGGTGGCGCCCAGGCAGCCGGAAGGATTGTCGCGGGTTCGGGGTCAGTTGCAGGCCTGGAGGGCGCTGCTGGCACTGTCTGCAGGCTGGAGCCTCGGTCAGAGTGGCTGCTGGGGTCCTCTGGCGACTCGGGAGCACACAGGGGTAGACGGTGCTGTCTCAATTTCATGTTGGCCCAAGCTCACAGGTGCGCTCAGAGCCCGCGGCCTGGTGCTGCCCTCTGACCGCCTGGCCCGGCCAGGACGGCAGGGAGGCGTCGGGCCCCCCAGCCCTTTGCCCCCCTGGCCTGGCTGTTGTCCTCGGGCAGCTGTGCTCCTTCCCTCCCCTCTTGGTCCTGGTTCTGCTGGTCCTGGTTTTTATCCCGTCTCCTGTGCTGGGCCATGAGCTCCCTGAGGACAGGAGGTGTGACCTTATGAAACCCTTTTCCTCATTTTTCATTTCTGTAGTGCTCACCTCGAGGCTAGGGGCTCAGGGTGCTCAGTGAGTGAAGGCCCGAGCCTGCGCTGACCAGCACCCCTGGGACGCCGTGGGGCCTAGAGAGACCGGTGCACACGAGAGGCCGGGTCACCTCATTACTCAGCTGCTGTCTCCTCCTGGAGGTGCTCCTGAGAGCCAAGTGCGAGGGTCCGGGCAGCTGCTCTAGAGGGTCTGAGGGCCCCCACTGCGTCTGGCCCTGCGCCCCTGTTGCCCCAGGGGGGCTGCACCAAACCAGCCTCGGGCCCCCTCCCCAGAATTTGGAGCTGTCCCACCCCTGCAGTTACAGGCTGGTAATGGATCGGCTAAATTGAGATATTCATTACAGTTGGACTTGAATTGAAATTGCAGAGGGTGATTTTCCTTCTCACGTTTCAAGGTCAGATGAGAGTATTTTCTGTGTGGCCTTTGTTTATCTGGGAATGCAAATTGAATTTGGTGGTTCCGGTTGATAGGACGTTGGGGGCGGTGGCCGGGCGGCGGGCCCCTCAGCCTGCTCCTCTCCGGCCCCTTGATCGCAGTTACGTCAGCCTCTGCTTGCCTCATTCTCTGGTTCTGTTTCTGCTGTTTGGATTTTTAAAATTTTTTTCTGAGAAATGTGTGCTGACCTTTGGAGACATTTAAGGATTGAAATTAGATGCTGTACGTGAAGACGGCTGTGTGCCACCAGCCTGGGCATCCTGGGCTCCCCTCCCAGGTGGCCCTTCTCGAGTCTGAGCAGGACCCGGGCCGGAGGGGCACCTGCATCCCGCCCTTGACTCCCCATACACGCCAGCGCTGCCCCTGCGTGAGACTTGGGGCGCCCTGAGCTCAGCCCTGCGAGCCCGGCTGGCTGGGCATCGGGGCTCCCGAGTACACAGGTGGGCTCTGAGTGGGTGGGCTCTGGAGGCTCCTCTGTCCGGGGAGTTATGGGTCCCCCTCTGGGTCCCCCTCTGGGCCCCCAGAAGCCGCGCTGGTTTCCCCCCTCCTGCGTGTGTGCTGCCCCGGGGGCCCAGCCAGGCGCCACGGGGGCAGGAGCCCCAGTGTGGGGGGCACCCTGTCCTCTGGGACAGCGTTCCTGAAACCAGCGCCTGGCTCTGTCTCACCAGCCGCCCCTGCCCTGTCGGGCTGCCACGCGGCTCCCGGCCAGGCCTGTGGACACGGGTGCGCCTCCCTGAGGCTGGACCAAGCTGGGCCGGGTCTTGGACCGGGCCGTCCTGCAAATGCAGGCCATGAGGCGGCCACAGGCCTCGCCGTGTGGCGGGTGTCTCATCCCCGTGGTGCTGAGGTCTGCCTCCAGGTGGGTTTGTGTGTTTGGTCAGGAAGGGGGACACTGAGCAGGCAGCAGTGGGGCAGGGCGGCCTGGCCCAGGGCTGCGGGTGCGGGTGGGGCGCCTGTGGTAGGGCCGGGTGTCGGGGGCGGGGCCTGCAGGCTGTCCGCCTGCTCCTGTGGGAGCATCGGTCTCGGGAGCAGCTCTGCCCTTCCTCCCGTGAGTACCCCCCTCACCTGGCTCCCTCCTAGTCCCTCCGTCCACTGTTTATCCTCTGGGCCGTGGCTTCCAGCAGTAAACCCTGAGTTCTGGCGGTGAGAAAGTCCCTGTTGTGTGGGGGGCCCCGGCGGTGTAGTGCCCCCTGGTTCCCCCACCCCGGGGGGAGGCAGCGGAAGCTGAAGCCCTTCTGGCTGGAGGCTGGCCGCCCCTAAGCTGCCCTGCCATCCTTGCCACCTGAGAGCTTCTCCTGGATCTGACCACCTGGACGCTGGTGCTCGTGCCGAGTGCCCTGTACCCCTGCCCGCCCACTCCCTAGCCAGGGGTCCCGAGGGCCTCCTGTGCCCTGGACCACTCACCGTATGAACACACGTACGCGCACACACACGTGTGGGGCGCTGTACCCCGAGAGCCCTTGCTGTGGCTGACACACACACACCCACGCACACACCCCCCCCACACCCATGCACACACACACCCCACCACACACACCCACACACACACACCCACGTGCACACACACACCCCAACACACACACACACCCGACACCCACGCACACACACCCCCCCACACCCATGCACACACACACACCCCACCATACACACCCACCCACGTGCACACACACACACCCACACCCATGCACACACACACACACCCACCACACACACACACACCCACGTGCACACACACACCCCAACACACACACACACCCGACACCCACGCACACACACCCCCCCACACCCATGCACACACACACACCCCACCATACACACCCACCCACGTGCACGCACACACCCCCCCACACCCATGCACACACACACACACACCCCACCACACACACACACACACCCGACACCCATGCACACACACACCCCAACACACACACCCACGCGCGCGCGCACACACACACACACACACACACACATCCCCCTCTGCACCCCGGGCTCCCTCTGTGGGCCTTGCCTGCCGCCTCAGGGCGTCTTGGCGGCCCTGCCGTTGGAGCTGCTGGTGACCTTGCTCCCAGCCGAACCCCTGACCTCCTTTGGGTACGTGTGCATGGCTCGCTTGTGTCCCTGAATCCTGCTGGGTCTTGCCCGCCAGCCGCGGCCCACGTGGGGTCAGCTCGCTCTCTCCCCTCTTTCTGCCTCTGGGACCTCGGCTCCAACCCGCAGCCCTGGAGGGTTTTCAGCTTTTGAGGATTCCCTGAGGAGCTGTGGTGGCCCCGAGCTTCGTGGTCATCCTCGGGCGGCTCTGCGGCTGCCCCAGGGGTGTGGAGAGGGCCTCTGAGCTCTGCGGCTGGCATGCAGCCCCATCCTTCCCAACGAACACACGGCCGCCTGCCTGTCCCCAGTGGCCCGGGGCGCGCGGCCACTGTACTAGAGTGGCTGGCAGTGGGCCCGTGCCCTTGTCGGCAGAGGTGTGTGCTGGGTCCTCGCGCGGGACAGAGGTGCTGGGGAGCGTGTGTCGGCCGGGTCCGCTCTCCGCTCCTCGGAGCCCGAGGCAAGGATGCGCTGAGGACTCTGAGCAGCTGGGGACGGTCACTGACAGTGACCTGTTTGCTGCCATGTGACCGCCAGGCATCTGAGCCTCGGCGGGCGCCTGGTGCTGCCTGGGGAACACTCCCGGGCACTCGTCACAAATCAAGCTCTGCCTCCTCCCGCCGTCCAAGCGAGCGTCTGGACCATGTCACTGCCCAGAGGGATCACGCACTTCAGGGCTGTTCTTGGTGGGAACTCGGGTCCAGCCACAGGAGCACCGTTTCCGCCCTCTGAGCTGCCCTGCCAGGCAGGCCTGGGTGGGAAGCCACTGCCCCAGACGCAGCTCAGAGTGGGGCCCCGACAGGGCCAGTGTCCTTCCCGGCTGGGCTGCCTGGCCCCGCCCTGCCCTCCTGCCTCCCAGCGGTGCTGCGCGGCCGCACGTGCCAGCCCTGACCGGTGTCTGATGCCGTGGCGGCTGGAGCTGCCGGGGGAGGATGTGGAGGGCCGGCCCCCCGCCGTCGGGAGAAGGGCATGGTGGCTCCTGCAGCCTCACAGCGCCTGACGCCCTTCACCGCTCCTCGCACGCAGGCCTTTCTGCGCGGGGTGCGCTGAAGACGACAATGTCCGGGCAGCATGAGCGGCCCTGCCTGCAGAGCGCGCTTTCGTGCTCAGGCCTTACCCCCTCCTGCAGACGCGGGCGCAAACAGGCGTTAATGGACGGACAAGCTGGCCGGCTACTCCCCTGAGAAACGAGGGCCTCTCTTTGAGCTCCCAGGGGTGCACGAAAATGCCACTGACCCCAGGGTTCAGCGTGAGCACAGAGCCAGAAGTTTAATTTTTTATGAGTTTCTCCCCTGCTTCAGCAGAAGGGCCACGATGGAGCGAGAGAAAGTTCCCGCGGAGAGGAGGGGCTGTGTGGAGAGAAGGTTCCCGCGGAGAGGAGGGGCTGTGCGATTGGACGCCTGTGTCCCGCCCAGAGGTGCTGGCGGCCGTGTGTGTGTCGGGCTGCAGGCCTGTTCTGCCGAGTCCGCTCCCCAACAACCCCACCCCGGGCGCTCCGGGAGGGGGGCCCCGGCCTGTGGGCAGGTGGGGCAGGCTGATCTGGGACGTTACCGGGTGAGATCTTGGGAACATCGGGAAAGCAGGCTCCTGGGGGAGCAGCACGTTTGCGCCAGTTTGTTCAGCCCTTGTCCCCCGAGGCCGAGCTGTTCACGGCCCCTCCTCTCCTGCCCATGGGGGCGTCCCCACCCTGCGAGGTCACTTCTGTGGGCACAGCCTGTGCTCCTAGCCGCTTCCCTCCTCCTCCGTCCCCTGCGGGCATCTCTGCTGCTTTGCTCTGGGAGGTGGTCTCGGCCCCACTCGCTCCCGGCTGCTTCTTCCGTGCAGCCCTCCTCGGCTGCTCTTCGTCCTCTTTCTGTCTGCCCTCTGGCCCCTGTGGCCCTCGCACACACCGGTGGCTTCAGAGCCCCTGGTGCTGCCCTCTGTGGGCGGGTGCGCTGCCGCGTAGGCTGACCCTCTGCTCTGCCTGCCCTCGCTCTGGCCCTTGCTCCTGAGGTGACCGCGTGCTCGCTTCCTGTCTGCCTCTGCCCCGTGGCTCCTGCGCCCCCGCCCTCCTCTCCAGCCTTCTTCTCCAGCTCTGCCCTGCCAGGCGGTGCAGGAGGCGCTGGGGGGAGGGAGCCGCACGCCTTGGGCAGGAGGCCTGCCAGCCCTCCTCTGAAGAGGGGGCCCCCCCCCCCGCTCCCCCTTGTGCTTGGGGTTCGGGGCAGCACAACCCCGCCCCATGCCCTCGGCCTGCTCAGACAAGGGAGCCCAAGCTTCTCTGTTTAAATCACGAGGCGGAGCTGTGATTCAAGCGCTCTGAGCGTCCCCACCTGAAGTCAGTGATTCCAGAGTCATGTCACAGCCCTTGATTGTTCAGTTGGCCTTTGAATAGTTCCAAATTGAACTGGAGCTCAAAATAGCCTGTTAACAAGTCTGTTCCAAATGAATATTTATACGCTTGTTTTTTAATATCATTTTATGCTTTAGTTACACATCACCTCGAGGTGGCAGGTGCCGTTGGCCAGCTGTGCAGCGGGGTCGGGGGGCTCAGTCTTAGGATGAGGCTTTCTGGCGGGGCTGCCCGGGGTCAGGCGGCAGGGCAGGCGCGGGATCCTTGGGCGATGCCATCTCCTGCGGGGGCTGAGCCCTGTTTAGGTAGCCCAGACCAGGAGTTCTCTTACAGCGTTCTCTAAATGTGTGTTTCACGTTTACTCTCAAATTAGCTGTTTAAAGAATTGCAGTAAATTATAATAAAAAACTACAGACTTACTCAGATGTGAAATAGGAAAGGTTAGCGTGGTGGAGACCACCCCCAAAGAGAGCGCTGCCCGCCATCCCTGTGGATTAAGGTTTTCTTGAAAATCGTGTAATCGAGGCAAAAAAATAATTGGACACCCAAGAATAATGCAAGGTGCAGGTGGCCTCTGTGGGCCTCAGCTCCAGCTGTTCATGTCTTCAGAGTCATCTCGGTGTAGTCTTTGGGCGTCAGCCCAGGTAAATGTTACAACTCGCAGCTTATGACGGGATCCTGATAAAACCTCCAAAGGAAAGAACAGGAACTTCTCTGGTGGTTCAGTGGTGAAGACTCCGTGCCTGTGGTGCGAAGGCTGTGGGTTTGATCCCTGGTTGGGGATGGTGCGTGGCGTGGCTGAAAAAAGACAGAAAGAAACAGAGGAGAATATTAAAGGTTTTCTGGAAAGAGGTTTTCTCTACTTGGAGTGGCGTGAGCTTGGCGTCTGACGTCCACACCGCACGGTGCTCCTGCCACGCCTGATGCCCCGGGGCTGGCACCTCCCTGCCCCGCGGTGGCGTGCCTCCCGGGAGCTCTCCTGGTAGCTGTCCCCTCACAGAGCACGGGGGTGTCTGTGTGCAGGCACCTCTGACGTGGGCGGGATGGGACAGGGCTCTGAAAGTCAGTGTGGGAACAGTCCAAGGCAGAGGATGGCCCAGCAGGCTGTGAAGGACGGGGGACATTTTGAGGGGAGTGCTGGGCTTCGGGCCCAGGGCCGCCCACCCCGGTCTGTGGTTGAGGGTGGCTCTGGGCCCCCGGGTCCACCCTGCTGGAGCTCTGCACGATCCGGGGGTGGGAAGGGGCCTCCGCGGGCCTGTGGGAAGTGCTCCAGGCTGGCCTGGCTCTTTCAGAGGCACCTTCGAGCGCGTGGCCGGCGATCTTCCCCACTGCGTGAGACACGTTCTGGGGTCACCCTGGGCCCCGTTTGAATCCGGAGTCTCAGCTGTTCAGAAGTGGGGGGTGGGCTGGGCGCGCTTGCGGCTCCGTCTCGGGGCTGAGTGATGTGTGGGCACTGGGCCTGACCCCTCTGCCCTTCGGCCCCTGCAGCGCCCGGGAGCTGGAGAAGGCCCGACTGCAGCTCCAGGAAGAGGTCCGCCAGCTCGGCGGCCAGCTGCTGGAGGAGAGGAAGCGGCGTGAGACGCACGAGGCCCTGGCACGGCGGCTGCAGAAGCGAGTGCTGCTGCTGACGAAGGTACGAGCGGCGCCCGGGGCCAGCCCCCACCCCCGTGTCCACCCTCCCAGGCCAGCGGCTCAGGGCCCCTGTGTCTTCAGCCCCAGGCCAGCAGATCCCCAGCCGGCCCCCGCATCCACACCCTCCCAGGCCAGCGGCTCAGGGCCCCCTGTGTCTTCAGCCCCAGGCCAGCGGCCCCCAGCCGGCCCCCGCGTCCACCCTCCCAGGCCAGCAGATCCCCAGCCGGCCCCCGCATCCACCCTCCCAGGCCAGCAGATCCCCAGCCGGCCCCCGCGTCCACCCTCCCAGGCCAGCAGATCCCCAGCCGGCCCCCGCGTCCACCCTCCCAGGCCAGCAGATCCCCAGCCGGCCCCCGCGTCCACCCTCCCAGGCCAGCAGATCCCCAGCCGGCCCCCGCGTCCACCCTCCCAGGCCAGCAGATCCCCAGCCGGCCCCCGCGTCCACCCTCCCAGGCCAGCGGCCCCCGGCCGGCCCCCGCGTCCACCCTCCCAGGCCAGCAGATCCCCAGCCGGCCCCCGCATCCACCCTCCCAGGCCAGCGGCCCCCGCGTCCACGCTCAGTCATCTCCCCAGGCCTATGGTGGCCTAGTCTCGGCCACGCGATGCACTCATAGCCCTCAGCAACGTGTCTCACTGCTGGAGCGGTTAGCCACCCACGGAGCTGCCTGGGAGTCACGGCTCAGGCCAGGCCAGCTCCCCTGTCCCTGGGCGGGGGGGGGGGGGGGGCGTCTTGGCCGTGTGGCCGCCTTGTCTTCACCCTGCCTCTTCAGGAGGCTCTGAGATGCTGACCCGGAAGCCCCGCTGCTCCTCTCCTCCTGAGGGCCTCACGTGCCGACAGGGGTTCGGTCGTCGGCCCCAAGACCCTGGCTCCTCACGCGGGTCAGCCTCCCTCTGGCCTCAGGCAGGCCCAGCCTCTCCTTCAGAGCCCAGTGAGCAGAGGCTGGCATGCACTGTGGGCCGGGGTCTCCAACTGTGCTGAGCCTGGGGCTTCTGATGTCTGCCTCGATAAGCAGAGCATGAATTAAGGTTTTTGTGTGAGAGAGCGTAATTAAGACGTTGCCGTGGATGCTGAAATTTCAGAAGACGAGGCAGGAAAAAGCCAGAATCTGTCCTGAGATGCTCTCGTGGGGGGCAGGTGGGGGCGTCCAGCTGCTGGCAGGCTGATGCTGAGGGGCTGGGCGGACCCCGACCTGGGAGGGGGCAGTTCGCCCGGGACGCACCAGGAGCTAGTACTACGTGTGACAACCGTGTGTTCTTGACAGTTTGATAAAAACCCGGGACCTCCTGGTCATGAGTCAGCTGGAGGAAGCCTGCTGTCTCACGGCCTGTGCCCCGCGGGTGTGCCCTGCCGTGAGTGTTGGGTGCGGCTTGTCCCACCAGTGATGTAGCAGGTGCCCCTCAGGGGAGACCCTCAGCCCTGCTGCCTCCGGGGCGGCCACGCTTTGCCCCATGGGCTGGCTCCCCAGGCCCCTCCCCTCCCCTCCGTCTCTCGTGTGTCCTGGTGTCTTTGCTGTGGGACACGCCCACGATACAGGCGTGTGATTGGCCCTACGGAAGCTACGGTCCCGGGGACAGGCGGGCAGGGCTGACACCCCCTGGTGTCTGCAGATGTGGCAGGTGCAGAGCTCGGCTTGGCTCCGGAGGAGTTTTGAAGGTGCTGAGGGTGGAGCTGAGACCTGGGACTTTGACCTTGGTGGAAGGAGCGTGGAGAACCGGGCCTCCCGGGCGGGGAGCCCCAATGTGGACGGCAGGAAGCCGCCGCGGCTCCAGACAAGACACTGGAAAGAACAGGGCGACCGAGGTCCACCAGCCATTGCTGACCCGCGTCCAACCCGAGGGCGCAGGGCGCGCGAGGGCCCAGAGGGGAGGCAGACGAGCTCAGGGCCAGGGCTCCGACGGGCGCCACCGGCGCCGGGGCCTGACCTCTGGGCTGGAGGCTGTGTGGTCCCTGATGCAGGAAGCACGGGGCTCTCCCCGGAGACGGGTGGGAGACCGTCCCTGTGACCGCAGGAGCACGGCTCGCTCGCTGGGTCTCTGTCCTCAGCCAGAGCTCAGGCCGGATGAGCCCGGCCCGCTCTGAGTGCTCCGCGCTGTTCCACACGGAAGTCGCTCAGCCGGCCTGGTGGTTCTCACCGGGACGGTGCTCGCGGGGTGCTGGGAAGACTCCAGAAGGACCAGATGGGGGTTCCTGAAGGTTCAGAAATGGAACCACCGTGCGACCCAGCGGTCCCGGCTCTGGGCGTTTATCCAGAGGAGACAGAAGCAGCGTCTCGCAGAGAGCTCCGCACCCCTCGTTTGTCGCAGCTCTATTCCTGAAGCCCGGAGGACCCCTCGGGGGATGGTCGGTAAAGAAGTGGAGGTTGTGCGGCGGCCGCTCCTCAGCCGTGGAGATCCTGCCGCCTGCGACGGTGTGGCTGGACCTGCGGTCGTTACACTGAGATTACTCAGACAGAGACGGTCTTGCCTGTGGGTGGGATCTAAGAAAGCTGAGCGTATGAAAGAGGCCAGGCTGGAGGCTGCCGGCGGCGGGGGTCGGGTGGGAGGGATGGGGGAAAGTGGTCAGGAGGACAGATAAGTGGTGGTGGGGGGTGGACACAGGGCAAGGCCCACCCCTGCCTGTCCGCCCCGCGAGGCTCTGGGCTGCCCGTGCAGCGGGGCAGAGGGTGCGTGCCTCCCGGTGGGCGGCTCTCCGGCCTCAGCTGCCTGTGGCCCCAGAGCAGCCCCTTCAGGCTTTGGGAGGAGGCACCCCGTGGGCCTGCGCGGGTCCTGCTGTGGTGTCAGGGCCGGTCCACTGCCGTGCAGTTCAGTCACAGCCAGTGAGGCTCTCTGGGAGGGTGCAGCCCCTGACCATCCACAGGTGGCACAGCCTGGCCACTTGGAGAGCTCACGAGCTGTCCCCGTGCAGGGCCCACCAGCCCCGTCGATGTCACCCACGGCTGGTGCCTGCGCTGCCCCGCGAGTGAGTGTCCTGGGGCTGGATCGGCGGCCTGGAGGCCTGCTCTCCGTCAGGGAGGGCTGCAGGGGCGCGGGGCAGGGGCGCCTGCTCGGCGGGGCTGCGTGTCCACTGGCGCCTCCGCATTCGCGCGCTCGTGCTTGGCTTCAGTCTTGGGCACTTTCTGCCCTCGAGAGTCACTGCTCCCGGCTCCCAAGGCAGGAAATTTCCACTCCTCTCCCTGGCTCAGCAGGTTGGAAGGCAGCGGTGCATTCTGGCCTGATTCAGCCCGGCCTGGCCCGCTGCGCTCACGGGCGTAGGTCTGAGAGGCACATTGGTTGCCTGGCACTGACGGACAGCTTACATCGCCTGTCACTTGGAGGCGTGTTTGTGAGGGGTCGATATGGTCGCCCACGCAGCCCGGGTCCAGCACGCAGGATCCGTCCTGCCAGCCGAGTGATTAAGCCGTTCGTCAGGCCAGTCTGCGGAGGGTGGCCAGCCTGCCGCCTCCGGCTCGGTGCGGGGTGCACCCCCACCCACGTGGCCCCGTGGGTTCACACAGGGCCCCCTCGTGGTCTGTGAGCTCCCTCCTCGGGGCACCTCCTCGTGACAGCTGTCTGGCCTTGCAGTGTGGTTGCTCACGTTTCCCTGTGCTTCCTGGGGAGGTGCCCCCACCCTCTGGGCACCCCCAGCCCAGCCCTGGGCCGGTGTGGCGAGTGCACTGTCCCGCCCTCCGCTGGGCACTGGGCCAAGCCCGCCAAGGGGGCGCCCGCTCCCGCGAGCCATCGAGGGCCCTGTTTCCATGCTTGACATTTCGGAGTACAGTGTTTGGAGGGTGCGATTTTATTTTGAGACCTTATTAAGCATCTCCAGTCTAAGAGTTTAATTGTTACTGATAGCTAAGAGTGTAATTACCTTGGTGAAATACCCTGACTATTTTAAGCAATTGAAAACTGGCTTCCAGAACTGGGTGAACACAGACCATTTTCCTATTTGAAATGCGCTATTTCCAGCGCGCCCCTAATACTCCACAATATGGTTACAGAATCCTATTTATAGACTTTAAGCAGTGAAAGCTAACTTTTTGCATGAAATTTTAAAAAATGAAAATAAACTCCCCTCTTCTCCCCACCCCCAGTTCCCTGGGGGCGCGGCCTTTGGAGGAGGACAGCAGTTACTGCCGGCCGGCTTTCTCGGGGGCATGGTCTGGGGGTGATGACATCCCCCTCATGGCTCCCCACCGTTGCTGCTTAAGAAACAGATACGAGGGCAGAAGGTGAGGCAGGAAGTGCTGGGGGGCCCCCAGGAGAGGCCGGGGTTCCTCTTTCCTCGTGTACAGACGAGGTTGTGCTGGAGGAGGCCCAGGAGCAAGGTGGGCACCCTGCCTGGGCTGGGGGAGCCGTGTCGCTAGGGGCTCCCTGAGGACGGGGCGCCCCCTTTGCCCAGGGGTCCACGCTGTGCCCAGGGGGCTCTGTCGAGCCTCCTGGTCCTTTTCCGACCGAGGGCCTCGGCTTGGGTGTCGGCGTTGGCATAAGGCTATTTATCTTGCGTAAATGCAGCTCTTTCTGTTCCTCGTGTTCACTGGGCGGCTTAGAAAAGGGCAGTCATTACATAGGAACTGTGTGAGGCGGGGCTTGTCCAGCTGCTGCCGCGGGTCAGCAGCCAGTGGCTCCGCAGAGGGAGGTCCAGGCTTGGGCGGGGGCCGGCACGACCCCGCGGTTCTCTGCAGAAGCCCAGCGCCCCCAGAGCCTGCTGGTACCCGCCCGCAGCGCGAGAGTGGCCTGCTGGCGGGAGTCTGCGCTCCTTCCTGATTGCAGGCGGCTCAGCCCCGCGGGCGAGGGCACAGCTCCGCCTCGTGTGGAGTCCCGCACACAGTTCCAGACTCCGTACACTGCGCAGTCTGGGCGTGTGTGTGTAAGGTCAGAAGGAAGGAGACCGCGGGGATTTCCGGGTTTTTCTGAGTTTCCCAGAGGCGATCCAGGCAGGTGGTCCTAACAGCTGTGTCCCCGGCAAGGGCAGGGTGAGGGCTGGCCCCTTTTCTGTGGATGCCCCGCGAGTGACGGGAGGGTCCTGGCCCGGGGACTGGTTGCATCTCGCTGGGTACAGAGGCGCCACCTTGTTTGTGAGACCTGCAGCCTGGGGAGGTGGGGGCCTCGGTGTCCCATCAGTGAAGGGCCTGCTCCCGCCTTGCCCGCCCTCTTTGGAGGTTTTCGAGGGTGCAGTGAGTCAAGAGGGGTATTTGGTGGGAGATGTGTGGCAGGCCCCTCTCCTGGGCCTGCTGACTCCCGAGTGAGCAGGACCGTCTGGTGATGAGCAGGCGGCGGCGTCTTCCTATGGGCCACCTGCTTCCATCTCGTCACCTTGACGTTGGCGCTTTGTGGGTGGCGACGGGCTGATCTTTGCCTGCCAGAGCCTGGAGACACTCCCTGCTTCAGTGTTCTGACCACTTGCACGTGCATGTGACGCGGAACACGGCTTGATCTGGGGTGTGAGCGAAGCAGGCAACAGGACGGTTTTCCCCATGGCAAGTGTCGTTACTCCAGCACCGTTTCTGAAACGACCCTTCGTCCCCTGTGTGCGGGCTGGTTGCTGCCTGAGTTGCCGACGGGCGGCGGAACTTCTGCGCGCTGGTCCCCCCTGTCCTCTGCCAGCGCCGCCGCCTTCACTGCGGCCGCCCGGTGGTGCTCTGATGCGGCGGTAAGCTCCAGAGGGATTGCCGCCCTTCAGGAGTCTCCGGCTCATCCTGGTCCTTCACTCGTCCTCGTACGTTTCAGAGCCCCTTTGTCAGTTTACGCACACAGTCTGCTGGGGAACGGTTGGGGTTACAGCGAATTTACAGTTTGTACATCAGTTTGGGGATAAACGGCCCCTTAGCACCATTTCATCTTCTCACCCCGAGCGCTGGCTGTCCCATTCCTTATCTGGGTCTTCGCGCACGCTCTCAGTGGCGGGCGTTTGCGGGTTTCTAGGGGGCGGTCTCGCGCCCTGTTAGGTACCCTCCCCCCGCGCGTGTTTCACGTACGGCAATGCGGCCTCCCAGGGTGGTCCTCCGCCGTGTGCGGCCCCCCGGGCCCCCCAGGTGGGAGCAGCCCCCGAGGAAACCGCCCCCTCTGCACCGGCCTCGCGCCTGCACGTTCTCGCGCCCGACCCAGCGCTGCAGCCTCCGGAGCAGGGGGCGCGCGGGTCTCGGGAAGCCCCGGTGGCTCCGCGGCACACGCGCCCCGTGTGCAGTTTGGCTCTGCACAGTCTTTGTCGGGTTTTGGACTTCCCTGGCGGCTCAGGCGGTAAAGCGTCTGTCTATAATGTGAGACCTGGGTTCGATCCCTGGGTTGGGAAGATTCCCTGGAGAAGGAAATGGCAACCCACTCCAGTACTTCTTGCCTTGAAAATCCCATGGACAGAGGAGCCTGGCGCAGGCTACTATCCGTGGGGCCACAAAGAGTCGGGTACGACCGGGCGACCTCACCTTCACTTTTGCTGGATTATGGAAGTCCCCATCGAGCGGTCGTTTTCTAAGGGCTTTTATCATCAGTGTCTGCCCCGTGAATTTTGGTGTGGGTTATTTTTATTTTCCTGTTGAAAATGTTTTCTCACATCCTTCCTCACTTTGCAAAGGCCGACCTTCAGGCGAGGTTTGCACGTTCCAAGCTCACTGCGCAGCAGATGGGAAGGCTGGAAGGGGATTCAAAGAGCCCAGGCGCGATCACTCTGCCCCTCGCTGAAGCGCAGGTTCTCGGGGGCGGCTCCTGTGAGCTGTGCTCCATGCTGCGGCAGCATGGGGTAGGCAGGCTCAGCGTCGGGGTCTCCCTCGGGTTGTGGTAGAGCAGGCGGGCAAAGCTCGAAGAAGCCAGGGCACAGCGCCTGGGAGAGGAGACGTGCTGGAGCCTGCGGGTGGGTCAGTTTTACGACCTTTAGAAAGAACACAGTTTAGACCCGCAGGAGTTTGTGACAGCAGTGGGAGGTGCATCTCAGCCAGCTTCCCCCGGGGGGGGGGGGGGCATCTCAGATGGTTCTAGTGCAGTGTCAGGACCAGGCCTGATGTTCATGCAGTATGTGTGAGTGTGTGTGTGCATATATGCATGAGTAAGTGTGAGTGCACTGCGTGAGTGCATGTGTGTGTGTGTGCATGCGTGTGTTGAGTGTGAACATGTGTGTGTTGACTGCACGTGTGTGCATGCATATGTGCGTGGGTGCATGCGTGTGTTGAGTGTGTGTGTGTTGCATTATGTTGAGTGTGTGAGTGCACATGTGTGTGTTGAGTGCATGCGTGTGTTGAGTGTGAGTGTGCATGTGTGTGCTGAGTGTGCATGCGTGTGTTGAGTGCCTGTGTGTGCATGTGTGTTGAGTGAGTGTGCGTGTGTTGAGTGTGTGTGAGTGTCCATGCTTGTGTGCGAGTGAGCACGTTTGTGCAGGTGAGAGTGTGTGTGAGATGCTGCTGTCCTTGTAGAAGCCCTGCTCAGAACGCGCTGCCACCACGAAGGCCTCCTTAGGCTGCACCTCAGCCCCCGGCCTCCCATCCCCAGCCCTAATCTAGTTTCCATCTCTGGGAATTTTGGCATTCCAAGGACACTGTGTAACAGTGGGCATCGAGTCTGTGCCATTTAAACTGCTGCTGATTGGCATGCTGTGACTTTATTTTTTAGAGTGGCTTAGGTCTTTCAAGTAAGGCAGCAGACAGAGTTCCCACGTCCTCCGCTGCCCGAGGCGGCCCTCCCGATGGCTCTGTGCACTGTGAGCGGCCCGCAGTCCAGCTGGGAAGTTCTGCGCTCCGTGAGCTGAGGCCCGCAGCCCATGCGCGGGTCGCCCTGTGCCGGGCCCTGTGGCTCTGGCCAGTGCTTGCTGTCAGGTGTGCCCACCGCAGGGCGCCGCTGTCAGCTGCCTCCCCCCCTGGGCCCCAGCCCTTTCGCTGTCTCGGTCGTTGCAGCTTTTCCCGAAGGTCATGCAGCTGGGGTCCCGCAGGGTCGTCTTTCAGACTGGCCTCTGTCATCAGTGGGGTGCCTTCCGGGAGCCTCGGTACCCTTTCTTGGCTTGACAGCTCCCTTCTTTTATCACTGAGTAAAATCCGTTATCTGGATGGATCTGCTTGTTTACCCCTCACTTGCTGGAAGTCTCGCTTGCGTTTCTGAAGGCTTTCGTGTGGACCTGAGTTTTCCTGTCAGTACCGGAGCCGCCTGGAGAGTGTTCAGCTGTGAGTGCGTTTGATCGCAGCGCGTCCTGCAGCCGTCGCGGGCCCCTGCCGCGTGTGGCTTTCGCACATCGTGTCTTCTCCCCTTTCTGTGGGAGCCCTGGAGGCAGGGGTGTTTCCGTGTTACTGTTGAGGACTCTGAAACTCGGAGCAGGCGGGTGGCGTTGCACCTTGAAGCGGTGGGTTCTGCTCTGGTCTCTGCTTGGTCCCTCGGCAGTGGCTGCCGGCACCTTCAGCATCTCAGGTTTTGTTTTCATCACACCTGCGAGCGGAACCGAGGGGGCCTGGCTGTGGTGTTCAGAGGCCCCCGTCCACTTTCCCGTGACGGGTAAGGGGGCAGCGAGGACTCGGGGGCTGTGTGGTGTGAGCAGGCCTGATAAGCACTGCCTGGCCCCCTGGGGGTCTGCGGGGCCCCCTCAGCAGCAGCTGCCCCGGCCCTCACACCCCCGAGGCGGGACCCTACCCCGCAGCCGCCCCGGCCGGCCGGGCCTGAGTACCTCCTGTGGCTGCTGCCCCTGGCCCACGCCGAGGCCTCCCACCCGGGAGAAGAGCTGAGCACGTCTGTTTCTCGGGCAGAAGAGCAGAAGGGCCACCAGCCGCTTCTAATCACGCGTCTCCATGCTCCTCTCACAGCCGTCCTTGGCCTCGATGAGCTTCCTAATCTTATTAGAAGGGTTTCTCTCCCCTGCCTCCTCTTTTAATGCTGGGAATTCGTGGTTTGGGGAGCACAGGAGGAAATACTTAAGAAGCTCAGAACCTGCTCTGTCTTCTGAGAAGCAGAATCCTCTTTGTGTGACTCTGGTGTGCTCTTTGCCACCCACCGAGGCTTGGATCAGGGGTGCCATGCCCCTTCCCCGTTTCCCTCTCAGGAAACTGCAGTCCGAGTGGGGCCGGGATGCTGGCGGGATGGAGTGGTGGCTTGGGTTGGTGGCTCCTGCCGGGCGGGGCTCCTCTGGACCCCCCTCCCCTGCCCTCTGCCCATGACCCTGCCCCCAGTTAGGGGGAGTCCTGGGACTGGGGTATGGCTGTCCTGCCTGGGTGTCTGAATGCCGCTCTGCTCCCAGACAATAGTCTGCACCTGGGGCTGGCCTTCCTCTGAGGCCCCCTGGGCCTGGCTGCCCGAGGGCCGGGGTCGCGCTCTCCGCCCAGGAAGGGCGCGGGGCAGCGGTGTTCGCCTGCCTCACGTTCAGGCTCGGGTTCAGCCTCTGCTCTCTTCCGAATGCCGGCCCCTGAATGCTGTCCCCCTGGGGGCCTCTTCCTGGCCCCCAGACAAGCCCCGAGGAGGGTCATGAGCGCCAGCCGGCCCCACTGCTCGGCCCAGCGCCCCCCGCCCCAGCTGAGCAGGACCCTCTCGGCTGCAGAATTTAATTTCGCATGTTAAGATGTTGTCCTTTCAGGTTACCTTTCCAGGCTGACGTTTCTATTATGTCCATTTAAGTAAGGAAGTCTTCCTGTTTTGTTATGGGAAAACACCATCTGCAGAGTTATTAGAAAGCCAGCCTTGTCGCCAGTATTGCATTATCCCACCAAGGGGGCAGCCGGACTGGGTCGCGGCAGGAAAAACTCCAGAGAGAAAAGCAATGTTAGGAAATATAATGAAATCAAAACAAAATGCCTTTCATCTCTCTCCAGTTTGAAGATGTTTATTAAGATAGATTCGTGGTTGCGTGGGAGAGGGGTGCTCTGGGTGGGCGGGGGGCCGTCGTGGCCTCCCTTAGAGAGCCCCCTCCTGCGGGCCGCGGGCCGCCCGTCTCCAGGTCCCTGCGCTGAGGGAGCTCGGCTCCCCGCCCCGCCGTGCCGACCCAGGCGCCCCGGGCTCCGGAAGCCGCAGGCTCTGCGGGGGGCGTGGTCCCCAGGGGCCCGCACCCTGGGCTTGCGTGAGCCTCGGCAGCAGCCCTGGTGGGACTGTGACCCAGAGCCGTGCTGGATGCTCCGTGGATGCTCCCAGCTCAGCGCAGCGCCTGCCCCCAGCCTGCTCCCTGGGGAAGGGCGAGCGGCTCTGTTTGCAGGAGTGCTGGCCTGTGACCCCGTGCCAGGAGGAGGATGCATGTCTGAGCCAGGATGTCCTTAAGCGGGACTCGAGTCACACCGCTTCGGTCTCAGCGCCCCCCCCGCGCCCCCCGTCTATGTGTGGCACTAGGAGGCTTTGCAGTCCCGGCCGCTGCTCCTGTCCGGCTGGCAGTGTCGCGCGGGCAGGGGCCTGGGAAGATGCCCTCCTGCCTCCCTGGTCTTCTGCCGCCTCCGTGCCCATCTCTGTCCCTCCCGAGAGGGCAGGGCCTGTGCTCTCGGGTTCCCCAGCAGTGAGCACACAGCGGGCACGTGGAACCTGGCTGGCACCCAGAATCTCAGCTCAGCGTCAAGTCCCTCACATGACAGACGAGGAGGCCACTCGACTGGAGCCCCAGGGGTGAGGGGCAGCGTTGCGGCGGGCCGCGGCCTCCTCCCACTTCTCACTGTGCGAGGGGGGCTCTCTGTCGCCCCCCACACCCCCCAGGCAGCCCCACACCCCTCCTGGCTGCCATTGAGCAGGGAGTGGGACCGCCTAAGTGCGCGCAGTGAGGTCTCCATACAGATGTGTCTGATGCTGTGACTTAAAGGCCCCGGTGCTGATTGTTCCCCCAACAGTGAAAGTGAGCAGAGCAGCTCCCCAGAGCAGGTGAGCGTGGCCGGGCAGGCGTCGGGGCGGCGTCCCTCTGACTGTGTGAGCCCTGCCCCTCCCTGCGCTCCGGGAGGCCGCCTGTCCTCCTCCCCCAGGGCTCCTCCCACAGCTCCTTCCTGGCTGGCTTGCAGCCTTTGTAAAACCGTCACAGTCTGTGCGCCAAGTCCGTAATTTTAAGCATCTCTGTGACCCATAGTCAGCTATGCAGTGTTCAATAATCAAGTGTGAGTACGTTCATTTTTAAATTAAAAAATACAGTGACGTGAAAACTAGAACGGGTAGAATTTCCACGGATCCCCCTCCCAGAGTCGCCCTGCGCGCCCCTGTGTCCCTGCCCCGGTGGTGACTCTGGAGGGTGCTCCGGCTGGTGGAGGCACCCGGCTGCGGGCGTCAGGCAGGCCTGGGGGCCGCGGGTATCGCTGCTCCTGCTTGGACTGCTCACGGGGGCGGGGACGGCGGAGCCACAGGCGTCGGCCCGGTCCGCACTCCCGTCCCCTGGGCCGGGTCCTCGCTGAGCTCAGCGCCCCGTGGGACACACTCCCTGCTCAAAGGCAGCCAGGAGGGGTGTGGGGGCTGCCTGTGGGGCTTGGCCTGTGACTCCACTCACACGGCGTGCGGGGATGCGGGGCCGGCCCGGCAGGAACCAGAGCGCTCCGCACCCGGCTTCACTCCTCGGTGCCTCTGTGCCGCCTGCGAAGCTCCGGTTCCCCGAGAACCCCTGTCCTTTGAGGTTCCTGAAGACAGTTTCCTGCGGAGCCCTGCACACTCACCGCGTCACTGTGCCGGTCTGCCTGTTGACGGCTCTGGGAGATCCCACGGGCGGGGGTACCCCGCTGGCGGGGCCTGTAGAGGTGAGCTTGCAAGCGCTGGACAGGCCCTGTCACTCCCAGTCTTGCTTGTTTGTTCTTGGGGTCTTTGTGTGGACTTTGTGTTTCTAACCTGCTGCGCTAAAATCCGCCGTCTTGTTTACTGAGCTGTGGTGCCTCTGTCTCCATTTCCTCACTGGGCAGCCAGCAGGCCGTGTTCCTCGCTCCGCCTCCCCGATGCCTCCCCTCCTCCCCCCGCAGGCCCTCGGCGGGGGGTGTCCCCAGGGCAGGGCTCTGGCCGAGAGGGAGGCTGGGGGGCCACCTGCCACAGCTGCCGGTCAGGAGGGTCTGCAGGCCTGGGAGGACGCGGCCGTCCTGGCTGCGAGTGTCCTGTGTACGCTTCAGATCTCCCTTGTTGTGGAGCCCTGTTCTCCTTTTAATTCAATTTCGAAGAAATCCAAATCTTTGAATAACCTTCATCCCGAAAGGAAAGGAAGTTGGCTGCAGGTGAAAATTGATGGTCATGCTCAAAGACATGGTTCCCTGCCAGGCAGCCTCTTGAGGCTGCTGCTAAAAATAGCCGCGGCGCCTCGCCGGGGGCGTTTGACTTGTCGCCAGGCCGCTCCCGGTGATTATCGCAGGCGTTGCAGGTGCCCGCAGCGCCCTCGGCCATTCCGGCCCGGGCATGTCCGCCTTCGGCTTGCGGAGGCCTGACGGCTCCTTCCCTGCCCCCTGCCTGCGCTGGGTCGTCCGGGTTCCGCTGAAAGGTTGTGAATGCGGAGGGACCCCATACCGCCCTCCCCCCGGTGGAGGCTCCCAGGGTCCTCTGTCTGGGCCTGGGCCCTCCCGTCACTGTCTTTGGCTCCCGGCTCCTTGCCCCTCCAGGCTGCCCCCGTCGGGCAGGGCGCCGGGCCCGGCTCTCTCTAGGCTCACCCTGGCATGGGCCTGGCCAGGCAGCTCACTGACAGCTGCAGCAGGACCGGAGGCGGCGGTCCCTCAGGGTGTCCAGTGAGGGGGCCGTGCCTGGCCCTTACGGGGCCCCGCTGCGCCCGGGCTGGCCTGTGCTGGGCTCTGTGGCGGCCCTTCTGCAGGAGGCCCCGGCCGCTGCCCTGGAAGCCTGCTTTTGCTCACCGAGCTCTTGAGGGGCTTGGAGACCCAGCAGCTGCGCCTGCAGCGGGGGCCGCCCTGTGCGCCTGGGCGGGGAGGTTTCGCTCCATGCTCTATTCTGGGGAAGAGGAGCCTGGGACTGCGGCTCAGAAGACAGCTGGAACCTGGGCTCTATCGTTCTGTGCCCTCTGCTTCTCACAGCAGGATTCCCAACCTTTAAACTTCTCTCCCTCTCCAGGAGGCCGAGGTGGGGGCCCACCCCAGAGACTGATTATGGGAGCCAGTGCTTTTGAAAGTATGATTCACCTGTAAACGAATATTCAGAAACGTGGCAGTGAGCTCACTGGACACTGACAGCGGGCTCTGCTGTCGTGTGGCATTTGGGTTCCTGAACACTACCCAGCCACCAGGCACCCACACCACTCAGCACCGCACTGGTGACGCAGTGCCAGGGCGGGAGAGCGTGGGGACACCGGCAGCGCAGTTTCACACGCGGCCAGCGATCGTGAAACAGACAGAGGCCACAGTGAAGCGGCACGTGGCCTAGAAGAGACCCGGGAGGGCGGGGGAGTGTGTGGCTGGGGTTTCCACTCCGCTCGGCCGGCTTCTTCCCCAGGGGTCTGCACGCCGCAGGCCAGCCCCTGCCGGTTTCGTCTGGCGTGCTGGAGAAATCCGTGCCTTCGGGTCTCACCCCGGGCTGGGAGGCAGGTGTCTGTCCCCGCATCGTGTCTGTCTTCCCGGGAACGTCTGTCCTTGCCTGGTGCGGGACCTGGGGCGAGCAGGTGTTTAGTGCCTGCTAAATCATCTTGTTACCTAGTTTTCATTAACTTTTATCGTCTAAGAATCATCTTTGAAAGTCGTGGAAGCTCTTCGAGCTAGAATTTGCAGGTTCCCTTTTTGTGGAAGAGGAATCTTAGCTGGGGAAGGTTGAGGAGTTGCAGTGGGGGAGGTAGGTCGTATCCAGGCAGGCATGTCCGGCTCCGCCCAGAGCCCCCGCCCCCACCCATCAGGGCATAGCCCCCTCCTGTCTGGGAGGGTGGGCCTCTGAGCGTGTGGGTTCTTGCACATGTGAGTCTGTGCCTGTGTGCAGGCGTGTGCGTGTGCCTGCACGTGTTAGCCTGTGCGTGTGTGCAGGCACGTGTGTGTGATTGCACGTGAGTCTGTGTGCGTGTGCGTGTGATTGCACCTGTGCGTGTGCAGGTGTGTGCGTGGCTGCGAGTGTGAGCGTGTGCAGGCACGCGTGTGTGCTTGTGCCTGCACTGAGTGTGCGTGTGTGCAGGCGTGTGTCTGCACGTGTGTGTGCGTGTGCCTGCACGTGTGTAGGTGCGTGTGCAAGCATGTGCATAGGTGTGTGCGTGTGCCTGCACGAGTGTGCGTGTGCAGGTGTGTGTGTAGGCGTGTGCATGTGCCTGCACATGTGTGCGCACATCTACAGGCGCATGTGTGTGCATGTGCCTGCACGTGAGTGTGCATGTGTACAGGCATGTGTGTGCCTGCACATGTGAGTGTGCGTGTTTGCAGGCGTGTGCATGTGCCTGCACGTGAGTGCGCATGTGTGCAAGCGTGTGTGCATGTGCCTGCATGTGTGAGTGTGCGCGTGTGCAGGCGTGTGCATGTGCCTGCACGTGTGAGTGTGCGCGTGTGTGCATGTGCCTGCATGTGTGTGTGTCTGTGCAGGTGTGTGTGCAGGCACGTGGGTAGGCGTGTGTGTGTGCCTGCACGTGAGTGTGCACGTGTGCAGGTGCATGTGTGCGTGTGCCTGCATGTGTGTGCGTCTGTGCAGGCATGTGCGTGTGCCTGCACGTGAGTGTGTGTGTGTGCAGGTGCCTGTGCAGGCGTGTGTGCAGGTGTGAGAGCATGTGCAGGCATGTGCACGTGCCTGCACGTGTGAGTGTGCGCGTGTGTGTGCAGGCGCGTGTGCGTGCGTGTGCCTGCGTGTGTGAGTGTGCGTGTGTGCAGGTGCGTGTGCAGGCGTGTGGGTAGGCATGTGCGTGTGCCTGCACGTGTGAGTGTGCGTGTGTGCAGGTGCGTGTGAGTGTGCGTGTGTGCAGGTGCGTGTGCAGGCGTGTGGGTAGGTGTGTGTGAGCATGTGCAGGCATGTGCACGTGCCTGCACGTGTGAGTGTGCGCGTGTGTGTGCAGGTGCGTGTGCAGGCGTGTGGGTAGGCATGTGCGTGTGCCTGCACGCGTGAGTGTGCGTGTGTGCAGGTGCGTGTGCAGGCGTGTGGGTAGGCATGTGCGTGTGCCTGCACGTGTGAGTGTGCGTGTGTGCAGGTGCGTGTGCAGGCGTGTGGGTAGGCATGTGCGTGTGCCTGCACGTGAGTGTGCGTGTGTGCAGGTGCGTGTGCAGGCGTGTGGGTAGGCATGTGCGTGTGCCTGCACGTGTGAGTGTGCGTGTGTGCATTCTGGAAAGCTGGCTGTTTAGTGCACTGAGACTGCTTTTCCCACTAGACCTCCTGGAACACGAGGCCAGCCTCGCCACTGTGATGGTTACTGAACAGCCGGACTCTGCGTTTACAGACCCAGGGTGTGCTCAGCCCAGAGGTATTAAATACCATCCATCATCAGATGAAAAACAGTCAGATGCAGGGAGCGTGGTTTGGAGTCCGTATTCTTTTGGTTAATTTCGCCCATAAAGACCCAAACTGCCGCCCATGAAATGCCGTGGGGTAGGGGAGGAAGTGCTTCTCGAGCAGAGCCGCCCACAGCAGGGTTGCAGGGTTCCTCCCGCGGAGTCCCTCGTCACCGTGGTGGACAGTGTGTTCGTGGTGTGAACGCAAGCGTTATGCGCCCTGCACAGGCTCCCGAGCCTGTGGCCGGGGTGGGTGCGTCTTTGGGTCCCTTTCCGGAGCTCTGGTGTGTGCTGTGCTGGAGGTCATGTCCAGCTTTGCATGGGGTCTGGAGAATGAGGGGCCAGGGGCCCGAGGAGGGGTTGGCAGCAGGCTGCCTGCCCAGGAGGGCGGGGTGTGGTGAGAGAAGCGCTGCAGCTGCCTCTGGGGTCGGGGACCCTCTTGCCAGTGTCCCTCAGCGTGGCTGAGGGTCCGTGTCCCCACCTGTGAAGGGGTGCCTGAGGGCGAGGGCCTGGGAATCGCCGGGCGAGCAGCAGGCTGCCTGGAGGGGAGCCCGCCCACTCCCAGCCCCTACCTGTGTGGCAGGGGTGGGTCGGGGCCCCAGGGGACGACCTGCGCTCACTGCTCTGTCTGTCACCTGCTCCCTGCGTGGAGAGCCTGAGGCCCAGGACAGGCCTGGGGCCACCCGGTGTCGCCAGGAACCGGCCTCCGAGAGGCGTCTGCTGGGACGGAGCCAGTCCTTTGAGGGATCCGCTGGACCCCGTCCTGCCGCGCCCCGGGCCTGCTCATCCTGTTTGCACCGGGCTCGTCTTGGGGCTTCCTTGGGGCTCTGATAAGCTGTTACAAAGGCTCTTTTCTGCAGTTTTATGAATGTCTCTAGATAAATTAGAGCCACTGGTTAGCCTTCACGGGTGATTTTTATTAACCTCTGGTTAAAGGAATATCGCTAGTTTTAGAAGCAAGATTTATTCCTGGTAAGCCGGCCACGCTGTGAGTGCACAGTGCCTGCAGCTGGTGAGATGCTGAGTGAGGAAAGGCTTTGGTTGGGGGGTAGCTGTGACTGTGGCATCCTTGGGGCTCCCCCGCGGTGCAGGGGGTCACTGGTGCAGGGCCGGCCCGGGCCTCGCCTCCCATGGCCTCGCCGGTGGGGAGCACCGCGCTCAGGGGCCACCTGCAGCCTCACCTCCTTGGCCGTGGGCAGCAGACAGGGCCTGTCCCTCCCTGGTGCAGGCCAGGGGACAAGCTCTGTGCCTGGACGGCTGTGCCGGGAGCAGGGACTGCGGAGGGGCGGCGCTGTTGCCTTGTGACCGCTGCTTCTGGCCCCTCTGCCCGTGCACAGGCGCCGTCAGAGGCCTGGGTTCGAGTTTGGACTCTCCCAGCTGTGGGGCCAGGACAGATGCTGCCCTTGCAAGGTGCAGGCCCAGCTCAGCATCCGTGCCACCCCAGCCTGGGTTTCCTTGCTCCTTGCGGCAGGCGCAGGCTGTGCTCTTCACATGAAGGAGGTGTTTGCAGGCCTCCCTTCTGCGCGTCTTCCCGGTTCCCTGGAGCAGTGAGCTTCGTGCCTGCCTCCCCCTGCCTCGCTCTGAGGGAACCCGGTGAGCTAGAGCAGCGGGGTGGAGGCCTGACCCCCACCCCCACCCCGCGGTCTGCACTGCCGCCCCGCCCTCCCGGCTTTGGGAGGGATAACCCGGGGTGCGTGCCCGTCTCTTCTGGGCCTGTCTTGGGTTTTGAAAGCACCATTCCCAGTGTGTCTGTGGCCGTGGCCCAGCCGCCTCCTTCCAGCACAGGCCCCGGTGGCTCCCTCAGGCACCTCGCCCCTGTGGGGCCATCCCTGAGTGCGTGTGGGGATTGGAGGCGGGGCGTGTCTGTGTGCTCCTGGTCGGTCCCACTGGCTGTTGCCTCGTGCGTCTGGTCGCAGCCTTACTGGGTCTGCAGCCCACTGTCGCCGTAGGAGAACCTGGGGGGGCCGTGGGGGCCTCCTCAGCATGCTGCCCGAGCTGTGGTCCCGGCCCTGTGGGCGGTGCGCAGGTTGTGTCCTCTCAGACCTGTGCCCCGCGGGTGACTGCCCCTGCCTCCCCGGCTGGCAGGGCCCCGTGCACCGGGCCCAGGCTTCCATCCGGGCACCACCTCCAGACTCCGTGACAGGCGTGGCACGGCCGTTTCTAGGTCCGGTACCCAGATGTCCCCTCCCCACATGGGCCTCTCTGGCCACCCTCTCCGCGCGGAGCTGCGGGGATGGGGCTCCGGGCCGTGGTGAGGGCCTCCTGAGGAGGCTGCCAAGGCAGATCGCTGCCTGAATTTTCCGAGGATTAAAGTTAATTAAAGAGCTCTTCCTGCTTTCATTTCCTTGTATCTGCCAGCTATTTACATGCTAATGCAGGCCCTGCCAGGGGGAGGAGAGAGGTGTCAGCTCCAGGCCGCTATCCTGCGAGTGAGCTGAGCCCTGGTTTATGTATTTATATTGTGTCCCCGTGGGTTGTGAGAGGTGTGCGGATTCAGACACGTTTGAAAGTCAGTGACTTGGTCTTTTCTTAAAAAATACTTTCTGAACTGCCTTTGTGGCTGACTCGAGCTCTCTCCATTAAGGCTCCATCTTACACTGCGCAGTTGAATATGTTATGCATGGTAATGCCTTTACATAAGTGATTTTATAAATAAAAAAATGCAGAAAGTAGGGACCAAAGTCTTTTAAGTCCAGCGCTGTCTCCCCTGGGAGCCTGACTTGGTGGTGGTGGTAGCTTTCAGCTCAGGGATCAGCTGCTGCTGTGTCCACTGGCTGGTGAGTCCACCGACTGGAGGGAGAAAGGGCAGAGTGCAGACCGGGGCGTGCCAGGAGCGTGAGGCGCATTTACCTGCGGAGGATGGCACGTGTGTGTGGGCAGGCACCCTTTCTCTGGGCAGTAGAGATGACCGCCAGCCATGTTGCCAGGGTCCCCTCTGACCCGGGTGCGTGCCCTCTGACCTCTGGGTGTGGAGGTCTTGCTGGCACAGAACTGGATGCCTGTGGGGAGCTTTGGTGGTGGGGGGCCAGGAGAGCGGGCACCTGGGCTGTTGTCTCCCTTGGCCTCCCCTGACCCTTGGGGGCCACGTTGGTGATAGTGTTTCTGCGCCTTAGAAGTAATACCCTTCTGTTGGAGGCCTGCATTCCTTGGGCAGAGAGGGTTCTGCGATCCGAACCCGACGCCCCCAGCGCCTCCTCTTCTGGGTTAATCCTGCTGGTGCGACTGTCACCTGTGAGCCAGCAGCCGAGCCAGACGCCTGCTGCCGCTGAATCGCTCCTGATGGCGTCTGCCGCAGCGCCCAGCACCTCGGGCGCCATCGTTTGCTGTGTGAACAATTCTGTTTCCAGGAAGAGGGAGAAGACATGCTTCTCTCCATTTAAAAAAAAAATTTTTTTTATTGAAGGATAATTGCTTTACAGAATTTTGTTTTCTGTCAAACCTCAACATGAATCAGCCATAGGTGTACATATATCCCCTCCCTTTTGAACCTCCCTCCCATCTCCCTCCCCATCCCAGCCCTCTAGTTTGACACAGAGCCCGTGTTTGAGTTTCCTGAGCCATACAGCAAATTCCCACTGGCCATCTATTCTATGTATGGTGATGTGAGTTTCCGTGTTACTCTCGCCATACGTCTCACCCTGTCCTCCCTCTCCCCATGTCCATAGGTCTGTTCTCTATGTCTGTTTCTCCATTGCTGCCCTGAAAACAAGTTCTTCACCATTTTCCTAGA
The DNA here is from genome assembly GCF_001704415.2 of Capra hircus. NCBI lineage: Eukaryota > Metazoa > Chordata > Mammalia > Artiodactyla > Bovidae > Capra > Capra hircus. Next base: position 41,955,712 of record NC_030832.1, read on the forward strand.
CTCGGTATATATGTGTTAGAACACAGTGTTTCTCTTTCTCTTTCTGATGCACTCCACTCTGTGTGATAGGTTCTCGGTTCATCCCCCTCATCAGAACTGACTCCGATGCGTTCCTTTAATGGCCAAGTAACATTCCCTCGTGGGCATGTAGCGCGGCTTCTGCATCCGTCCATCTGTCGATGGGCATCTAGGCTGCTCCCCTGCTCTGCCGTTGTGATTAGTGCTGCAGTGGACAGTGGGGTACAAGCGTCTCTCAACTTTGGCTTCCTCGGGGTGTATGCCTAGGAGTGGGCTTGCTGGGTCAGATGGTGGTTTTATTCCTAGTTTTTTAAGGAACCGTCTTCCATGGTGGCTGTATCAGTTTACATTCCCACCAACAGTGCAAGAGGGTTCCCTTTTCTCCACACCCTCTCCAGCATTTCCGGTTTGTAGACTTTCTGATGAGGGCCATTCTGACTGGTGCGAGGTGATATGTCGTAGTTTTGATTTGCATTTCTCTAATAATGAGCAATGTTGAGCATCTTTTCATGTGTCTGTTAGCCATCTGTATGTCTTCTTTGGAGAAACGTCTGTTTAGGTCTTTTCCCCACTTTTTGATCGGGTTGTTTGTTTTCCTGGCATTGAGTTGTATGAGCTGCTTGTATATTTTGGAAATTAATCCTCTGTCAGCAGTTCATTAGCTATTATTTTCTCCCATTTCGAGGGCTGTCTTTTTACCTTGCTTTTGCTGTGCGAGAGCTTTTAAGCTTAATCTGGTCCCACTTGTTTGGTTTTATTTTTATTTCCCTTACTCTAGGAGGTGGGAGGATCTTGCTTTGCTTTATGTCATCGAGTGTTCTGCCTGTGTTTTCCTCTAAGAGTTTTATAGTTTCTGGTCTTTCTTTTAGGTCTTTAATCCATGTTGAGTTTATCTTTGTGTATGGTGATACAAAATCAGTATGCAGAAATCTCTTCCATTTCTATATACTAACAGTGAAAAATCAGAAAGAGAAATTAAGGAATCAACCCCATTCACCATTGCAACACAAAGCATAAATATCTAGGAGTAAACTTACCTAAGGAGACAAAGAACTGGACACAGAAAATTATAAGACACTAATGAGAGAAATCAAAGATGACAGAAACAGATGGAGAGAGAGTCCACGTTCCTGGGTAGGAAGAATCAGTATTGTGAAAACGACTATGCTACCAAACGCCATCTACAGATTCAGTGTGATCCCTATCAAATCACCAATGCCTTTTGTCACAGAACTAGAACAAAAAATTTCACAGTTCATATGGAAACACAAAAGACCCCGAATAGCCAAAGCAGTCTTGAGAAAGAAGAATGGAGCTGGTGGAATCAAGCTTCCTGACTTCAGATTAGACTACAAAGCTACAGTCATCAAGACAGTATGGTACTGGCTCAAAAACAGAAATACAGACCAAGGGAACAGGACAGAAAGCCCAGAAATAAACCCATGCACCTATGGGTGCCTTCTTTTTGACAAAGGAGGCAAGAATATACAATGGGGCAAAGACAGCCTCTTCAACAAATGGTGCTGGGAACACTGGACAGCTCCATGTAAAAGAATGGATTGCAACACTTCCTAACAGCAAACACAACAATAAGCTCGAAGCCTGGATATTGTGTATGAGACAAGAAGGGTGGAGGCCCAGCCTCGGGACTCGAGGAGCAGCTCTCGATGGGCTCTTCCGGGCTCTGTTTGAAGTCAGCTCCCAGATCGGCCAGAGGGTGGGACAGCACAAGCCAGCTGTCCCCACCCAGCCAGAGCACCGGGCAGGCAGCGGCCGGGCAGACCTGACGTCTTCTGTGATGACCGGAAGCACAGGAACTGCAGTTAAAGTGTGACAGACGAGCCTGTGGTAGGAAGGAGGGAACAGAGGGAGAGATCAGCCAGCGGGGAGATGGAGCGGCAGAAACGGCCCCGTGTGCCAGAGAGAAACCCTGGAAGAGAGCTCAGGGCCCCGGAGGAGAGTGTGACCCTCCTGCCCAGCGGCCCGGCAGACAGGACGGAGCCTGCTGGGCTGCAGGGAGGTGTCGGCGCTGGTGCAGAGTTTCACTTATGATGGGTCTCTTCAGGCTGCCTGCTTCTTCGGCAGTCAGTTTTGGTGGTGTGTGTCTGCTGGGAATCTGTTCATTTCACGCAGGCTGTGTGACTTTGGGCGTCCAGTTGCTGAGGGAATCCCTCCGATCCTTGTTGCTCCTGTCGGGTCTGTGGTCCTGCCTCGCCTCTCGTTCCTCGCTGTGGTAACTGGGATCTTGTCTCTCTTTCTGGGTCAGTCGATCCAGCTACAGCTAAAGCTTTATCAATTTTATTGATCTCCTCAAAGAACCAGCATTTGGCTCAGCTGATCTTCTCTCTCAGTTCCCACTTTCCATTTAACTTGTTTCTACTCTCGTCTTTAGTAATTCCTTTGTCTGCTTGCTTTGGGTTAACTGCAGAAGCAGTTCAGTGGGAGAAAGATAACCTTTTCCATAAATCGTGCTGTAGCAGTTAGACATTCATAAAGCAAAAAAGTGAACCTTTTGTACAAAAATTAACTCAAGGTTAATCACAGACTTAAATATAGAACCTAAAAGTAGGAAACTTTTATTCAAAAGGGAGATAAAATCTTCAGGATCTCGGCAAAGAGTTCTTAGACTTGGCACCAAAATACAGTCAGTGGAAGGGAGATTTAGTAAGTTAGACTACACACTTCTCCTCTGTGGAAAATCCTGTCAAGAGATGAAGAGACAGATACAGACTGAGAGCAAACCGCGCGCCTGAGCAGAGAAGCGCCCTCGGCGCCGGACGGTGTGTAAACACCAGCTAGAAAGCCGGCAGAGGACTCCCGGGGTCCAGCGGCTCAGACCGCGCTCAGTGCAGGGGCCCAGGTTCGAGCCTGGTCCAGGAGCCAAGGTCCCAAATGACAGAAGGGGAAAGGGAACATCGCTCGGCCGTGTCCCCGACTCTTTGTGACCCCGTGGGCTGTAGCCCACCAGGCTCCTCTGTCCGTGGGATTCTCCAGGCAAGAGTATTGCCATTCCCTTCTCCAGGGGATCTCCCTGACCCAGGGGTCAAACCTGGTCTCCTGAATTGCAGGCGGATTCTTTACCATCTTTACACGTGCTGTCCCGCATGTGTCCCGTGTGACAGCTGAGACCCGGTGCAGCCGCCGCAGTAGTCGAGCAGCCTGACCCTGCCTGGGCGTCCACGAGCCTGGACTTGAGCCCTCGATGAGGCTGCCTTGCGTCAAAACCTGGGATGGAGGCAGCTCACGGCTTCCGCTCAGCCTGCAGAGCAGTTGGGGTGGGGCTCCCTGTCAGGCGCTTGGTGTCCATGTTGAGACGGTCTCGTTTTAAATCACCGTGAGCCGTTTGGGTTGTTCCATGAGCGCCTGGGACGCGTAGCGCGGTGAGCGCTGGAGCGGCGGGGTCGCTGCCCAGAGCAGCCGGTCCTGAGCCCAGGCCTGTGCTGGGCGGTGATGCCCGCAGGATGCGGTCCCGCCTCGGGCTGCTGCTGAGCTCAGCCTCCGCTTCCTGCAGCCCTGGGCTCCGAGCTCCGCCCTGTCGCTAGTGACCCGGGCAGGTTCTTCTCAGTCAGCCGGGGTCTCTTCCGGGGGGGGGGGGGGATGCCTAGCACCTGTGGGTGTTCTGGAGCTGGGCCGTCTCACGCCCAGCTCTCCCTTGAGCAGGAGTCACTGAGTGTCACTGCTCTGCGGGTCGTGCGGGGGCCAGCGGAGAGGGACGCGGGGCGAGGCGTGGTGAGAGCCCCAGCCGCCAGTGTCCGTGCCCCCAAGAAGGCTGTTCCCGAGACTCTGGGCATCGTGCAGGGGTGGGCGGCCGTGCCCCGGGCCCTCTGACCCAGCCTCCATTCCCCAGGGAAGGAAGTGGCGGGCCGTCCCCCTGCAGCCGAGCTGGCCTGGCCCACGAGGTGGCCTGTGCCTGCCTCACCCGCCCTCCCTCTCCAGCCTGTCAGTTCCGCCTAAGCCGAGGCGGGTGGCCCCCGTGCGGCGTGCCGCACTGAGCGGGCTTGGGGGGGCACAGCCCCCTCCCTGGCTGGGGCCTGGTGGGGCGGTGCTGGCAGCCCTGGCCCTGTCCTCCCTCGAGGGGTGCCTGCGCCGGGTGAGGCCCTGCTCTGGGAAGCTGTGAGCCCGGCAGGGTGGATGCCGGGGAGGTGTGATCCGGCTGACATAAATGAATGGACCTGGTAAGAGAGCCCTGGGGAATCTGAGTCAGGGGGCTCCGGGAGATCGCCCTCTCTTGCCTCCAGTAGGTACCGTGGAGCTTTTCATCAGGAGGTTGAAGTTGCAGGAACACGGCCGCTGGTGAGAAGTATGGAGACTCACAGATGAGCCGAGGCTCATCCCTTCCCCCAAGACCCGCCGGCTTGTGTGGGCTTGGGCAGTGGGCCCTGGACAGTGACTCAGACCTCAGGTGGCTGTACCACCGGCGCTGTGAAACCGGGACCACAGCCCTTCCTGGAGTGGGGCCTGTGAGCGGACTTGGAGGTGCCCCCAGGCTGCACGCACGCTGAACCCGCGGGTCAGAGCTGCCTTTCCAGTCTGGCAGCCCTCGCCTCCAGGGGCCTGCTCTGCATCTGATGAGCTGTGAGCGATAAGACCGTGGAATGAGGCTGACGGACACAGCGGTGAAGAAGGAGAGGCGCCTCGGGGGCAGGCTGGAGAGCCAGGGGGGAACACACTCCGGCCCTGAGCAGTGGGCGCAGATGGCAGGGGCCCGGGAAGCTGCTGAGCGCCGAGGTCAGGGTCTGCCAGCTCCAGCTGCCCCGGAGCCCAGCTGTGAGGTCGTGGACATGAGTACCTTCCAGCGAACCAGCCCATTAGGGAAGGTTAAAAACGCGTGTCCTCCATTTGCTGTGACCGGGGCGATGTCTTACTTGTTTAGGAAGCATTTCCATCAAGCGCAGGTGAACAGTTTTTGCCACTCTGAAAAGGGTTCCGCTGCCTCTTGTGAAGCCCAGCTCCTCCAGCCTGTCCTGGAGAAGCGTGTTGGGCAGCGCGTGTGCCGCGTGAGCCTTGGCGGCTTCGGGAGAGGCCAGCGAGACCCGCATTGGGGGACGCGCCATTCAGCATTCACCCCTCATTTATTCAGGCTGCTGCCGGGAGTGCGTAGAACTGCCTCCCGTGAAAGTACCCTCTAATCCACTGGTCGTCCACCAGATGGCCTTTTCGCCCAGGTAACTGGAGTTGCTGAGTTTCGACTTCTCTGAAAACATTTTCCATGAGAGGCTTTTTTCCCTCCAGCCTGGGCCGAGCCGCGTCTCTGGGGGCGTCTCCTGTGCGGGTCCTGAGGCATGAGCCCTGCTGCAGGGGCGGGGCGCGGGGCGCCCACGGCCACCTCTCTGCCTGCTGTTCTGGGCCCTCCCTCTTGGCCGCGGCGGCCTGGAGGGTCAGGACTGGATCCTTGGCTCCCGGGGTGTCCCCAGGGAATGCCAGGGCTAGCACCATGCGGGTGACCTCAGGCCCCGGGAGGTGGACTTTCTCGGGAGGAAGACCGGGGGACCTTGGGCAAGAAGTGCCAGCCCTTTCCCAGAGCCCAGTGGGTGTGGGCCAGCCCCGGCTCAGTTCCACGGAGGCATCTGTCCGCTTCTGCTCCGTGCTTCCTCCCGGCCCCGCTCTCATCAGGATAGTCCCGGCTCTCACAGTACCTCCTCTGGTCCCCAGTGCCTTCCTCCCTGCTCCAGACACGCGGGCCTTCCCCTCCCGGCCCTCCTTCACTGAGCGGCGTGACTCCCGGGAGCCTGGCTGGAAGTCCGCGCCCCGGCGGCCCACCCCTGCCGCGCCGCGCCTTCGACCGTGGGACCCCTTGGCCTCTGTGAGAGTTCTTCCTGCTCGGCAGGCGTGGGGGGGGAGTCGGCTGTGGGCTGGGGTTTCTCCCGGGAAGCTGTGTGTGAGTGTGCAGCCAGAGCCTCGCTTCTGGAGCTTTGCAGCGTCTTGTGTCTGTGATACGTTCATCAGCCTCCTGTCAGCGCGCGATACTTGGGGAGGCACCGCGGGTCTGAAACTTTGTGTGAGTGGGCTGTGCAGCGTGTGCCCGCTTGCGCTGCTTTCTGCTGCTCGGGTTCGTTTCTGTGTCACGGGTGTGCCGTCCGAGAGCTGCTCCTCCTCCTGTTGGCGGGTGTTCGGCGACGGTGACTGATGCCGCCGTGACGTCTTTCCGCTTACCTTGCAGTCAGGCACGCGCACGAGTTCTGTCTGCACGTCCCTGGGAGGCTCCGTCGCGTGTCCTCGCTGGCCGGGGGGCTGTGACGGCTGCAGGCCTGCAGCAGGGCACCGGCATCCCGCTGGCTTCAGAGTCTTGCTCGCACTTCGCGTCGTCCATGCTGCCTCACGCCCTGCCGTTCCCCGAGGGCCAGCTGTCCCCGTGTTTGCAGCGTGCTGTGCCTCGCAGGGCAGGCTGAGCGGGGGCAGCCCTCCTGTGTGGATGGGCCGCTTGGAGACCCACTTTGGTGAAGCCCCCTCCAGATCCACTGCCCTCCCTGTTTTTCTCTTTCTGGCCTTTTTCTTCCTGATTTGTAAGAATTCTTTGTACATTCTGCATCCTAGCCTTTTATCAAGTATTTGTTTGCAAACATCTTCTCCTAGCTTTTCCCTCTAACTTAACAGAGCTCTTAATCGTAACAAGGTCTGCTCTTGGGAATGTGAAAGTTCCTTTACAGTACCACTTTCTGTGTATTCTCTGTTTACGAAAGCTTTGCTTGCCCCAAGACACTGAGGTGTCTGTTCATAGTATTTTCTTTAACACTTTGCTTCTTCACACATAACTTCACAACACAAAGCTTTATCTTATTTGGCAAGCTTGGTTTTCTGCCCACAGGAATATTCAGTTGACTCGACAGCATTTATTGAGATGATGGGCCTTTCGGGCTCCTTACGTGAAACTAATCGCCCCTCTGTGCCGGGCTGTCCCTGCCCCTCTCTCTCTCGGGAACCGCACTGCTATAATTCCTGAGACTGCAGTCTGGTAGGGAGCCCACCCTCCTCGCCAGCCTACTGCCCCGGCCGACCACCACCCTCCGCATCTCCACATCGAGCTTAGAGCTCAGCCTGTCAGCCTCCACCGATAAAGCTACCGAGTTTTTATTGGGGGTACAGCGATTAAGTAACATCTTTATAGCGTTAAATCTTCTGATCCATGAACGTGTTTATTTCTCTCCACGTTTTTAGGTCATTAATTTCTCTCAGTAATGTTTGCGAAGTTTTCTGAGTAGACATCTCATCTCGTAGGGTGTTTTTTTTTAATGATGATGTTATAAATGGCATCTTTTCCAGGATTTCTTCTTCGAACCCTTTTTGCCAGCATGTAGAAGTGTAGTTGAACGTTGGGTGTTGACTTTGATCCAGCAACATGGCTAAGCTTCCTTGTTTTAATAATTCATTTGTAAATTTTCTTGGGTTTTCCATCTTCTCAGTGACTATTAGTAGTTTTTCGTTTCTTTCTGATCTCCACGCCTTACTCCGCTGCTTAGGATCCCCGGTGCTGGTTGGAGCAGGAACGTCATAACGGCTTCCGTTTCAGCCCCGTCCCCGCCCTCGCCCATCACAGCCATGGACTTAGGCCACAGAGGGTCCCCTGTCCTCCCCGTCTGCTGAGGGGGCTTCTCCACCCTATTGTTGTAATTCTGAATAGCTGTTGGATTTTAATCCGATGCTTTTTTACTGTGTATATTGAGCCGATCATGATTTTTTTCTTTATTCTGTTAATTTGGAGAATTTAATTAATTGGTTTTCAAATGTTACAGCAAAACTGCATTCCAGGAATTAAACAAACCTGTCTGTGGGCTGTCCTTGCAAGTAATGCTTTGTTTGGTTTGCTAATAAGCAGTTCAGGGATTTTGCTTCTGTGTTTATGAGAGATCATGACAGTTTTTATTTCTTACAAAGTTTCCTTAGCAGGTTTTGGTATCATGGTCTTTCTGGCTTTATAAAATGCATTAGAAGGTTCTTTCCCTTCTTTGTAAGAGTTTGTGTGAGATTGGTGATATTTCTTTCTTTAAAGTTTGGTGGAGTTCACCGAGAAAGGCATCCAGACCTGGAGTTTTTGTGTTGGGAAGATTCTGTATTGGGGCTTTGATTTCTTTTAATAGCTTTGAAACTATTCAGATTTTTTTTTAAATTCTTGATTCAGTGGTGATAAGCCTTTAGGGAAAAAAAAAAGGACTTTAAGTGCATCGTGTTAGATTTTAAAATATTTCTGTGGTCTGTAGTTAGGTCTTCCTTTTCTGGCTCATTATTTGGTTGTTAGTCTCTCTCTTGAAGCATCTCATCAAGGCTCATCAGTTTAGTAATCATTTGGATGAACCAGCTTTTGGTATTATTCACTCTATACTCTGTATTCTATTTCATTAATTTGTTTTTATATTTACTATCACTTTTCTTTGGTTTTTCTTATTCAGACTTTCTCAGTCATATGTGTAATTGATTGGTTTTATCTTTCTCTTCTAATATATTCATTTAAGGATGTAAATTTAGATGCAGAGTTCAGCGTTGATATACTGTATTTTTCCTATTTAGTTCAAAATACTTAGCAGTTTCCACTGTGACTGCGTTTATATGTATCTGTTACCACCGGCATCTCCACCGTCCCTGGGGCCCTCCTCCTTGTGCCAGAAGGGGATCCTTTAGCGTTTCACCTTGGTGTGGCTGTGTGCTGAGGAATGGCCTGAGTGTTTTCTTGGTTTGGAAATGTTTTTATTAAACTTACTTTTGGAGGACCTTCTTGCTGGGTGCAGACGCTCATCGCCTCTGTTCAGAAGCGCGCTGTCCTCTGACGTTGGCGGCCGGCCTCACCTCCCTTTGCTTCTGAGCCGTGTGTCGTGGCATCCTCCGGGGCCTGTCCAGGGCTGCAGGGCTGGCCTCTGAGCGGCCTGCATGGAGTTGCCTCAACCTCGTCCCCGGGTCTGGCATGGGCGTGGACCCCGATGGACACAGGAGTCGCAGCTGCAGAGCAGTGCACAGGCGGTGTGGTCCACAGGACGTGTGCAGACCCTCTCTGCCTGTTCGCCCAGGGCCTTCTCCCTCTGTCCCAGCCAGGCCCGCTCACCCCCCAGCAAGTTCTCTGTCTGGTCTTTGAAACCTGAGGTAACATGAGGCTGTGTTACCCCAACCACCGCGTCTGTTAGGAGTGTGGGGCCGTCAGGACCAGCTGTTCCTCTCAGCCTGGAGCTGGGAGGCTGAGGGCGGAGCGGGGTCTCGGCTCCCGCCTTTGCGGCTGGGCGTGGCCTCCACTCTCCCAGCCCCTGTGGGCGCAGCAGGCCAGGCCTGGGGCTTGGGGGCCTCGTCCATCTCTGCCCCTCCCCCGCACCCACAGCTCTTCTCTCCCACGAGATGGGGTTGCACTGATCACGTGACCAACAGGGTGGCGAGGACAGGCAGGATTGCGGGTCCCCAGGGAGAGGCGCCCCGCAGGGGCCTGTCTCGTCTGCACCCGGAGGGTCCGCCCGGCCCCTGCGTGCTGACCTGTGTGTTCAGGAGTGAACGGCCTCACTCGTTCGAGTGGAAACCAGAGCGCTTCACCGTACGTGGACTCTGTCCTTAAAAAGTCTTTATCGGATCAAGCCAGCACAGTTCTCCTGACCTCGTGACTAATGACAGAACAGTTTCTGTAGAAGGTACCAACAGCCAACTTTCAGTGTTGAGTCTTCTTTTTTGATCGCCTGGAGACGTAACAGAAGAGATCCGTAGTGAGAGGCGGCATTGTGGAGATTTACTGGTCAATAAAGGCAACAATTACCGCTTGTTTATGAAAGGAAAGCCCTCCCGGCCCTGGCCCCCACGTGCCCCACCGCTCCGTGATGACGACTGTAACCAGCTCGGAACCATAAAAGTCAATGGGAAGATATAGGATTTCAATAAAATTATGACACTCGATAAACCGTCCTGTTGGAAACAAATTTTCCACGGGTGTGTGACCAGTTCCAGTTGGATTTGTAACTTTAATTTCTCACTTATTGAATTTTTTGTCATCACCTAATGATGAAGTCTGTGCCGGGGTGATGGCCCAGCCGGAGGCTCACGAGACCGCTGAGCTCAGCGGGAGAGGGCCCGTGGGCCCCCAAGGGAGGCAGCGTGGTCCTGTGATCGCCCGCCTTCTCCAGTCTCACCTGAGGAGGGGCCCAGGCCGGCCAGGGGGCTGCCTGGTGTTCAGGGTGCAGGAGCAGTTGGGGCATGTCTGTCCCAGGCGGGCGGGCGGGCAGGCCTCCGATCACGGAAGCACCAGTTAAGACGACGTGAGCAGAGCGCCTGTGGCCTTGCCCCCAGTCTGTTCCAGGTCTGAGAATGTGCCTCGGGGCCAGTGCGGGCTGACCCTGCAGCTGCCTGGTCGCTGCCCTGGCAGGCATGGGGGCTGCGGGGGCACCAGCAGGGTGTGGGGCGAGGTTGCCTGACCCTCCCCAGCTCGCCCGCAGGGGCGCAGCACCCGTGAACACGTGGCGTCTGTTTGCCTGCGTGGACGGGATTGCTGCTGTCACTGTGAGCCTCGAGGGCCCCAGGGCCTCGGCTGGGCGCTTGGTCCCGGACAGTGTTGGTCGTCCTGGGCAGCCTGTGAGAGCTGCTGACGAGGACGGAGGCTCAGGAGGCGAGGCGCAGAGCTGGGACTTGGACGTGGTCTCATGAGCACATCCTCCCAGGTTCTGCCGGCCCAGGAGGAGGCCGCCCAGCTGTGCGTCCTGCTCCCCAGCGCGACCAGCACACTGCAGCTTCACCCGCCAGAAACATGGGCTCTCGGGCCCCACTCAGACCTGCTGGAGCTCTCAGGACCTTTCACAGCAGGCAGGAGCATTGTGCGGCGGTGCCCCGTGAGCCTGCTGTGTGCAGGGAGCTGATTCTATTTACTTATGTCGCCCATGTGGGCCTCGTCGGTGATGGCTGGGGGCACCGGGCGGGAGGGCAGGCGCCCGCGCCCAGCTCCTGCTCGGGAAGAGGTCCCCCCTCCACGTTCGCCCCAGCGTCAGGCCCTCAGCGGGGCGGAGACCTCCTTTCCTGGAGCCAGAGCAGCTCCACTCCTGGACGCGGGGGGGCCTGCGGTCTCCAGGACTCCCTGGGACCCCCGGTCACCAGCGTTTCGGGAAGGCCCTCCCATCCGGCTTGGGCGCAGTGCCCGTCTCCCCCTGGCCCTGGCCTCCTGGCTCGGGCTGTCGGCCTTCACGTCGCTGAGCGGTGACGAGACTCCTGTCGGCTTTTAGTGGTGGTCTCGGGGCCGTGTGATCAGTGTGTCCCCTGAAACCTGAGCTGCGTCTTTACCAGGCACCGTCTTTTGTCCCAGACACAGGGAGGGGGGCCAGGCATGGCTGGGGCACGTTGATGCCTTGAACTGTGGCCTCTCGTGTCCCACGAGTTCCGGGGGAAGGCGTGCCCTCCATCCCTCGCCTGTGAGTCTCTGAGCGCTGCAGGCCCAATGGTGCCACTCGAGGCCGGTTGGTCGGCATGCGCCCCACCCGAGGACAGCAGGTGGGCCTGCTACCGCAGGCCGAGCTCCACCGGGGTTCAGAGTGGCCAGGGCCTGGCCCGGCCTCGGTCCTCTGCCAGGCTCGCTTCAGCTCGCGGTCTTCAAAAAGCCTGGCAGCCTGCTCCCAGACTTGACCCCGTGACCCCCGCGCTGCTGTGTCTCGCCCCAGCCTGACCTTTGCCCTCTCGCCCACAGGAGCGCGACGGCATGCGGGCCATCCTGGGCTCGTACGACAGCGAGCTGACCCCGGCCGAGCACTCGCCCCAGCTGACCCGCCGCATGCGCGAGGCTGAGGACATGATGCAGAAGGTGCAGGCGCACAGCTCGGAGGTGGAGGTGAGCGCGGGGCGGGGGGCGCGCCCGAGACGCCAACCGAGAGCCACGCACAGGGGAGGGCCGCGCCCGAGATGCTGACCAAGGGCCACGCGCGGGGGAGAGCCGCGCCCAAGGTGGTGACCAAGAGCCACGCGCGGGGGAGGGCCGTGCCCGAGACACTGACCAAGAGCCACGCACAGGGGAGGGCCGCGCCCAAGACGGTGACCAAGGGCCACGCGGGGGGGGATGGCCGCGCCCAAGATGGTGACCAAGAGCCACGCGCGGGGGAGGGCCGCGCCCGAGATGGTGACCAAGAGCCACGCACAGGGGAGGGCCGTGCCCGAGATGGTGACCAAGAGCCACGCGTGGGGGAGGGCCGCGCCCAAGGTGGTGACCAAGGGCCACGCGCGGGGGATGGCCGCGCCCAAGGTGGTGACCAAGGGCCACGCGCGGGGGATGGCCGCGCCCAAGACGGTGACCAAGGGCCACGTGGGGGGGATGGCCGCGCCCAAGATGGTGACCAAGAGCCACGCGCGGGGGAGGGCCGTGCCCGAGACACTGACCAAGAGCCACGCACGAGGCGCCGCACCCAAGTCCCTGGCTGTCTGCATCCCCAGCCCCGCTGTGCACCACGCACACTCGGTCAGGTCGTCGCGAAGCTGGCGGGGCGTCTGGGGCAGGTGGAGGGAAGCTGCCCCCTCTGCGGTGGGAGTCAGGACTGGGCCCGCCCTGCCGAGAGCCGTTTGTCCCCGGCACCACCAGGCGGCAGCAGACGAAGCCAGCGCCCTGCTCCGGGTCGGCGCGGCCAGGGCTGGACAGGGGCTGTGCCGAGGGGGCTGTGCCGAGGGGGCTGTGCCGAGGGGGCTGTGCCGAGGGGGCTGTGCCGAGGGGCCTGGCCGGCACGCAGGACACGCAGGGCGGCTTCCGCTCAACCTGGGCGCTCTTCCTGCTCAGCTCTTCCCCCCTATCTCAGAGGCTCCTCCTCCCTGCTCCCCTCCCCACCGCCCCAGCCTTCCGCTAACCTCTGTGCCGCCACCACCTCTGTGGGCCCCGGAGTCCGCCCCGTAGGAGCCCCTGGGTGCGAGGCCCCGGCAGGACAGGCCTGAGCCGTCACCTGTGTGTCCGCTCCCACGGCCCCTTGGAAGGGGGCGGCCCCGAGGTGTCTGACTGACCCCCCCAGCCCAGTGGCCCCACACGGCCCCGGGACTGCAGGCGGGGCTGGGGTCCTCCTGGCGGCTGTCCTGTTCCTGTTTTAGTAACAGTAATATCTCATGTCTCTGGAGCTGGAAAGCTACCCACACTTGGAAACCTTAGAAGCTGCTTCAAGCTGCTGCCAGACGTTTATTAGTTGAGCATCACGTGCTGACAGACAGCAGAGAGTGACTTACCTTTACAGAGCCTGCCCATCAGTGGTGGCCCGCAGCCTGCGGGCAAGCCCTCCTCACTCAGCACTGAGCTGTGTGCACTGTTAGGGTGCTGGTGGGGAGGAGCCCCGTCCTGCCCGCTGTGGGCACTGTTGGGGCTTCACGGGGAGGGAGCCCCGTCCTGCCCGCTGTGCGCACTGTTGGGGCTTCACGGGGAGGGAGCCCCGTCCTGCCCGCTGTGCGCACTGCTGGGGCTTCATGGAGGAGCCCCGTCCTGCCCGCTGTGGGCACTGTTGGGGCTTCATGGGGAGGGAGCCCCGTCCTGCCCGCTGTGGGCACTGCTGGGGCTTCATGGGGAGGGAGCCCCGTCCTGCCTGCTATGGGCACTGTTTGGGCTTCATGGGGAGGGAGCCCCGTCCTGCCCGCTGTGGGCACTGCTGGGGCTTCATGGGGAGGGAGCCCCGTCCTGCCCGCTGTGGGCACTGCTGGGGCTTCATGGGGAGGGAGCCCCGTCCTGCCTGCTGTGGGCACTGTTTGGGCTTCATGGGGAGGGAGCCCCGTCCTGCCCGCTGTGGGCACTGCTGGGGCTTCACGGGGAGGGAGCCCCGTCCTGCCCACTGTCTCAGGAGCTTCAGGGAGCAGCGGTGCCTGCAGAGAGCACAGCTCTCTGGGCCTCACGGTGTGCATGGAGCGGGAGCTGGTCTGGGGCGGGGGCTGCCCAGGGTCTGGCAGGCCTGGTGGCAGGTGGGGCTCCCTCTCCCTGCCCTCCCCTCCTGCTCTTCTCCTCCGGCGTGTCCCTCTCCTCCGCTTCTTGCTGTCCCGTCTTGGCTCCGTCCCTCTCTGCCTTTGCCCCTCCCTGTCCCCTCTCACCTTCCTCTGCCCTCTGCTTTTCCTTGGCCTTTCTCCGGCCCGCTGCTCACCTCCAAGCTCCTCTTTCTCCTCAGCCGGCTGTGTCCATGAAGGACCCACAGGAAGGCCTGTGGGCCGTGGGCCGTGTGGCCATGTGGTCTTGATGCTCAGCTCGGGGGCCGTAGCGTGAAAGCAGCCACGGGCCCTCAGCAGATGGTGGGTGAGGCTCTCTGTTAATGAAACTTTATTGACAGAACTGGGAGGGGGCTGGATTGGACACTGGCTGCAGTTGTCGGCCGTCTGTCTTAGCGCCTCTGTTCTGGAACCCCGAGGACCCTGCTGCCAATGTGAGAGCCGCCACGCCTGCTCCACGGGCCCAGCCAGGCGCCCACCCACAGGCGCAGGGGGCGGGGCCCGTCCATGGCTCTCGCTCGCTGGGGAGGAGTGGGAACCGTGGATGTGAGCTCAGGGAATTTGAAAGCACGTCCACTCTGTACAGAGCCATCCCGTTTCACTCATTTAGCTTAATCGGCCAGTTCTAATGGGAAACGTATTTTGATTCTGGCAAAAACATCTCAGTGCGACGCGCCGCAAGTGTTGAGATTGGGAGAATCCCAGCAGCCCATGTCTGCTGCTGTCTCGCACGGCTTCTGTTTATTCCGTTTAATAAAGTGGCTGCAGAGGTTGCTGGCGCATGTCGTGAGTCCTCTTCTGTCAACAGAGCTATAAACATGCAGCTCACGCCACCATGATTCAAGATATTAGCCTGAGTTGTGTCTCCAATTTATTTAATTAAGCAGATTACGGTGCTGTGGGCTGCATGGAGGTCTGTGGAAAATCCCAGTCTCATAACATAGCGGTTAACTCCTGGCTCCAGCTGAGGAAAAGGTGGGCACGGCTCTGCTCCTCCCGTGACCTAGGCCAGGGCTTGCGTCGGTGTGTCTGCTATCGCCTCCCGGCCTGGGGGGCGCTAGGAGGAACAGCAGGTCGTGACGCCTGGGTCACTCATCAGGCCCAGGCTTTCTCTTACTCGGGAAGGTACGTGTGGCGCTCCCCTTACAGAAGGAGCTTGAACTGAGTCCTGTAAAAAGCGCAGCTGAAACAAACCGGACAATCTTGAGACAGAATTCCAGGATGAACAAGAGCTCAGGAGAAGTGGCGGGGAGGAAGGAGGCGCTCGGGGAGGAGACAACACCCGTGCCCAGGCCGCCGCCTCTGGCCGCAGGGACCCGACGCAGAGGCCAGGCTGATGGGCGGTGGCCTCTGCTGCTCTTAGCTTCCTGAGGCCCCTCTGTGCCGCTGGCCTCGCCGCTGTGCCGTTCGCCCATTCCTGCTGCGTTTTGCCGACACCCCTCCTGCCAGGCGCGAGGAGACCCCTCACTGCCTGTGCTTTGAATCTCCCTGGCGGCCTGTGACGCGGAGCATCTTTTCTCTTGGCCGTTTTTGTTCTTCTTTGGAGGAACGTCTGTTCAGATCTTTCACCATTTTTAAATTGGTATCTTTTTATATACAGTTTTATGAGGTCCTTATGTATGTCGGATAGTAACTCCTGCTTAGCAAATCATCTGCACACTCCCGTTCTGCAGGCCGCCCTTCCTTCTGTCCCTTGCTGCGCAGAAGCTCCACAGCTTGCCTTTCCTGCTTCTGTCACGCTTGTCAGGGGACTCTTGGTCGAGTCCGCTTTGAATCTGTCGCTTGCTTTGGAAAGCATGCACTGTTTGACAGCGTTCTTCCAATCCAGAAACACAGAATGTCTTTCCCTTTGTTTACGTCGTATTCCATTTCTATCAGAGTCTTATATTTTCGACTGTATAGTTCTCTTACCTCCTTGGTTAAATTCACTATTTTTATGAATTAGTTTTCGGCTTTGCGGGCTCTTGGCCGCTGCTCGGGCTTTTTCTCTCGTTGTGGTGTGCAGGTGTCTCATTGCCGTGGCTTCTGTTGTGGAGCACGGGCTCTCCATGGTGAGAGGGCTTCAGGAGTCGTGGCACGTGGGCCTCGTGGCGGCAGTTCCCAGACTCTGGAGCACAGGCTTAGGAGCCGTGGTGCACAGGCGTACTGGATCTCCCCAGACCAGGGACCTGACTCTTGGCTCCTGCGTTGGCTGGTGGGTTCTTTCCCGCTGAGCCGCCAGGGGAGCCTTGTTTCAAGGCTGCTGGATGCTGTCGTTCTGACCGCTGCTCTGCTGCCTGTGCCAGGCTCTGCGCTTCCCTCAGTGAGGTGGTCCTCATGGCCAGCAGGTCAGCTGTGCATGTATACGACATCCCTTCCCAGAGAGCCTGGCATGGACATGTACACACTGCTGCATTTAAAATGGACCTACCCTAGAGCACAGCCCGCGAGGAGCTACCCACATCCAAGGTAAGAGAAACCCCAGTAAGACGGTAGGCACTGAGAGAGGCGTCAGAGGGCACAGAGTGAAACGACAGTCCCAGACAACCAGCCGATCTGATCACACGGACCACAGCCTGGTCTAACTCAGGGAAACTAGGCCACGCCGTGTGGGGCCACCCAAGACGGGCGGGTCACGGTGGAGAGGTCTGACAGAATGTGGTCCACTGGAGAAGGGAATGGCAAACCACTGCAGTGTTCTTGCCTTGAGAACCCCATGAACAGTATGAAAAGGCAAAAAGATAGGACACTGAAAGATGAACTCCCCAGATCTCCAATATGCTACTGGAGATCAGCGTAGAAATAACTCAGAAAGAAAGAAGGGACGGAGCCAGAGCAAAAACAGCACCCAGCTGTGGATGAGGCTGGTGATGGAAGCAAGGTCCATGCTGTAAAGAGCAATGTTGCATCAGCTCAGTTCAGTTCAGTCGCTCAGTCGAGTCCGACTCTTTGCGACCCCATGAATCGCAGCCCGCCAGGCCTCCCTGTCCATCACCAACACCCAGAGTTCACCCAAACTCACGTGCATCGAGTCGGTGATGCCATCCAGCCATCTCATCCTCTGTCGTCCCCTTCTCCTTCTGCCCCCAATCCCTCCCAGCATCAGAATCTTTTCCAATGAGTCAACTCTTCTCATGAGGTGGCCAAAGTACTGGAGTTTCAGCTTCAACATCAGTCCCTCCAATGAACACCCAGGGCTGATCTTCAGAATGGACTGCTTGGATCTCCTTGCAGTCCAAGGGACTCTCAGGAGTCTTCTCCAACACCACAGTTCAAAAGCATCAATTCTTTGGCACTCAGCTTTCTTCACAGTCCAACTCTCATATCCATACATGACCACTGGAATTTAACTCGGATGACCATTATATTTACTACTGTGGGCAGGAATCCCTTAGAAGAAATGGAGTAGACATCACAGTCAACAACAAGAGTCCAAAATGCAGTACTTGGATGCAGTCTCAAAAACGACAGAATGATCTCTGTTCATTTCCGAGGCAAATTATTCAATATCATGGAAATCCAAGTCTATGCCCCAACCAGTAACGCTGAAGCTGAAGCTGAGCGGTTCTATGAAGACCTACAAGACCTTTTAGAACTAACACCCCCAAAAGATGTCCTTTTCATTCTAGGGGACTGGAATGCAAAAGTAGGAAGTCAAGAAACACCTGGAGTAACAGGCAAATTGGGCCTTGGAGTACCGAATGAAGCAGGGCAAAGGCTAATAGAGTTCTGCCAAGAGAACGCACTGGTCATAGCAAACACCCTCTTCCAACAACACAAGAGAAGACTCGACACATGGACATCACCAGATGGTCGACACTGAAATCAGATTGATTATATTCTTTGCAGCCAAAGATGGAGAAGCTCTATACAGTCAACAAAAACAAGACCGGGAGCTGACTATGGCTCAGATCATGAACTCCTTATTGCCAAAATCCGAATGAAATTGAAGAAAGTGGGGAAAACCACTAGACCATTCAGGTATGACCTAAATCAAATCCCTTATGACTATACAGTGGAAGTGAGAAATAGATTTAAGGGCCAAGATCTGATAGATAGAGTGCCTGATGAACTATGGATGGAGGTTCATGATATTGTAAAGGAGACAGGGATCAAGACCATCCCCATGGAAAAGAAATGCAAAAAAGCAAAATGGCTGTCTGGGGAGGCCTTACAAATAGCTGTGAAAAGAAGAGAGGCGAAAAGCAAAGGAGAAAAGGAAAGATATAAGCATCTGAATGCAGAATTCCAAAGAATAGCAAGGAGAGATAAGAAAGCCTTCCTGAGCGATCAATTCAAAGAAATAGAGGAAAACAACAGAATGGGAAAGACTAGAGATCTCTTCAAGAAAACTAGAGATACCAAGGGAACATTTCATGCAAAGATGGGCTCGATAAAGGACAGAAATGGTAGGGACCTAACAGAAGCAGAAGATACTAAGAAGAGGTGGCAGGAATACACAGGAGAACTGTACAAAAAAGATCTTCATGACCCGGATAATCACGATGGTGTGATCACTCACCTAGAGCCAGACATCCTGGAATGTGAAGTCAAGTGGGCCTTAGAAAGCATCACTACAAACAAAGCTAGTGGAGGTGATGGAATGCCGGTTGAGCTGTTTCAAATCCTGGAAGATGATGCTGTGAAAGTGCTGCACTCAATATGCCAGCTAATTTGGAAAACTCAGCAGTGGCCACAGGACTGGAAAAGGTCAGTTTTCATTCCAATCCCAAAGAAAGGCAATGCCAAAGAATGCTCAAACTAACACACAATTGCACTCATCTCACACGCTAGTAAAGTAACGCTCAAAATTCTCCAAGCCAGGCTTCAGCAATACGTGAACCATGAACTTCCAGCTGTTTAAGTTGGTTTTAGAAAAGGCAGAGGAACCAGAGATCAAATTGCCAACATCCGCTGGATCAATGAAAAAGGAAGAGAGTTCCAGAAAAACATCTATTTCTGCTTTATTGACTATGCCAAAGCCTTTGACTGTGTGGATCACAATAAACTGTGGAAAATTCTGAAAGAGATGGGAATACCAGACCACCTGACCTGCCTCTTGAGAAACCTATATGCAGGCCAGGAAGCAACAGTTAGAATGGACATGGAACAACAGACTGGTTCCAAATAGGAAAAAGGAGTACGTCAAGGCTGTATATCATCACCCTGCTTATTTAACTTATATGCAGAGTACATCATGAGAAATGCTGGGCTGGAAGAAGCCCAAGCTGGAATCAAGATTGCCAGGAGAAATATCAATAACCTCAGATATGCAAATGACACCACCCTTATGGCAGAAAGTGAAAAACTAAAGAGCCTCTTGATGCAAGTGAAAGAGGAGAGTGAAAAAGTTGGCTTAAAGCTCACCATTCAGAAAACGAAGATCATGGCATCTGGTCCCATCACTTCATGGGAAATAGATGGGGAAACAGTGTCAGACTTTATTTTGGGGGGCTCCAAAATCACTGCAGATGGTGACTGCAGCCATGAAATTAAAAGACACTTACTCCTTGGAAGAAAAGTTATGACCAACCTAGACAGAATATTAAAAAGCAGAGACATTACTTTGCCGACTAAGGTCCGTCTAGTCAAGGCTATGGTTTTTCCTGTGGTCATGTATGCATGTGAGAGTTGGACTGTGAAGAAGGCTGAGCGCCGAAGAATTGATGCTTTTGAACTGTGGTGTTGGAGAAGACTCTTGAGAGTCCCTTGGACTGCAAGGAGATCCAACCAGTCCATTCTGAAGGAGAACAGCCCTGGGATTTTTTTGGAAGGAGTGATGCTAAAGCTGAAGCTCCAGTACTTTGGCCACCTCATGGGAAGAGTTGGCTCATTGGAAAAGACTCTGATGCTGGGAGGAATTGGGGGCAGGAGGAGAAGGGGACAACAGAGGATGAGATGGCTGGATGGCATCACGGACTCGATGGACATGGGTTTGGGTGGACTCTGGGCGTTGGTGATGGACAGGGAGGCCTGGCGTGCTGTGGTTCATGGGGTCAGAAAGAATCGGTCACGACTGACCAACTGAGCTGAACTGAACT
This sequence comes from Capra hircus, assembly GCF_001704415.2. Lineage (NCBI taxonomy): Eukaryota > Metazoa > Chordata > Mammalia > Artiodactyla > Bovidae > Capra > Capra hircus. Next base: position 41,975,625 of record NC_030832.1, read on the forward strand.
GATGCTGTTGTAAATGGAACTGTTTAGTTTCTTTGTCAGATGGGTCACCGTCGCCATATAGAAACAGCTCTTGGAGGTCCGGGCTGTGCGGGTCTGCGTTGCTGTGTGGGACTTCCTCTTGCGCTGGGGAGGGGCTCCCCTCGGTTGCCGCGTGGGGTTCTCGTGGTAGCGTCTCGTCTTAGAGCCTGTTTCATTTTGTTTCTGTTCTTTCGGCACCCTTGTCTGGCTTTCATATCGGTAACGCTGGCCTTGTGAAATGAATTTGAATGTGTTCCCTTCTCTTTGATTTTTTGGATGAGTTCAAGCAGGACTGGTATTAATACTTTTTTAAATGGTAAAATTCGCCTGTGAAGCCCTGTAATCCTGGGCCTTTCTTTGTAGCAAGGGTTTTTTTTTTTTTTTCCATTAATTCTTGTTACTCGTTATTGGTTTGCTAAGACCTTTTTTCTCTTAAGGCTTTCCTGATTGTGTGTTTCTAGGAGTTCGTTCCCACGTTGTGCAGCTTTCTGGTGTGGGGTGTTGGCCACAGCAGCCCTTCAGTCTTTCTGTTTCTGTGGCGTCCTTTGTCGTGTCTTTGCTTTCATCTCTGATTTTATTTACTTGAGCTTTATCTTTTTCCTTAGTTCAGCTAGAAGTTTGTCAGTTTTGTTTATCTGTTAAAGAGACAGCTCCTGGTTTTGTTGACCTTTTCCATCTGGCCCCTGGGTGGTTGTCTGAACCCGCATTCTCTGAGGGGATAACGGCTGAGCTGCTCCTTCCCCTCTCAACACACTCCGCCAGGTCGCTCCTCCAGGTCAAGAAGCCTTGGGGTTGGTCTCTGGTCTGGCCTCCCACCCACGGTGATGTCTCAGAGACAGAGGGCTGGTGAGGAGAGAGCTCTGGAGGACAGGGACTGAAGCCTGGCCCTTGCCCAAGTTCCAGGGCGCTGGAGCTGTGGTCCCAGGCCCACTGCCTGCAGGGTGAGCACCCCGGCTGTCAGCAAGGGTGGACTGAGCCGGAACGGGGCCAGGCCCACCGTGGACGTGCCCGTGGTGGTCCTGAGTGCATGGCGGGGCCCGGGTCGCTCCAGGCCTGGGAGACATTCAGTTCATCAGGGGCTCCCGAGGGGTGAAGGGCTCCATCCTGCGGCTGCCCTGGAGCCGCGGCTGCCTGCAGAGCCTGGCGCCAGGCCAAGCCCCGCACGCTGCTGCCCGCCCACTTACAGGCTGACGTGTCTGAGGCCTCAGGAAGCGCGGCGCACCCCTGCCTGCAGCCTGGCATCCACGAGGGCGGGGGCGCCGTCTGCCCCGTGTTCGCTTCCTGGTGAAGGTGCGTCTGGGGTGCTGCCTGGATGTGCCCTTCAACTAGCATTTGTCTTTGCGATTTGTCACCATCCTCTGTGTGCAGTGAGCCGGAAGGCAGGGGCCTGAAGCTCCAGTCTCTTCCTGTCCCTGTGACCTTGGGCGTCGCCTGTCCCACCTGCACTGGGCGGCGTCCGCGCTGGGTCAGGGGCAGTTCTCACTCGCAGATAAAAGCAGCCCCTAGTGGTAGTGGTCTGGGTGCAGCCCTGCCCTGTGGCAGGCGGTGTGCAGGCCTGACGGCTCTGCGGTCACTGGATGCCTCCCGGTGACGGCCCCTGAGCTGGCCGTCTCCTCTGTCCACACACCTGCCCCTCCAGCTCCACTCCACACAGCGCAGCCAGAGACAGCGTGTCCCCCGAGGACTCAGGGCAGCTGTGCCTTTCAGGAAGCGCCCTGGTCTGGGCCACGTGAGGTGCCGTGGAGTCCCCTGATGGAGTCTCCATGCGGCCTGCTTTCTTCCCGTGTCACCACGCTGTGCCCCCGTGTAAGGCTCACCCTGCAGGGTTCCCCCCCTCAGCACCACCTCGGGGTCCCCCCGGTTGCAGAGCGCGCCAGCCAGGCGACCACCAGTGCCTTGCTCCCCCAGGCGAGGAGCCGGCCAGGACAGTGAGGGCTCCTCCGGCCTCTGTGCCCACGTCCAGGCCCAGGCGTCGAGGCTGCGTGTGGCCTGCGGCCGCCCTCGTCCTGCACCCCCGGGTCTCCTGAGTGGCCGAGATGGGGGTCTTGTGGCCCTGCCCCTCCCCGCAGCGGCCTCTGCACAGTGTCCCCTCCTGCGCATCCAGTCCCCAAGGCCCTGCCCAGGCCAAGGGCAGGTGAGGACAGGAGCCGGTGTGGTGGGGGCCCGTCTCCTACGTTTCCATCCCTCAGACCCGAGTTCTGGGGGGCCTGCCAGGAAACGATGTTTGCGGGGTTTTGCTGAGGAGGGAGGGTCGACCTGGCGCCTGTGGCTTCATTCTGCCCCCACCCCAGTAGCCTTCCCGGAGCCCAGGGGCCACAGCGGCCTGGTCCTGCCTCCTTGGCCCCGCTGGAGGCCGTCCTGACGTCTCCCCGGCCCCTGGGCTGCTCTGAGGAAGGGCTGCAGCCAGTGCTGGTGAGGGGCTTCCCCGCCGCCACCTACCCCCTGCCCAGCCTCTGTCCAGCCTCTGTCCTGCCAGGCTTTGTCGGAGGCCTTCCCTCCTCCAGCCAAGGGCCTGGGGCACTCTCAGGGGCTCCGGCACTGGCGGACGCCGTGCTGTGCATCCACTTGGCCCTCCCCGGGGCCCGTGACGGTCTGATCGCTTGCAGCGATGGCGCACGTCCTGCCTAGAATCCTCCGCTTGTGGTAGCAGAACCGCCTCCCTTTCTCCCCAATTTGTCCTCCAGAGTGCTGGTGCCTGTATATTTTAAAGCTACTTTCTCACTGAAGTGTGACGCACGCACACACACGGATCACACGTCGGCACTGTCAGCTTGATGAGTATCCCCAGGCGGAGCCCCCAGGGTCCCCCGTTACCTGGTACTCCAGGCCCCCAGAAAGATGGAGGGGGCCTCTGCCAGCCCCACGCTGTGCCCCGTCCCCCACCCCTGTCCTGTCGCCTTGGCGAATGCTGTGCTGGTCGGTGTCTGCCTCCTTGGGCATGGCCGGTCCCCTGGCCTCTTACCCGGGCACTGAAACTCCACCCTGCCCGGGTCCAGCCCGGTGGATCCAGGGTAATTCGAAGGGGAGACGGAATCAGCGTCCTAGAAAGAAACTTATTTAATTACAGATATAAAGAGAGATTAGAAAGGAATAGTGTAGTAGGAAGATTAGTGGAGAAAAAGAGGCTGAATAACTTGGTTTACGTGGAATACCAATCACCACCTACGTAGGCCACCTGCGTCTTTCCGTTCTCCCAAAGGAGAGGAAGCACTGCGGCCTCCCCCGTCCGATCTTAGAAGCCCAGGCAAAATGAGCAGGCTTGGCGAGCACCCACGTTCCAGATGGGAATTCAGCCAGAAGGGCAAAGAAAGAACGACATGGGGGAATCAGTCTTTCCAGAAACTGATCCCATTTCTTTATTTTCAGCTTTGCTTATATACTTTTTGTTATACATAGGGATGAATACAGAGTCATGCGGGGTCAGCAGACCTGACCCTTGTCAAAATCAGGTGCTTCATATAAATGTATACAAAGGTCTTATGGGTTTTACAACATCTTCTGGCCATGAGGCCTGCTGACATTTTATGGCCCTTTCTGATAACGGTCAGTGAACCAGAAAACTTATTTTTTCCAGGGGTGATTTTTTTTCTTAAACCAAGCACCACCCTCCAAATAAAGTTGCATTCCTATAGGGTGAGGGTGTAGTGGGTTACAATCAAGAAAAGAATTTAATTAGCCTAAGGTTTAACATTATTGATCTTAAAGGTTAATACTTATTTCTCCTATATGCTAGTTATATTCATTATAAGGGCAGGGAATATGGAGATTTAGCAACAAATATTGGCTCAACAAATGAAAAACCCTTCACCAATATAATTTCTAATCAACCCACTATACTATGCTAATAATTTTGTAACTTCTCAAAAGAGTCTGTATTTAGAAAGTTTTAAAGCATCTCGTGCCTCTCACGGTTGGGAGGCTGCGAACAATCACATGTGGCTGGACGAACCTGCTCAGGCAGGCTAGAGAACCTTCAGAGGAGTTTGTAAGTTGAAACACTCTTGTCACGCCCAGGAATTTTTATTAACTGGAGCTGCAAGTTAACTCCTTCTCCGAGAGAAATGGTGATGGGGGAGAGCCTAAGTAGGCAGACTCTGGTTTTGGGGGTAGATGCTTGGGAGCAGGGGGTTTCCTGAGGCTCGATCCCACCTTTGCGTATGCCGAAGCCTCCTTCCTCATGACCTTTGCGATGGGCGGAGTTCCTCACGCTGGCTCCCGGCACCACCCTGAATGCCCTCTCCTTCAGGCAGCTGCTCGGGGTGGCCTCGGCAAGCTGTTATGTTACCACTGCCCCTCCTTCCAAATGGGGATTTCGGGGCTCCCCAGAAAGTGGTGGGGGCACAGAGACAGCAGGTGTGGTCCCTTGCTCCCCGGAAGGAGAAAGCCCACTGACCTTCCTTCTGTCTTGTCTTGAAGGCTCAGCTGTCACAGGCGCTGGAGGAGCTGGGAGGCCAGAAGCAAAGAGCAGACATGGTGAGTCTTGATGCTGCCCCCAGTGGAGGCCTTTGTGGCCAAGGGGAGCCCAGGGCCCTGCGGGCACAGCCACAGGACCGTTGACTGACTTCTTCATCAGAGACGCGGCTACCATTGGGGAGGGGGTGCTTCATGGTTGAGGCCAGACTCCCCGCCTGCTCCAGGCTGGGGTCCAGAGTGCCCCTCTCCGGAGGCCACGCTGCCCAGCAGTGCGGACCCCACCCTGACCCTGCGGGGCGCCCCTCGCCATATGCGCACCGGGCCCTCCAGCCTCGCGCTTCCTCTTTGTTTCTCTGCTGCCCCCGCTGCAGGCCTACTTATGACGTCAGACCACGTCCGCTCTGTCATCCTCGCGGCCTGAAGCCCTCGCCTGGGCGCATGCAGACGCGGCCACGTGACCCTGCTGGGCCTCGGCGCCCAGGGGGAGACAGCGTGGCCGTGAGTGTCCTCGTCCAGTGTGAACTGTGAGCCGCTACGGCGCCTGGTCTGGCGATACCCCTGGGCACAGGCAGGCCCTGCGGCGGAACTGGCATGTGTTGTCCGGTTGCCCTGCCCAAGGCCGCTCGCCCGCCAGCCGCTAGCCGGCGCGCCTCAGGAGGCTGCTGTGGGCGGGGCGTCGGGAGCTGCTGTGGGCGGGGCCCCGGGAGCTGCTATGGGCGGGGCGCCCCAGGAGGCTGCTGTGGGCGGGGCGTCGGGAGCTGCTGTGGGCGGGGCCCCGGGAGCTGCTGTGGGCGGGGCACCAGGAGCTCCTGAGGGCTCTGGGGCTCCCGTCTGCAGTCGGAGTCCTGGGTGTTGGCGCAGCCGGTGGGGGTGAGGTGTCCTTGAACGCGCCTTGTGCCCCGCGGGCGGCCCCCCAGCTGTCGCCACCACTGCTGACCCTTCCTGTCGGGAGGGCTCCACCCATGGGGGCCCAGGGGGCTTGGCGGGGGGGTGTCGCCCCACCGAGGAGTCGAGGGTGGGGAGGCAAGCGGGATCAGGGAGCTGGGTTCAGAGGATGATGCGGCGTCAGAGATGCAGCGGGCATGGGGTCCGGAACCCAGAGTCCCGGCCGGGAAGCACCCTGTGTGCTTACCCCTCTGGGTGGGCGTCGGTGCCCAGTGGCAGAGCCCAAGGCCGACCCCGCCTGGCTGCTCCAGCGCAGATGCTTGTCGGGGATCGGGGTCGGCCCCACCTGAGGTGGAGAGGCTGTGCCCAGTGAGGGCCCCAGTCCCGTGTGTGATGGACGCCATTGGACAGGACAGGGTGGCCTGGGGCCTGGGGGAGCATTTCCTGAGGAGGCAGAGGACGCGTCTGGAGCCATGGAAGCCCTGATCGTGACCATCGCCTCGGGAGCTGGGAGGGTAGGCTCTGGTGACGGGGAGCGGGGCTCCCCGGGGCCTCCCCGCCTTCCTGTACTTGCCCACTGACCTTGACTCTGGGGCTGGGCCCAGGTGGCGCGTCCTTGAAGACTGATGGCCCCTCCCACGAGGCCCTGGGGACGGGAGGTAGTGCTTCCTTGCTGGGGTTGAGCTGGAGAGTGCCCCAGGGCACAGTTGCCCTGAGAAACTGAGATGAAGCCTTGAGGGCCACATGCCCACGTTGCCAGGCTGGGAAGCCTGCATGTCGCCCTTCCCCATCCCCGAGCTGCCCTTCCCCAGCCCTGGGGCTTTTTTGGACGAGCTGGGTGCCCTCTCAGGAGGAGGGGGACAGGCCTGCTGTGCTTGCCCGCTGGGACAGCGGCCCTGCCTCGTGGGGACTGCAGGGCGGTGTGCTTCCTCTTCCTCTCAGCTCGTGCAGTTTCTGCTCCTCGTGTGAAGCCTCCAGGGGCTTTGAAGTCCCTCCTCCACACCAGTCACACTGGAGCTTGCTGGGGGTGGGCAGCCAGGCAGGGGTGTTAGTGCATGTCTCCTGGGGCAAGTCTGGTGTCAGCTACGGTGGAGAGCCTCCTCTGGGACTGGTGCCCCAAATTTAGTGCCAGGCCCTCCCCGGGGGACCTCTGGGGACCGCTCTCCAGGAAGCATGCTTCCCTTGTGGCTTAGACGGTAAAGCGTCTGCCTACAATGTGGAAGACCCAGGTTCGATCCCTGGGTCGGGAAGTTCCCCTGGAGAAGGAAATTGCAACTTATTCTAGTACTCTTGCCTGGAAAATCCCATGGACAGAGGAGCCCGGTAGGCTACAGTCCATGGGGTTGCAAAGAGTCGGACACGACTGAGCGGCTTCACTTCACTTCCAGGAAGCAGCTTGTCCCAACGGTGCTGACCCATCAGAGGTCATGGAGTGCACGGCCTGGCTCTTGTCTGAGCCCAGAGGTGCGGTGCTGGTGGCCCCCGCGTGCACACCCGGGGCGCTGCGGGCTTCTCTCACTGGTCCTTTCAGGCTTGTTGTTGGATCTGGGCTGTCGCTGTCTCCTCAGAGAGGCTTTTAATCTCTGCCTTTGATTGTCGTGTCTTTAGCTTATTTTGTGTTGTTTATTTCACTTCTCCCTTCTCTTTCCTTGTTAAAGGGAAAATGAGAAATGGCAGCGCCCAGGGACCTGAGGGCAGGAGTGTGCGAGCCTCTGTTCTCGCTCCCGACTGGGTCCAGAGGGCCCTGCAGCCCCCGAGGACACAGGCTGGTGCAGGATGGCAACCCGGGGCCTGACGCCCGTGGGCCAGTCCTCAGGGAGCGGATCGCCCAGGAAATGCTTGCGTTTGGTTACAGGGGGCTTTCTGGTCTGATGTAAACCCCCCAGGGGTGGAGGAGTAAGGCTGGAGCGGGGGCAGTGACCGGAGCGCATGCTGAGGCTGGGAGGCCACAGTCAGCCCGCCCTCCCTCGCCAGTGCCGAAGGCCTTGGTCCTGCCCGTCTGTTGCTGCCGTGAGAGGGCGTGCTCCTCTGGGTCTGGGCGGCGAGTAGCCTGCGTCCAGGGGCCCTGACTGCACCCCAGGGCCTCCGTCTAGGGCGGTTCCTGCTCCTGCTCTCCGAGCCCCAGCTCCCTGACCTGCTGTTCTCCGGCCCACAGTCAGCTCACTAGGCAAGAAGAGGCGTTTGAGAAGAATAAGCATCTTTAGGCAATGGCGGAAGACAGCACAAGGACAGTGCGACTCTTTGTTAATAATCAGCAAATTCATGCCGATTAGTGTGTGTGAGTGCCACTCATGTTTCTTTCTTTAAATGCAATTAATATCCCGAGGAAAGGCGTCCCCCACTGTAGCTGTGTCTTTGACACGCCTCGCCCTGATTAGCTTGGGAGGGCTGTGGCCAGAGGGGACTGGGCTGGACACCTGTGCTCGGGTCCGCAGCCCGCCTCCCAGGGCTCCTCCTGGAAGCGCCGCGCCCGGGCTGCCTGGCGACCCCCTCCGCCTCCTGCCGCCTGCCTCCTCCGCTCTGTCTCCAAGTGGGCGCAGTGGTCCAGGCTGTGAGGGCCCAGGCTTTGCCGTCCAGTGATCATGCTTTACAGCCGCCTCCGTTGCCCATGCCCAGTGCAGCCAGGCAGGTTCCAGCGGCTCGCAGGCCTCCGGGGCTTTCCCTGCTCGGAAGCACCAGCGGCGCTCGCTCTGAGTCCTGGGGCTCGAGCACAGATCACACAGGTGGTGGGAGGGGGTTCGTAGCCCTGCCGGGCCGTGCCCACCCCCATGGACCTTGCTGACGCTGCGTCATTGTCGACCGCAACGCTCAGGGCAGTGAGTCACTGGGAGAGGGGTGAACCGCCATTGTTCACCACTTGCACCGTCGCCCGCCTGCGCCCCCCACCCGAACATCCGGCCTCATCACAGTCCTTCAGCGGAGCCAGCTGTCTTTCTGTAAATTATTAAAAGCACCTCCTGGTTCTGACCGGTGGTGAGTCATTTCACGTTCTGGGTCTGTCCTGCTGTGACTGAAGAACGTCTGTCCTAGGTGGGCATGTCGGTAGGGCCTGTTGGTGGAGGAGACCACGGAGACCATGAGGAGCGGGCCTCCCCAGCCCTGGGCCCCTGCCCTGAGCCTCAGCGCCTGCTAAGAAACGCTGCTTTCTCAGGAGCCTGGCCCAGAGGCGTGAATCCACGTGTGCAGGCCCACGCCGCTTAGGCTCATGTAGGTCGAGCCAGACGGTGATAGAACCTGTGGCCTTGCGAGGTCCCTGCATCTCTGAGAGCCAGGCGGTGACGACAGGCAGAGGGCCAGGGTCCCGCTGGCCGGGCCTGGCGGAGCGCCCCCCATCTCTGCATGAGCGAAGCTCGAGCCGCTCTCGTGGGGCCTGCGTGGCTGCCATAGTCACAGCGCGACCTTGGGCCACTTTCCTTCTCTGCGCCTTCTTAGCCGTCCTCCCATCCTCTGCCCCGGCTGAGGCCTGGTGCTCGCTCACCAGGTCTCAGGTAGGCCTCCTGTTGGACTCCAGCTGGCAGATGGTTTCCCCTGGGAGGCGGCGGCTCCCTGCGGGTCTGTGCTGTAAGAGGTCTCTCTGTTAGCGAATGTACCGACTCCAGAAATGGCCTTCCAGGGTGAAACGCAGCCTGGACACGTTCTCCAGCGGGGCTTCTTTTTATCCGAGGAATGGTGTGTCCCAGCTCAGGTCAGCAGCTGGCTGAGCCACTGCTGACAGCGTGTGGCCTTTTGCACCTGGCGTGGCCCCCAGGCTGAGGCGGAATCGACAAGGGGGTTGTTCCAGACCCTCCCAGGACGCAACACTCCACCCCCCCGACCTGAGACCTTCCTGGGTACTCGATGGGTCCAGGCTGAGCACCCCAGGCCCTTCGGCCGGGGTCCCCTCTGATCTCAGTGTCCTCTCGTCTCCGGGAGGCCTGGGGCCCTGCCCAGTGGGGCTCGGGGGGGAAGGCAGTGGCCTGGACCTCTGCAATGAGGGCCCTCAGGGGGCAGCTCTCTGTCTGTGGGGCTGGCCAGAGGCCGGGCTCCTTTGCTGAGACATGTGTGACCCCTCAGGCTGGTGCTCACCAGCGGCCACGGTAGTTAGACTTGCTTTTGGGGGAGGGGGAGCACGTCCTCGCCCCCACGCCGGTTATTGCTTTGTGGGGTTGGGTACCACCCCTGGGCCCCAGCGGCACATCCTCTCGAATTAAACTGAAGTTCACAGGCTCTGTCTAAAGGTCGTGCCATACTAGTGAGCTCGCCTTGAGGACCATTAGCGTCCAGTCTCCTCGCAGAGAGGGAGGGGGGTGTCACCAGTGGGTCCAGGGCGGGGTAGCGCTCTGCTGGGGTGGTGATGCCTGTGGGGTGCCTGCCCAGCACCCTCGGACCCAGAGATGTCAGCCTGGCTGCAGGGAGCAGGCCTGGTCTCTCTCTTCCTTCTTCCTGTTCGGTCCTCAGGAGCCCCTCCTCCCTGCCCCCCACGCACCCTGTGGGCTCTGGCTTCCCGGCCTCCCCACGCTCCTATCTCTGCCCCTCCTCCGGCTTGTGCCGTGTCCTGGACGCTCCCAGGCCGTGAGCTGGGCCAGCCTCGGGGCCCACCTCTCTGGGATCCTGAGCGTTGCTGCCCGCTGGTCAGTGTTTGCTCCTGAGGAGGCTCAGTCCCACCCAGGCCCTCCGTCTGTGACAGAAGCACCCTCTCCGGCTCTGGTGGGAGGAGGTGCGGGGAGCAGGGCTGCCCCCAGGTTCTGGACCTCGGGGCGACGCCGGGCCAGGTGGAGAGGCTCAGGGCTGTGAGCACCTGGTGCTCCGTGTCCCAGGGTGGAGCGCGGGCGAGGCAGGAGCAGGTCTCCAGGGACCGGCATGGAGCTGGAGTTGCAGGCAGTCCCTGCCAGACAGCTCGGCCTCCTGGGGTCCTGTCCCTCCCCAGGTACTTCCAGAAAGGTCTGTCCTGGCCCTGTTCTCCCCCGACCTCCCTGGACCGCCAGGCGCCTCTTCCAGAAGGGGGCAGTGTGTTGTTGCTTCAGAGTCACCCCCAGCAGAGACTTTGCTGTCAGCCACTGAGGCCAGGACTGGGGTCCCCTTGCCCGTTCCCTGCGTCCGGGTCCCGTGCTCTGTGCCTCGGCCCCCCCACCCCCGGGTCAGCTGCATGCTGCTTCTCGTCTGTCGGGACCTCCCACCTCCCCTGGAGCCGCCTCTGACGGACCCTGCTGCAGAAGAGACGGCGCTTGCTGGAGGGGCCACTGCAGCAGGCGTCCTGAGCTGCCCGAAGGCCTTCGCCTCAGCCGGCCTGGGGTTTCGCGGGTGCTGTCCCTGGGGTCTTCCCCAGGGATGGAGCTGAGCAGGAGGATGAGTCCGGCCCTGGCCGTTTCACCAGACCCTGAAGCGAGGCTGGCTTGCGAGACCCAGCGCCCTCTGGTAGCACGGGTTTCCCTGGTGGTCCCCTGGTTGAGAATCAGCTTGCGGTACAGGAAACACAGGTTCCATCCTGGTCTGGGGAGATCTCACAGGCCGTGGAGCCACTCAGCCCGGAGCCACAGCTGCTGAGCCCTTGCTCCCTGGAGCCCGTACCCCGCGAGGAGAGAAGCCTCCAAACGAGAAGCCCGCACACAGCAAAAAAGGCCTGGCCCAGCCAAAAATAAAAAATAAAACTTCCTAAAACTTAAAAAAATCCAAATGGAACTAGGACAAATAGCTTTCCTCTGATCACACTGTGATTAAATTTGAATTTAAAAGCACAACCAAAAGAAGAAATAGCACCTAATTCTTGAAAGGAAAAAACCAATAGAACAAGAGAGTCGGTCTTCATTCTTGGGTCTAAAATGGAGAAAATAGTCTTAATGGGAAGTCTTCCCTCCAGAGCCTGTGGGAAACAGCCAGACCAGCATTGAGAAGAAAAGCCACAGGTTTAAATATTTATGTCATTGAACAAGAAGGAGTGAATATGTGTGGCTAAACACCCAATCCAAGAACTTGGAAAAAGAAGACAGAATTAACCTTAGTAAAGAAGTACGAATTTGTAAAGATCAAAGCAGAAGTTAATGAGAAAGTGAAAAATGGTAGAAATGACAAATAACTCCAAATGCCTGTGCTTTGAAAACAAATCAGTAAAACATATTAATTATTCACAATCCTAGTGAAAAATTAATACAAACCATCACCACCCAAACTAAGAAATAAGAGCAGTTAGCTTGGAGTTGCTGACTGGGCTGGGGCGGGTGAGGAGAGCATGTCCTTGGCGCCGTAGGCTCTCATCTGACCTGGACGAGGCTCCCCGTGTGCAGCCACACAGAGCCCTGGAGCTGGACACACAGGGTGAGCACTGCCCTGCATACGAGCCTCCCCTCATCAGTGAGGAGGAGAGCTGGAAGCATGCGAACCCTGGAGAGAGAATCACGAGGTCTGGGAGTCCTGTAAAAAGTTAGGAATTATGTCACAACTCTGTTTAAAGTGAAAACCTGAAAGAGATGAATCATTTTCTCCGAAAATATAACCCATGAATACTGACTCCAGAAGAGAGAAATTTCAAACAGACAGTTACTACCAACTTGTAAAAAAAAGAAAACCCGCCACCTCTGTGGCCCCGCCAACAAACAGGAAGACACGGAAAGGCATGAGACGGAGTGTGAGCCCCAGGGAAACCCCGCTGCAGCTCCAGTGCCATCCACACTGCCCAGGCTGCCCGCCACAGGGCAGGGAAGCGCGGGTCCTACGGATGCCAATTCCGCAGGGGCCCGCCTGTGCCGCGTGCATCCACACGTGTCGGGACGGGACGTGCGCAGGCGCTCGGAGGTGCCGCGTGCGTCCACGCGTGTCGGGAGGGGACGTGTGCAGGGCTTCTCCAGGACAGGCTGCTGCTCCCATCCTGGGCTGTCAGCTCACAGGACGTCTGCTCCGTATTTGCTAAAAACCCGCCTGACGAAGTCCAACAGTCAGTCTTAAGATCCCGGGATAACATACGGGTAATTTCTCAGCACGAATGTGTTCATTTCAAGCGAAAATGTAAATAGGAAGATGCTAGATTAGTTCCACCGAAGCCACAAAGCAGTCAGCGGTGTCCGGTATTAGAACCATAGCCTGGTGCTCTGGAGATTGCAGCGGTCACTGTTGGGCAGGAAGAGACACAGGGCCGGTGCTGGGAAGGAGCAGGGACACGGCCGGGGCGAGCCGGTCGGCCAGCAGGCCTCACAGCCCACTCGAGACCCCACGAGGCAGTAGGCGGCAGAGCCAACCCACGGGAATTTGACAGAGCCTGTGTCTACAGATGACAAGTCAGACGATGAGGAAAACCTTCCCTCCGACTCCAGCAGCAGTAAGATGCGGGTGGACGCAGGAGCCGCGGGTCCTGACGGACAAGCCGGCTCCGCCCTCGGCTGAGCCCTGGGACGTGCCCCAGGTTCCTGAGAGCAGGCGGTTTGGGTTCTTTTTTTAAATTAAGGGGTGGGCGGGGCAGGAGATAGAGGGCCCAGGATTCTTGGGGACAGGACTTCGGAAGCTGACCCGGTTACAGACAGGAAGCCCCGCTCCCTGGGGGCAAGGAGCCTTTCTGCACCACAGCGAGGCCGAGGACGGCTGGGCCCTGCCCTGAAGCCCAACAGGACCCGTGGGGCCTTCCCGGTCCCTGCCTCTCATCTGTGAAAGACCTTTAGCTCCCAGGCTGTCCCCCAGTTCTAAAGAGCAAGTTTAATCAGAAAAGCAAGAAAACGCAGAAACAGAGGGAAGCAGTCAAGCAAGACGGAACAGTAACGAGTTCAGCTCTAGCAGGAAGTGCAGGGCCTTCAGCTCCTCCTCGAGGCAGTGGGCAACTTCCTGGCCCGAGTGCTTGCAAGTCTTGCAGACACTGAGACCCCTGCCAGCTTGAAGGCTTTTACTTAGTGCTGGCTCCCTGCATGTGGGCCCAAGGCCAGTTGGATGTAGAAGGTTGATGGTGTTGGCGTCCAAAATACCCCCCAGCTACTGCCTCGCAGCAGAGCAGAAGAATGCCCGCAGGCTGCTCAGACACCCACAGCCCTCGCTGCGATCCCTGAAAGCCGCTGGGGGAACGTGGGCCCGCTGGCTTGAGCAGCCCGAGCTCGCCCCCCTCCACTTGGGTCGCTGCAGCCTGTGAGCGACTGACGGCCGCGAGTTGTCCGGTGATGACGTCAGATGGGACTGCAGGCAGACTTGCAGCTCTGGGACTCAGCCTGCAGGGTCGGCTCATGCCCAGGGGATCTGCGTGTCTGAGCTGCCGGACGGGAAGCAGGTCAGACATTGGTTGGCAGGAGGGTGGCCGTCGGGCGGTTCCGGGAGCCGTGACGGTGAACTGGGCACTCTCTGTGTGCGGATCTGGAAATGCCTCTAAGTGTGCTATGTGAAAAAGATTAACGTATAGAACAAGGTTAGAATACTTGCGGAATAACGTTTCTATAAACAATAAATACATTTTAAAGAAGGGAAGAACGTCAGCCTTGTAACTGGTAAATGCGTGAGCCGAGCCTGGGGGCTGCAGGCTGGGAGAGGAGCCGGGCAAAGCTTGGGGGAGGCTTCTCCACCGCCCCCGTCTGAGTGTGATTCCTGAGGCTGCACAGCGCCAGCGGGTTCCAGGACAAGGCGTGCAGTCCTCTGGCAGGGCCTCCCCCCTGTGCCCTGCTGCCAGATCAGCCCTCGCCTGCATGGAACAGGGACCAACCCAGACCAACTGCCGGGCCCACGTTCCCCCAGGGGAGACCCTTCCAGGTCCAGGGAAGTTTGTGTCTGCTGATCTGTTTGATCGTGACCGTGAAGGTGGGCACCGTTGGGACGGGGGGCTCCTGGGTGACCACTGCCGGCCACCAGGTAGGAGGTGCTGATGGCATCAGAGAGGAGGGGCTGGACACTCGGGGACAGCAGCACATGGACAGCTTGGTTCCCAGGAGGAGCTTTGTCCAAAGCTCCAGCTTCTGAGCCAGGTCTGGGGGGCCTCTGGACACGGTGGATGCTGCTGCCCCTGAACACGGCCGGGTGCTGCTCTGCCTGTGACGCCACGTGGCGCAGGCGTCATTGGTGCCGGCTAGTGAATCCGGCCATCGCCCTGACGAAGGGGCCACACCGAGGGCACCTCCCACCTCTGGAGGGGCTGCAGCTAGTGTGGCGGGCGCTGGGCGGTGTCCAGTGCCAGGAGAGGCGGAGGAGTTGCGTGTGGGCCTGCGTGGAACTCAGTTCCGCCGAGGCTGTTCTGGGAGCTGGTCCTCAGGGTGCTTGCGCTTGGTCTGCACTCCGGCGGGCAGGCTCAGGTCCCCCCAGGCCTGCTGGCCCATTTAGGGGCAGGGTCTCCTCCAGGGACCTAATGGCTGATCAGGGCGTCACACGACTGGGTGTCTGGGGCCCAGGAATCCCTCAAGTCAGGTCACCCAAGGAGGCCCTCCCTCGGAGGACTGGCCTGGAGGGCTTGGTTCAAGAGGTAGCACAGCAGACGTCAGCCCGGCCACAGACCCCGCGTTGGGGATGCCGCCTCACTCCCAGCTGGGGCCTGCGGCTGGCATGGACCCCACAAGGAGCCTTCCCGGCATCCCATGTCCCCTCGGGGGCTCGGTGGGGAACTAAACGGGGTTAAGGTCCTCCCTGGGCGTCAGGACAGCCAGACCAGCAGGAGTCCCCGGGTGGGGCAGCGGGCCAAGAAGGGAGAAGGCCGATGGCCGGTGCCAGCCAGGAACAGCCAAGCTGGGTGACAGTGACCCGCACGCGGGGGACAGGGCTGGCTGGGGTCTGGGATGGCAGGCCCTGGAGGTGGGCTGGGGAACGGCCGGAGGCCAGTGTGGGGACAGTGCTCCTGTGCCTGTGGCCGGCCACCTGGCCTGGGGCGTCCTTCTGCCTGCTGTCCCATTGGGGGCCCTCAGACCCCAGGGCAGCTCTGGCCTAGCGCGCGGCCCACAGCTGGGCCTGCCCCGCCCCACGGGACCGCCCGCCCCGCCCCCCTCGGGACGACTCGCCCCGCCCCACGGGACGCCGCCCGCCCCCTCGGACGCTCGCCCCGCCCCGTCGGGTCCGCAGACTGGGCCTCCGCCCTGCTCTGCAGCCTCATCTTACCCCCACCGCCAGCACGTGTTACAGTAGCTCACTTCCTCGTTGCCTTCCGCACAGTCTGTGCGACTTGACATCCTGTCGAGGACTCTGACGTCCAAAATAAATAATGGATCAGGACTATTAGGACCGATCAGAGCGCTGTCGCGCTGAAATACGTTCTTTCTGGCTGCTGGGTCCCCTTGCCCCAGATTCTGAGGTTTCCCCTCAACGTGACTGTGTCTCCCTCCAAGGCTGTTGTGGAGACAAGAAGTAAAATACTGAAGCTGTGCTTGCGGGAGGCCTGGCAGCAGACGGGAGCTCAGAGAGGAGGGTCTTCTAACCTGCCCCCCACAGGGAAGTGGCTGCACCCCCGGACTCCTGGGGCCCGTGGTCCAGGCTGATTTCTCGCCTGTGTTTTCCGGGCCCCTGGTCCAGGCTGACCTCTCACCCCGTGTCTCCCAGCCTGTGGTCCAGGCTGACCTCTCGCCCCGTGTCTCCCAGGCCTACGGTCCAGGCTGACGTCTTGCCCATGTCTCCCGGGCCCCTGGTCCAGGCTGACCTCTGGCCTGTGTCTCCTCACAGCTGGAGATGGAGCTGAAGATACTGAAGTCGCAGGCGGGCCCGGCTGAGCAGAGCTTCCTGTTCTCCAGGGAGGAGGTGAGCTCGCTCAGGTGCGTCTTGCCATCCCCTGCCCTGTGCCCCCACCCTCGTGCCCGGCCCCCCTGTGCCCCCACCTCTGTGCCCCCCCCATGCTGTCTTCACAAGTTTCCCCTCTCCTCCCCCCGCACCGGGTTGGCTGTTGCTCAGCGGCCTCCTCCTGCTCCGAGCCTGGCAGACAGCAGGGTGCCCCGCATGGCGCTCTCTGCAGGGACCTGACTCTGCTTCACCTGTGGGCGTGCGTGCGTGACGACAGGAGATGTCTCCTGCCTCCCCTGCCTCAGAGGAGGGCACAGCTGCAGAGGGACGTGGGCCCTCGGCCACCACCCACGACCCGGGCAGAAGCAGAACCTGCCCCCACGGGCCTGGGCCTGGTGTGTGAACCACGGCAAGGGTGAAGCTACCCCTGGACCCTGGTGCCCCCGGCTGAGGGCTCGGTCTGGAGGGGAGCTGTTGTGGGAGCCCTGCGTTTGATCACAGAGGCTTCTGCAGCCCCACGCCCCTCCCGACCAGGGCGGCTCTGCTGGGAGGAAGCCCATCGCCAGTCAGCAGGCCTCCTCTGCCTGCCTGCAGACACCCCCGGGAGCACAGCTGCTGCAGCCGTGTTTGGGCCCCGGGCCTGCTGCCCCCCTGCTGCCCGCTGCAAGAACTGGGCGGCGTCCCAGCCAGGGCTGTGCCCAGCTGCCACTCCTGCACTGACCCTGAGGCGGGTGGGAGGGGCGGCCTCCCCCAGAGCAGATCCTCGGGCCCGGGGTCCTGGCCTGCCCCGCGCTGCTGTCCGGAGGACCAAGGGCCATCTGCTGTCCGGGGTGCTGAAACGTCACAGCCACGCTGCCGTGTTTCTGGTGGCCTTTCAGCGTGGCATCTCTCGCTCTCCAGCTCCTGGAAGGTCCCTCGGTGACTCATCGGTCATTTTTACTCTTCCGTTTTCTCCGTTGTTTCTTTCTGAAGCTGTTGCTTAGATGTTGAACTTTCTGGATGCTTTCTGTTATAAAAACACTTTTGATGCTATTTTCTATCATTGGGCTTTACTTTCTATAAAATGTTCTCAAGTTATCAGCCCGTTCGTCCTTTATTTCTGCTGTTATACTCTTAATTTCCTGAGAAATATTTTTTTTTGTAGCATTGTTGTTCTTTGAGTATCCCTCATGTAAAATGTGTTTGCTAGCTCTTTGATGTCATAATGGGGCTTTCTGAAGTCTCCTTCAGCCCAGACCCCCTTCTCTTTATGCTGCTTTCTCCATCAGCGTGGTGGCTTGGGGGAAGGCCTCCTGCTGACGCTGCGCCTGCGGTCCTGGCAGTCCTGCTGGTCCACCTACAAGCAGGGGACACCGACCCCCCCGGGCCTGCCTGGGCCTGACGGACTCTGCGGGAGGTTTCGCTAGGTCTACCGCGGCCGTTTCACGGGGAGCCCTCGTGTCTTCAGGGAAGAGCCCCGTCTGGAGGTGGGCTGCCGGCTTCCAGGTGCAGAGCCGCGGCAGGACTAGGCTTTGGCATTTGTGGACACGGCCCTTCAGTGCCCTGCCAGCTGGGGCAGCTTGGCCCTCCAACGGGTGTCCCTCTGCTCCAAGACCTGCTCTCTTCTCTCTCAAGAAAATAAATCTCTGGTCTTCAGCGGGGGGTGAGGTCCTGCAGCTTGGTTCTTGGTGTGTCCGGGATGCAGGAAAACCCACCCTACCTGGAGTCGGGATGAGACAAGACCATGGGCAGACACCGGCGCCACGGCGGCTCAGGCGGGGAGCTGCCTGATGAACAGTTGTACATCCTCTTTAAACAAGTGATACATTTCAACAAAGAAATAAACATCATCGTGGTTTTTTTTTTTTAAGAATCAAATGTAAATTATACCCCTGAAAAATACAATAACCAAAATACAAAACTCCCCAGGTATGCCCCGCAGTAGACTGCCAGGCCAGTAGAAACCCCTCAGCAGAGGAGCAGGGAGACAGACTGCGCGCAGCCAGGAGCAGAGCCTCGGGGACCCGTGGTCAGGAGACAGAGCGGGGCCTCGCGTAGCTGGGGCCCCAGAGGGGAGAAGGGCGCTGAGGCGGAGAAGACGCCCTGAGAAGTGATGACTGCCCGTTTCCCAAATCTGGTGAAGGGCACGAAACTACAGGTTTAAGAAGCTCAGTGGACCCCTTACATCCTAAAACCCAAGAAACCCGCACCGTGACATGTGCTGATCGACCTCCTGCAAATTAACCACAAAGGAAAAGTCTTGAAAGGCGCTGCAGAGAAACAGCATCGTCTGTGGGGACGAGGATCAGAGCGGCAGCGAGGTTTCATCTGAAACTGCAGAAGCCAGAGGAGGCGCACAACACTTTTCAAGCTTCTGAGAGAAAAGAACCGTCAGCCAGTGGAAGCATCCTTCAGGGGTGAGAGAAAAATCAAGACGCCCTCCGCCGGAGCGAAGCTCAGAGAATCTGTCACCAGCAGACCTGCCCTTAATGAGCGTCAGAGGAAGCTCCCGGGCAGGAAGGGCACAGTGAGAGGGGAAAGCCTGGAAATCCCACGGGGAAGGGACAGCGGCACGGGCGGCAACGGGGGGAAGCGGCGGGGTGGCAGGCTGGCCTCGCGGTTCTGTGAGATCGTCCCCGAGGGTGGAAGCCTGGAGCGTCCCACGATGCTGGTGCTCGGCACACGTGGCGGCAGCCTCGAGCCCGCCTGATCTGACAGCAGGCAGGGGGTCTCAGCACCAGGAAGCCGCATCACTTATGCTCATCTCCATGCTTCCAGCGACCGTAAGAAATGCGTACAACGCCGTGTATCCAAAACGCTGCAGAATGAGATTCTAGAAAGTGGCCAAGGAACCCACAGGAAGGCAGAAGGGAGACAGAGGGAACGAACAGGGAACATAAGTGAAGCCGCAGATGTAGTCATCGGGAAATAAGTTGCATTTAATGTGAACGATGTGGACACACTAACTACGAGGCAGATTGGCAGCGTGGATACAAACACACAACCCGGTTACATGTCATCTGCAAGACTCGCTTCAGCCGTGACAGCATGGGTAGGTAGAAAGGGAAAGAACAAGAAATGACATGCGGGGCACGCACGAGTGTTTTCAAAGTAGATGCAGCTTGTGCCGGTGGAACAATGTCAGGTAAGATTCGGCGGACCAAAAGGGACCCTGTGTGAGGCTCCGTCTGCACAGAAGCGTAACTTCCAACTCGCGAAGCTGAGTGATGAGCTGGGAGGAGGCGTGGGCAGATCCACCTGTGCGGTCAGGGCCTGGCATAGTGCCCCCAGGAGCAGCAAGACTGACCCGAAAAGCAACAGAGATGCGGAAGGGACTGAACAGGGCCCGGGCGACGTCCGCAGGAGGCACGGCGGGCAGACCGCACCCAGCTCGCGGAGCACGTCCCGGAGAGTCAGCTTCATCCCCCGTGTGTTCTGTGTCCAGAAGGAGCTCGATCCGGAAGTCAGTGCCAGGAGAACCCAGGGGAGTCTCCTGGCATTTGGAGATTAAACACACTGTTAAACAGCCCGTGTGTCAAAGAGGACGTCTCAAAGGAGAGAGAGAAACAGCCAAGTGATGGTGAAAACAGACCCGTGAGAGTCTGTGGTTCAGGCAGTGGGAGAGGAGGCAGACGTCTGGTTTATAATCCAGTCTCCAGACCTTGGAAAAAGAAGGGCACAGGGAGCCCAAAGTGAGCAGAAAGGAGGGGCTCGTAAAGAGCGAATTTAATGGAAGGAGAAAACCAGAAAATTACTGAAGCAAAAAGCCAGTCCTTTGAAAATCAATGAACCTCCAGCAAAGGTGACAAGTATGAAAGAGACACGGAGCGTCGGTGCCTGGAAGGACGGGGGAGCCTCTGCAGGCCCTCCCGCCGCTAGAGGATGTGGGGGTGTCACGAGCAATTCATGCCCACAGAGTCGTCAGCTTGGGCACGATGGACTGCTTCCTCAAAAGCCAGGGACTCGCGCAGCTCGTCCGAGCTGAGCTGGATGGTCCGCGGCATCCTGTGTGTGTGTGAACACTCACTCATATCCGACTCTGTGACCCCAAGGACTGTAGCCCTCCCGGCTCCTCTGTCCGTGGGATTTTCCAGAGGATACTGGGGTGGGTTCCCATTTCCTCCTCCAGGGGATCTTCCCGACCCAGGGATTGAACTCACGTCTCCTGTGTCGGCAGGCGGACTCTTTACCACTGAGCCACCTGGGAAGCCCCCCTGCGTCATCCTGCAAACATTGAAACCTTGAATTCACGATTACAGTGCTTCCCCCAAAGGATGTTGCCAGGTCTGTGGCTTGTCTCTGGAGAACTGTAAACGTTGAGAGGATAAGTAGCATCAGCTTTACACAGTCTGTTTAGACGGTGGAGGAGGAGGTGGCCCGGCTTGTGGGGGGTCTCCAGAGGGACGTTGGTGAGCTCGTGGTGGTGGTGGCCACAGGTGTGTGCACGCGTGGCGGCACCCGTGGGGCCTGTGCTCATCACCGTTGACAGAGGCTCCGTGAAGAGGCCGTGGGCCGCCTCCTAAGTTTGTGCAGGTTCCTGTAATTCTTTCCTGAGGAGTGGGGGATTGAGACTCCAAGCTGCTTTCAGAAGTAACTCCCTGTGACACCGTTCCGGAGACCTTCTGGGCTGTTAGTGGTGGGAGTTTCTCGGCATTTCCATGGCTGGCCCAGGGCTTAGCTCTCTTGTGTCATTCACCGCTATGCTTCCAACTATGCTTACCGCTGCGCTTACCGCTACGAGCTTACCGCTGCGCTTACCGCTACGAGCTTACCGCTGCGCTTACCGCTACGAGCTTACCGCTGCGCTTACCGCTGTGCTTTCCAACCTCTAAGGTGCTTTGGGCGCTGCCATCCCTGTTTTCTTTGTCTTTTCAGAAGTAGGCCTCACAAGAAGTCAGGAAGGTCTGTGCTCTCACTTTAAAGGAATTTTGAGAGAGGTTGCACCTAAGTGTGAATGTAGAGGCCACCACCTTCACCTGACGTCTCCGGCGAGTTTTCTGTGCATAAGTGTTTCATGCACAGTGAAACCCGCACCATCTGAAGCCCGCCTCCCCGCTCTGTCTTGTGACGCCTTCCTGTGTCTCTGCAGCCTTCCTGTAAACGCTGACGCATAGTTTGTCTTATGCTACAGTTGACTGCTCCCCTTTTAGAACTTGAGTTATTTCATGTTTTCAGCTGCTGAGAACAAGCTGTGATGAATATCTCTGCATGAACCATTGCCCGTGTTTTTACATACACACACGCGTGTTTTCTGGGTCTCAGAAATCCAATGGTACTTACGTGTAGGATTCTGCTGCTTGTGGTTTTGAAACCAGGACACCCCCCCCACTGCCCCCGTCAGCAGCTGTCGCAATCATCGCACCAAAACCCTGCCGTGTGCCCGGTGCTTTCTGTGGGGCAGGCTCTGCACCCCGGGCTTTCCCTTCAGTGCCAGCCCTGAGGGATGTTAACACCCGTGTCGTCGAGGCCCGCTCCGCATACAGCAGAGCATGTCCCTGTCAGTGCCCAGCGGCTTGGGGCACCAGGTGGGGCTGTGGGCATCGCCCCCCAGAGGGCAGGTCTCGGACAACGTGTTGCCTTTGGCGAAGCGCAAACACCGATTGGACTTCCCTGGTTGCTTAGTGCTGAAAAGCCCTCCAGCCAACGCAGGAGACACGGGCTCGATCCCTGAGTCAGGAAGATCCCCTGGAGAAGGGGATGGCAACCCACTCCAGTATCTTGCCTGGAAAAATCCCACAGACAGAGGAGCCCGGCGGGCTACAGTCCATGGCGTCGCAGAGTCGGACGTGACCGAGCAGGCGCGCGCGCAGAGGGTACGGTGAAAGCAAGTCTGCCTTTCCTTATCAGCACGTTCCTTCAGACCTGAAGAACGCCAGTGATCAAATACCCCTCTTCCACCCACCCACCCCCACCGGACACCACAGTCACACTTGCAGATGCGCGCCCCTGCTCACAGTCCCCACCCCGAGAAGCCACGGAACATGTACTAGGCGGCCTGCTGCCTTCCACTTCTGAAATCATTCTATACCTGTTGTTCAGTCGCTTAGTTGTGTCCGACTCTGCAGCCCGTGAACTGCAGCACGCCGGGCTTCCCTGTCCTTTACTGTCTCCTGGAGTTTGTTCACACTCTTGTCCATCGAGTCGCTGATGTCATCCACCCATCTCATCCTCTGTTGCCCCCTTCTCCTCCTGCCCTCAATCTTTCCCAGCATCAGGATCTTTTCCAGTGAGTCGGCTCTTCTCATCAGGTGGCCAAAGTGTTGGAGCTTCAGCTTCAGCATCAGTCTTTCCAATGAGTATTTGGAAAAAGACAGATTGTCTTTTTCTTGGTGTACAGTCCCAGGCATTTCAATTACTTGCCCCTTGACCGGAGCACAGACTGATGAGGTCGCTTCAAAGCCCCCTCCTGCCGTCAGCTTGTGATTGCCCCCGCACGCCCGCGGTCCTGCTGCAGCCTCTGAAGAGGCTGCCCTCTTCCCCACAGGTCCATTCCTTTCTCAGTAATGTCCTATAAATGCAGCCCTACAATTTTACTCTTTAGAGACCAGCGGCTTTCACTGAGCGTAAGTGACATTCCTCCACGGTGTTGTCACCATGAAGTCCCTTATTTTCTGGTCACTGTAGCTTTCTACCCAGTTTGGAAATCAGGAAGTACAAGTTTTCCCAATTTGTTCTTTTCCAAGGTGGTTTCAACTCCTCTGATGTCTTAACCATTGTAAGTCTTCCTATCCATGAACATGGAATATCTCCTCATCCGTTTAGTTTTTCTTTAATTTCTTTCAGCAACCTTCAGTATACAGATCTTTTCCTCCCTGGGCCAATGAAAACCTAAGTAGTTTGTTCTCTTTGACGCTCTTGTAAATGGACTGATTTTGTTAAATTCCTTTTTTCAGATTTTTCATTGCTGTTGCTTAGAAATATAGCTGATTTTTATCTATATTGAAACATATTAATCATTTCAGCCAAAGATTTGTTGATTTGTTGATCTTTTCAAATGACCAGCTTTGGTTTTGTTGATTTTCTTACCGTTTTTCTGTTTCTGTGTCATTGATCTCTGTTCTAGTCTTTATCATTTTCTTCCTTCTAGCTTTTGAGTTCAATTTGCTCTTCCTTTCATAATTTCTTAAGATGTATACTCATGTTATTGATTTGAGATCCCCCTCTTCCCTGGTGGCTCAGACAGTAAAGAAACTGCCTGCAATGTGGGAAACCTGGGTTCAATCCCAGGGTCGGGAAGATCCCCTAGAGAAGGGAACGGGTACCAGCTTGAGTATTCTGGCCTGGAGAATTCTGTGGACAGAGGAGCCTGGCCTACAGTCCATGGGGCTGCGAAGAGTAGGACACGACCGAGTAACTTCCACTACTTCACTTCCTTTAAAAGCGTAGGCTTTTCAGGCTATGATTCCCCAAGAGCCGTGCGTCACTGGTCTTGTGTGTTGTTCTCATTTTTTCTTCTCATTTCTTCTCTGATCTGTTGCTGAAGCCTGTTGTTTAGTTTCACATATTTGTTTTCCAGTTTCTGTCTCTGTTATTGGGCTTTACTTTCATCGCATAGAGTGAATTCCATTAGAGCAATGAATTTAGCTTACTGAGACTTGTTCTGTAGCCTGACACGTGGTCTCCTCTGGAGAACGCCCACGTGCGCTTGGCTAGAACATGTCCTCTGCTGCGGGTCTAACGGAATCCCAGGTTCCCAAGCGTTCCACTTCCGGCGGTTGTTGCTCCTTTGTATAACTGGGTAGTATTCCACTGGTGGATAGACCAACGGAAACAAATGCGTCCGTTTACTTCCTGAGGGTTATCTGTGTTGTTTCCAGCTCGGGGCAGCTATGACTGGAACTGCTGCACACGTGTGTGCAGGCTGTGTAGGGGCACCGGCTTCTGCTTCCCTCGGGTAGCTGCCGCGGAGTGGCTTCCTCAGTGATGTGTTCAGTGTGTGTTCGGCTTTGGAAAATAGTCTGATGGTCATTTGAGCAGAGCTGTGTGAGAGTTTGGGTTCTTCTGTGTCAGCACTTGGTATTGTCAACATTCGTACTTTATTTAGCGCTTCTGCTGGGTGTGTGATACTGCATTCACTGGCTGTCTCACCATGGCTTTTCACGTGTATTTCCCAAATGGCTAATGATGCTGAACAGATTTTCATTAGTTGTAACCTGTTTTAACATTTTTGGTGAGATATCTGTTTAAATATTTAGTTGTTTTTTTCTTGCTGCTGTTCTATTTTTTTTTTTTTTTTGACTTATTGTTGAATTTTGCACTTTATTTATAGTGGATATGTGTTTGTCAAATATGTGCTTTGCAAATATTTTCTTTTGGTCTGTAGCCTGTTTTTTTCATTATCTTCCCAATGTCTTTAACAAAAGTCTTACAAATTTTGAAAAAGTCCAGTTTATCAACTTTTTAAATATTGAGTCTGAAAACTTCTTGCTTAGCCTTGCATATCAAAGATGTTCTGCTATGTTTATTTCTTAAAATTGTATGATTTCACATTTTATATTTAAGCTTCTGACCCATGTTCAGCTGAAGTCTGTGTAAGACATGAAGTTTAGGTGAAGATTTATTTTTGCCTAAAGCTGTTTGGGTGTGAGTTCTAAAGGATATCTTTTAAACTAACACCAAAGAAAGATGTCCTTTTCATTATAGGGGACTGGAATGCAAAAGTAGGAAGTCAAGAAACACCTGGAGTAATAGGCAAATTGGGCCTTGGAGTACGGAATGAAGCAGGGCAAAGGCTAATAGAGTTTTGCCAAGAGAATGCACTGGTCCTAGCAAACACCCTCTTCCAACAACACAAGAGAAGACTCTACACATGGACATCACCAGATGGTCAACACCGAAATCAGATTGATCATATTCTTTGCAGCCAAAGATGGAGAAGCTCTATACAGTCAACAAAAACAAGACCGGGAGCTGACTGTGGCTCAGATCATGAACTCCTTATTGCCAAATTCAGACTTAAATTGAAGAGAGTAGGGAAAACCACTAGGCCATTCAGGTATGACCTAAATCAAATCCCTTATGACTATACAGTGGAAGTGAGAAATAGATTTAAGGGCCAAGATCTGATAGATAGAGTGCCTGATGAACTATGGACTAAGGTTCGTGACATTGTACAGGAGACAGGGATCAAGACCATCCCCATGGAAAAGAAATGCAAAAAAGCAAAATGGCTGTCTGAGGAGTCCTTACAAATAGCTGTGAAAAGAAGGGAAGCGAAAAGCAAAGGAGAAAAGGAAAGATATAAGCATCTGAATGCAGAATTCCAAAGAATAGCAAGGAGAGATAAGAAAGCCTTCCTCAGCGATCAATGCAAAGAAATAGAGCCAAACAACAGAATGGGAAAGACTAGAGATCTCTTCAAGAAAACTAGAGATACCAAGGGAACATTTCATGCAAAGATGGGCTCAATAAAGGACAGAAATGGTAGGGACCTAACAGAAGCAGAAGATACTAAGAAGAGGTGGCAGGAATACACAGGAGAACTGTACAAAAAAGATCTTCACGACCCGGATAATCACGATGGTGTGATCACTCATCTAGAGCCAGATATCCTGGAATGTGAAGTCAAGTGGGCCTTAGAAAGCATCACTACGAACAAAGCTAATGGAGGTGATGGCATTCCAGTTGAGCTGTTTCAAATCCTGAACAATGATGCTGTGAAAGTGCTGCACTGAATATGCCAGCTAATTTGGAAAACTCAGCAGTGGCCACAGGACTGGAAAAGGTCAGTTTTCATTCCAATTCCAAAGAAAGGCAATGCCAAAGAATGCTCAAACTACCGCACAATTGCACTCATCTCACATGCTAGTAAAGTAATGCTCAAAATTCTTCAAGCCAGGCTTCAGCAATACGTGAACCATGAACTTCCTGATGTTCAAGCTGGTTTTAGAAAAGGCAGAGGAACCAGAGATCAAATTGCCAACATCTGCTGGATCATGGAAAAAGCAAGAGAGTTCCTGAAAAACATCTCTTTCTGCTTTATTGACTATGCCAAAGCCTTTGACTGTGTGGATCAGAATAAACTGTGGAAAATTCTGAAAGAGATGGGAATACCAGACCACCTGACTTGCCTCTTGAGAAACCTATATGCAGGTCAGGAAGCAACAGTTAGAACTGGACATGGAACAACAGACTGGTTCCAAATAGGAAAAAGGAGTACGTCAAGGCTGTATATTATCACCCTGTTTATTTAACTTATATGCAGAGGACATCATGAGAAACGCTGGGTTGGAAGAAACACAGGCTGGAATCAAGATTGCCGGGAGAAATATCAGTAATCTCATATATGCAGATGACACCACCCTTATGGCAGAAAGTGAAGGGGAACTAAAAAGCCTCTTGATGCAAGTGAAAGAGGAGAGTGAAAAAGTTGGCTTAAAGCTCACCATTCAGAAAACGAAGATCATGGCGTCTGGTCCCATCGCTCCATGGGAAATAGATGGGGAAACAGTGGAAACAGTGTCAGACTTTATTTTGGGGGGCTCCAAAATCACTGCAGATGGTGATTGCAGCCATGAAATTAAAAGACGCTTACTCCTTGGAAGTAAAGTTATGAGCAACCTAGATAGCACATTCAAAAGCAGAGACATTACTTTGCCGACTAAGGTCCGTCTAGTCAAGGCTGTGGTTTTTCCAGTGGTCATGTATGGATGTGAGAGTTGGACTGTGAAGAAAGCTGAGCGCCGAAGAATTGATGCTTCTGAACTGTGGTGTTGGAGAAGACTCTTGAGAGTCCCTTGGACTAGCAAGGAGATCCAACCAGTCCATTCTGAAGGAGATCAACCCTGGGATTTCTTTGGAAGGAATGATGCGAAAGCTGAAGCTCCAGTACTTTGGCCACCTCATGCGAAGAGTTGACTCACTGGAAAAGACTCTGATGCTGGAAGGGATTGGGGGCAGGAGGAGAAGGGGACGACCAAGGATGAGATGCTTGGATGGCATCACGGACTCGATGGACGTGAATCTGAGTGAACTCCGGGAGTTGGTGATGGACAGGGAGGCCTGGCGTCCTGCGATTCATGGGGTCGCAAAGAGTCGGACACGACTGAGCGACTGAACTGAACTGAGCTGAAAGATGTTTAATTGCTTCCAGACAGTCTATGGCAAAGGCTGTCCTTCATGGAATTGCTTTTATGCCTCTGTCACAAACCAGTTGGGCAGGTTTCTCTCTTTTCTGGCCTCCGCTTGCTGTTTTGATCTCGGTGCTCATCTCGTCACCGCTGTCCTGATTACTGGGAGCCTTGGGGAGAGGTAAGAGCTGCCTGAGTGCCTCCTCTGACTCCGTTCTTCTTCCAAGTTGTTGCAGCTGCTCTCGTTCCTTTGACTTTCGGTATAAATTTTAAAGTCGGTTTGTCTAGATCTACCCTCCTCCCCACCCCCCCCCCAAAAAAAATCCTGGGTTCTATTGGCTTTGTGTTGGATCTGTATGTCATTTGGGAGGAAGTGACATTCTTGCTGTGTTGGGTCTCCCATTCCATGAACTCAGTATCTGTTTGTTTACATCTTTGATTCTTTTTTGTCAGCATTTTGTCTCTTCATTATACCAACTCTGCACGTGTTATTAGATTTATGCCTCAGTGTGGCTTTCTATATCAGTCGTAAATTCTGTTTTACTTTGCCTTACTGTTCTGTGCTGTGACTGTATAGAAGTGATTGAGTCTTGAGCTGTTCATCTTATATCCTGTACCTTACCAAATTCAGGTCTCAGTTCTATGAGGGGTTTTGGTGTTTATTTTTGGTTGATTCCTTGCGGTCTTACTACGCAGATTCTCCTGTCTATAAATTATCTGAGCTTCCCTGGTGGCTCAGATGGTGAAGAATCTGCCTGCAATGCAGGAGACCCAGGTTCGAGCCCTGGATAGAGAAGATCCCCTGGAGAAGGGAACGGCTGCTCACTCCAGCGTTCTTGCCTGGAGAACTCCATGGACAGAGGAGCCTGGTGGGCTACAGTCCCTGGGGTCACAGAAGAGTCAGACATGACTGAGCAACTTTGATAAATTGTCTGTATCAGTTTCATATCTTCTCTGAGCGGTGCGCCTTTGGCCAAGGCTTTCGGGCTGGTGTTGGAGTGTCTGCCTCGTTCCTGGTCTGGGGGGAGCGCCTAGTCTTTCAGCGTCGAGGGCGGCGTCCGCTGTAGGCTTTGTAGATGTACCAGGTGTAGGCTTTCCCTTCCGTTCTTGACTGGTCTTCTGTTCTTGGTTTGTCATGAGTCGAGGTGGAACTTTGTCACCTCCTTTCTCTTCCCACAGGTTGATCCCTTTGTGTTTTTTCTTCTTTGAGCTGCCAATAGAGTAGATTATATCAATTTATTTTTCAATATCGAACCAGCCGACATCACAAGATAAGTCTCCCTGGCTGTCACCATTCCTTCGTATTGCTGGACGCAACTTGCTCGTGTTTTGCTGATGGTGTTTCCGGTCGTGAGGGACACGGATGTGTGGGTTTTATTTATTTTCTGTCCTCATCTGTTTCTTTTCGAGCGTAATGCTGGCCTCCCGTGCCATGCTGGGAATTATTCCTTCTCTTTTCTGGATGAGATTGTGTAGAATTAGCATTGTTTCTTCGTTAAGTGTTTGCACCCTATAAAACCACGTAGGCCTGGATATTTCTGTCGTGGAAGGGCTCTGAAGGCTGGGCTGTGGCTTTTGTGTGGGCGATGTGGCTGGACCGCGGGCAGCCGTCCGTGTGGACGCCGCCGGGGCTCCTCTGTGTCTGCAGGGCCCGAGGTGGGCTGCCGCGTCCCCGGCGCTGCTGCCTGGCCTCTTCCGCGGGAGCCTCACCGGCCACTCGGCCTTTCCGGAGGAGCAGCGGCAGCTTGCTTTCGTCCTTCTCATTGGCCTCTGGCCTTATCAGTTCCTCCTTCTTGCTGTGGGTGCTTTTCCCTTTTTTTGTTTGGTTTCTTCAGGTGTGAATTAGATGCTGATTCGAGGTTTTCCTCGTTTTCTAATGTGAGTGTTTCGGGCTCCTGCTTCCGCTGCGCCCCACGCCTGGCCCCGCGCCTGCGGCCCGCCGCACCCTCGTTCTCGTCCAGATGCAGAGGCTCTCTGACTCCGTTTGTCGTCTTCCTTGGACAGGGTGTGGTTTTGACGGGCTGCTGCGGTTTCCACCGTGTCGCTATTTCCCTCTTGTCTTTCTGGTTTTGTTGTTCGGTCACTAAGTCGTGTCCAGCTCTTCTGCAGCCCCGTGGACTGTAGCCACCAGACTCCTCTGTCCATGGCGTTTCCCAGGCAAGAATGCTGGAGTGGGTTGCCATTTCCTGCTCCAGGGGACCTCCCCAACCCAAGGATCTAACCCGTGTCTCCTGCACTGGCGGGCAGGTTCCTTACTCCCGAGGCACCGGGGAAGCCCTTCTGTTACGGATACCTGGTTTAAACTCCATTACAGTCTGTGAGGTACTTTGTATCGTTTTCATTTTTTAGTTTGCTAGTGTTTATTGATGCCCCAGGAATACGCTCTGTCTTGGAGAGCATCCTGTCTGTGCTCGAGAGGAACACGTGTTGCGTGGTGTCGGGTCGAACATTGTGTGAAGCCCCAGCAGACCACGGGCCCTTGCTCAGCGTCTGTCCGCAGGTTTGACTCCTTGGCAAGGAGCTCTGACGTCTCCAAACATACTTGTGGATTTGTCTGTTTCTCCTTCCAGTTCTCATTTTTGCTTCATGTGTTTTGAAGCTCTGCTTTTAGGAGCATGTTCATTTAGGGTTATTGTGTCTTCTCAGTGAATAAACCGTTTTACATTTTTGAAGTGCCTCTTTTTGGGGCAGCCACTGTCTAGATATCTCCTCTGAAGCCTCTCTTGTCCAGCCACCCCAGCGTCCATTCTTCCTCCTTGCCCCTTTCTTCTGTTTGTCCGGCTGGTGAAGGTGATTTGGGGTAACTGTTGGTTTATAGGAGGGTTGCGTGGGTAGTACCAAGTGGGCCACACAGCTCATGTCTGTCCCTCGTTATCAGCACCTCTGTTTCTTGGTTTTGTCTTCTGCCACTTTGCAGGGCCTGCAGGTGGGCCGTTGCACAGCCCCAGCCCGCGTTTGTCTGGCGTATCCCTGATGAGCTGATGGGCCAGCTCTGGGGAAGATGTCCGAGTTTGGGGCGTCCGGTCAGGGGTGACACACTGTGAACGGTTCCTGCTTCACTTTCAGTATGAACAGGAGGAAGCAGGAAGCTCTTTGAATGCTCATGGGTCCGGGACTGCACAGTGCCACCTTCCTAAGAACGCAGCCACGCCCCCGTGAGCTCATGAGGTCAGCTCCTGCGCCCCAGCGCGGCCACCACCCAGTCTCTGCCGCTTTGTTGGTGGCGTGTAACTGGGGGCTGCCTTTTCGTCCATTTGACCCTCTCTCTCTACGTTTTTAAAACATATTTAAAAAAATATTCGTCGCTATGTTTGGCCATGCCCGGTCCCAGCTGTGGCCTGGGGCATCTTTAGCTGTGACACGAGGGGTCTAGTTCCTTGCCCACGGATCGATCGTGGGCCCCCTGCATTGGGCCCACAGAGTCCTGCCGCTGGACTGCCAGGGCGCCCCTCTCTCTGCCTTTTACCTGGGGGTGTTTAGACCATTTACATCGAATGTGATTACTGTGTGCTCGGGGTTGGTCTGGTCTTCCTTTCTTTTCTGCTTGTGCTGGCTCGTCTTCGTCCCCGCTGTCCTGTATCATCTCTGCCCCGTCCGCGCTTTCCTGTCTCTGCTCCGTCCCCTCTTTCCTGTGTCTCTGCCTGGTTCCCACTTTCCTGTGTCTCTGCCCCGACCCCACTTTCCTGTGTCTCTGACTTCCTCTGAACTACTTGCATGTTTTTTGTGACGCCGTCTTACTTTTCTTTTTCTTCTAAGGGAGAAGTGACGCCTCCGTGAGTCGTCACTTTTCCCTGTGGTTGCCTTGGTCTTAGCGCTCACCCTCCGCTTTTCCCCGCCTGCCCCCAGGGACCGGTGCGGCCCCGCGTGCAGCGCGCAGTCGTGCAGCCGCTTGCGTCTGTCACGCAGCCTCGTGCCCCGGCTGCCATCCGTTTCATCTGCATTTACGTCTTAAACCCCAGTATGTTTTTACTGGGTTTGCTTGACCTCTTTTAAAATAGTGATTTAGCTATTTCTTAAAGAGTCAAATAGCATGAAGCCATGTTTGCCCCTGTGTGGGTAAGGCCCCATCACTGCTCAGGCCCCGGCGTGGGTCCTCTGCCCTCTGGACTCGCTCCCCTCCGGCCTGGAGGCTTTCCCGTCACGTTCCCCATAGGGCAGGCCTGCCCAGGATAAATCCTCTGCTTCTGTGTGTCTGAGAACATCTTTATTTTGCTTGCACTTTTTGAAAGATATTTTCACTGGGAATAGAATCCTAGGTTGACATTTTTCATTTCCTCCAGCATTTGGTAGACTTTTCTCCTCTTTCTCACTTGCGTTTCTCTGCTGAGAAGTCTGCTGTGTTTCTCCGTGGGTAGCGTTTTCCTCCTGTGACTGCTCGTAGGGTCTCCTTATCAGCACTGATCTTAAGAGCCCGCGTCATTCCACGCACTGCGCCCTTTCCTTACCTTTCTCGTGCTCAGGTTTGTGCGGCTTCCTGAGTCTGTGTCTTTATACTTTGATCACATGTGGACCCTCCTGCAGGGCTTTTCTGCCCCCCGCCGCACGCAGGGACTGCAGTTGCCCATAAATCCTCCTTCGTGAAGCTGCCCCGTCGCTCACGCTGCTCTCCCTGGTTCTGAAGATCGATTTTCCTCTCTCCCTGCCGCCACAGTAGCTTTTATCACCCTGGCGTCAAGTGCACAAAACTCGTGTCCTGCAGAGTCTCATCCATCAGGAATCCCGTCCAGTGTTCTTCACCTCAGACACCGCGGCTCCCGCCCAGTGGAACGTGCCTTTCCTCCAGGAGCCTTCAGTGCCTTCTCGTGTCCGGGGACGCTGACTCCACGTCTGTGCGGCTCTTGGCTGTGCTCCTCGTTGTGGGTCATGTCTTCCTAGTTCTTTCAACGCCTGGTAACCTTTGACTGGACAGCAGGCTGTGTGTGTCGGCTTGCTGGGTTCTGAGCGCTTCTGTGTCCTATAAATCTTGGTGCTTTCTTCAGAGGTGCCTTAGGCTTCTTGGAAAGAGTTTGGTCCCTTGCAGTCTCGCTTTTGTTGATTTGCAAGGCCATTCTGGAGCAGTTCTCTCTGAAGAAAATCACCCTCCCACTCCCAAGTCAACCTTCCTGAGTTACCCACGGAGCATGAGTCCTCCATTCCAGCTGGTGGGAGAGGCTCCGTCCCTCGCCCCGTTTCAGCACTGGGCTCTGCTTCCTGGGTGCTTTCTTATTTTTCACGTATTTATTCTTGGCCATGCTGGGTCTCACCCCTGCACACTGGCTCTCCTCTAGTTGTGACGAGCAGGGTTTCTCTGTCATCACGGGCCCGTCACTGCCGTGGCCTCTCCCGCTCGGGGCACGGGCTCTCTGGAGCGCAGGCTCAGTAGCTGCCACATGTGGGCCCCAGAGCCCAGGCTCGGGGGCTGTGGCCACACGGGCTTCGGTTCCCCCGCCTGTGGGACCCTCCCGGGTCAAGGATTGAACCCACATCTCCTGCATTAGCAGGCGGTGTCTTCACCACTGAGCCAGCAGGGAAGCCCCCAGGCACTTGTTTATTTTAAGCTCTATCATTTCAGTTCAGTTCAGTCGTGTCCGACTCTTGGCGACCCCATGAATCGCTGCACGCCAGGCCTCCCTGTCCATCACCAACTCCCGGAGTTCACTCAGACACGTCCATCGAGTCCGTGATGCCATCCAGCCGTCTCATCCTCTGTCGTCCCTTTTCCTCCTGCCCCCAATCCCTCCCAGTATCAGAGTCTTTTCCAGTGAATCAACTCTTCGCATGAGGTGGCCAAAGTACTGGAGTTTCAGCTTTAGCATCATTCCTTCCAAAGAAATCCCAGGGCTGATCTCCTTTAGAATGGACTGGCTGGATCTCCTTGCAGTCCAAGGGACTCTCGGGAGTCTTCTCCAACACCACAGTTCAAAAGCATATCAGTATAGTTCCTATAAAAAATGAAGACAAAAATAGCCGCCCTCTTGCAACAAGCGGCGGCCTCCTTGTACACCTGCCTCCGCGCCTGGGCTTGCTTGGCCTCTGGGCCTTCAGGGCGAGAGGGCCCGCAGCTGCACCCTGTCCTGGTGGCCCCCAGCCCCAGGCGCATGCAGACTGTGTGTCTCTTCTGTCTTTTCATCAAGTTTGGTCCTTTTCTTGAGTCTTGAGTCCTCCCCAGGGTGCAGTCCCACGTGTGGGGGGGACCAGTGGGCAAAAGACACACGGACCCCAGCTGACCCCCGTTGGTCTCCCTGCTGCTGTGGAGTCGGGGTCAGCGGGGGGCCCCCGCCACCTGCCCCCTCCCCGCCCCTATGGAGTCGTGGTCAGCGGGGGCCCCCGCCACCTGTCCCCCCTGGAGTCACAGTCAGCGGAGCCCCCGCCACCTGCCCCCGCCGCCCCTCTGGAGTCGCGGTCAGCGGAGCCCCAGTTAGTCTCCCTGCTGCTGTGGAGTCGGGGTCAGCGGAGCCCCCCCACCTGCCCCCCCCGCCCCTCTGGAGTCGCGGTCAGCGGAGCCCCAGTTAGTCTCCCTGCCCCTCTGGAGTCGGGGTCAGCGGGGCCCCAGTTAGTCCCCCTGCCCCTCTGGAGTCGCAGTCAGCGGAGCCCCCCCACCTGCCCCCCTGCCCCTCTGGAGTCGCGGTCAGCGGAGCCCCAGTTAGTCCCCCTGCCCCTCTGGAGTCGCAGTCAGCGGAGCCCCCCCACCTGCCCCCCTGCCCCTCTGGAGTCGCGGTCAGCGGAGCCCCAGTTGGTCTCCCTGCCCCTCTGGAGTCGGGGTCAGCGGAGCCCCAGTTAGTCTCCCTGCCCCTCTGGAGTCGGGGTCAGTGGGGCCCCCCCACCTGCCCCCCCCGCCCCTCTGGAGTCGCGGTCAGCGGAGCCCCAGTTAGTCCCCCTGCCCCTCTGGAGTCGGGGTCAGCGGAGCCCCAGTTAGTCTCCCTGCCCCTCTGGAGTCGGGGTCAGCGGGGCCCCCCGATGGATGCCGTGCTGCGCTCCCCCACCCCCTGCTGTGTGTTCTCACAGCTTTTCTTTGCTGTGGCTGCTCCATGTCGTATTTTCACAGGTGCCTATTTAACCATCTCGTGACCCTTCCCTGTCCCCTGCCCAGAGGCCGTGCTGCAGTGCCCTCCCGTCACGGTCTGCTCTCCTTGCAGGTTGAAGGTTGAGGAGCTGGAAGCCGAGCGGAGTCGCCTAGAGGAGGAGAAGACGGCGCTGGAGGCGCAGCTGGAGCGGCTCACCCTGCAGGTGAGTTCGTCCGAGGCTCGCCCGACCTCCCGTGAGGCTCCTGCGCCACAGCCGTCCACTTCCCAGTGGACAGGCCAGACGGAACCAGGGGCCTGTCCCCTCCAGACGCCCTCGCTGGCTGAGAGCTCGGGTCCCGAGCCCGTGGCGGGCATCCCCTGCCTCAGGCCATGCTGTCGCCCCCCCAGCCCTCCAGCCCCATGTGCTTCGTTGATTCACAGCCTGTTTTCCTGACTGCTCGCTGTGGCGGGCATGCTGGGCGTGCTCCCTGGGAGGACAGGCCCAGCAGAGGGTCGCACTGGTTTGGGGCTTGTCTCCAAGCGGGCCCTGTCGGCCTGCAGCTGTGAGGCTCCGTGGCTGGGGAGGAGAGGCCCAGCAGAGGGTCCTGGTGGTTCGGGGCTTGTCTCCGAGCGGGCCCCGTCGGCCTGCAGCTGTGAGGCTCCGTAGCTGTTTACACTGTTGCAGTGTTCCTTTGTTTTTCATTTTTATCCTCCTGTCTAAATTGTTCTCAGGCAGGAAACCTGCAGGTCTGTGATTACCCAGATTCTGGACAGGCCATTGATTTTTGTCTTGACACCTATTAGAGGCAAATCAAATCTCTTTTTTATTCCCGATTCCTGGAGACGGGAGAAGTGACATCCTTGATAGAGCGTGGCGCCGGGAGCCGTGGCTGGACGGTGTTCCACTCTGGACCTGTCATCTTGCTCGGTTTTAATTGGGCCGCAGTCCTGATGCGGGGCGGCTGCTGGCAGGTGAATCCCCGGCCGCCCGTCAGGGGCCGCGTTGGGTCGAGCGTGCCCGAGGTCACGCTGACAGCTCCCAGGCTTTGGGATGGGGCTCAGCCAGTCCTGCTGAAGCCGACAGTCATGAGGCGCCGCCGCAGCCCTGCTGCGGGCACTGGGGGATCAGAGTAGGTCAGAGAGGCAGTGGATGTGGGGGGTGGGGTCCCGGGTGGGGTCCGAGATGTTGAGCCTCCTGGGCCCCATGTGGTTTGGGGCATCCGCGTCTACAGACCTCAGCTAGAGCCCGCCTCCTTAGCTGGGTGGTCTCAGGCATGTCGTGCTTTGCCATCTGAGCCCCCAGCATGTCCTTTATAAAATGGGGGACGATGAGCCCCCGTGGGGGATAACAGGAGCGGTTAACAAGGGCTCAGGGGCCATGTGTGGGCACACCATTGTGAGGGCAGAGGCCTGGGTCCCTGGGCCGTGGAGGCCGCAGGAGAGGCAGGTGCCCTGCAGGTGGCCTGGCTGGCCCCAGGCTTGGTTCGTGTGACCGCAGAGCTGCGGACTCGAGTCCAGGGCAGAGCTGGGGGCGGGGGCCGGGGGCGGCTTGGCACACGGCCCCCGGCGTGTGTCTGTCTGCCTGCTGCCTGCCTGCTGCGGATGTAGCCCCCCTCCCCTTTCCCCTGGAAGAGTCTTCAAGGCGGGCCGCTTCAAGGAAGATTGATTAAAATCAGCTGCAGTTTGACTTAATTGGGAGCATATGCTCGGAGAGGGAGTCGACTAGTTAGAACTTCTTGCAATTAGTTCACAGCTGGTTGGTGAGGCATGCGCCCCAGTTACTGCTCAGAGCTGAGTGCACGCCTGCCTGTCTGCCCGCTGGTGCCCGCTTGGTGCCCGGCGGGGCTGGGCAACGCTGTGGAGCAGGCTCCTGGCTACTTACGTGCCCTGTGGCCCGTCCCAGGCTTCTGGGGTTGTCGGCTCTTCCCACCGCGTCAGGGGTGACCTGTGTGTGTCCCTAAAGTAGGCAGCCATCAGGGAGACAAGCCCTGCTTAGCGATGGCGGAACTGAGGCCCCCGGAGCCAGACACGCCTGGCCGTTGTGTGAAGGTGGGATGTTCTGATACAGGCTGCTCTAGAGCAGGCCACCTGGAAGTCTGGGCCCAAAGCTCCCTGGGGTCCTCTGGGAACCAGACTCTGCGGGTGGCACTCCTGGTGCCCCAGGCCTGTGGCCCCCGCCCCGTGCCCACCTGGCCATTCCCAGCAGTCCTGGTGGGGCGGGGCACTGCCTGGCCCCCCAGCTCCCTCCTGCCCTTGGGTGCCCCTCTCCTCAGCGGTGGGCCCTGGGCCTGCTGCTGGCTCTGCTCCTCTGCGGCGGTGGCCCTCGTCTCGGCCTGCTCGCCAGGACGTGGAGCTGACCCCACCTCCTGCCAGCTGTGGTGGAGAGCACAGTGACCTCCAGCCAGGAGCACTGCCTCGCCGAGTCACTGCTCTGCAGACCGCGTCCCCTCGACCGACGGTGCCCCGTGTGTCCGCATCGTGGGCCACATCCAGGGCTGTCTGGGCAGCGAGCCGCCTGGCGCTCTAGGGAGCAGCCCGAGGGCCAGACACACGGCAGCTCTGGGCCTGGCGACTGCTGGTCCCCCAGCAGGGCCCCTTCCAGTGAGGAGCAAGCTTCGTGCAGGCGGACGGTAGGCCTCGGGCCTCTGGCTCCCCTGGGTCCCGGGAGCGGAGCCTGTGTGCTAATGCGGCCTTGCTGGTTCCCTGACGTTGCAGACGTGGTCAGACACACAGCACAGTTGCAAGAGTTTCGCCGTGAGCAGCCCGTGTCCCCCTGTGGGGACGCTCCCCCACGGCCGCCGTGACGCACCTGTCCACCCCTTCCTTCCGTTAGTCCCGTCTCTTTGCTTGACGCATTTTAAAGCAAATTGCAAACATCTGTACCTCTAAATGCCTCAGCACGCGCGTAATTAGGCAGAATTCATCTTTGGGGTTTGAGCCCCCATCCCACCATCGCTCAGAGGGGGCGGGAGAAGCCCCTCGAGCTGGAGCGTCCCCTCACGTCCCCGCCCTGCCTGCTTCCGGTGGGGGAGGGGGGCTGTGCTCAGGAAGGGGCCCGACTGCAGCCCGGGGACATTTACACTGACTGTATCTTTTTTGGAAATGGAGTGGGTAGAAAATTGCCGGGTTCCCTGTGAGCGGAGAAACTGCCCGGCTCCCGCCCCGTTTAATCATAGCAGCCCTGGCCTGGCCTCCTCCTGCTCTGGGATACAGGGGCTGGGGCCGGGGTGGGGGAGTGCAGCCTTCACCGCTCTTCACACCTTGCTGCCCCTGGCCCCCGCCCCCTCTCCAGGCAGCAGACCCGAGCCCTGCTGGCGCCTTGCCTGCAGGTTCTTCCTGCCCCCCACCCCCCAGGGCCAGTCCCTCCCCCACCAGTTCTCACCGGTCCTCACTGGACAGGGAGCCCCGAACCTACAGCAGGCCCAGGCTCTGCTTCTCGGAGCCTGTCTTGCCCTTGGGTCCTCCTGCTGCTGACCACGGCCTTGAGCATGTCCTGTCCCTGACTAGACAGGTTATTTCCTGACAGCCTGCTGCCCGTGCTTCTGGAATGTTCTCTGGGCATTGCTCCCTGGCGGGGGCAGGACCCTACAAACCATGGGGCCTGGGGCCTGGTTGGGATGAGCCCCCAAGGCTGTTCCTGGCAGGGTTGGCTGCATCCCTAGCGGCCCAGCTCACCCCCCACCCCCAACCTTGCAGGCTGATGTTGCTCTGCACGTCTGGTTCCTCCGTGCCGGCCGGGTGATCACAGCACAAGGCTGGGTGTGGACTGGCGATGGTGTAGCCGTGACTCTGCACACGCCAGCCCCTCCCCCAGCGGTGGTGCTGGCCCCTTCCTGGCTGCACCCAGGAGCACCCACCCCCTGTACACTCACAGAGCCCGCCTTCACACTTCCTGACGCTTTTGTGACTGTGCGCTTGGGGGCTTCCCTCCATGGACGCATGCCACCCTGTCAGTGTTTACGCATGTGCCACACCCCCGTGTGCTGTGACGCGTTAATCCTGCTGGTTACCAGGAACGTGATCACGACCTTGCCGTGGCACACATCCTTCTGCACACACCTCTGCCCTGTGCGTGTCAGAAGAGAGAGCCAGTGGCCCCTGCGTGCATTTCGACGGCCGCACCGTGAGGGTGCCGGCCCCCTGCCCCAGCCACCGGGCTTCCGGGCTTTCCCGGTCCAGCAGGTGAGAGCCGTGTGGTTGGAGCTGTCAGTTCCTTTATCACGTGTGAGTGAGGATTTTTAAGTGTGTGTTCACGTGCTTGGTTCATTTTTCAAATGGCTTGTCGGTCCTGTTCTTGCTGGTTTCTTGGCGCTCTTTGCATATCAAGGGCATTTTAAGCTGTGAGGATGTCTCCCGATTATCGTCCGTCTTTCGGCTTCTTCGCTTGTGCTGTGTTGCTGTCTTTGTTCAGTTTTTAGCCAAGCAGAGGTGTTGGGCTCTCGGGCTCGTTTTATCACGGATGTGTTTATCGCCGTTTGCTTTTCAGCTCCCGGGCTTTTGTTCCTGTCTCTACCTTTCTCATGTCCAGACGGTAAAGAATTCTCTCTTGGTATCTTCTGGTTTTCTGGGGCATTTCATTTTTTACGTTTAAATCTGACGGATTTGGGATTTGGTTTGGGTTTTTTATAAGGGGGGAGGCATGGTTTTGGGAGGGGCTCCTCCTGGTGCCCCTGGACCACTGCCTGAAAGCCTGTCTTTTCCTCACTGGTGTGGGGTCACCCCCTCGTGCACCCGATGCCCTGGATCTGATTGAGGCCAGGGCTCGGGTGTCCTGCTGCCCTCGGACTCTTTATCAGGGTTTTCTCCCGTTCACTTTTACGTGAACTTTGGAATCAGCATATTCAGCTCCCCTCCCCCAGCCAGCTTAGAACTTGCTGGATGTCGTGAACTGAGAGCGTGAGGGTCTAGGGGTTGGGTCTCCTGGTCTCACCCTCCTCCAGGAGGATGTCGCTGAAACTCTGTTAGGGTCTGCGTCCCCCCCCCATACCCCGGGAACAGCTCGGACAGAAGGACAGGCACTGTGTGATTCCACCTGTGTGGGGTCCCTGGAGGAGTCAGGGTCATAGAATCGAAGCAGAGAGAGGGTGCCAGGCGCTGGGGGGCGGAGCCAGAGTCTACGGGGACTCGGCCTCAGCTTGGGCGGGTCAGTGGGTAGCCAGGGGCGACGACTGCACAGCGGCTTGAACGCACTTAAACTGAACAGCACGCTTAAGACTGGTTACAGCGGCAGATTTTGTCACCGTTCCAAAACCCTTTCTTACTGGCTTTGCTGAACATCTTCGGTTCTAACTCAGAGGCCTGGCGGGAGCACAGCCCATGTCCGTGGTGAGGGTTATGGGTACAGGGTCATCCCGCCCCCTTCTCACCCGAGCAGCCAGGCCCTCCCCTTCACCAGCTGGTCCTGCAGCTGCCGGCCTGACTGGAGGCCCCTGCTGCCAGCTCCCGCGGCTCAGGGCAGATGTAGGGTGCCTGCCGCCGCTTGCTGTCTGTGACAGGGAGATCTGGCAGCGGAGGCGCCTGATTTCCAGCTTCTGCCCACCCGCCCAGCTGAGTGGGGACAGGGCCACTCGGTCAGCGGGCTCGGAGGGCCATCGCTGTGGAAGGGCAGGGTCTGCCGCAGGCGTGTCCTGCCTCCTCCTCCCCTAGCCTCCCCGTCCCTCCCCTGAGAGACGCGGCCCTGGGTGCCCAGCTGGGTGGCCAGTGTCCCGGCCGTTTGCACTGACCTGACGGGACAGCAGCTTAGGGGGCAGCCCGGCACGCAGACAGGAGTATGGGGCCGTGTTAGCCGGGCGGCAGCTTACCCAGCCCGCCGTGCGGTCAGTGCCGCATCTCCCCACTCCTGCATCTGCTGTGCCGCAGCCCCGAGTCTCCCTGCAGGGTGGCCTGGGAGGGCAGTCGGGGTGGGGGGCGCTGGGAGGGCCCAGGGCCCGCAGCTGGCCTTCGGCCGGAGCGGCCACCATCCTGCCCTCCCGGCGGTGAGGGTTGTCTTTCCTGGCTTCCTTGCAGGCTGTTGACAAGCCTCTCTCACAGCAGGCCACCTTCTGAAGGACTCTGCGTGGGGTCGCGGATGATTGGTGTCCTCTAACTGGCTCCAGCGACCGCCCTGTGTCTGCTGCTTGGAGCCGGGCGCCGGGGCTGTGGTCCTGCGCGGGCAGCACGGGGCCACAGGGGGGTCTCACCACAGGTGCCTGGGCCTCCGGCCTGTGCAGCACCCCTCCTGTGTCGTCGCTTTTCCTGGTCCTCACCTGTCTGTCCAGCGAGACCCGGCAGCCCTTGGCTCTCAGCAGCACAGCTGGAGTCAGAGGTCCTGGGAGCTTGTGGAGTCATGCTGCTGGACCCAAAACAGCCAGGATCTGGCGCAGGTTGAGGAGGCTGAGGACCGAGCATTTTGGGTCCCAGCAGCCTGGCTCAGACTGTGTCTGCCCACTGGGTAGGGGCCTTGCTGCAGCCGCGTGGGAGTGACCTGGTATCCCCTCTCAGGTGGCCCCTGGACACCTGCGTTCTCTGTCCACCCGTCCCTCTGCCAG
Organism: Capra hircus; assembly: GCF_001704415.2. Classification (NCBI taxonomy): domain Eukaryota; kingdom Metazoa; phylum Chordata; class Mammalia; order Artiodactyla; family Bovidae; genus Capra; species Capra hircus. Next base: position 42,016,131 of record NC_030832.1, read on the forward strand.
CGCCTGGGTGGGGTAAACACGGGGGCTTCTTGAGATGGGAGGCGGTGCTCCCCGCTCTGCCTTTTGGGGGTCAGGTTTGCACTGGTGCTTTCTTGCACCGTCTTCCCGTGACTCGAGAAAGGCCTGGGTCCTCAGATGAGGACTAACGCTGGCTTTTGCTCCACGGTCGTCATGCACAAGTGGCACACTCAGCAAAGCTCCGTGCGCTCACAGCCGTCTTCACGTCCACTGTCGGAGGCTCAGACGGTAAAGCGTGCACTTGCAACCTGGGAGACCCGGCTTCAATCCCTGGGTCAGGAAGATCCCCCGGAGACGGAAATGGCAACCCACTCCATTACTCTTGCCCGGAAAATTCCATGGACTGAGGAGCCTGGTAGGCTACAGTCCATGCGGTCGCAGAGTCGGACACGACTGAGCGACTTCACTTTTCACTTTTTTTTCACATCCACTGACTTTCTCATCTTTCCAGACCTGGGAAGGTGAGCAGAGTCCCCGTTTGACAGATGAGCAAATTGAGTCTCAGAGCGGCCTGGGCATCTCAGAACCAGAGCAGGGATGTTCGTGTTTCTTGCAGCAGGACGCCAGCTGAGCAGCCGAGGGGCTGTGCTGTCTTGCCGGGGGTCTCGTGTAAGTGGAGGGGCTGCTGGCCACAGAAGGACAGTGGTGGCGCTGACCGGAAGGCCCCTGCCCAGGCTCCACGGCCCCGAGGGGACTCCGGTCGTAGCCACCGGGCAGCCTGCAGGCTAACCCGTGTGTCTCGGGCCCTACCCCCCCCCCCACTCCGGCGCCTCGTGGCCAGTGGCAGATAAACTCCCTGCTAGGCTCCCTGGCGCTGGCAGGACTGTCCGGGGAGGATGACGTGAGAAGGGCCCTCCACGTGTGCCGGCCTGGTGACGCTATCCCACGGCCCGCCCTGCCTGCGGCTACCTGGCGGCCCCAGCTGACACCAGGCCTGGGGCCACTTGGGGCCTGATGGGCCCGCTCCCAGCCCCGCCCCTCGGCTCCAGCGGCCGGTCCCCAGGGCTGGGCAGCGGCGAGCACACTCGAGGGTGTTCTGAGGCCCCCCCGACCCTGATGGCCCCTGGGGGGCAGCCCCACAGCCGGCTTGTTTGTGAGGCGCCTCGGCCACAGGAAGGCGGGTGCCAGGTCCTAAGGGAGCCCTGGGGGCGGGGCCTCGGGGACTGGCTGGTGTGGGGCGGGGCCTCGGAATAGAGGGCGTGGGGCGGGGCCTCGGGGACTGGCTGGCTTGGGGGCGGGGCCTCGGGGACTGGAGGGCGTGGGGGCGGGCGGGGGGGGCCTCGGGGAATGGAGGGCGGGGGGCGGGGCCTCGGGCCCTGTGGCCCCTGGCTTGTGGTGCCCCAGAGCGGGGGCTCGGGAGCGCCCGCTTCTCTCGGCAGGGGTCCGGTCCCCAGATGGCAGATCTTCTCCCTGCCCGCGGCCCTCCTGCCTCCAGCCCAAGCCCTCCGCTTTTCACCCCTCTCGTGAGCTGCTCGGTGGCCGCGAGGGTCTCGGGCGCTTGGTGCCGGGGGTCTGTAGGGTTTGTAGGGTCTGGCCTGCAGTCCCGTGGCCTACAGCCGAACCGCGGGCTCTCCGCCCTCGGCCAGCACGCTGTCTCGAGGCTGGGCCTGCCGGGTGCCCCCAGCTTCAGAGCTGGGCAGCGTCCCATGAGCCCCCAAGCGGCAAAGGAAACCGGCCCACACAGCGTGTCGGACGTGAAGCCGGCGCCTGAGGGACCCGCCCAAGGTCGCTGAGCTCACGGGCTGCGGGTCGCTGGTCTGGGCTCACGGAGGCGAGTGTTCCGGCCTGCGGGGCCTGGAGGGCTGAGCGCCCCCATCCTTGAGGTCTGGCTGGCCCTGCCCCTCAGCTTCCGTGGGACCTCGAAGCTCCCCGCCTTTCTCCCTGAGCTGAGCTTCCTGCAGCGTCGAGAGGTATTGATTCAGTTTTCAGGCCGGGTGATTAATAAATATGCATGAGGATCGGTGGTTACTTAACTGTGCTTTTTAATTCTCCCCGTGTCCCTGCCTCCTGCCAGCAGGGTCTCTTAGCAGGCGCAGCAGGGCCCCCTCCCCGGCCGCCACAGTCCTTCACAGCCCACAGGGGCCCTGAGGTCTGTCCCCCACCCCTACCCCGTTGTCCCAGGCGCTAGGCTGAGAAGGCCCTTAGAGGTCAAGTTCACTGCCCTCTTCTTCCTCCGATGGAAGCTGCGGCCTTGGAGGACAGACACCCTGGGCCACCAGCAGGCAGGGCGGAACTTGACCGTTGACGGCAGCGAGGCAGGTGTGTGGGGCTCAGGACGCCAGCTCTAAGGCCTGGACGCAGGGGGCCTGACTGTTCGTCATAGCTTGCACAGAATCTGAGCGTGGGAAGTAGACCCCTGTGGCCTGCGGGCCACAGGCGGGCTATGGGGCCCCAGGAGGAGCACTGCTCAGGCCCAGGCCTGCTGCCTGGGCCCGTGGTTGTCCAGCAGGCCTGGTCCTCTGCAGACTTGAGACCCTGCCTGTGTCCTGGGAAACTCGTGGTCCCCCGAGGACCCTGGCCCGGCTGGAGCTCCTCCGCAGCCTGCCCTGCGCCCACCTGTGGTCACGGCAGGGAACGGGCCTCCGCTCCCGGGCAAGGGGGAGGCTTCTGTTTGCCGGTAATTGCACCCACACATCAAAGAGAGGCTCAGAACTTTTCCTTTTGAGATTCCCGTCAGCGTCTCAACAGTTTCCTCAGCTGTGAATCAAACAAGGCAACAAATTTTTAGCAGAAGATTACAGCCGTTTCTCCCCTTTCTTCCTCAGAGCTGTCATCTAGTCGCAGATATCAGCAGATTTGTTCACGCCCTCCCATCTGCTTTAATGGTGCTGGCCTCTGGTGCCCCTCACGGTGCCACGAGGCCCCCAGTGCCCCTCAGAGGCCCCGGTGCCCCTCACGGTACCATAGGGCCCCTGTGCCTCCGACCACGCGTGCCTATGAGGGAGGGCGGCACCCCGTCCCTGGCTGGCGGTGAGCACCTCCTCTCCTGGGCACCGTGCAGCCCACGTGGAAGGAAGGAGGGACGGAGAGAGGAAGGGGGGGCCTCCTTGCTCCAGGAGGGGGTGCAGAGCGGAGCCCAGGTACACTGAACCCTGGCGCCTTCTTCCTCGGCCTGGCCACCCGGTCCGGTGGGCCTTTAACCCGTGGCAGCTTTGTCAGGCCTGTGGAGGAGGCTGACTCGTAGCAGCTTGTGTGCAGTCCAGCTGGGCCTCAGGCACTAGCCCTTCCCGGCACCTGGGAACGGTGGCCCCGTGGTCTGTGGCGCTCCTCCGTCCCCAGGGGGGTCAGACTCCTGGGGGAGCAGCTGCTGCAGCCCCCCTCCTCTAAGCAGAGTTAATTTCCTTGATTTCTGAGCGCCCTGTGGGAGGTTGCAGGTGACAGGGCCTGTGGCTGACCCCAGCCCTGAGGCGCTTTCACAGACTTGTCTCGCGTGCCTGGCACCCCCCTTGGAGGCACCTCGGGAAGACCCCTGAGAGTCCGGCTGGACCCAGGCGGCACGGACTTGAGTTGGGTGGGCTGGCCTGCCCCCTGCTAAGCCAGACGGGGAGACCTGTCCTGAGGATCAGAGTCTGGACAGCGTGCTGTTCAGGGTGGAGTCCCAGCTGCGTGGGGGCCCGTGACCAGGAGGTGGTTTGAGAGGAAGCCGGGACAGCCCCGCTCAGGGGTGGTGCTCGACACCTCTGCGGTGACCTCCTGGGTTGCAGGGGCCGTGGGTCGTGTGGGCGCGGGGAGACTCGCAGGCAGGGCTGTGTCCACGCCCGAGGTCCTGGGCCGTGCCAGCCAGTCAGCTGCTATGGACCCGTGTCCCCCAACCCCCACCCCGGGGCCCCGCCCTGTCCACGCCGCCCGCCCAGCACGCACATCCCAGGGCCAAGCACCCCCCACCCCGGGCTCCACCTCGTCCATGCCTGCCTGCCCAGCACGCGCATCCCGGGGCCCAGCGCCACCCCACCTCCTCCGGCCCACTGGGTCCCTGCCCACCTGCCCAGCACGTGCATCCCGGGGCCCAGCACCCCCAACCCCACTCCCCGGGCCCTGCCCCGTCCACGCCTCTGGCCCAGCACGTGCATCCCAGGGCCCAGCACGTGCATCCCAGGGCCCAGCCCCCCGCTCCCCAGGGCACAGGCCGGGCCCATGTGTGGAGGAGGGGCTGGCTCCGAGCGGGCCCTCAGGGCAGATGGAGCGTCTGCCCGCGTCCTGCTGTGTTCCCTCTCTTTTTTCATCTCTTTCTTAGCAGCTTTATTGAGGTACGACTCACACGCCACAGGGCTCACCCGTGTGAAGCGTGCGGTTCAGTGGGTTTCATACTTTCACAGGTAGCGAGCGGCCATCACCACGCAGACTCCGACCGCTCCTGTCGGCTCAGGAGGGAGCCCTGCACACCCTGCGCCGTCGCCCCGCGCGCCCTGCCGCCTCCGGCCTCCAGCAACTGCTGCTCTGCTCTCTGCGCCTGGGGCTGTCCTTGCTTGGACACGTCATGCGCGTGGCGTCTGCGCGTGGTGGCTTCACCCACTCAGCGCGGTGTTCTCTCTTTCCCCTTTCGCCGCCCCGGGGCATGTGAGATCTTAGCTCCCCGACCGGGGTCGAGCCGGCGCCCCCTGCGTGGGGAGCCTAGAGCCTAACCACTGGACCCCTGGGGAAGTGCCCGAGCAGTGTTTTCAGGGACCATTCACGTCGTGGCCGCTGTCCGCGCTCCGCTCCTTTTCATGGCTGTGTCGTACTCCATGGTGTGGGTGGGCATGTGGATGGTGCTGCTGCAAACGTTTGTGTACAAGTTTCTCCATTCAAGTGTGTGTTCACTCCTCTCAGGTGTGTCCCTGGGTGTAGACTTACTGGGTCACACGGTGCTGGTGCTGGTGGTTTACTCGCTCAGTCGTGTCTGACTCTGCGGCCCCGTGGTCAGCAGCCCACCAGGCTCCTCAGTCCACAGGATTGCCCAGGCAAGGACGCTGGAGAGGGTTGCCGTTTGCTTCTCCAGGGGATGTTCCCGACCCAGGGACCACGTCTCCTGTGCTGGCAGGTGGGTTCTTTCCCACTGAGCCGCGTGGGAAGCCCAGGCCCCGTGGTCACTCTCTGTCCAGCTGTCTGAGGAACTGCTTTCCACGGAGGAAGCACCGTTTTCTGCCCCAGCAGCGGCAGGGCTCGGCTTCTCTGTCCTCACGGAGACTGCCTTTGCCATTTCAGCTGCCAGGCGGATGCAGTGATGCTTCCTTCTGGCTCCAATTCCCGTTTCCCTGATCAGTAACAACATTGGCGTCACGCATCTTTCCGTGTGCGTGTGGCCTGTTCGTATGTCTTCCTTGGAGGAGGATTGGTTCCGATGCTTTGCCCGTTTTCACATAAGCTTGTTTTGTTTTCTTTCTGTTGTTACCGAGTTGCAAGAGCTCTTCAGTGTTCTGCGTACAGGCCTCTTACCGGATAAGTGATCTGCGAGCGCTTTCTCCTGCTCTGGGTGCTGTCTCTCTGCTTCCTTCGTGGTGTGCTTCGCGGCACAGGCTTTCACTCTGGTGGAGCCCAGCTTGTCTACGTTCGTCTTTTGCTCCTCGCTTTTAGTGTCATGTGGGAGAATCTAAGACCAGACCCGGTGCCTGTGTTCTGCCAACACTGGCTCTCAGGCTTAGGTTTTTATCCGCTGTGAGGTCACTGTCGTGCACAGTGTGAGGTGAGGGTTCAGTTCGATGCTCCTGCACGTGGCTGTCCACTTGTCCAGCACCTCTCCTTGGCAAGTGGTCCCGCCGGGAGCCGCTGGCCTTCCCCTGCCCGGCCGTCAGGCCAGCCGCTCCCCCACCCGGCGCTCACCTGTGCTTCCTGGGGGCCACCCAGGACCTCGCATCAGTTCAGGGTCGGAGCTGAGCCCGAGGCCGCTCTGAGCTGCCCGCGCAGCGCTTCACGGTCTGCCAGGTGCCTCCTGCCCCCTTCCTGCCTGCCCTGTAGGGGACCCGCGGGGACAGACGGTGCAGCCGGCACCACCTGGCTCGCCTGTGCAACCATGGCGCTTTGCAGAACACGCCCTTGTCCTTTCCCTGCACCCCCTGCCCCGACACCCATGGGACACGCAGGTCCCCACGCGCCCAGCCCACCCCCGTCGGCCGCAGGGCCTCTGCCCGAGCGTGCAGGGTGGTCGGACTCCGCCCCCCTGGCTGTGTCTCCCAGGCTGTGAGCATCGGATGAAATAAGATCCCTTCCAGCCTGACAGCCTGTGACTCACCGAAGTTACACCTTGTCTCTTTGTCCTTTGAGGTTCTTACAAGGTTTTCAGAAACCCGCAGGAAGCCGGCTGCCAGCCCCTCCCACCGCCCTCTGCTGGCTCTCCCCCAGCCTGGGGCAGAAGAGAGCTGGCAGCGTCCCCACACGCCCCCCTCCCTTTTAGGGGCACAGTTAGCAGGTGGCTGGCGAGGCCTGGCCGGCAGTGGCCACACAAGCCTTTGGTGACTTGGAGGGCCGGCATCCACGCAACTTCGCTCCCACACTGGGGCGGCTGCTCTGCGGCATGGCCGTGTTGCCTGCCTGCCCCACCTCCCGGTAAAGGTGCTATTCCTGCTGCTGCCCCTGGAGGGGTCGCTGTGGGCAGAGGTCCGAGGTGGAGGTCCGGTTTTCCAAGAGGGCGTCTCAGCATTGGAGTGGAGGAAGATGACCGCTCAGCTGGCCCAGTGGCCCTTGCTGGGGGGCTGGGGGGCCCGGCCAGCAGGCCCGCGGCCCCTCGGCCAGGGACACAGCGTGTCTCTCTCCCCGCGCCTGGGGGAGGGACCCTCGGGCCCCCTCGCCAAGACCCAGGCCTTCCCTTAGCGCCGGCCCCGCGGGGCTCCCGCTCGCTGGGGGGCCCAGGGAGCGACAGCTGGAGACGTGCGGCTCCTGCTTTGACTTCCAGAGCCTCCGCCGCACTTCCCTCCTGGGGCCGCCTGGGCCAGACGGTGGGGACGGAACTGAGAGTGGGTTTACTCAGCAGCGGTCTGCCTGCTGCCCGCCTGTGCTCAGCTGTTGGGGTGACTCGCTCACCCCACCTGCCCTGCTGCCAGTGAGCCTGACGTGGGTGGGGGTGAGCTTCATGGGGGTGCGGGGTGAGCCTGACAGGGGTGAGGGGTGAGGTTCACGAGGCTGAGCTTCATAGGGGTGAGGGGTGGGCCTGACGGGGGTGGGGGCTCCCCGATGCTCGTGGCAGGGAAGCTGAGGCTGGGCTGGCCCAGGCCTCATCCGGTGCATGGCCTGGGCATGTGTGCCAAGCAGCACGCCTGCAGGGATGCACGTCTACCGTGACCAGGGCCCAGACCAGCTCTGCCTGCAGCCATCCCCTCCTGTGCCCAGGGCTGGGTCGTGTGTCAGTAACAGGAGCCGACAGCGAGCGAGGTGTGCGGGGACTCCACTTTAGTGTCACGGCTTTCTTAAGTGTTCAGATCTTAAAAGCTGGGTCCCACTGTGAAGGCCTGGGACAGGAGGGTCGCTGCGCAGCTAGCGAGGACCCAGGTGGTCACGGATAGCGTCTGAAAACACGCACTGGACACCGATGCTTGGGGAGATGCAGGTCAGAGTGGGGGGCTCGCGTGCTGCCTCCTGCCGATGCCCCAGAGATGGGGGGTGGGCACCCCGCGGGCCGGGCCGCACTCGCCAGTGGGGGCGCTGACCGCCTGTCTGTGGTCCTCCCGCAGGGCGACTACGACCAGAGCAAGACCAAGGTGCTGCACCTGAGCCTGAACCCAGCCGGCGCAGCGCGGCAGCGGCTCCGCGAGGACCAGCAGCAGCTGCAGCAGGAGTGCGCGCGGCTGCGGGAGCTCGTCCGTGCCCTGGAGGCTGGCGGCCCCGTCCCTGCACACCTGGAGGCCGCCTCGGAGCTGCCCTCTTCCCAGGAGGTGGCAGGTAGGCCCCGGTCCTTCCATCCGTCCCTCCGTCCAGCCCACGCAGGAGCCAGGCCACGGGCCTCCAGGGGATGGGGGCCCCAGCCTGCAGAGTGAGCGCAGCAGGGACCCGAGGTGGCATCTCTCCGACCCGGGAACAAGTTAATACCATTTGTCAGCTCATGTGTGTCCATTAATCACACAGACACCAGTGCCCCGGGAAGCAGGGGCCATCTCTCACAGTCTAAGTACATTTCCGGACGCAGCGAGCCCTCCGCAGGCCCTGTGACAGGCGGGGTGGGGGTGGGGGTTGGAGCTGCCTCTTCCACCACGAGGGTCTCACCCCCTCTGCAGCTCTGACTCGGGGCTGCAGTCTCTGACCTCACAGTTTATCTCTGTCTCCAGACAGCACAGTGAGCGTGAGCCTGCCTGCTGCGTGGGGCCGTCGGCGAGGTCCCGCCAAGGCCCGGCCCCTCCGGGCAGACAACAGGTCCATCACCGCCTCGCAGGGAGGGCACCGTCAGGGGGCTCCGTTTTCCCAGGGGTCACCCAGTCCGGCCTCAGGGGGAGCCTAGGGGCTGGGGGGCGCCTGTAGCCCCTCTCTGCCATCAGACGGTGCCTCCCAGGGGTCACCCAGTCCGGCCCCGGGGGAGCCTGGGGGCTGGGGGGCGCCTGCAGCTTCTCTGCTTTGTCAGAAGCTGCCAGGTGTGGCTGTCTGCCCTGGGCCTCAAGCGGCTGGTGAGGGGCCGCTCCCTGGCTCCCCCAGAGCGCAGCCCCCACTCCCGTGTCTGCTGCTGGCTCTGTTCACCCTCTACCCCGGCGATGTCTGCGGGGCGTCCGCGTCGGGAAGACACGGCTGCCGTTTTCTTGACGTTTGCTGCCTGTGTTTCCAAGCAGCCTTTCCCCCGGGAAGCCCTTCCTACTTCCTCCGCCCGTGTCTGCCGTCTCGGGCTTGGAGAGGGAGCACAGGCATCGTCACGTCTGGAGCCCGGCTCTGCCGTCACCCTGTCCCCAGGGTCGTGGACGCAGCCCCTCCAGCCTGCAAGCTCCCACTCTCTACCTCGGCGTGCAGCCAGCCTTTCTGATCACTGTCCCATGAGCCTGTGGAGGTGGGAGTCAGGCCCAGCACCGGCCTGCGGGCCTGTAGGCCTCAGTCAGCCGCGGCCGTGACTGGAGCAAGCCTGGCCGTCCTGTGGGGCTGCGCTCCGCATGCTCCCTGTCCCCAGGGTGTCCCAGGTGGTCCTTGTCCCATGTCTGTCGGCCCAGGGTCCCCTGTGAGGCGGGGGTCCATGTGCCGCCGGGTTCAGTGGGGACCCCAAAGTGCGGATCTGCTGGCCCCCCTGAACCCCTGGCTCCCCAGGCCGCACCCGTCCTTCATCCGCTTTCCCGCGACCTGGTGCGGGGCTGGCGGACAGGGACCGTGGGTGTTGTGAGAGGTGCACACTCTCCTGCCCCCACCTGCCTCTCCTGTCTTGTCTTCAGGAGGCTGGCATTGGCTGCCCTGGTGTGCTGGCCAGGTGATTCTGGGGCCAAACCGCAGCTTAGCCGCCAAGACCGCTGTGAGGGGGTCCCTGCGGCCCAGGGTGAGCTTCCCGGCCCTGAGAGCCAGGCAAGGCCTCCCAGAGGGTCCTCAGCAGGCCAGCAGCCGAGCGTGGTCTCGGCCAGCGCTCCTGTTCTCCCCGGCTCCTCCAGCCCCGCTTCGCGAGTCACCCGTGTCCTTGCCGAGTTCAGGAGCTGGGAATGCAGACTCGGGCGCTCAAGGTTGCTCTTCATTCTGCACAAGGACTCACACCGTCTGACGCGACAGACCGTTTACTCCTCAAGTCTGTCTCTCTGGCGTGCTCAGCTGTGGGGACGCAGCTGCTTGGAGCCTCCCGGGGCACCCAGCATGCGCCCAAGGGCACTGTGGGCGTCCGGGCAGACGGCCGGTTGGACCTGGGCCCCTGCTCTGCCGTGCTCCCCGAGGCCCCACGGAGAGCGGGACCACCACAGACCTCTGCAGTTGGGACAGCCGGTGGGCAGGTGGTTTAATGGTGTGTGACTTAGGAACAACTCCAGGCAGCTGTCATCATGGCCGGAACCAGGCTGAGTAATGCCACGACCCTCCCCAAAGGCCGGGAATTGGCATCAAATGGCGCTGGGCGAGGGGGCATGACTGCCAAGCTCAGGAACAGCAAGGATGCTTGCCCGAGGTGTAACCGAGAGCCCCGCCGACCTCAGGCCTTCACTCGGCTCTATCTGCGGGCTGCAGCCTCTCTCCCAGCAAAGTCGGATCAGAGCACTTCCCCAGGCACGTGTGGAGATGCGGGTCCCTGGGCCCCATCTCAGACCTGCTGGCTCAGAATCCCAGGGGCTTCCCCCCCCGCCCCTTTTACCCCCAGGAGCCTGATGGACCTGAGGAGATGTGAAGGCGCTGAACCTGGAGCCCCTTCAGGCGCTTGGTTGCTGCTCAGCGGCCCTTGAGCTGAGCTGGCCGGCCGGCAGAGCCCAGTGCTGTCTGTGACCAGGGCTGCTGGCGTGTGCGGGGGTGCAGAGCAGGCAAGCGGGAAGGTGCACCTGGAGGACACAGGCCGTCAGAGGGATGGAGACCCCCCCGGAGGCGTGTCCTCGGAGACTAGGAGGGACTTTGAACAGGCAGCACACGGACAAGAGCCTTCCGAGTGTTCCAGACGGGAACGACGGCGCCAGGAACATCAGAGAGTTAGATGATGGTCTAAAGAGGGATTTTTAAGATAAAACTGAGAAAATCTGAAAGCGGAGGAACAAGACAGTGAGATGGGAAACAGGAGGAAACAGTGAGGCAAGTCGTGCACCCGGCAGCCTGCGGGGCCCACGTCTCAGGCCTGGCTGCTCCGCGGGGGCCAGGAGACAGGCCGCACACGCGCTGAGGACCATCCACAGCACGGAGGGAGTGCCTTTCTGGGGGCGTACTGGGCAGGGCCCGTGGTGGCAGAAAGCCCCCCACACACTGGAAAAGCGGGTCACGGGCCAGGGATCACCAGACGTCCCTTCTCAGCGGCAGCTCTGGCGCTGGGCCCGCGGGCGCTGCTCCAGGTCCCTGGGAGCCGTGAGAACGCTGGCGCCTCGGTGGTGGCTTCTATGCTCCCAGAGGACAGATGGTGGGGGCACTGAGCAGCTGAATGGGTGGCCGGCCTGTGCACGGAGCGTGCTGTCGGAGCCTGGCCAGGCTTCACGTGGTCAGCAGAGTCACAGCTCAGCAAACTCCCTCCTGGGCCGTCCACGTCCGCCTCGGCACCCTGGACTCAGCAACAGGGCCAGGCAGCCAGGCTCTGACCTGAGACCTCCCTCCAGCCGTAGAAATCTCAGTACATGGATGCCCTAACCTCCAGAGTCTCGTCATGGACAGAAGGGCCCTCCCCGCCTTCCCCGTGGCCTGCGGGACAGCCCCACACCCCGGATGGGCTCATCTGCCATGTACACGGCACTTGGCGCTCGGCCTGCAGTTGCCCTGAGGGTCGTGTAGGTGGGTGTGATCTCCATGGTGACGCCTGGCAGCCAGGATGGGGGCGGCCCCGCAGTGGAGGTGCCCCGGCTCCCTCGTACCAGGAGCCGCCCTGGGGGCCAGGAGGGACGATGCGGGGCAGCTGCCCAGCCGTGGGTGACCACACCACCACAGGTCGGGAGCCTGTAGCCAGCTGTTCCTGGACCTCGGCCTTAGGACAGCCCCTGCCAGGAGCACGGCCCTTGGTCAGCGGGAGCCTGAACCCCTTCTCCCCTCCCCTGCCGGAGCTGGCTCAGCTCCTCCCGAGGCTCCCCACCCACCCAGCCTGGGCCAGAGAGATTACTAATTGGCGCTTAATTAGGTAATGCATTAATATTAAAATACCTAATCTTGTCAGAGCAATGCACAGGAGGTGATCAGATTTGTCCCTGCCTGACTGTGCCGCTAATCCCACGGGGTCCCTGGAGAGGGCTGTGCCTGGGCCCCTCCTTGGAGCCCCGCTCGCTCTGCCCAGGGAAGAGGCCACCGCAGGGAGGCGGCCACAGGCCGGCCTGCAGCAGCCGTGCCGTCTGCTGTGTCTCTCTCTGCAGACCAAGGTTGACCCCCTTTCCCACTTCAGCCAGCGCCCGCCCCGCAGTGGGAGGATGGGGCTGCCTGGGGGTGGGGGAGGCCCGAGGGGCCCCTGGCCAGAGCCACCCGCCAGTGCTGAGCACAGGGCCCAGGCAGCCTCGGGTCACCTGTGAGGGCGCTGAGGCTCCACATGGCTCGGCCCCAGCACGCACCGATGGACTCAGGGCTACCTGTGGCCGCTGGTCTGGCTGCCTGAGGCGTAGAGGTGGGTGTAACCTGGGTCAGAGAGCCGTGCTCGACAGGAGCTGGCCTCTGAGCACCTAGAGCCTTCGGGGAGCAGGGAGAGCCCCCAGCCTGTAGCAAGAAGAGCCTTGCCTGCACTTTCCCGCTGGTTCTCAGCTGGAGGGGCCGCCTCTGAACAGCCAGGAAGGCTGCAGAAGTGGGAAGCGGAGACAAGAGTCGTGTCCCTCCCTCGCAGCCCTTCCCCGTTCGCCCGCCCCGCCCCGGCAGAGGCATCCTTCACCTCCCGGCCTTGCAGCAGGCGGGAGGGAGGCCTGCTGGGGTCTTCAAATGCCCAAGCAGCACGAAGGTGGATCTGAAAGGCACTGTGGTGGCTTCGGATGGAGCTGACGTGGAACCCGAGCCCACAGAGGGTGGGTCAGACACACCCAGACCATGACCAAACCTGGAAAGTGAAGGCAGGAGGCAACTGTGCCGGTTCCCGTGAGCGGTCTTGCGTTTCTGCGTGTGAACACCGGAGTTGGATCACGGGGTCACGTGGTCCACGCGCTGTGAACCTCGAGGCTGGCTGTGGTTCCACACCCCTGCTGGCCCCACGGGGGCTCCGTGGCCCCACGTCCCGCCAGCACTGGGCCCTTCAGTCATTCCCAGGTGTGCGCAGCGGAGGCCCACCGTGGTGTAACTGGCGTTCCCCTGACGTGTGAAGATGTTGAGCAGCATTTGTTTCACGTTAGCCCCTCCTGTATCCCCTCGGGTGGGTGGGGGCTCAAGCTTTTGTCCATTTTTCGTCTTTGGTTCGAGTTTGGGGGTTGCGTTTCCTAGCAGAGTCTTTCTCAGAGCAGACACCGATAACTCGGATGAGCTCTGGTGATCGGTTCTCTTCCAGGATCAGATCTAGGGACTTTGGCAAACCCAAGTCAAGACGCTTTTTCTCATGTTTTCTCTCTCAAGTCTTTTAATTCTGCATTAAAATCTGTGACCCATTTTGTTAGGTTTTCCTGTAATGTGAGATTCAGGTTGAGGTTCTTTTTTTTGTTTGTCTGGGGGACTTTCTCCTGTAAATGTCCAGATACTCCAGCATCACGTGTTGAGATGGTGTCATGCCTCCGTCAGTCGCCTCTGTACGTTGGCCATGTCAGCTGACGGATGCCGCAGTCCTGTCTCCTCCCGTTTGCTGGCCCGAGTGTCCCCAGAGTCTTGGTAGCTGGATGGCAAGTCTTAAGGTCGGCAGCGTAATCCCTCCCACTTTATGCTGTTGTTTCAACAGCGTCTGGCAGCCCTGTTTCTGTTGCCTTTCTGTTGAGCTTTAGGATCAGCGTGTCTGTATCTGCAGGAATCCTGGTGAACTTTACACGGGGAATCCACTGACTCTGTAGTCAGTTTGAGGAGAATCCGTGTCGTTACCGGGATGAGCCTTCCCAGCCCAGAACCAGTGTCTCTCCACTGACTCAGGCCTTCTTCAAGCTCGTTCATCAGCATCTTGTGGTTTTCGGCGCACACACCAGTTACCTGTTTTGTTAGAAACAGACTCGTGCATGTTTCATTTTTGTTAATTTTTAGTTACCCTCAGTGCGTGTTTTTCTTTGTCGTTTCCGTTGTTCTGTGCTTGTGGAGAAGGAAATGGCAAGCCTCTCCAGCATTCTTGCCCAGAAAACCCCATGGACAGAGGAGCCTGGTGGACTGCAGTCCACGGGGCCAGAAGGAGCGGGGTGTGACTTGGATCAACAGTGACTCGGAGACACGGCTGATTTTGCGTTGGGCTTGCAGCCCGTGGCCTCTCTAAGGCCAGGCAGCGCTGGGAGGGTTTGGCTTCCGTTGCCTGCCGGCGCGTCGGCTGTGAGCACGGCCTGTCGCGTTTGTTCCTGTGGGCCTGACGCCTCGCCTCGCTGGTTCTCTCCCTGTTGCCGCGCAGCCGAGACTTGATGGTGCCAAGCTGCGGAGGTCGGCGTGGGCACTGGCCCTGGTCTTGGTCCAGGGGGCGTGCGGTCAGCTCTGGGCTCTTTGCGGATGCCCTTGCTCGTTCCCGTCTAGTCTGAGTCTGCCGAGAGCATTTGTCACGTTAGGTGTTGAGTTTTTTCAAATGCTTTTCTGCATCACTTATAGGCTCATCTGGTTTTTCTTCCATAGACTGTCAGTGTGGTGGGTTACTGTGAAAGTTTTTTACTCACGTGTTGAACCAGCCCTGCATTCCAGGTGTAAACCGCCCTTGTCTGTGGTATATTTTTCTTTCCGTGCGTTGCTGAGTTCAGCTTGCTGTTTCCGCAGTAGTCCTGGCGTCTCTGCTCGTCTTGGTCTGAGCGTCTCCTGTTGTCCTGTTGTCTGAAAGGCATGCACGACATTTCCTCTCTGCAGATGACGTGTTTGTCTACACAGACAAGCCCAAGAGGTTTTTTTTTTAGAAGAACGCAGTGAGTTCATTGTTGGTTTTTGTGTGTCGCTCTTATACCTGTGTGCGTGCTCAGTTGCTCAGTCGTGTCCTACTCTTTGTGACCCTTTGGACCTTAGCCTGCCAGGCTCCTCTGTCCCTGGGCTCCTCCAGGGAGAACGCTGGAGAGGGTTGCCATGCCCTCCTCCAGGGGATCTTCCCGACCCGGGGGTCGAACCCAAACCCAGGTCTCTTTCGTCTCCTCCGTTGGCAGGTGGGTTCTTGACCTAATATTAGTGCCATCCGGGAATCCCATTATATCCTGCAACCTTGCTGAGTTCACTTACACGATACGTGGGTATAATGCGAATATGACATCTGTGAGCAGTTGGGGAAGCTAAACTCTAAGACATTATACCATCCCTGCTCACTCTCCCAAAATGAAATTCCTGAGGATAATTCTAACAAAGTACATCAGAGGTCTGTGTGCTGAAGACGGCTGTGCATTGAGCAAGGAGTCAGGGGGCTTCTGATAAAGGAAGAGGCAGGCTGCGTTCAGGCGCGGGAGACTCCCCGTCCGGAAGCTGTCCCTGCGGCCCGGGCTGGCCCCAGGCCACGGTTACCGTGGGCGGTCAGCTCTGTGTCCCTGGCTGCTCATCCCGTCTGCCCGCGCAAGTGCGTCTCCTGGCTGGCGGTCGGCCGCTCCCTCCTTGGAGGTCGGCGCCTTCGTGAAGGGCCGGTGGGTTTCCTTCCTCTTTCCCAGACCTGGAACTTGTGAACCTGTGGCCCGAATCCAGTGAGGATAACTCATGGTCCCCAGAGCTGTTAATAACCACGCAGACGACCTTGAACCAGTGAGCAGACAGACCCCCTGGTGCAGCCGCTGCCCTGCCGCTCAGCATGGAGACGGCCGACGACCAGCGTCCCGGGCTCCGTAAAGGCTCAGGGGCCGCGTGTGGGAGAGGCTTCGAGGTCCCCAGGGCGCCAGGCCCTGTGGTGGGCGTGCCGGGAGGGGCAGCACGGGACGCAGTGCGGGGCGCGCAGACGCCTGCGCCTGGCTAGACCCTGCAGGTGTGCACCCAGAGGGTCAACTACTGCACGCTTAGGACTTTTTGACAGAAACGGCATCTCACTTG
This sequence comes from Capra hircus, assembly GCF_001704415.2. Lineage (NCBI taxonomy): Eukaryota > Metazoa > Chordata > Mammalia > Artiodactyla > Bovidae > Capra > Capra hircus. The sequence goes on from NC_030832.1 coordinate 42,031,752, forward strand.
ATTGCTAATAAGGAAGCAGTCTTCACTTCCTTTCCGAATGGTCTCACCACAACCAGAGCTCCTCTATCTCTTCTTCTGCTCAGTTTGTGCAGAAGTCTGACTTCTTGTTTTCCTTTATGATTATTTTGTATAGAAGGTGTTAACTCATTCTGGAGTTTCATTGGTTTATTCCATTTAAGCTTAGAAAGTTCCTTATTGATTTGATAAACTCTATTTTCTTCTGTGACTTTTTGGGTTGTATTTTATATTTAAAGATCTGATCTGCTTGGAACGTATTTTGGGATGTGGCATAAGGTGAAGGCCTCAGTCGATCTTTTTCCTGGTCACAGATGGCTGCCTGGGTGCCGTCCATCAGATAATCAATTGTTCCTTGCCCTGTAGGTTTATAATGTGTCTTTATTTTTCTTTGTCTTTATTCCATGGCTTCTGGGCGTTTATTTCATTTTTCTGTTCCACATCTTTAGTAATTATAACAAAGTATGTTTGCATATCTGGTGTAGAGCACGGCTTTTCCCTTTTCTTTCCTTTTCATTTAGATTTCTTTAGCTTGTTTATTATTCTAAATGAATTTCAGAAATGTTTTGTCAAGGTCAAGAAAAAGCCGTTGAGGTTTTGGTTTTTATTGACACTGCTTTGAAGTGAAGTGAAGTCGCTCAGTCGTGTCCAACTCTTTTCGACCCCGTGGACTGTAGCCCACGAGGCTCCTCCGTCCATGGGATTCTCCAGGCAAGAATACTGGAGTGGGTTGCCATTTCCTTCTCCAGGGGATCTTCCCGACCCAGGGATCGAACCCAGGTCTCCCACACTGCAGGCAGACGCTTTAACCTCTGCACCACCAGGGAAGCCAGTGACACTGCTTTAAAGATATGAATTAGTTTGGTGGGTGAGTTTTCTGCTTCGTTGCGTCCCGTGTCTCTGGACGGGTTGGGGAGTGCCAGGTCTGTGGGACCGAGGGGCCAGGCCGGGGCACCCCTGGGTCCTTGGAGCCCCTCTGCAGGCTCGGGTCCCGGGACATGTGTCTCTACCCCCGCCCCACTCCTGGCCACTGTCTGCTGCCGGGCCGTGTCAGGAAACGTGGGTCCAGGCCGCCTTCCTCCGTCGGGGGCCCGTGCGTCTCCCTGCACCCCCAGCCCCTGGCCCCAGGCCTGCCTGCTGCTTCTTCCATTCTTGCGGTTCTCCTGGGGTCACCTCTGCTGGAAAAACAGAAACAGCTTGAGAACCGTTTGCCCAGCAGCTCCCCCAACACACTCACAGCAGGTGACCTATGGCTCCAGTGAGGCATCTACTTTGGAGGCAGGACCCAAGCCCCAGAGAAGAGCCGGAAGCCAAGGGTGGGAGTGGAGGGCAAGGGCGAGGGCGAGGGGTTGGGGTCACACCCCTCCACCTCCTGGCAGGGTGCGCGCCTTCTCAGGGACACAGGCCCACGAGCCAGGGGCCTGGAGGCATGGGGAGGTCTCCGTGCTTGCGGCCGGGGTCAGGCAGGGCCCCGTGGGCCCGAGGGTGGGCACTGCTGCCCAGAGCTGCTAGGCGGTGGTTACCGCCTCCAGCATGGCTTCTCCAGAGCTGAAAAAGAGCCCCCCAGGAGCCTGGATGTCAGCAGAGCCCCTGAGCCCAGGTGCACCCGGCGGGGGTGGCGCCAGGTCAGCCTGCTGGGAGGTGCAGAGAGCCGCCCTCGTGGCCCGCTGTGGGGTGCGGGGAGCCGCCCTCGTGGCCCGCTGCGGGGTGCGGGGAGCCGCCCTCGTCGGCCGCTCCCAGGCAGGCTCTGTGCGGAAGCTGGTGGCGCTTTAATCACTGCGCGTCCCAAGCTGTGCTCTCTGCACTGTTTGTTTGCTCTTGGTGTCAGGTAATAAAGGGCAACACCATCAATTAGGTGCTTAATTGGAGTTGTAAGGGAGTCGTGTAATTTAATCTCCGGGTTTGCAGGCACACAGGCCGAGGGAGGGGCGAGCGAGCCCCCGCCGTGGCAGCTGCGGCCCCTCTGCCTCCTGCTGCCCGTGAGCAAGTCCCTGGTGGCCCCACCCTGTCCCCGGCCACGGGCAGACCTGATGCCATCCAGGGGCAAGACCCCGGCATCGTCAGCAGCCCAGCGCCCCCACCTAGCCTGTTCTCCACGTTGGAAATAGCGCGAGCGGCCAGGCGAGGCAGCCTGCTCAGAACATGGGCAGTGGGGACGTTCCTGGGCAATCAGGCTGTCTGGGCAGGAGCAGCCCCGCAGGGCGTGTGTCTGCAGCGTCTGTGGGGTCCCAGCGCCGCCCCCTCCCCGGCCCCTGGCTCTTTATGGGACTCCTCCACGAGCTGTCTCCTGGGCATCGTGGGATTAGCAGAGTCAGAACTGACTTCTCCAGGCTACAGCGAGAGTACCCAAACCCGTGAGGACGACCCAGGCCCCTCGCTGCCATCACCGAATGCTGGCGAGCAGTGGGAACTCCGTTCGTGGCTGGTGGGGACGCGGGATGGCGCAGCCAGGCTGGAAGCCAGTTTGGTGTTTTCTTACGAAGTGACCGGATGACCCAGCCGCCACACCCCTCAGCATTCGCCTGGAGGAGCAGGACACGTGTATGTCCACACGAAAACGCGCAAGTGCCACAGCCTGGAGGCCGGCGAGAAGGCCTTCAGGAGGCGACCAGGGCGTAAAGCGCGCTCCATCCAGACAGGGAGCATCATTCAGCACCAAGAACAAAAGAGCCGCCAAGTCACGAGAAAGACACGGAGGAAACTTCCACGCCCATGACTGAGTGCAAGGAGCCGGTCGGGAAAGACCACAGACCTGGTGACTGGTGGCACGATGGTCTAGGGAGGGCGGAGCGGTGGAGACGGGAGGATGAGGGGCGTTGGGGGGGGAGGTGGAGCCCAGGGAGCGTTCAGGGCAAGGACGCTGTCCTCTGCACCACTGGGAGGCTGCATGTTCGGGCAGGCCCACAGGCGGAGGGCCCCCAGGTGAGCGGCGCGGCAGCGGTGCCTGTAGGGCTCGTGGCTTCCGGGCAGGCTCATGACGCGTGCCCGCTCTGGAGGGCGTTGATGCTGGGGGGCGGCGCGGCTCGGTTTGCAGGCAGTCTTTGTCACCTCCAGTCATTTTGCTGTGAGCCTTGCGCTCTCCCGATGGTCTTTGGAAAGAACGCCCAGTCGTCCCCTGTTCTACCTGAGCAGGTGTTTCCAGTGAACAGCGGGTGTTGTGCAGCAGTGCCGACAGTCTGGCTCCGGGACGTTCAGTTCAGTCAGTCGTGTCCGCCTCTTTGCGACCCCATGAATCGCAGCACACCAGGCCTCCCTGTCCATCACCAACTCCCAGAGTTCACTCAGCCTCAACGTCCATCGAGTCGGTGATGCCATCCAGCCATCTCATCCTCTGTCGTCCCTTTTCCTCCTGCCCCCAATCCCTCCCAGTGTCAAAGTCTTCTCGAAACTCTTCGCATGAGGTGGCCAAAGTACTGGAGTTTCAGCTTTAGCATCAGTCCTTCCAAAGAAATCCCAGGGTTGATCTCCTTCAGAATGGACTGGTTGGATCTCCTTGGAGTCCAAGGGACTCTCAAGAGTCTTCTCCAACACCACAGTTTAAAAGCATCAATTCTTCGGCTCTCAGCTGGGCGTCACGTCTGGACTCTGCAAGGGGAGGGGAAGCCACGTGCATCATGTCTTGACCCTGGGGAGGGGGAGCCACGTGCGTCACGTCTGGACTCTGAGTGGGGCAGTGTGGGGGAGCCACGTGCGTCACGTCTGGACTCTGAGTGGGGCGGGGCGGGCGGAGCCACGTGCGTCACGTCTGGACTCTGAGTGGGGCGCCGGGGGGGGGAGCCACGTGCGTCATGTCTGGGCTCTTGCGGGGGAGCCACATGCTGTCACGTCATTGGTGGTCGGCCCAAGCCCCACTCCCTGGGCCAGGAGCAGAGTTCATGCAGCCTAGATTCTGGTCCTGACAGCCGCCGACTGCTGTGTGTCCTCGGGTGACTCCCTTGGCCCCTCTGAGCTTCCGCTTCCATCCCAGGCAGAGGCTGTTGCTGAGCTGGCACCGCCTGCTGCGTTGGGCACTTGTGATCTCTGACCAGGGCCGTCCAGGCCAAGAGGGGCTGCAGGACCGCTGGGCTGCCTCCTTCCCCTCTGCCGGCGGGTGTGTGCATCGGGTTCGCTCCTCCTCACAGGCGGAGCTTCCGTGTGGTCACCCCTAGGCTGGAACCCATCTTCCCGGTCCTCTCCCAGGCCTGGCTCCACTGAGAAGCCTGTGTCCTGGCCCCGCAGACCACGCTGGCTGTCCCTGCTCCGTCCACTGCTTCCCGAGCCTGTGGCCAGCTAGATCTGAGGCTTTCTTTCTGCTCCCGTGCCGTCTGAGGGGGTCCCTGCAGTTTGGCGGTGAGGCCTCGCTGCAGCCGTCGGCAGCTTTAATAAACTGCCTTGCCTCCAAAGGAGAAAGACGATTTAAACTCTCGTCTTGCCCAAAGCAGACAGATTGACTGGCAAATAGCTTAGTCAATAAGAGATGAGCCCCGGAAGCCTTTTGTCTCTGAGAGGGAGCTCGCCTTCCGGGGAGTTCATGTTCTGTGAGCCCACCACCGGGAGTTAATTAATACGTGCAGCACGGGGTGGACAGAGCCAGAGCCTCCTGGAAGCGCCCCCCCCCCCACTCGGGACAGTGCCTGCTGGCCAGCAGCTCATAGCCACCGCCCTGGGGTCCTCCCCACCCAAGCCAGCAGCCCAGGGCCCCGTCATCCTCTGCTCCCCAGGGTCCTCTCCTCTGGCGGGCAGCCTGCAGGGAAGCCACTGGAAATGCGTGTCAGCCAGCATGTTCTCACGCTCCATCTCGGGGGTCGAAGGTGCTTGCCCTCCAGGTGGTCTCGGGCCCTGGCATGTGTGTGAATGTGTGCAGAAGAGCGTGCATGTGTGTGTGTGTGCTCGAGCACCTGTCAGCACATGAGCGTATCTCCAGGCGCTTTGCTTGTGACTGCCGGAGCCCGTTTCCCTGTCCGTGAGGTGGGGGTGCGCGTGGTGATGCTTCATGGGGTGCTTCCAAAACTTGAGACCAGCTGGTGCGTGCGGAGGGAGCCTCGGCTGGCTGGACGAGCGGCAGTCACGAGCCGTGCACCCAGGTCCCCCCCTGGGGGCTTCAGGTGGGAGATGTGGTTGGTCGACAACCAAGTAGGTAAATAAGTCGTCAGAGGTCGGCGAGTTCCGCGAGGGGAACCCCACCAAGCACAGGGCCCCCAGAGGCTGTGCTGGGGCCGCGGCAGGGGACCAGCCTTGTGCCAAGGCAGCACGGACGCAGGGTGGTCCTCACTGCAGGGCTGGCTCTGCCGGGGCCGTCTGGGGTCCCCCCCGGCTCCCCTGCTCTCTGTCTGGGTGGCGCTGAGCAGCACACTGGCCTCTGGGCCTGACCCCACGTCTACCCCGCCCAGGGCTGTGTGGGTCCGGGGGCCAGGCTGTGGCCGTCTCTTCCCGAAGGAGCTGGCGGGTCGGCACTTGGCATGGCTCGGGCCGGGGGACAGGCCACCCCATGGGCCCCTGCTGCCTTGTCTCGGCAGTGAGGGAGGCTGGCTCCCTGGGAGTGTGGCATCGCATCCGCACCCGCCTGTCACCCTGGGACTCTCCCACCCCTTAGTCTGGTGGGCTGTAATTGCTGGTGTCTTTTCAGATCATTTCTGTGCAAGGTGACAAGCTGCTTGCCGAGTGAGCAGTTAACCACACAGCGAGGCCCGTTTGAAAGCCGGCACCACGCTCACCAGGGCGGGCGTCTGCCAGGCAGCCTGGCGGTGGGCATGCGGGCTGCTCATCTGCATGTAATTCCAGGGCCGCGTCTCGTGTGAAACGTGCAATTTCCGGCCCCACGGGGGGCCCAGACTCATGGCGGAGAGACTGTTCGGGGCCCTCTGGCGGCAGGAGGCTCTGGCCAGCAAGTCCAGGTCCCAGCCTCCTGTCGCTGAAGCCAGCAGTGGGGATGGTGTGCCCGGACACCCTTCCAGGTATCCGGCCTGGGCGCTGTGTCGGGAGGGGAGCTCGGGACCACGGAGCTGCCAGGCTGGCTGCGAGCCCCTCAGCACCTGGGGACCATGCGGGCTTCTCTGCCATCTCCCCTCCCCTCCTCCCCCAGCAGGAGGCTCTGCCCTGTCGGGGGGCAGGCCTTGCCCCGCTGTGGAGGAACCCCATTCGTGGAGCTCGGCGCCCACAGATGCCCCACCAGCTCCCCACTCCAGGTGGCCCGCGGGGCCGGGGCACTCACCCAGTCCCAGCCCTGCAGCGCTGGCTCCCATGGTAGCTAATAAAATGGCATCAATATTTAATGCCTAATTATTAAATATTTAAAAATGAAAACTGAACTAGTTTAGGCATTCCCAGACATGAATAATTCAGCCCTGGCAGTGGCCCCGCGCGGGCCCTGAGCAGAGCCAGCGGTGCTCACGGCCTGCAGGGGCCCGAGGCCGAGTGTCCAGAGCCCGCGGGGAGCCCTGCTCCCTGGGTGGACCACCCTCTGTCTGAGCCACCAGCCAGGGCAGTCGGGAGAGCCGGTCCACCCCTGTCCCCAGCCTTGGCCTCCCCATCGCAGAGCTGGCCATGCTCCCCGTCTCCTGTGGATGCGCCAAGACCACAGAGGCTGCTCCTGGTGAGAGGTGCAGACCTGGGCGGCCGTCACCCCCGCTGTGGCTGCCCCTGCTGTGCCTGGGGCGACAGGCTGTGTGTGAGCGTGGGAGCTGGTGGTCCCGGCTCTTGGAAAGCAGACGGTGCCCCCCCAGCCCGCATCCTGCCCCCACCACTGCAAGGCAGTCCCGAAGGCCTTCCTCTTGCTGTCTCTCGGGTGTCCTGGGAGTGGGCCCTTTTGCACAGAGAGATGCTCTTTCTAACAATGAAGAATTCAACCTTTTGTTGCTTTTATAAACCCTGAAGATCTCAGCATTACCTAAGTGTTTTTTATTCACTTTTCAGAAAGAAAAATGATTCTGTCCTGAGTCCCCAAAGGACAGTTTCAGAAGCTACTTCCAAGCCCTAAACAGCATCGCTGCAAGAACCCAGCTTGCACCGCAGCCCACAGGGGCCTGTCCCCGGCCAGCTCGGGGCCACCCGCCCGGGGGTCTGTTCACGGAGTCAAGGTGGGGAGGCCGCTGGGGGGCTGGTCTCAGCACCAGCCACCCTTGGTGCCATCAGCGCCCCCTCCCGTCAGGGGCCCCCAGCTGCCCGGGGCTTTCATCACCATCGTCTCAGGGACAGAAGCCCTTTGGAGCGCCTGTGGTTGCCTCGTGCTGCCATGATGGGCTGGGCGGCATCCTGGGATGGGCGTGGGCCCTCCCGTGACTGGCCGCGTTCCTCACGGTTGGAGCGCGAGGCGTCCTGTGGGGACACACAAGTCTCACCCCCTCCAGGGCTCCTCTTGCCTCTCTGCCCTCTGCGGGCCTCACACTCCCGCAGTCCTGGGCCCTGCACGCTGCCTGGCGCTTAGACCGCAGCCCGTCACGGCGGGCTGGCCTCCTAGCCGGCGACCCCTGCTGTCAGCTCCTGCCCCGCCGTCCATGCTCCTTTCCCCTGCTGTTCCCAGCCCGCTGCGTGTCCAGGGGCTGCGGACGGCGGGCGGGGCTTCTCGGAGGCCGTTGTCCGCCCTCAGGGCCCAGGCGGGAGCCGGTGTCCACACAGCTCTGTGGCCCCTGTTCGGTTGGTGGTCAGTCCTGCCTGTGGCCCTGGGGCTCGGAGCTCGTGTGGATCCGGCTCCTGCTCCCTGCAGGATGTGGCGTGTTCCGCGCCCGTCTGGCTGGGAGGCGGGGCCTCTGCTTCTGGAGGCCTCTGTGTGGTCTCCCTGACGTCCTCTCCTGCCCGCCCTCTGAAATCTCCGTGTAGAGTCCCCGCCAGCTCGGTGCCGGGCCCCGGGGTCGCTGGTTGCGTCCTGTCTTTGCTCTTTCCCGTCTGTCTTGCGTGTCTCCGAGAGGCGTCCTCTGCGATCTGAGCCCCTCCCCGCCGTCTGCGGGAGCCTGGGCCCCGCTGTGGGGCGCCGTGAGGCCGGTCTCGTTGCCGGTCTCTTATCCGTCTAGGTTGCCTTATTTTTATCTTACATTAGAAGCTCCTGCCCATCCAGTGACCCCGGGTGTGCTTCTGTGGATGCTTTCTCTGGGTGGGTGGGGTTAGGAGGCTGGCCGGGGCCCCCCTCTGGGCCTCCTCTGCCAGATACCGGTGTAGCCCCCACCCCCTTACTGGAAGGGCCGCTGCCCATCTGCTGGGGTTGGGGGGCTCAGCAGGGAGCTCCGCTGCCAGGCCCCCTCACTCTCCCCACCAGGCACAGAGAGAGACCCCCTCACTCCCCCCCCAGGACCAGAGAGACCCCCTCACTACCCCAGGACCAGAGAGAGACCTCCTCATTCCCCCACGACCAGAGAGAGACCCCCTCACTCTCCCCAGGACCAGAGAGAGACGCTATCACGCCCCCACCAGGCACAGAGAGAGACCTCCTTACTGCCCCCAGGACCAGAGAGAGACGCCCTCAGCCCCGCCCCCCACGAGGCGCAGAGAGCTGGTGAGGCCCTCTCTGGCTGTGCTGGTCAGCGGGCCTGCGGGGAGACCGTCTCCGCCACGGGTGTGTGTCCTGGGAGCATCTTGGGGGCGTCTCAGGAAGGGAGCATCTAAAACGGGCCTGTGGGCCTGAAGCTGGGCTCTGTCTCCTCCCGGGGAGTTGGGTCCCCTGGGGCAGGAGCGGGGTGACGCCCTCACCAGGACCCTCAAACCCTGGCTCCCCAGACTGAGCGCAGGCCACCCGTGGGCACAGCTCAGGCCCGCTGGTGGGGTCGGGAGGAAGGCCCAGCTCAGGGGAGACTGCCCGAAGGCTGCAGGGAAGGAGGGGCGGGACGGCCGGGCGGGTCCTGCACCGCAGCTCAGGGCCCTCTCAGCCGCACCTGCTGCCCAGGCTGGCGGGGAGGCCAGGGGCCCTGGGCAGGGCCTGGGCGTGAGGCTTTCATCCCTTGCACAGCAGAGTGGCCTGGGGGAGCTCGTTGGGGTGAGGGCCGGTTGGGGGGCAGGCAGGAGCTCAGCCTGCAAGTGAGGGCTGGGGGAGTGAGGGCTGGGGCGTGAGCGCGGCAGCTGCTGTCTGCTGGCTGCTGTCGGCCAAGAGTGGCCATCGCCAGCAGGTCAGGCCTGAGGCCGGCCTGGGCCCTGGTGGGACGGCTGTGACTGTGCCACAAGCTCGGGTCCCCAGTCCCACCAGGGGAGGCCCCTGCTCGCTCTGGGAGAGGCTGGGCCAGAGCGATGCTGTTTCCACGGAGGGAAGTCTATCTTTTATTTATTTAATCCGAGCCATTCTGTGAATTATTCATTCACATTTATGTAAGCGATTGAGCTACACGGATCGTGGGAGCAGGTGAAGACACTGACTCTGCCCCGAATCAAAGGGGCCGCCCCCCGGGTCCTCCCTGCACTCGCCCACTCGGCGGGCTCTGCCGCTCCCGGCCTGCCCCTGTGGACCGGGCCGCCCGGGGCCAGGTGCCCTCGGCCTGTAGGACGCTGCCCCAAGCCTACGTCCCGGCCTCGCTTTGCAGGTCCACGGCAGGTCCCCGGGCAGCAGGTGGCTCGGGTCACCCGCCTGCTTGTGGGGTCTGTCAGCGGGGGAACAGGCCGCGTCTGCACACAGTGGGTGCCCCTCACGGCCGGGCTGCGTGCGTCCGGCGTCCGAGAGCTCGAGGGCGGTGCAGCCTGTGTCGGGTGAGACGCCCGCACGAGCTCCACTGTGAGCGCTTCCTCCAGAGCAGGCTTCCCCGCCGTTAACGGCCCGTCCTCGGTGGCTCGGCTGCGGGACGAGGGGAGAATCTGGGGTCAGAGTGGCCGGCCGCCTTTCTAACTTCGGAGTCTGGTTACTCACTCGGTCGATCAAGGGCCCTGTCCCCAGGCTTGGCTCTGGAGTGAGGGTGGCCTTCAGGGCAGGAGGCCATCCAGGAGCACAGGGGCCGTGGAGGGGCCTGGCGTCAGGATCCATGGTTTGGGGCCGGGGGCGGCAGCTGCCGGGCTGCCCCAGCGCTGCAGGCCGTGGAGATGAGACCCGGGAGGTGTGCTAGAACCCTGGCGTGTAGTGGAGTCTATGTGGGTCCTGAGGTCCGAGGTCAGAGGGCCCCGCCTCTGATGTGGATCTGCGGTCAATGTTCGGCCACCTGAGTCCAGCTTGTGAAGTGGGGGGCCCTGCACGCACCTCGTGGCTGTGGTGGCTGCTGAGCGCGTTGGGGCCTGTCCAGTGGCTGCCACCCTCCCCCCCAGCAGCGCCTGGCCCTCTGCCCCCCTCAGTCCACCCTAATCCTCAACACGGCTGCATCCCCAACGACCCCTGGAACCAGCGTTGGGGGAGAGGAAGGGGATCTCTCTCCCTAGAATGCAGGCTCCCTGCCCGCCTGCCCCATCACCTCCTCTGGAAGAGACCCTGATGACATCCGTTCATCTGAAAGCAGCCCCCCGGGGCACCCACACCTGCACCAGACGCCCTGGGTCCTGAGGGTCAGCCTGGGCCGGGGGCGGTCCTCGGGGAGGGCAGGCCACACACTAGGCTGAGCCTGGAGGCCTGGGGTCCCGCACCCCTGGCAGCGTCGGGCCTCACGGGCGACTCGCGTGCACCATGTTTAGCCAGCTCGCTAATGATGGGGCTGAGCCAAGGTTTAACTCGCCGGACAGCACCTCAAGGGGGGACTCGGGTAACCGCTGTGCGCGCTCCTGGCAGCTTCGCACAGCTGCTTTCTGCCCGTGCAGCCCTGTGCCTGTGGGGGCAGCAGGTGGGCCCAAGGGCCCTGCCCTGAGCTGTCCAGTTAGGACAGGGCCCGGGGTGCCCTGCCCGACCCCACACCCAGGGAGCCTGCCTTCCCCCAACGTCTGGTCTCCGGGAGGCCAGCCGGGGAACCACGGGCAGCGTGACCCCACATCTCTGGATGACCTCCACTCCTGCAGCCCCTACCCCCGTGCTTCTCAGCGGCGGCCTGGGAAGTGTTTGCTACTCCCTGGGCTGACGGGACAGACTCGGGGCCGGAGTGTGGGATGGGCATCCCCGTCTGGGCCCAGAGGAGGGCTGAGCCCGCCTGCTGCCCGGCTTGTCCTCGTTGGGAGCCGCGTGTGGCCGCTTGGCCCCGGGCGTGGCGTGTGCCCCGCTCACCCCTCAGTCGATGCCTTGCTGCCCCTGAGTGTCCTCCTGAGACCCCGGGGGGCTGACTGCTTCTCCCTCCCCGCAGAGCTGAAGAAGCAGGTGGAGAGCGCAGAGCTGAAGAACCAGCGA